>NW_027437189.1:27260939-27860939 GCF_033239565.1 Halichoeres trimaculatus
CGTCAGCAACATGCTTTAAACCGGGGAAGAGAATGATTTTTGTGAGACTGCCGTCCACATCCCGTTAATTGACACTTGTTTTTTTGAAATTCTGCAGAAAATCAACCGTTTGCTCTAGCTCAATTCTGTAAAAATTAGATAATTCTACACTCTTTACTGCATCAAACAAGCCCTGAATGATCGATATATATCCTGTATTTAAATCTAAAGAATTCTTTGAAAATTTGCTTCCATCTTCCTGGTGTCATGTTTCAGCTTGGGGCTGCTCTGCACCAATGACTAACAGTTTGTGTGTTCAGAGCATGTTAAACTGAAAATACTTACAATTACAAATCCTGTAATTAATTAGATTAATTTTTTAAATCGCCTGACAGCACTAGTTCGTACAGTACTGTTATTCTTTCTCTAGGAAGCCATCTTGTTCAGGACTCTATTCTAAAAAGGATATTTGTAACCTAACAGGAATGTTCCAGATAAAAAAAATGGTTATGTGAGAAATTGGGTCTTGGTTGTGTTGACACCAGACATTTTGACAGGAGATTTGGGTGCTTAGCGAACATTTATGAGTTTCTCCCGCCTGCGGGGAAAAACCAAAGAAGAGAGCTCAGTAATTTAATGCCATCCAACATGTTTGAGTTTCCTTTGTGTCGTTGGAGTTATGGAATTTCTGGTGCATGTGTGTTCTGACAAACCCCGAAGATGACAACTCTCCTGAGAGATGAAGCCTCGGAGGAATTTTTCCCCCACTCCCTCTGCCTCTCTCAGCCGGCCCTCCAGGCTGACGGATCTGTCTGGCTGAAGGGAGGCTCTCAGCCTGCCCCTGTTGTTTTAGCCAACAATAGCAAGGACGTGATGGCTTTCAGAGACAAACACAGATATCTAACAGAGGATGTCTCACTAACTTGAGCGTGTGTTTGAGTACACACACACACACACACGCACGCACGCACGCACGCACGCACGCACGCACGCACGCACACACGCACGCACGCACACACACACACACGCACGCACGCACACACACACACACACACACACACACACACACACACACACACACACACAACCCAGACGTGGGCACAGACACACAGGCTCCTATCTCCCATCACAATGACACATAAACAAAAAGTGTGTGTTGCTGTATCTGACAAACCATTGCATTGTTATTTGCAAACATAATGAATCGTCTCTAAAGAAAGTGGAAACGATAAATCCATGAGTGGTTTTGTGGTTTTGTTCAGCTTTACATAACAACTTCCCACCTCACTGTGACAATGAGTTAGTTGCAGATTGTCTCATTTTACCGTAAAAACCACAGAGGCATCAGTATGAGAGTGAGACTATTTCAAAGTCACTTAAAAACTCTTCACAGTGCCTTGAAGGTATTTAACTTCCAAATATGTGTCTTTTTATTTGAAGAAGGAATAGGGTTGAGCAGAAAGGAGAAGGAAGGATGGAGGGGGAAAAAGTGTAAGCAGAGGAAGAGGAAAATAGGAATTCAGCTGAAAACATGAGATATGCTTTTTAGAGACAGAGGAGTGTGACAGACATCTCGACACTGCAGCTTTTAAAAGGAGAAAGCACTTTTCCGACATGTTTGGGAAAGAGAAAGTTGTGTTAAACTGTAGTTCTGTAAAGTATCCCTTTAAAAAGGTCCCACTCGTACCTGTGTGACGCCTACACCATCCAACAGTAACTACAAAATGCTTTGATAATCAGCATTGTCTCTTCCATTCTTGTGCTATAAGGTAACCATTAAAGTCTAAAAGGGAAAGCTGACTGTAGCATGTGCCATGAGGCAGCTCATGGCGTTTTCCAGCAGGAGCATGATGCCTCAGAGAGGCTCGGCCTGAGGGAACAAGTCCTATCACAGACTGTGAGATGCTGCCAGAGGTATGCCCAGATCAGCCTCACATTTCCTCCTTATTGTCACTCTGAAGCCCTCTGTGCAGCTTAGCTCAGACACTGTGGTCCTATTACCATACAGCACTGTCAGCCATTCAGAAATACCCCAGTCCTCCTGTGAACACTGGGAGTACAGGTAACATCAGAAAGTTTCTCCATCCACCTCTTCCAGGGATGATTTCCCCTCGGCACTGAGTGGGTAGAGGCCTGTTCAGGAGGAGCACTTGAATCAGATGTGTTTGAGAAGACTCTCACAGAAATATATGAGCGCTGAGATGGAGTGAGTGTTGAGTGTTTGGATTGGGGCTGTTTCAGTTTTTCAGATGGCTGTGGCCTGCTTAGACAGATCGTCAGAATGACTGTCAGAAATAACACAGGCCTTCCTTTTTAGGAGGAGGACAAACTTCTACATTTTCCTATGTGCTCTGCAAGGTTTATGCTAAATGGCTTATCAACAGTCTTTCAAAGCTATGAAGTCAAACTAAAGGATCTGATGAATGTGAAAGACAGAAGTTTAGTTCAAAGAATCATCCTGAAATTTGTACTCTGGTTTTAAAATCTACTTGATGAGTTTGCTGTGGGGACACCACCATGACAGACTGTTTGACACAGTCCTTACAACAGCCAAACGTTCACTTCCTGAAAAATGTTACGTCTTGATAAGTGGACACTTGACCTCAAAGGATATGTGCCTTATGTCAACTAAATGATCAAACTTTAGCATTCTTGCTAACTGGTACCAGTGTACCTGGTAAGCCAAACTAGTTACTTTTCTATCACCTTAAGCCCAAAATGCTGGTCTCGTAAATTCCATGACTAAGCTGCCAGACACTATCCACTGTATCTTCAGTTAATGGCTAATACTGTAATATTAGAATGCTCTACTACCAGTATGTAAACAATCACAGAGAGCAGATGTAAGTAAGAAAAAAACAATACGTGACCCTGCTCTCTAACTAGCAACTTGTTGGTGTAATGACAGACCAACTTGGATACACCGGCGCACGAATATAAACAAATTTTAGCAAAAGAAAGATGATGCATTCCATCTCGTGTTTCAAGTTATTTGAGACCACGTTTGTTTTTTTTGTGGACGTACTTCTTTGGAAGTGTCCTGATTCTGTCCAAATCAAACATTAGTAATGAGCTTCATCATTCATCTCTTTAAATCAATGTGCAGGTTTAAGGGTGTTAGCAAACACAGATAACACATATCGTTGTCTGTCTTTCACACTCTGTTGATCTCAATCTGGCCTCGGAAGCTAAATTCCCAGTGGAATTCCCCCCCGGTGCTTTTTCTCCCATTGACTTCCAGGGCCTCTCTCTGGCCCCAGTGGAGTTCAGGCTGGTGCAAGACTATCCAGTCTGCAGACATCTCGTTTCAGCCAGACAAGGGAAAAGTGAAAGGGCACAAGTCAACCTCCTGTTACCCTTTACCTGAGGCCAAAGGGAGTGTGAATGGGTTAGAGGCTTGGGGTGAAAAGGGGGTCAGGCGTGTTCACACCTCCACATGAAACCTGTGACACATTCCCAGGTTCTAAAACAGGCAAAAATCCCAATCAACATTCTTTACGTATAGACTCAGTTATACATAGAGTGAGAAAAGATGTTATTTAAAAGCACCAAGTTTGTTGACTTACTCCAAAACTTCAAACTTTTCTGCACCAACAGCTGATCCCTTTCCAAAGGATGTCCAAGCTTGACATGCTTACCGTATTCAAATCATGGTGTGTGGGAATATGTGTGTGTGTGTTTCATTTAGTAAGATCACCCCCTTTCCTTTCCATCTCTGCTTTATTGGTCCTTAAGTGGTTCATTTGTTTCTCCCACTCAAGCCAAATCTCTTCCTTTGTCTCAGTGTGTCTGTTCATGTCCGTCTGTATGTGAGTCACTCTTAAACACGCTGCCGTTCTTCATCTATGTCTCTTGCTCTGCTCCTCAGTATGGCTCTCCTCTCTCTCTGTTCAGTCCGTACAGATTGAACTTGCTGGATACGATGCTGCTGGAATCTTGATCAGCTCCTATTTACATGGAGACAATGGCCGGAGTTGAGAGGCGATTTCTCTCCTCTTTTTCCTCATTTCCCCTCCTTGAACCCCCTGATTCCTCTTTCTTGTCATCCCTTCTGCCTCAGAGTCCATGCCAGCAGCCCCCACTCCTCCTCCTTCATTGTGTTTTTGGGGAGATGGGTGTCTTAAGAGTCAGGGGAATAAAGGATCGGAGTGGGAGCCTCATCTACAGTTGACTGGACTGAATGCTGCTGGACTTAATCTGAGCTTCCGAGCTCTCCTGATAATGAACTCCACACACTTCACTACATATACAGATGGCAACTAAATCTAAAGCCTTGAGACCAGACAGAACACACTCTCACAAATAACAGACTGCTCTGTGTAAAGCACAAAGCATCGGCAATTTGACTAAGTGCTGCAAACAAAGAACTGTCTCGGCGTTATAATTACTGTTGGGGTGATTATATGCCGGAGGACAGGTAGGTGGAGGGGCACGCTGATGCACATGTACTGTAAGAAATCTGCTCTCAACGACATGTCATGAAAAATTTCCGATGAAAAGTTTAGTAAGTTGTATAAAGGCACCAAACATTACACATAGAAGCATGTTTAAGGTATTGAAATATATAACGCAGTTGCTCCATAGTGCTCTCCAACTTGAACACTAACCCTGTTCTGTCATAAGTCTGCAGCAGTGCTGTAACAAAGCTCTTCTTCCATCACACTGTTGTGGATTTAGAATGATGCCACTACAGGTAACATTGCTGTCCCAGTGTTGGATGATTTCACATTTTGTTATGATGTTGCAGGAGCAAGAGGGGTGAGTACACAGCTGGAGCTGCACACACTCACACACAGATCCCCTTTACCGTCTCTGCATGCTTCTGTTAACGTCTCTGTTGCAAGCGCAGTGGCAAGAGACCTCAAGACGTTCATATTGTTGATAAGACATTAAAGGAGAAGTAAATATCATGCAGTAGAAAAAAGGTTTTACCAGTTCAGCCTTTAGTGGCTCAGGCTTGTGCCCCATGTATGTCGCAGAAATCACTGGTTTTGAATCCTCGTCAGGACCGTTGGCTTCATGCTAACCAACACGCTTTACTCCCTGCATTTCACATCCCTCTCCTTTGTACATAAAACCCCAACAAATAAATTTAAAAAAGGAGTATTTGAATAATGTTTTTCTGTGTTTGAAAAGAGATGGGATGCTAATTTTCTGAGTAGTTTATGAACTTTTGAGAACAGAGGTAGAAAGAATGACTACAGACCTCCATATCATAGTCTTATGTGTCAGCTGTTATTTCAAGTGACTGATGAAAACTAAAAGTAACTTACAAACCTCAAACTAAAATGTAAAGGGGCCCTGCAACAGCAGGTTAGAGTAGTGACTGTAGCTGTGGTAAAGAAGGTTGGTCCCAGACATTTTATTTTGGGAGTGGAATTAGATGCAGTTTGATGTCAGCCGGACTCTGCTACAGGATGGTGAAGTCTTTTTTTAATTGTAAGATTGATTGTTGGCTAGCTGGCTAGCTAGATGATGTTTAAGGATAAGTTCAGTTTATACAGCTTTTACATTGTTTATAGAATGAAGTAGAACAAAATACTCACCCAGAAGGTTTTTCTGATCCTAGCAGTGCTTTGGGAGATATTTAGATCCAAAATCGTGCAGCGGACGTCCGTAATGGGATCCATCGGGGCATAGACAGCGCCACTCCTAAAACCGCATTAATAGTCCAAAAAATCATGTTTTTCACCAATATTCCATCATGGTCCGCCCCGGGTTAGTCCTCTGCTGCAGTCTGTGTCACTCCAGACAGGGCTGTGTGGCTGTACTGACCTCTGAACTGACAAAGGCTTTGTTTACGATTGCCCCTCTGCGCATGCGCAGTGCGGCTCATTGTTTCAGGGGAGGCCGGCAGGCTACATGATGACGCGCGAAGGGGCAATCGTGAACAAAGTCTTCATCAGTTCAGAGGTCAGTGCAGCCACACAGCACTGTCTGGAGTGACACAGACGTCACATCGGATGTCTGCTGCACGATTTTGGATCTAAATATCTCCCGAAGCACTGCTTGGATGAGGAAAACCTTCTGGGTGAGTATTTTGTTCTACTTCATTCTATAAACAATGTAAAAGCTGTATAAACTGAACTGATCCTTTAAGCTTAAAATCCAGGAACCACATTTACAACCAGGACTGAACTTTTGCTAAAGTGGTAAAGGGGGCTCAAAAACAAAGCATGGCATAAAAAAAACAGAATCAGGACTTAAAACTAATCTGGTTTCAGTTATTGCATGACAACTTTTTGAAGGAGTATTACCCAATGAGTGTTTGATTACACTTTGCTGAAGGCTTTGTGGAGGTCTGTAACCCAGCTGCTGATGTTGAAACTACCATAATGCTCGGGAGTCAGAGAGCTTGTTTAAACTAAGTCCAAAACAAAAGAAGGACGGCAGAAAAGAAGGAACCAGGGTAATAGCAGATGATTTTTCTTCAAGCCTTGGCTGCAGTGTTTGGATTAGTCTTTCTTCAGGCTGTAAAGTGAGTTATGACATTACAGGAAACTTTCTGCAGCTGCTCAGAAAATCTTGAGTTTTCTTGTTCTTTGACAAAACCATCATCAGTTCTCGCTCTTGGGTCTTGCTGATTGTACCTAAATTGAGAAATGCAGAAACTGCCAAAGAGTGAAGTCATCTCACTTTGACTGTAGCTGTTTCCAAAACCTAAATGAAACGGTAAAACCTGCTTATTTTGACAAGTGATTACATCTTCTCATGCATGTCCACAATCTTGATCTGGAAGAGCTAAGTCAGTGCAAAGAAGGATCCAGTTTTCCTGATGCCTGAAGTTTCAAACTTATTATCCCCTGGTAAAAATCATAGGAAAAAGAGGCCTGGCCACCTCTTCAGCATCTGAAGGGTGTTTGAGTCAAGGCTTACAGTTGGTGGATTAACAGCAGCCACTCATGGATGCTGTATTTTGGATTCGCTTACTTTAGGACGACCATCAACTCTTGTGATACATGATGCTGATCACATGGTTGGTTTAAAATGAATCAGACTTATTTCATCACTTTATCACTCCCCCGTGGTTAGGTTTGTCTGAGTGTTCCTCTTTCCTTTCAGCTCCTTTCAAATGCTGCAGAGTTGCAGCTGTGGTTGAACCATCTTAATTCATTGGTATTTCTGTAATTTTGGTGAGTCAGTTTGTTGTATCAAAGTCTGCTTTGGGGGGTGTTGGTTTAAAAGCCAACAGCTTTTCTAATTCCTCTACCCTTCACCTCTGATCACACTTAATTTCATTGACTGCAAACTTTGAGACCCCACTGCACAAACTCACTTATATCCTCAGCATGACGGGAGGACGTAGTTCAACTCGTGGGTGGACGGACTGATTCTAGTGAGCATGAGCTCAACATTGGAGCAGATTGTAAATTATCACCCTGAGGCCACCGCCAAAGCTTCTCTCTTTAGATCAGCGATGACAAAGGCCTAGAGGCCGCCCTCTGATGGGGTGGGGAGGCCTGTGAAAGGGGAGGGGGGGCAGCCTTTGTTGTTGACTTCTTGTCTTTTTGAACCCTCCCCTCCTCACCACCTGTCCTCCATCATGGCTGATTATCAAAGCTCCAAACTCAAGCTGAGCGTGCACCAACTGGCTTTTGACGATGAATCTGCAACATACGTTTTTCTCTTCTGAGTGTTAAAACAGTTTTTAAAAAGTTTGGCTTCCAGTCTCACTTTTGATTGAAGCAGCAACTCCAAGTTCATGGTAGCAGGAACCGATGGGAGGAGAAAGGATTAGGAAAGATGGCGGTTCTAAAGGATGGCGGCGTTGTTGTGGCATGCTCACATCAAAGCGTAGAGAGATCTGAGAAAGCAGAGGGAAGGCAGGTATTAGAAAGCACATCGTACACATATCAACCCACTCAATGAGTCTTTCAGTTTAAACTACAAACACATGGCTCTAATCTCCAGTCTTGGTTTACATACCTCTTTTTTAAGTTTTTATATCCGCAGGAAAACAGTTTTAACTTTACACTTCATAATCATAAGGGTCGTTCATTGACTGAGGCAGAAGAGAAACCCTTTGACTACATCACCGTGAATATACAACTGTCCTGTTTCCTTTAACAGTCATTTCAGCTCCACTTTTCTTTTTTAATTTTTAATTTTGTCACATTTTCTCCTTTTTTCAGCCATGCAGTTCTGCTCACGCTACCACCCATATCCTTAAAACAGCTTAGTCCCGGCAGATTTGTGCTGGGGGAGTCAGAAAGACCCACCCACACGCACTCACCCAAGCACACTTCATCCTGCCCATTCCGGGTGAGGGAGACAGGTTCTCATGTCGGCAGATTATTCACGGGGATTTCGTTCTAAATGAGGTGAAATTATTGCTCTCTCTGAAGCGGGTCTTTCAGGAGTCACTGCCAGGGCTGGAGCTGCTCCTTTTTGTTCCGCCTGCCTTTGTTGGCCTGTATCGCAGGGTAACATGACCCCGGACCTGACAGGCTTTCACCTCAAAGAAAAAGGCATTTTTAGCTCTGACTTTTGGTTTCAAGGAATGCTCAATAAGGGAAGGTGTGTGTTCGGTTGCGTAACTTCATCAGAGACCTAGTTTCTGGGGAAAGCTCTCTTATTACTCTGCAGCTTCCACATGGATGCTCCATATTCACATTAATACCAAATCACTTTCTTTCAAAACTTTCTTATTTTGAAAACAACTTAAAGTTTTTAGAGATGAAGTGAGTCGACTGTCAATCTCAAGTTATAAAACAGTCAGAAATCAGGGGTGTGATTGGCAAAGGGCAAAAAAGCGGGAAAATCTACAGAAAGCAGAGCGCGGCTCAGCCCATATCAGAATTTGAACTCACAGGTGTATGACCTAAAAGCTATTTATAGGTGTAACAATATCCATGCTCTAAGCTCTTTCTGTTTAACAAAAAGCCAGCAAAAAGTTAGTTATAGAGATCTTTCAGGGCGAGGATTCTGTGTTTCCAGTGAGGAAAGTTTGGACTTGAAAAACTGAGTTTTGAAGCACAAATTTACATCTTTTCTCCTGGATATTTATTTACTTCTTTTCCTGCGCTGGTTTCATATGTAGCCTCTTGGTGTGTCTGATACATTTTGCATGACGGGTCAAATTCACTGGATTGTTTTCCAGAAGTTTCTTTCTGTAAATCAGAAATCTATATGACAGCAAAATGAAGCATTCAGAGAAAGTTTCAAAGTGACAGTCTGTCTGAACACCACAGTAAGTTAAGATACGTCACAGTCAGCAGTCTACAGGCAAAGACAGATAAAATGATGCTCTGCTGCTGCCAGATGTGAATCCCACAGTCATTCTGCATAGATATGAAAAACAGTATCTTGACTTAAAAACGAAATCTGTTTTCAATTTTAAATAAAAACCCATGTGCTGACCCTGGTGACATCATAGGTGAAAGCTATCTGTGTGACTGAAACAAACCAAAACATGGCTTCCATTCAACTTCCTTTTCTTCTCATGGACCCTCTTTATGTAATTTGGAGCTAACTCAGAGCAGGGCAGTTGAACCAAACAACCCAGATGGCTCGCAGCTTTGTTTCTGAAATTGTCAGGTTGTAGTCAAATTTAAACACAACCAACATCTTCATGGATAATTCAAAGTTTTGTGGATGAACTTTGCAGGTTAAATTCTGTGCTCTTCTATAAATCTGGGAGAATGCATACATGAGGAAGTGATCAAGATAAGTCATGAAATTCATGACCTCTTATTGGGCTCATTTATCTTAAATGACCCACAGAGGTTTGTTGAAAGTGCGACAGCAGAAACTCAGCGGTCGACATCTCCCAGTTTGCACAGCTTAGCACCCACTCTCCAGATTCTTCGGAGAGTCCCCACAGGAGGAGATTGGATGCTGCTGCTGCTCTGCTCTGTGTGTTTGCTCTTCCAGGCCTGGCTGTTTGCCTGCCTGTGGGCCTGTGAGTGGCCTGTGGAAGCACTTGTGTGGTCAGAGTAGTGCTGTAAACGGCTGCATGCACAAACACTACTTTGAAGTCTAGACTCTGGGTTTATTCATCATTTGGCTGTATTGTATTTTTATGTCTTAGCTTTTGTGTGCAGAACTGTGTTTGCTCGTGTCCTCTTTCATTCTCCTTCACGTCCTCAGTCGTCCTTCACGTCCTCAGTCGTCCTTCAGGTCCCCTCCTGGCCTCCAAGTCATCTGCAAACATTGTTTTGTGATGCGATGGCTGTCAGCCTTCCCCAGAAGGCAGCGGATGATGTTTGTGCAGGACCGTCATTAGTTTTCAGTACACGTTCAGAATTCAGATTACTTCATCTGAACTGTGGCCAAAGGCAAACATCCAGGTTAATTTTTCCACTCCAGATTTATCCACTTGCTTCATTCCTTTCCAACTTGGGAGAGTCCTGTTCTGCCCTGTAGCTCGCAGAGGACTGAGGCGTGAGAGGAATCATGGGGAGGTGAGAGTGTGAGGGGAAGAGTGGGGCTACATTTGGAGTCCTCTGACTTTTTTGGGGGGAGGGTGTGAGTTAGCTGGAGCTGGGGGCTCTCTGCTGCTGTTTGGCCTGTCCTTTTGTCTCCCTAATGACCTGACCGCGTAAAGTTAGCCGCTCCATTCAGGAGGCATTAGGGGTCATTTTACCTGACGACAACCATTTCCCCAAACACTGGCCTGGGGGGGAGGGAGATGTTGGAGCAGTTCCTCTCCACTGAGGAACCATGCAGCCGTTCAGAAGGAAGCGTTAAACACATTTTCAACTACTTTTAGGTGAATCAGTGCTTTGAGACAACACAGTGAAAGAAAACTCATCCCCTGTCTCTGATAATTTGATAATGTGACACTTTATTGATCCCTTTGAAGGCTTTTCTTTTCACACAGCCCCCTCCCTCATACCGAGGTCATAGGTCAGTGTTTATGTGCTGCAGAGCAGTTTCAGCCTCTTTCACACAAGCGCTTGAAAACAACTCTGGAGGTTTTCAGGTGGTCTGCACCTGAATTTTCCTGAAGTCGCTTTCTCACACATGTTCCTCACAGTTGAAGTCCTCCAGTGTTGGACAATAAGGCTGGACACAAGATCAACATTATGGACTATTAGCTACAGTGGGAGAGTTTAGAAGAGTTGCCTGTGTTGCCGAATACCCAGAGACGCATCTGCTTGTGGGTCCTTCAGATCAGGAGTACTAATAACTCTATGAGCTCTAAAGTCTAACAGGATGGGAAATTGTTTGTCAAACTTTGAAGTTTTGCTCTTTTCAGTCTAACTGATGCATTTAAGGAATTTCTTATGCCAGGGACTCTTAGAGTGCCCTTCTCTGTCATGTTAAACCAAATTACTGGACATTTATGAAAAGCAATTGGACGGGCGGAGAAACATTGAGCTTTCAAAGTCCTGGCAGCCGCCCAGAGAGACACTGAATCTATTAAAACCCGCTACTTCAAGATATCGATCCACTTAAAATAGCTCCAGATCCTTTTTGAAGTTACTCAGCTTGCTGAGTGGACATTGACCCAGCAGAGAGATGTCAGAAGAGTAGAAAGAGGACGAAGACATTTTAATGAGGTTTTAACCAAACTTTGAACTCTTCAGTAAATGCCTGGTTACATAAGCCAGAATTGGAGTCAACGTAACGTAATTATGGGAGCAGAATCACTTATGTGTCTTTCAGATTACTGCGGCATGTTTTCAGTCCGACCTCTTAGAGTGGTTTAATTCTCTGCAGACTCTTACAAGGTCAGACTGACAGCCTGGCCAAGGTATTTCTACATAAGACCAGCTAGGATTGGTACCGACATTCCTGCAGATGACACCTCAGATTATTTGTCAAAGATGAGCCACAACTAGAGAAAGAGCTAATGTGTGCCTGGGTTGTTGAGCAGAACTGGAATGCATCATGAAAACTGGAATTAATAGAAAGACTGATAGAGGAATAATCAACATTAACACATCAATGAAACCACCACTGTTACAAATTCAGAGTAATTCAATCATAATGTTCAGATAAATGCACAGAGTGAAGGTTAAAGCACTACAGACATGAGCATCCTCATTAGCATTCAGTTGCTAGCTTGCAGTTAAGTGCTCTGGTACCTGCTCTGTTGCTAAGGAATTGGCACTTAGGTAATGAAATGCCCATCGCTGACGGGGGCACTTGATTGTGCTGAGACTGGAGAGTGGGGCCAAGTGAGAGGGGAATGGGAACAAGAGAAGGAGACAGAGACACAGAGAGATGGTTATGAGCCCAAGTGAACAGTGAGCGCTTAGCAGAGAGCTGGAGGAGAAAAAGTGGAGAGGCTTCTGCTGCTCTGCTGGCACACATCCATCGCCTGAGGATGAGTGACCGAAAAAGTTTTTCTCCCACTCGTTTGCACTCTGAAGAATACGAGGAGGGACATGATAGAGGTTTTCTAACACTTTATTTCTACACCTTGTGCTCTTCACTGGTTTGACAGCCACACCCTCTTTCTCATCCTCATGTAGAAAAGCAGCACATGCTCATTACCTTCAGAGCTTCCTCACCACTTTGCCTCCATTTATTTCAGTCTCTGACCTTTGCCCTCACCACTGACCCTGGTCCTCAGATTCTGCCAGCATTGTCCTCACCTCAACCTGGTGCCTGGACAGCAGTCATGCCTGCGATCTTTGATTGCGTTCCTACAATAAGTAACAGCTCAGGTTAGCTATGAAACCTGAGGGGGAGATCCTGTCAGGTATCTGTGCCTCTGTTGGCTTTTGGACATATCTCAGATTCCTTCCTCCATTCACGTTTTGTGTCTGTGTGGATACGTGTCGGTGCACCACTGGTCCATTCTGGTGTAACTTACAACAATACAGTGGATACCGCCCTCAGATACAAAACATGTGTTGTCACGCTGTCACCCTTGGTTTCCCAAAAAATAAAATTCCAAATTTGTTAATTCCGTGTAGAAGAGCCATTTGTTTTGGGGGAGTTGCGTTCAGTCTCATCACTCTTCGACTAATTGATCAGTTTTTGCTTTAATTCTTCTTTAAGTTTTTCCCGTTATTCTTAACCTACAGCTGTGCAACACTAAAATGTGATTGATAGCTGCTTCTTTTGTTCACCGGAACTTTCTGGTTGCTCCATTTGTGCCGATGTGTGTTTTAAGCTCCAAACTTTAAATATTTCAGGTGAGAATAGACTGATGTTTCATGCTTCTAAAGCTTTAGGCCCGGCGTTTACACAGCAACGTTTCATCTGAAAACACTTGAACGCAGTGAAAAAAGGAAATGCTGAGGGACTGAAAATGCTGTAGTAAGCATGCCAGGCCTGAAGTTGGCGCTATGACTGTCTTGTCCAGAAGCAGCTTTTGGGAGATCTCCATCAAAGCAGAGTTGAGCCGATCATCTGGTGTATTGGGGAATACTAAGCGCAGAAGTGGAGCAACAGATGCACATTTTGTTGAAAGACAGTCAGCAGATTAAGCAGATTGGGCTGCGCATGCATGACATGGTAGACCACAACGATGGTAACAATTGTACCGTTGTCCTGTTGCATGCACTCACGCAAAATGGGGAGCGTTTTTTTGCAAATGCGAGAGCAACAAAACTTTTGCGTTTCACTCTAAAACCGTTGTCATGTAAACGGCCCCTTAGTCACACATGCATACAACCCGTGAAAAATGTCCTGAACTCTTCAGCACAGGCTGCACGTGTCAACGCTCCTGTCTTCTTTAAATTATTTGTACTCTTAGTCATGATTCTTGTAACCCTCTGATAGATGAAATTTGAAAACCTGTGTGAAGACTTTTTCTTTGAGTGCCATTATTCATCTTAGGACAGGAGAATAAATGTTTTAATATTTGTTTTAGACATTTGATTTTTCTGAAAGTTAAAGCCATGTTCACTCCAATAGACTCCATGAGCCTGGAAATTCAACATTTCACAGTGAGTACTTAATGGATAAAAAAATTATTCTTATTATTTTGTAGTTCCATCAATAAATATTTCTTTTGCTTTGCAAAACATTTTAAAATATTTTCTAGACCTTTTAAAATTGATATTGTACAGTTGGTAGACTTTTAAACCTCTGATGTATGTCTGAGTTTCTTAAAAAAACAAAAAAATATTTGAATAAAAGGAAACATTTTTTAGTTCCCTTAAAAGAATACTTAAAGAAGAAATCTTGCCACAGACTGAGTTCCGGTTCCTCTGTAGGAACCATTGCATAAAGGAGAAAATGAGTTGGAAATAGCTGTCGGCTGCAGTAACCACAATGCACCAGAGGATTGATGTCTTATATGAAGCACTTTGTGGTGCTGCTGAAATGTTAATATGTAAATGTGGATTTTTACTCAAAACCTTTGGGTAAATGTTTTTTTTTTTGAAGTAAGGACATTTTGGGACAGAACTTCTGTAAATTCGTCAAAGGCCAGCTCTGATCCTAAATCTAAACTGGTCTCACTGTGTGAAGCAGATTTCATCGAGTCAAACAGCTGGTTTCAGGTGGTCACTGTAAGGTAAACACTAGCCTGTGCCATCAGGAGCTCTCAGTTCGACTCCGTCCTCTCTGGGTTTCCTCCTGCCAGCTCTCTGCAGCGGGAGGCTGTGTTTGAACTGAAGCTGTAGCGATAAGGTGCTGTGATAGAAGGTCGGAAACGCAGGTGCAGTGACTCACTGTTTGCTCGTTTGGTTTTGTCAATTGATGATAAGAAGGACGGAGGTCTGAAGAGCGAGGAGGGTAAAGGATGTGTTCATTAGAGCAGCTTGCTAATAATCTACAGAGTCTGACAAACGCACTCATCGGTTAGAGTGCTGAGAGGAGGAGCTGAGGGTGAATCACAGCCTTCTTCGTGCCAGGTTTGGAAATGCTCAAAGAGACGAGGTTAAACTCTTAGAAGTTTTACAGTCATAGGTAGACGGTGTCAGGCACCATCAAGCCTCAGCTGTTTTTCTGTTTGAGTGTGTTAGGGCCACGATCAAATATTTTCTTAGCTGCTTCGTCTGAGTTTAAAACAGGAAGTTTTATATTATTTAAAAAAACATTCTTTAACTGAATTTATATTAAACACAAGCTAGAAAGTTTTCCAGACTTGCTGTCAGTTGGGAAAGTCTTTTAATTTAGAAAAGCTGACAGTGACACATGCCATGTGAGAGCAGACATCAGCTGCTGTGATTATTTAAATATGCCATAAATCTGCGCGTCTGTCGATCTCTGAAGAACACTGAAGGTTTTCTGAAACAGCTTCTTAAAAGAAGCTCCTTAAGGCCGTTCAGCTCTGACGAATGAAGGCTGAAAAACAATGAGACATTTTAAATTTCTGTATGAAAACATGAGTCATAGTTAAAGAGACTGTTTTAAGATAGTTTGAGTCTAATTTGCTGCAAAGACACAGCAGACACTACTTCATTGGCTACAACCAGCGTCTTAACGGATAAGAACCGCACAGTAAACTGTAATTATATTGTGGTTATATGAGAAAGTGAAGTAAACACATCTCAAAAGTTTAAATTAATTACAGTAAATGGTCTTCAAACCTTTGACTGCAGGCTGTCACCTTCAGATGAATTGGTATCAGTTTGGATGTGAAAAAACAAAAGCTTGTTAGAAAAAACTTTTTAAAAACTTTCTTTGAGCAAAGATTTAAAGTTTGTTTTGCATCCTCCTTTACAAAAAAAAAAAGGCAGGACGACATTCACCCAGAAAATATGACTCAGACATGTTCAGGCCAAATTACGCTGAAACATAACAAGTACTGCTTTGCCAACAGGGGGTGCCAAAAGCAACACCAAGCTTCTCACTGTGTGTGACAGCCACAAAGCGTGAGCCCAGCCTAGTTGCCAGTTCTACTCCAGAGAAATATCAGATTAGTAACAGAAATAGATCAGAATGTATCCATAACACATGTTGAGCACAGGGAGCAGCTTGATCAGACACACCCCAACATTCATGACACGCTCGATCAACATATGCACACTGGATTACTCTGATAAGTCAGCTCAAGTGGGTTTATTTATTCGTCTACCACATCACATACGAGCATGCAGCACATTTCTTACACAGCAAGCTCAGAGCATCACAGAGGAACATGTAGAGAAGATAAAAGTCACGAGTAAAGTTTTTCCAAACTAGAATTTACTGTTTAAATCAAGTAATTCAGACAAGGCGTAATAAGAAACCTTTGCAGTATTTATTTATGTTTTCTTAAAGGATAAGTTCGGTTTATACAGCTTTTACATTGTTTATAGAATGAAGTAGAACAAAATACTCACCCAGAAGGCTTTCCTGATGCAAGCAGTGCCTTGGGAGATATTTAGATCCAAAATCGTGCAGCGGACGCCCGTATAATGGGATCCATCGGGGCATAGACGGCACCCAAAACTGCATTTATCGTCCAAAAACTCATGTTTTTCACCAATATTCCATCATGGTCCGCTCCGGGGTTAGTCCTCTGCTGCAGTCTGTGTCACTCCAGACAGCGCTGTGTGGCTGTGGCCTCTGAACTGACAAAGACTTTGTTTAAGTTTGCCCCTCAAAGAAAGGAGGAAGTGGAGTCAGCTCTCCAGAGAGTACTGTGCATGCGCGGAGGGGCAAACGTAAACAAAGTCTTCGTCAGTTCAGAGGTCATTACAGCCACACAGCTCTGGCTAGAGTGACACAGACCGCAACAGAGGACTAACCCTGGAGCGGACCATGATATACATTTTATACAAGCGTTGGACTCTGCATCTCCATCATCATTTTGGTGTTTTGTGGACATTACACTGTGACTTCTACAGTATCTTTTTTCATGTCACGTGTGGTCTCTAAGACCCCCCCCCGTCCAACAGGGAGACCTCCAAGATGTGAGGGGTGTATGTTAAAAACTTTTCATCATTTCACATTGGCTGTCTTAAGATTTCCAGGAGTTCATATGTGAACGGTTCTCTTAAAGCTCCTTTGGGGGACTTTTGGTTTCTGATAATTTTGGTGCCCCCTGCTGATAAAGTGGTCTGTACAGTCTCTGCTCACCTTGTCATATGCTTCAATAAGTTTCCAGACAAAACCAAAATTGCATCCAGCTTCCCTCTCACTGTCACTTCTTGCCGTGTGTATTTGCGATTAAAGCATGCAGCGCTTTTAAAAATCTTATCACTCAATGTCTGGTTTGCTTTTGTAGGCCACAGAGAGACATCTGTACTAATTTCATCCTGTTTCATAACAACCTAAAAACTCCTCAGAGATGCTTTAAGAAAAGGCTGGATTAGAAGACTCAGGGTGTGGCTCAGGCTTCTTTAAACATGTCAGAAGACGCAGATTACTGTAAAGACTATAACCACAGAAACTAAAGGCTGGTTATGAATGATCATGTAACTTTTACAAAGAAACAAGTTCCTGCTGGTTATTGGGAGGATTTAAAAAAGGCACCAAAGGAGTTTTAGAAATCTGGTCTTTAGCAGTAGCGTGATAACAAAACAGAGTTACAAAAACTAATTCACTTTGTAAACATATAAAGATGTCTCTAAGAGTAAAAAGCAATTATCGTCTCAAATACCTGTCCCTGTGTGTGTGTTAGTGTGTGTGTATTGGTAAATGGGTTTTGGAATGACTCTCTCAGAGCTTAAGGCGAGTCCTTCCCCGCAGGTTATCTGAGTAAGATCTCATCTGGAGGGATCCTCTCAGGTCTAATGTCCTCCGTAACCTCCTTTAAGTTGCAGCCTTCAGGCCTCCAGAGGCAGAAATATAAGCTTTTCAACATCTGGTTATCATTGCACAACTTTTATAAATTGGATATTGGGATTAGTTTGGGCCAGCCATGTGTCTCTGGACTCCCTGTTGATGTAACCAGACTGCTCAGCGTGTAGTGGGCAGAGAATCCCTCCTGAGTTTCCCAGGGCTCGTAAAGCAATCCAAAGCACTTCCACCGTACAGTAATGAGCAGCTGCAGGGCTCAGGTTCAGCCGCAGAGGTTAAAGCCCAAAGCCGACGCATCCTCCTCCTCCACCGCCAGCCTGGACCAAAGCCCAGACAGTAGAGCTGAGTGCTGTCCAGTGAGCCCGGGGGCTACAAACACAAACTGTTCAGAAGAACAACAGACCAAAGCCGCAAAATGAAACCTTAGAAAGCCTTTTCAGCCTCCTCGGGGTTTAATCTCTGTGTGAAAGGACTGCATCTCATCTCCTGTTGGATTAGCCATCCCAGATATACATCATACCTCATCATTTCTTCAGTGGACCAAAGTCCATCTATCTCTGGTCATTTTTGCAACCAGGAAGAATTCTTTTCTGACACATTTTATGAAAAACTTATTTCATAAGAAAGTCAGGAAATGCACGCACACATCAGTTTCTAACTCAAACTGTGTCCTCTGAGGGCTTCTTGGATTAAAATCATAGTTTAAGAGAGATTTTTCTTTCCTGTTTCTAAAGACTGCAGAGGTTCATGAAAGCGCACAGGAAATATCATAACTCAGACGGTATTAGATATGAGTTTATGATGAGTGCATCCCAAAAGTGCAGGTGTGATGAAGTGTTCCTCACATTTACAAAAACTGCTTCCAGCATCCTCTGGAGAGTCAGCTCGAATTTGCTGCATTCAGCTGTGGAGAGATTAATTCTAGTTACTAAATCAGGGGCAGCAGCTTTTTAAGTTTCAATGAAGATAAATAGCTGAAGGCAGGATGCAGACTATCAGAGAGTTTTTTTTTTATCCCAGATTCACCTGTCCACACCAAACACTTTCAAAAACTCACCACAGATGTTGGTTTAGCTTCAAGTTTTACTGATCAGGAGCCTTTCTGATTGCAGAGCGTAACTACAGTTAGTTGTGCAAACACGACAGTTTGGTTTTTGTTTTTATCTGAAAAGATTACATGAGATCAGGTCAGGTGCAGAATTGCTGCTTTGGCACAAATGATGATTTCATAATTACATCCCGTGGTGTGTCTGATGAGCTATTATCTCCTAATCCTGAGATTAGAGCAGAGAACACATGATGTTTTGCTTTAGGTGTGTGACGCAACCAGATTTGAAAACTGGTTAAAACGGTCAAACTTTTGGTTTGAACACAGATGCTGAAGATGATGAAGAGGAACAAAAAGGATGTCTGTGTTAAAGAGACACTTCAGTTTTTTTGAAGTGGGGTTGTATGAGCTCTGTGTGACCACTAAGGATATTAGATACAGTAGAAAGTTGTTTCCTCTCCCTCAGTAAGATACAGACTGTAATCAGTGGTGACGAGGAAATAGGCGCTAACAGGGAGAGACGGTGTCAAATTCAAAGGCTATTTTCTCTGCCTACGAGAACTAAAATCAAAAAGTAATACCACAGTTTAAGAGTACGCTACATATAATGTTTTTTAAGTGCATTTAGTCTTCGGAAATATAAACATTTATCTGGACCTAACTAACTCATGTGTCCTTACGCACAGCGCTAGTGCGCTCCGTCCCCCCTCCTCCTTTCAGCTGTAGGGAATGTAAACAAGCTATGCTTTGGGCGCCGGTTACAGACATAAATGTTCATATTCCCGAAGACTTACTGCACTTAAAAATTATTCTATGTAGCGTACTCTAAATTGTGGTATTACTTTTTGATTTTAGTTCTTGTAGGCAGAGAAAATAGCCTTTGAATCTGGTACGGTATTTCCCTGTTAGCGCCTATTTCCTCGTCACCATCGATTACAGTCTGTGTCTTTCTGAGAGAGAGGAGACAACTTTCTACTGTATCTAATATCCTTAGTGGTCACATAGAGCTCATACAACCCCACTTTAAAAAAACTGAACCGTCCCTTTAAGGTAGAAAGTTCTATGGCCTTCCTTCATGCTCCAGTAAGTTAGTCTGGGTCAGTTTCTTCAGTGCATCGACGTCACTGACTCCATGTCTCCTGAGGAGAGGAGCTGGCATCTGTTAAGTTTTCTTTTGCTCTAAACTTTCATAAAGTCACATCAGCTTTATGTTCAACATCCACATTAAGTGAATTTGAGTGAATTGCTTCCCTTCAAAGGCAGCTGTAAAATATCACAGCCTCTTTATTAACTGCCCTCTCCTAAAAGCAGCTCTTTATACAGCTCTCACTTATTTAACTACAGTTCTCCATCAGTGTGGCTCCTCATAAAAACAAACTTTATTTTGTGGATGAGAATCAGCCGCCATGGCCCAGTAGCAGCGGGTCTCAGATCATAAAGACGGCTGAAGCTCTCCACACTGGCTCAGGTATTAAGAGCCTGTAAAGTTTATGACATTGCTGAGTCTATCAAAGTCGCCCTGACTCACTGATCTCCCATGATTCAGCTCCCTGCCTCCCCAGCAGCCGTCTCTTGCCTAATGCCTTGGTTACCACGGTGATTACCATGGGGACACCCCTGCCAAGCCTTATTAACCCCTGGCCTCTCAGAATCCAGTTTTTGACAGCTGGCGCGTAGCAGCTCCTTCCCACCACAACCCCTCCATTGACCCAGGAAGTTCTCCCGTGTCCCTGTGGAGGTGGCCTGCAGGTTTGGAGAACCTTGGCTCTCCTCCAGCAGACTTCCCAGCCAATTTCAACCCAGCTCCTCCGCTCATCGCTGCAGAGCTTCACTGGTGACCTGCTCAGTCAAGAATGAAAGATAACCAAAAAGTTGACGTGAATGAGGAGAGAAACCCAGCATCAGTCAATAAAAGCGTAACTACCTCAGCTTGAGTCAACTCAAACAGCCTTAGGTCTCCACCGCCCCTTCCCTCAGTCTGCTGGAAGCTTTTCAAACCAGAGCCAAGTATAGGCTGGCAGTCATTATTCCTAATCAGAAGCAGATTCTTACAACATATGCTCCCACTTGATGAAATCCCAAGAGCTCAGAGAGGAAATGTTGTATTTTGAGCTTATAAAAGTGGTCTAAGCACCTGTCACTTTGTTAGTTTTTCATTTGAACTGCTTTTATTACATTAGGTAGAGCCGCTGTGGAAACAGGCAGATGTTTAGATTGTGTTTCAATCTATTTGCTCTCCCTATAGCTTTTCCTAAAGCCATGTGTTTCTCATCATGAGGTAGGCCAATGTACATGAACAAAACCATTTAACACTCTAAGCTCTCAGGCAGAGGGCTGCCAGCCAGAACCAGGCCTGATGATGTTGGTTAGCACCTGTTAAAACACTGAAGTTTGACATTAAGTGTAACAAACAAATGAAGATAGATAAGATGTTTGGATTTTGGTTTAATGAGTCTTAGCTGATCCCTACCCCCTGTTCTTTTAATTCTTTCCTGTTGCTCACATTAGCACAGACAAAGAGTAGTTCATTCATCAAATTAATATAAGGAGCTACTGGTATAAAACATCCTCATTTCACTCCAAAAAACCAGAGGGAGAAAGTTGAAAGAACATCTAGAGAAACATTTATGTTTTCCTTTAGCTTTCTTGCTCACCACCTGTCAGCTCTTTTTATGGATTAGAAATATTAGCACAATCAATATCCCCATTTCTCACATCTCAAACTGCTAGATGTGGTTTGTTTACAGGCTGTGACAAAAGTGTGGATTTGACAGCAGCACCGTGAACATTTTGCATCTGTTGCTTTTAAAGACTAGAAAACATTGAGGGAGCCACAGCTATCTACAATCGAGTTTAGAGGCCAACGATAGCGGTCACTACTTTGGAAATGTTAACTCAACCCAACTTTAAGACAATCTTTAAACAGACTGAGAGATGAAGCTGAGGGGGGCTTCTAGCCTCCTGGAAAACAGCTGCATTGTACCCACCTGAAAGTTAACTTGGTGACACCACTATGTATGCAGATCAATACATAACTAAGATCCAATATCTCAAACACACAAGTTATAAAATACCTCCCAAGGGGCAACATTCAGTTTACAAAATGAAGCGTATAAGGAGGTGCTAAAAGTAGCTGATCATCGAGGCTGGCTGCAGAAAGACTGGAAACAGCAAAAACCCCCAGGTCTTAATGGTATTAAAAAGCCGATTTACAGCCTGGTTCAAACAACAGCTTGGGTATGAAATGCTAATTTTGCTTTCCGCACACACTGTACAGGGAGTGAGTTTTTTTTTCTAACTCTGTGGTTTAGAAGATGTTCGGATTGTCTGATTGTCCAATCAGAGACACAGCTCATCTCACATGACTGATGTGCGCCCTGTAGCTGTCAGAAAGGAAGCTCGAAGCTGGCGCTTGGGAATTGGCTTCATTTTATTGTATCAGGAACAGACGGGTGAGGAAACTACGTCTAGTGCTGCTCGATTTGGGGAAAAGGTGCGATTGGCGATTAGGTGGACAATATTGCGATTGTGCTTGCGATTTAATAAAAAAAGTTGTGTCATGAGTCTACAGACTTGCTTGGTTATCATGGAGAAAAATTAAGAAAAAAGCAGAGATGGATTACTGAGGATTTTAATTGTGTAATAATTCTCAAAATGTCCAAACTTACTGTATACAAACAACAATGTACAGCACAACAGTACTGTTTTGTTTGTATTCAATTTTTTTACACTTTTTTAAAATAATTGCACAATCTTTTGCGATTACGTAATTGCATGTGCTGACATTGCGATTGTGATTGCAATAATCGTGCAGCACTAACTACGTCCATATTTCATACAGTCTAAGACACTTCTTCTTTTAGCCTTAGACCTAATGAGGATTTCCAGCTCTTTCAGCCATCCTCAAGTGGACACCGAAGGAACTGCAGTGTTTGCCATTTCCTTTGCTTTTCAACATTGGAGGTGCAAAATAATATGTGACACTTTCACGCTGTACTCAAAAGTTACTTTCATGGTAACTTTTTATTTGAACAATATGTTACAAAAAAACTCAATATGGCATACATATTCAAAGAATGAGCTGAGGCTATGTAATCCTGTTCTTTGAGCTTAGGTTTGATTGACTTTGGTAGTTTTTCGGGAAACAGTGAGCTAAAAGGTGAAGAAAGACCCAAAACATCCTCATTTCAGGAATATTTTAATGTTTCCGAGAGTTAAATTTCTTCTCATGGTGAAGAAGCCAGATTTTCTTCTTTTGTTTGCATCTGAAGTTTTGCTTACCTGAAACATTCACAGATTTTACTGTTTGATGCATTTCTGATGAGATAACAGGATTTTGCTGACTCACAGGTTTTGTCGTGATGTTTTGAGGAAACTTGTATTATGATTGAATCGCCATATATGGTGTTGAAGTGTGTTGTAAGACTTTTTAGACGTGACTGTTAGTGCCAGGATGTGACTCGTGTTTGTATCTGTTATCTGCTTTTGGCGTCTCCTGTTTGCCGGGGCTGAACCCTCAGACAGCTCTGAGGTTAAAAAGGCAGATAAGAGGAGACAGTGACCATGGTGCTGCTGAAGCTGGTATCTGTGCAGCTCATCCTCGTAGGTCAAATGTTTCCTCTGTCTTTTATAAACTCTAAAGCGCTCTGTGCTCTGTCAATGTGTACATTCAACCCTATCAGTGAACCCTGCCTGTTTTTGTTTTGGCAATACTCTCCTTGCTCGGGGGTTTAAGTGTGCCTGAATAGAATAGTGTTTGTATCTGTGATTCCAACATTTACACCAGTGCAATTCTCCTGATTTGCATTATTAATATCCCTTGTTGCGCTTTTCTTATGCTAATCTAATTAGACTCATCTGGAACAGTTTGTTAATTAGAAATACAGCAAAGAACAAAATGTTGCGCCTGTTCTGCTTGGTAGAAAATCTTTTGGAGCCTAAAAACACCTTCCCTCTCTGGAAACAAATCCATGACAGGCGTACTGCTGGAGAACACAGTGAAGTAGTGATAATTATTTCAGCGCTGCTTTCCCTCAGCTGCTCATTTAGAAAACTTCATTGTCATGTTAAGTCCTCATTAACATGACACTGGCAGACATGATGGTAATGATATTGGAAATTAGCAGTAATTCAGGCATCAGGGAGGCTTTGTTTCAGACTGTAAATGAAGGAGATTAGCCTGAAGCCTGCTGAACACGTTCTTACCCTGCTGTGTTTGCTTTTTATTTCTCTATCCCTCTCATTGCTTCAGTTTTTCTCTGCAGGTCTTTTGGAAAAAGAGAAGTACAAATACAAAAATATATTTCTCAGTTGGGTTAGACTCCTACCAGGCAAAGATTTTTGCTTAAGCACAGGTCATATTGTAGCAGGGAGGGTAGCACAGCTCTGAAGGAGACGGCCTTGACTCTGACTTCCTATGAGCTGCTGTGAAAGCAACAGTGTAAAAATCCCCCCACAAAAGGAACAAAATGCCCTGTTAGTTGTCAAATGTGAAGAACTTGAGATTCTAAAGCTGTTTTCAGAGGCGAGCTTGAAGGAAGCGGCTTCAGTTCAGTTGGTAGGGCATGCACCTATTGGACAGACAGCCAGTGCTCACACTGGTTCTCAGTTCCACTCCCGATCCTGTCACTATTTGATGCGTGTCATCTTCCATTTTCTCTTTCCTAATTTCCTTTCTCCCTTCAGCTGTCCTGACAAATACAGACAAGAAAAGAAAAAGGACTTGAGACTCCCCTAGAAGAACCAGATCCAGGTGTTTTTTGAGGTTGCTTTTTGGCGTACAGCTGGAGATTGTCCTTGTAGGACAGGTACTAAACAACTTGATCTACTTAACTGATGGGGGAAAAGTTTACCTGAGCTGTGAAAGTGTTTGCCCCATGTGCAGGGGCTATGATTGCAGATTTTCCAAAGCAACTCATTGCTAATAACGTAAAGGGAAATCAAACCTGAAGAATGGATGATGCTTAACTCTTTAAATTCAGTCAAATTTAACACTATCTACTTAACATGGTGAAATGTTTAAAGGGTTCACTGAATCTACTGATGAACAGTGTGAAACTGGTGTGCGCTATGTGGCTAACTCTAGCAGAGCTAGTGCTATCAGCTTTTGTCCCACCTTGCAGTTTGACACTAACATGCCTGCACTTGTTACTCATTACAATCAGGCACAAGCTGCATACAAGCTTATTTCCATTTAATAGATAAAGATACTTCCCAACTGAGTGTGCCATGAGATAACATGAGTCATACAAAAAAACAAACAACAAAAACAAGACTTCTTCTGGCACTAGATGGCAGCACCTGCGGCCATCAATCCAACTTAAAGCTCTTTGTTGCACTCAAGGTTTTTCCCGCGAGTCTAAGTTTTTGCTTGTGTTGTACAATGCTTTGGACAAAACCGTCTGCTATACAGTATTGTTAAATTTTAGAATTGTATACTCTCACTCAGCATCCGTGGGCATTGAGTCACAGCTCAGACATTTACACCACTGAGTATTTCCGACTCTGTCTTGTTCTTGTAGGCAGAGAAAATAGCCTTTGAATTTGGTACCGTCTGTCCCTGTTAGCGTCTATTTCCTCGTCACCATCGATTACAGTCTGTGTCTTACTGAGGGAGAGGAGACACCTTTCTACTGTATCTAATGTCCTTAGTGGTCACATAGAGCTCATACAACCCCACTTAAAAAAAACTGAACCGTCCCTTTAACTAGAAGGTCTCACGAGGTTGACCAACTAAAAACAGATTAAGCTATTTGGGTGTAAATTTAAGAAATGCCGTTCTTTGTCTTTAGTAGCAGTGCTGAGTTGAGTCAACAGTCATGTTCTCCAAAGAAGCACTCAGAGACATCGTCGCTGATGTTTTCCAACTTGGATGATCACTCAAGCACAATCATTCTCATCCAAATCTGACTCAGATTTATGCAGGCAACAGCTTCATGCAGCCATTTAGTTCGTTAAAATGATCTTCACAGGAGTGATTCCTCACTCAGCAGTCATAACACAGGCTGACAGATTGGTTTGGAGTCGTATTGTTAAGACAAAAGTGTTGCGTTATGTCTGACAAAAGGATTAGAAGCATTTCACATGCTTGACTTGTTTCAGACACTTTGGAATATAATCCCCATCATTTGAATAGCTAATGGGAACGGCTCTCACGCATGATGTCTGTTGTAGGCTGTTCGAGCTGCTGTTGTACTTTAAGACAGTAATGTTCACCATAACTCATACTGACTGAGCGTTGGGGTTTGTTTGAGAGCAGAATCGTCTCCTCTTAACTTTGTCTTTACCTTCAAACATCCTTATGTCCCCTGTAAACACCCAGCCAGTGTGATGCCATTATCTTCAGTCATGGCTAAGCTAAACAGAGGCTATTCATTAGCTTAGCTTGAAGCCACTGTGGTCATCCTCTGTCCATCCTACCACTGTTTCAAAAGCACCTTGGCAACCATTCGAACAATAGCAGTGCTGGTCATGGCCGCAGCGTGTGTGTGGTCCTGTCCCTGCAGTCAAAGAGGGAAGACAAAGCACTTAGTGAGCCCAGACTCTGGCTTCAGCAGGTCAAGACGTTTCTTAAGGTGAATGCACTTGTTTGTTGAGGGACAAGCCGGAGGAATGCAGCTGCAGTGGCTGTGAAGTGTTTAGTGTGACATCGACTTGGCTGAGGTTTGTGTTTAGTAAGCCTCGTTACTGTCTCATTGACGTGTGAGGCATGTTTGACCTTTGGCTCTGGCTTGACCAGAGACTTTTCCTCTTCACTCAGCTGGAAGGTGTCAATAGTCAATCTTGTGAAAATTCAATAGTGTTAGTTTTCTGGGCAGATTCAATTGATGGGAAGGTCTTTCAATAAAGGCTCTTTGTTTTCCTTCAACTGCATGAGAGTGACTTTTATCTCTAGACAAGAAAAGACTTCTTATGTGGACACTCTCTCTGATGGAAATCAATCGTTTCAGCCTCTCAGTCGATGGTTCCTGGG
Organism: Halichoeres trimaculatus; assembly: GCF_033239565.1. Taxonomy (NCBI): domain Eukaryota; kingdom Metazoa; phylum Chordata; class Actinopteri; order Labriformes; family Labridae; genus Halichoeres; species Halichoeres trimaculatus. The sequence continues at coordinate 27,287,513 of NW_027437189.1, forward strand.
TTTTCTGTAACTAATGTGCTCCAGCATTGGTTTCAGCTCTTCAGTGATGAGGAGCTGACTTGATGTGAGCATCAGACCTCTTTTCTATTCAGAAGAAGAATAGTCCCGTCAGCCATGCTCGGGGAGACGACTTCATCTCTCCTGTGGTAATTAGATCACAGCCACCGCTTGCTGTGGAGCCAGAGAAAAGAGAATTGGGTCCACAATAAATGAATCAATGCCACTGTATCTCCATGAGCCCGGCTGTGGGGGGACAACCAGGAGAAAGGAATGCTTTAATGGAAATGCTGTCACGACCTGGGCAGTGGAGGCAGGGAGCAGCCTCAGACTTTTCCTTTAGGAGTCCTTTGCTGTCAGCGTGTCTTTTCAGAACTTCTTGTGTGCCTGTTGAAGTCGTAAAGGAGGCAATGAAAATGTTAACTTTGTTTAATTTCTTTATAGACATGGAAATGCAGGAAGCAGGCTCAGTGTGCTGCAGGACCCCTGGGGAGAGTGGGAAAATTCACCCAGAGACCTCCCACTACCCAGTGTGGTCATCTTAGAGGGGTTTAACCCACATGTGCCTCAGTGTCACTAAAGAAAGTTTTAAGATGTGGCTAGGAATGAAAAAGCAGCAACATGTTGGGATTGTTGTAGGTATGAGCTCTTTTTCTAACCTCTCCGTCCATATTTTTGTTGTTTTCCATTCTTCAACCAACCATTTCTCCTATTTTCAAGCCTCCAAATGCAAAATGTTGTCTGCCAGCCTAGAGTGAGAGCTGTTTCTCTGTTAGAAAAAGGAGTGACAAGTCTTTTTGTAAGTCATTCGTAACGTCTGCTACATAAAGCCACTCAGTGAGGGATCATGACTGATAGTCATTTGATGCTCACTGCTGGCTCTGGTTAGCATCTGTTCCTGGAAGGACATATTTCATGTGCTGCCAGATGATAAAAAACTGATCACTCCTGGACAAAATCATTAGAAAATTTACAAGAACTTGCATTTTTCACTGGTGGATTAAAAGAAGGTTGTGAGTAGAGTTCCTAAATTTATAAAAAACAAACAAGAGCAAGAGACAAAAAATAGAGAGTAAGTAAAAAAGCAGAATGAGGTGGATTGTTGAGCTGCATAAGCAAGGCCTCTGACACCGCCGGGGTTAGAAGAAGTAAGACAGTTGTTTTAAATTTTTTAAAAGATCCTGAGGGTTATGGGACAAGAAAAGTGAAGTGGTAGACCCAAAAACAAAGTTCACCTTCCCTGAGCTGGAAGATCTGATGGGCTGTCTGTACAGGCAGTAAAAAATAGACCACTATGTTTTTTGTGAGTGCCACTAACGATACTCGTTATTAGTATTCAAAGAAGCTGATAACCAATGTTAGGGGCTGATATTCATTTACAGTAAAAGCGAAAATATTGGCATCAAAATTTGAAATAGCATGAACTCTACTGAACTTTGTTTAAATGCCTTTAGGCACATGTTTTTTCAACAGCTCTAAGGCTCAGCAGCTGTCTTAGAAAGTTAAATCAAAACAAAAAAAATCCAAATAGCTCCTGAAAGTTTTCTACAAAAAGTTTTCCAAAATATGGCTTTGTATGTAACCAACCAGATGGTACTGTGGGTGGGACAAGTCTAGAGACAGAGGTGCGACTGCAGACAGAGAGGTGCGACTGTATTGGAGCCAAAAATAACAGTCTTAAATTGAATTCCTTATTGGCCAATATTCTTCAAAATGTTAAATATCGGTGCTGATAATCGACCCAGCCAATAATTGGTCTTGGTCCTAAAAGATACAGGCCAATCCTCCATCCCAAATCTGTAACTGCTGCTGACTGCAGCCCTGAAACTAAAAGACGAGACCAAGAAACAAAAAAATGTCTTTGAAAGCAAAACCTCCTTCTGCGCTAGAAAAATTTGGACTTTGTAGCAGACACTGAAAGGTGAAAGAAAGTTTTATTCTCTGGTGAGAAGAGATGTAACTTCTGTTTTGTATTTTTTGAGAGGCTCTGGTCTTAAACTTTTGATGAACAGCCTGTTTCAGTATAAATGCAATTTTCAATAAATTGTATCCTCTCTATTTTTTGTCTCTTTGTCTGGTTTCTGTCTTTTGAAGCTCAGCTTACAGCCAGTTTACAATCCACCAGTGCAAAATGTGAATCCCTGTGATTTTCCCTTGGTCTTAAAAAATGTTTTTCAGGAGTGTATTGGCAGATGGGTTAATATGTTGCTCTTGGTTTGGGACAGAATGATAAAAATGTAATTGCTTGATGAATGAGAGTTTTAAAAGTCTTATTTGGCTCCTCAGTCATTGTCCTTACCATCCAGCTATGACTTGGGCATGTACAGTATGCTCCAGTATTGTTAAACATGAAAAGTCATTTGAAAACCTCCTCAAGGTCAGAACTCAAGCAGGTGTCTGACCCCCCTTGGTCATTTTTCTGCAGCGTTCATGCTTTCTCTGTACAATGCTTGCCTTCTTTAGCAGAATACCTGTGTCAGGGTGCTGCTGGGCTCCGAGTTCCTTCAAAACAATGAGAGCCTTTCTCATTGCACTCCGCCCTCCTTCACCCTGTTTCCCACCGAGGGCCCGCGGGCAGCCTTTTCTGTCCTCCACACATTCAGTAAGAGCTCTCGGCTGTGCCGTGATTCATTACTGCAGGCGAAGGTCAGTGTCATCTTCTGAAGTGCAAATGCAGAACCAATGCCACCATTAGTTCATGAGATGTCATATTAAGAAATGCTACCTTGAAATTACAGCTCAGATGTGAGTTATGTTGATATTTAGCTCTGTGAGTGATTCATGCTGACTGGGAACTGGGTCGCTCACTGGCGCTGCTTCATACCCACAAACATGCACATAATCAGCTCTGACACATGCAAAGACGCTTGAAATCAGCCTGATTCATCAATGAGATATTCCAGCAGGTCGACTGTGAGGCTTAACGCTGCCGCTGCGAGTTCACTCACGTTTCCTCTGTTTTGGTCTTTTGTTGTTTCTGTATAAACTCCGAGTGTTTTCACAGTCTGAATCTCTTTCCCGCAGGCTAAAGCTCGTAAGTAGACACTAATGCAGACTTGTTCTCCACACGGCTGCACTGTAAAGACAAACATGTTTTCTCATGAGTGACAGAGCTGTAGATTAATTTTTGATAACTCTAAAGTGAGATTGTGCTGCTCGTGTGGGAAAGTTAAAATGGTCAGTGTTGAAATCGGGGGGAATAACAAGGAAACACATCAGCTGTGTGATTCTGAAGAGAAAGTTCAGTTTAACTGCAACAATTAATACGCTGAGTCAAAGTTAACCCTGAATATCTTAAATCTACGACTCTTTCAGGTGTTTTTCAGGTCAACAAATGTCAAACAAGTTTGGGCCTTTCTACATGGAGCGATTTGCTGATTTGTGTCAAACAAATCACAAATCATGGGATTGAACCTCTGAACAGTAACTGTGATGAGCATGTCTCTGGTATTATAGAAAATCAACAGTTACTCTGTTTACCATAAAATTCAGATAAGGATTTGCAAAACAGTAGGTTAGACAAAAATCCTGAGTAGCAGCCCAAATATACAGTGTGTGGTAAAAAAATGACACTTTTGAAGTAGTTTTACTTCAGCACAAGTACAACTAGCCGTTTTTAAAGCTACTTAAGTAAAAACGTTAAGTACTGTATTTGAACTTGATGTAAAGCTCTATTTACTTCAAGCTTTGAAAAGTGAGATATGACACCAAAATGACGCACAAGAATATTTTTTCCAGGTTACTGTTGTATTATAACCAATGATTATTTACAAGCTCCACCTCTCCAGGCGGAGTTTAAAGTTGAAGGGCCCACATTCATTTTTGATCATTGGTAGACATAAAATCCATGGATCGATCATTCTTTTCAGGTATAAAATCTAGGGAGTTACACCAACATTTCACACATTCAGCATGTCTCAGAGCGCTTTTCAGTGCAGTGAAAATTTTCACAATAAAGCACACATGACAAATCTTTATAAACGAGAACACAGGTATTGCAGCACTTCCTCTGTTGTGCTAAATATGAAATTTAAAGTCATCTGTGTTTTTTTACTCTGTAGTTTAAACTCAGAAAAAACGATTATTTTATTTTGAATACTTTTTTTTATGAATGACCGTGGTTTTGTACAGTAGATATGTGTGTTCATAAGTATCTGGCACACTTTGAAATTTTATTGCACTTTTTTTTGTTTTATTATTGGATTATTGAAAATGGACTAGATCTCAAAAAACAAGTTATTTACTCCAATACATTTCCTGTGCTTTCTAAGAATATTGTACAACTGTTTTACCTTTTTTACCCTTAGAAGGGATACCGCAATGCAGTCTCTGTATTATTCACATATATGTGAACAAAAAAAACAGAGGTGATTTTCTCTTTTTTTCCTTAAGTTTATTGCACTTTTGAGTAATTTATTATAATAAATCAGACATAAGTCAATACATTTATTATCGAAACTTGGGTTAGAAGTGTCATATTCATGCAAAGCAAATTAAAATAGTTGAAAAATTGCTCTACAGAAGGTAAAAGAATTATGTCCTGGTGGTGTAAACCCTTTAACTTCGACTGCTTTTGACCCTTGACCTGCACTTTTTAGATGCAAGGGATATGAGGTCTGTTTAATTTTTAAAGGGTTAATGAATACTTTTGATGCCTCTGTTTTTTTTTTTTTTTTTTTTTTTTAGTGTACCTTTTAGACAACCACCTTGATTTGGGTCTCTTCAAAGCAGAAAGCTCACTTTGAATTGTCCTACTTGCAGAATCCCTCATCGCAGAATGATGAAAATCAGGTTGTGGCTCTGTCTAGCCTATCGTGTTTGGATAGAAGTACCCTTGTACCCTTTTCACAGTGTTTCCCACAGGAAATACTTGAGTAAGAGTAAAGTCTCTCATTTAGAAATAACCTCATAGAAGTAGCAGCTGATAAATCACAGCAACACGACTAAATCTAATTAGTTATTACCCATCCTGCTCATACAACATGTAAGTCGACTCATTAGGTATTCTGCTTTTGGATGATAAATATGTATAAGGGATGGTGGTGGCAGCCGAGAAGCTTCGAATGAAAGCAAACGTCTGCTCATCTCCTTTGGAAAAATGAACTTTTAGTGAGTTGGAAGGTGAAGTTTGAGGTGAGAGCCTAACTTCACATAAGCCTCCGAATCCAAACCCATTTTCAATTACTGCTCTGTTTGACTGGGAGAGTCTTTGTTTGATGAACTCTCCTATCTCATTGAGTTTTCAAGAGGCTCGGTGCTGCTCTGATGAGACACTGTGCCGTGTATAGGGGAGGGAGATGTATTCTGAATAATGCATAGGGTGTGTGTGTGTGTGTGTGTGTGTGTGTGTGTGTGTGTGTGTGTGTGTGTTTGGGAGGGGGATCTGTGAAGGAGGTTTCTGCCATCCTAACTTGACCCAATTTTAGTTGGTCATGTGACTTCAGAGTCAACCTACTTCATATACTACAGCGACTTGTGTGTGTTGACTGAATTAATGTTTCACAGAAAGCTGTTTCGAAGAGAAGCAGCTTTGACCACTGGAGATGGTTGAAGTTCACAACAAACCATGTCCAGATATAAATCTGTCTGAGCAATTTGGGACCTTTGTCTGAGGGTTTAAAGATGTTTGTCCCGTACACACTTTTGTGTGCTTTAGGGGCGGCAGAGAAAGTATGTGCAAAGAGAGGAAGGTATAGGGAAGCAAGATCACAGAGCTGTGCAAGTTCTCACTGCAGGGGGTCAAAGGTCACAGCCTTGAAGTGGCGGGGAGGGTTGGGAGAGTGGGGGCCTGGGGTCAGGTACTCTCTGAGACGGAGAGTCTGTGGGAACCACAGGTCTGACACACAACAAGCACACACATGTACACACGCGCTAATAAGTAGTTATTGTCAGAGTAGAGCTGCAGCTACAAACACAGGAAGCAGAAGTTGGAGAGAAAACATTCATTGATTTTCTCACAAATGTGAAACAGTGTGACGTGACCCGTGGCTTGGAGTTAATTATTATCATTTAAATGTTTCTGTAATGCTTTTAAGCCTCAGAAGTTTAAACCTCGTACAGTTTCTTGGTCTGGTGGCGCTATTCCAATAAAAGTAGCCTTAATTAACATCAGTTGCATGTTGTCTAGTTTCTGCTTTTCTTCATTTGCTGTGTCTAAGAGGTAGATGTAGCCCTAGTATCTGAAATTCTGAGCTAATGTTAAATTGCTTGTAACATGTTTTTCCAGTGGCCAGAAGAGGGCGACTTGGAGTATGCAGTTAGCTTTTTTTTATCTACATCATGCATTTTGATGGATTTTTGTTCCAATTGGTGTTTGATATTACAGTTTACCTTAATAACGGATGTATCTGTTAACCAGCGTAGGGCCAGTGGTAGCTAACTGCGCCCTCCATTCAACTCTACCTCCCCTTGCAAATCAAGATGCTTCTGGCTCTGATACAACAAAAAGGTGATGACTAAACTCTGAAACTCAAAGCTACAAAGTCGTGGTCCACAAACTGGCTCAATATAGTGGGAGATTGTGCAAATAAATGCCTGTTCTGGACCAAACTGTATGTTTTAGTAGGGTACGGACAATATGCTATTCTCACGATTTGATTCTATTACTATTCTGTAGGTGCCTATTCGATTTAAATTGTGGTTCTTTGATATTGATAATTTGTGCGAGTTTTAGTTTGCTTATTTAACACCAGATTATGAGAATAAGTTTAATGATGGTGATAATGTCTACAGACTATATCTTCAGCCATGTTTTCCCATAACATGCATATCACATGAGTCAGAGAGAAACATTTCACCCTCTGCTGGAGAAAAGTGGTAACTTTTTTAAATCCAGTTTATAAACAAAGACTGAAATGAAGAATTTGAATTTGAAAAAAAAAAAATTTTTTTTGAAGAATCACGGTTTTGATGCTGCCTAATAAAAAATCACGATATAGGGATTTTCAATTTCTTTATAAACCCCTAGGTTTTATTGGTTAAAACTTAGGACTAGCTTGTTCTTAGCGTTAGCCAAACATGGGGAAGCATAGGGGCTTTTTTATATCTTTATAAAGAAGACAGCAAGGAGTAGAAGACTGGGAGAGGAAGTTAAGGAATGACATGCAGCAAGCAGAAAGGGGTTTAATTCAGTTTAAAGCTATGGGAAACTTTAGCTTTATGTTGACTTTGGCGTCCCCCTACTGGACAAAATGGTCCCTCTTTTTTCTTTCTGGTCTTGTTCTGCCAGTGTAAATTTTTTCTGGTTAGATATCTCATCCTGTCACTTTAAGAGTCCAACACTTGACTCACTGTGAATCTGAAACCAAAGCTGCTTCTGCTGGAGCTTCCTTAACCTAACAACTACTCCCCTGCTGCGTTCACAAGCAAGAAAAACTGTCATTTTTACTCTTGTAGGTATCACTCTTAATATTTTCCAGTCAGTAGAAATCTTTACAGGAGCTTTAAGTTTTTCTCCTGTCATATTTTATGAGTTAAGAAAGCTGACCACTTGTATTTTCTGCCGTGTATATGAGGTCTGATCCTGAACCTGTCGGTTTTTATTCTCCAGGTGCACAGAAACCTCTCAGGTCAACCTGTGTCAAGCAGAGTTTCTCTGAGTCATAGCTGTCACACTTCTCCAGAGAAAGAAGCATGAAATGGAAAAGGTGAATTCAGCTGAAATGTCACCTGTGAGATTCTGACATTTCCACACTTTTAGAATTAATTCAGTCAAACTCCTGACGCTCATAAAGCTGTCAGACTGCAGCTTTGCAAAGCTCTATGACCTGCCATTTCTGTCAGGTCTTTCTGTCAGCTCTATTTATGGACATGCACACTGAAACTCACACACACACACACACACACACACACACACACACACACACACACACACACACACACACACACACACACACACACACACGCACACACACACACACTCAGCAGAATGAAATGATTTAGATCCTGCACATAAAAATGTATCATAGATGCAAACAACATGTGGCAGCAGTTTTCCCTCACATTTGTTTTATTCCCCATCGTTTGACGTCGGAGCGAAAGAGGAGAAAGTCATTCGTTAAAGCTTGTCATCTTCACAACGCAAGACAGTGAAAACACAAGATTACTTTTCAATATGCTCTGATACCTGTTTGGACTTTGACAGAAGGAACAGTACATAAAGTTTACGGCAAGTTTGATACACTTTCCTGAGCACTGCGGAGGAAATGATACTCGACTTCTGCAAACAACTTATTCTAAAAATGGTACATATTCAGTTTCAACAAGTTATAATCTGCTGCTATTGACTTCTTTGGAGTATTTAAACGGATTAGAGCCTCCAAAGAACAGCCAAATAGCTTAATGAATAAAGCTCTTCTTATTAATCACCGCTCTCTTTCTGGCGTAATGAGCGATTATGTTTAAAGCCCAGCATTTGTGTCAAACACCAGAGTCTGAAGTAATTCACACATAAAGGAAGCTAAGCTGCTTTCTAAAAGTAAATTGCTAAATTGGATTGAATTGTGATACAAAGTGCTGCAGTGTTTTTTCTCTCCTCTCAGACTGAAGATGGGAGATGAAGAGCATTGTTCTATCCTCTCTGTTTCTGGGACTCTGTCTCGTCTGTGATGTAGGCTAAGCTGTGCTTTGGTTTATTGTTATGGGTTGAATAGGATGCACTGTGGAAAAAGAGGAAGGGCTGGGTATCCTTTTTTCTTTCATGCATCTTGGCATCTGTTTGTATTTTTATGTTTAATTCCTCTTTTGTCAGAGTTGCTCAGGGTGCAGCTCCTGCAGGCAAACTTTCAGCTGAGCGTTCCTCGTTCCCTGTTCTTGGAAGGTTTCTTAATTTATTTATAATCCAGTTATCAGTCTGATCAGAGACACAAACAGTTTCTTAGAACAGAAACCACAATCTCTCCTCACAGATCAAACATTTAAACCTTGTAAACCCTGATTGAGATCCTTAACCAGGGCGTCTGCTCTGCAACACAAACACTGCTGAGATTTTCAAACGATAACGTATCAGAGCTCTGACCCTAAAAATATTAAAAGGCCCCCACCTGCTGCGGGATAAAACCAGCCTACTGTGACAACATGAGGGGCTGGTTGCATCGTTCATAACCCCACTTTAACTTCAACAACACAGCCAGAGGGAGAGAAGGAGAGAACAGGCTCTCACTGTGTGCGCTCAGTGTCCAGATGAATCGAGTCCATCAGTCCCGGTTATACGCACCCAACATGCGGCCATTCATTTCACTCAGCACATACATCTTGAGTGGGTGTCAAGTACAGGTCAATACGCTCCTGGCAGCCCAATCAAGGCTGATGAATATTAGAACAGCTAAGTGCAGAGCTCCTATGGTGAAACCACAGCAGAACAGTGTAGATGATAAGAGCAAGGATGAAGGTGACACGGCCTTCTTCTGCATTAAAACTGTTAAAATCAACTCTACGAAAAAGACTTTTAACATGTGTAATATTTGTGTTTAACACAAAAGAATGCTGATCTAAAGCCTGTAAGATGTACCTGTAGATGAAGACCAGCTATGTTTGGCTTCTTCACTATAACCTTTGTGAGTGATCCGCACAGGCTGTTTAAATGAGTATTTTACTGGTAGTTTTTGAGATCATTTGTTTGGCTTCTTTACTTTCCTGAGACAGCTTTACAGAGGCAGGAAACATGGGGAGAAACCATAGACTGTATAAATAATGGACAAAGTCTTCTCGATGTCACCCGTCTGTTTCTCAAACAGACTTTTGAAGCAAATTGGCTTTTGTCGCCATATTGGAAGTGACAGGGGCTTCAAGTACAACGTCAGTCACGTGAGCTGAGCTGTGCCTCCGATTGGGCGAGCTCACGTTCTTAAAGGGACAGTTCAGTTTTTTTGAAGTGGGGTTGTATGAGCTCTATGTGACCACTAAGTACATTAGATACAGTAGAAAGGTGTCTCCTCTCCCTCAGTAAGACACAGACTGTAATCGATGGTGACGAGGAAATAGACACTAACAGGGAAATACCATACCAGATTCAAAGGCTATTTTCTCTGCCTACAAGAACTAAAATCAAAAAGTAATACCACAGTTTAAGAGTATGCTACATAAAATATTTTTTAAGTACATTGAGTCTTCGGAAATATAAACATTTATCCAGACCTAACTAACTGGTCATGTGTCCTTCTGCGCAGCGCTAGTGCGCTCCGTCCCCCTCCTCCTTTCAGCTGTAGGGAATGTAAACAAGCTATGCTTTGGGCGCCGGTTGTAGTCTCGTGTAAGTATATTTCCGAAGACTTAATGCACTCATATTTCATATTTTCACATTGTAGGTTGCTGCTTGGGAGAAAGTGGGAGATGAAAGCATCAAATACAGTCAGGACAAGGGTTAAATCTCATGAACAACAGGGACTGTAGCCTCTGCACCACCACCACCTGACCCAAACCAGCCCCCAGTTTTCCCCCAGCTGTTATGTTGAGTTCCAGTGTTCAAGACTAGACCATGGACTGACAATAAGGGGTGAGAGCCTCTTGTTCTCCAAATTAAATCTGATATTAGAGATCTTTTATATGGCCATTTGATGCAACATCACCAGTTGCATGTGTGCACTTTACTACTAGTAAACATTTTCTGGTTTGATCGTCCTACTTTTTAGTTTTGGGTCTTCACTTCCACAGCAGGTTGTTCATGATGTTTATCATGGTTTCATTTACAGTAATGCAGACACAAAACAAGGAATGCTTTTGGGTGGACTCTGTGACATCACCCGTTGGTATATGGAGGAAAAACCTCTCTCTGACCAAATGACCTTCACTTCTTATTGAAAGTTTCCACCCTCACGCAGAATGTCCCAATGAAGGTTTTTGAACCAGGCTTGAAACATGTTTGAGCCCCAACAATCGTTTGGGGTTTTTACTTCCTGACTCTTAAGGTCGTAACACTTGACATCCACCCTCCCTTATCTTTTATATCATAGTCAGGACCTTAAACCCACTTTAAAAAAAATCATCATGAAAACATCACACCACTCACTCTTAACTTCTCTAGACCCGACATGACTCAACACAGAATTAGACCCTCCAACATGAAATCACTGACAAGAAGGGCTCAGGAAATCCTTTCAGAAATGAGTCAGAGTGATTCACTGTACTGTACCTCTCTGTCAGGCACGGTGACTTCATTGTTCATTTGAGTAACCACTGTTTCAACAGCAGCACGGGGCTCCTCCCCTGTCTTTGCACAGGTGTCAGGGGGTGAATTGAAGTCAACACGCCTCTGGAGAGCAGCACACAGTATTTATTGCCCTGACCCAATAAGTAAAGGGTCAGCGAGGAGGCTAGCTGGGCGGGTGGAGGGGGGTTGTAGATTGAGTTGGGAGGGTTGGAAGAAGAGTTGACAGAAGTGTCAGTGGGGGTCGTCTGGCAAGTGGTTCACGTTTGGGGGGTTGTGAAGGATGATAGAACAGCTGAAGCACATGGTTGACTGTCAGCAGTCCAAAGACCTGGTCCTGCTCCTCCTCTGCCTCTTTCTGTGGGTCTGCAGAGGGTGGAGAGCGAGCTGGACTTGAAGAGAATGGAGATGATTGGAATAAGAAAAAGAAGACAAATGCAAGTCAAGCCTAGAGCTTTGTATGATGAGATAAAGAGTGTGTGTCTACGTGCTATTTAGTTGGTGAAAACACAGTGTTGAACTGAACAGGCCTCAGGGTCTTCTCTTCATCTGGTGGGTCGCTAAGGACAAAAACATGCATCTGTTTTTAATGAAGGATGATGATCCTTCTTTGCATTGACTTTTGGTCTGTTCCAGATCCTCCAAGCACAAACTCAGTTCTGCTTTGTGCAACTTTGTCACTGCCTCTGCATCTTTTGAATTTTCACTGATGATTGTTTTTCCAGATGTGTGTTATCCCAGTTTGGTGAAATGTTGGAGAGCATATTTTGGGGGAAGTTTCACAGCTTTGATCAGTTCAGGGTGCAGGGACCTATATGTCTGTCCTGTGCATCTGTCACTGTGTTGTGCAGCTCTTTTCATTGTGAATACATCATAGAAGTGTCCTCACAGGCAGAGTGTGAAACCTTTCTATAACACTGATGCAGTAGCCCTTTAAGAAGGAGGTGTGTCGATCCTGTCCTATCGTCTTTACTCAGATATTGTCCTGTAAAAGTTGCCTGGTTACCCCATCAGCTGAGCGCCCACAGATAGGCTGTGAAGAAAAAATGTAATGAAATTGCTGCGTTGGATCCTGCATGCTTATTGCATTAAGTGCAATCAATAAATCCTTTTTGTACACCAGCACCCTCCCTCTGCCTGATTCTCAATAAAGCTGAGTGCTCCCCCTGTAATGAAGATTGCCCGGGAACTTGATTACTCTCCGTGCCATCGAACTTAAAGGGATGTTCTTGGCAATTTTCCCTGCACTGTACCAGTCATTACTTAGCTTTTTTTTTTAGATATATGGGAATGCAGTTCAAACTGAGATGCTGTATAATGTCAGCCTGTCTGCGCTGAGTCAAACTGCATCCTGGCAACAGAAAGGTGGGGGTGGTGGTGGTGGGGGGGGTGGTGGGGGGGATTGATTGATTGCACTAAACTGTAGAGTCTTCACCATGTGAGGCCGACTCCTTGAACGAGTCACTGTGACTGATTTAAGTATTTCTTGTTCAGCTCTGTATCAGTTTGCAACTAGCAGCTTGTCGGGCACTGCTTACAAGAATTGTTCTATCTCTTAGAATGTCTGCTTCTCAGAAAACTGCTCCATCAGGTCAGGTTAAAGTCCAACTATTGGCATGGTTGTCCACCTCTGTAGGTTTAAAAAAATAGGCTTGCCTGATCACAACTCAACAAAATAAAATGAATCTCAAGCAGATTTTTCAGGCTTTTTGGCCCAATTCAGTCCATTTTCCTTGGGTGTTGATACAAAAGCCTTGAGGAGGAAGAATTGTATGTAAGGCCCCGTTCACACGACAACGTTTCATCTGAAAACTCTAAAACGCTGTGAAAAAATTCTGCGTTGACATGGAAACGCTGAGGGACTGAAAATGCTGTAGTAAGCATGCCAGGCCTGTAGGTGATGCTATAACTGTCTTGTCCAGAAGCTGCTTTTGGGAGATCTCCACCGAAGTAGAGTTGAGCCGGTCATCTGGCGTATTGGGGAATACTAAGTTAAAAAGTGGAACAACAGATGCACTTTTTGTTGAAAGACAGTCAGCAGATAGAGCAGATTGAGCAGCACAAGCACAACTCGGTAGTTTGCGACGATTGTAACAATGTTACTGTTGTATGCACGCATGCGAGACGGAGTGTGAAGTTTCCACTGAAAACGTCAGCTTACTGTTTATGGCAACGGTGTTGGGAGCGTTTCAGAAAAATCCCACTCTGGAGGCCGTTTTCAAAAGTTTGCATTTTAGTAGGGATGTCCCGATATTACATTTTCACTTCCGATACGATACTGATACTGCAGCATTGAGTATTGGCAGATACCGATATTAATCCGATACAATATCAGCATTAAACATGCATACTTTTATTACTTATTTTGTAGTATGTCAGTCATGTTAGAAAAGGCTTGATTAAGTGATATTATTCAAACAAAGAACCGTAGGTATGAGGAAAAACTGACCCATTTATTATTAACCAATGGGTAACAGAAATTTTAACATTAAACATAAAAAATACTAGTAATTGAATAAAATAAAGAATAAATAAGAAGACCCAGAAAATAACCTAAATAAATCAAATAAAAACAGCAGGAGCGGGGTCTGGAATGGTCTGCTTATATCGGAGATTTTAGATGCATTCCGATACGATACCGATATTTGTTTTTTTGCTGATATCGGACCAATATCCGATATTAATATCGGACTGGGACACCTCTACATTTTGGGTTGGCTGAAATGCTGTTTTTGTATAAACGCGAGGCTGAAACGCAACAAAACTTTTGCGTTTCAGCCTAAAACCGTTGTCGTGTAAACAGCCTCTAAATCTACATCTTTACACCTCTCATCAGAAATGATCAAAGCCCACAAAGTAGTCCTAGCACTCTTGGAAAGTACTGCTCCTAGATGGTGAACCTTTGGGTGGTACAAAAAAGATAAAACCCTGGGACTGTAATCAGACTCTTTAGTTTGAAAAGGCAGTGAGTTTTTCCAGAAGTCCTTAATCTGTGGGGAAAGTACCTGCAGTGGAAACATATCTGTCAGCTTTACATGTGTTAAAATCAGTGCTTTGTCATGGTTGAGCATACTTAAGCATATGGTATTATTTGCACTCTTTGGCTAATCTTTCTAAGATGGTAAGAACAGGAAAAGTAGTTAGATCCAAGCTCAAAATCTGCTTACTCAGGTTGTTAAAAAAACAAAGTCATAACTATATTGATTAACTTTGGAAAGACACCATGGTCTGTAGTCTTTATTGATCTTTCAGCCTTATAAAAAAGACAAGTTAAAGCTTGAAGCACTTAATGCAGATGGAGTTGTTCTTAGTGTATTTATTGATGCCGTGGTCTGTCACAGAGCTTAAAAACTGTCTGACACTGGAAAGAGAAATGATTGACTTCACTTCTGGAAACCCTTAAAAAACGATGAGTCGCTCTAAACCTGTGATGGTGGCTCTGTTCTTTGGTGCTTCCTCAAGCAGTGAGTAAAACTTAAGTACGATACTTGTCCTAGTGAAGCTTTAGAGACTTTCTCCATTCAGCCGCTGCTCTCGTGATCCAGACTAGATGGACAGGAATGGATATCACTCCCTGCGAGAAGAGCAAGTGGCAACACAGAAAGGAGAGCAGGCTTGTTTTGTCTGGAGCTCTTTCTCCTCTGCGGGGTATCTCTTCATCAAGGCACCGAGCGTGGTGATAAACTAAGAGCTTCTCTCGATTCTCCATCTTCCCTCATGACTTCACTCACTCCTGAAAGTATTCCCACAGGGGACAGAGGAAATCTTCCTCACAGCTCCTGGAGAGTTGCCATCAAGCTTCTGGATCAGGACTCACAACTTGTCTACAAAGAGTTGACACTCACTGTTAATCAGCTCTGATAGATCATGCTTGGTTACCTCAGGGTCCCAGGTTAAGCTCAGCTTACATGACAAACTTTACTTTGATACTGTATCTCTAAATAAGGTAAAGGTGATGAGTGGATTTAGACCAAACATTGAGAAGACAATGATTTCTCCAAACATGGCTCTCCAGCTACATTCTTTACCCTCACCTACTTTTGAAGTCTTATCAGATGACTTTGCTGTAAAGGACTTTTCTTGGCTCATTCATATTCTGGGTCAGCACGCTCCCTCTGCAGTGCCCTCTGTACCTTTACTGAAATATGGATGACAAAAGAGGGTGACCACTGTATCTCCTGTGCTTTGCCAAGGGGCTGTTGGTCCAATGATCCCCAGGCTGTAAATATTTCAGCGCCTGTCACAGAGCTGAAGGATGGCCACTAGAAAAGAGTAGAAAGGACTGAGACAGAGGAAAGTACATGAGTTCATACTTTTCCCGTCTGGCAGCAACAAAAGAGGACACTTTGTCTGTAACCTACTGTCAGAGAAATATTAACACTTATTAACACTTTTTATCTGTGGTCTGGTTATTGTGGAGTCCTGGAAGTGGTTTGAAGACAGATGACGATGGTTAGAGTCCACGACTCACAGCGTGGTTGTGGCTCAGTGGTGGAGTTGATCGTCTCTCAGTTGGAAGGTTGGGGACACAATCCCAGCTCCCACAGTCACATACCAAAGAGTCTTTGGGCAAGACACAAAACCCCAAACTGCCCCTGGTGACATAGTCTGTGGTGTGTTAATGTGTGTGAATGGGATTGGTCAAAACAGAGCCAACCAAGCCTCCACTGCTCATCATAGCCACACTTGAACAGGGAAAAGAAAGGGAAAGAGTGTAATTTGAATGTGTTTTCTCTGTGTAAAGCATTTTAAAGACCTCTTTGTTATATAAAAAATACTTCATAATCAGAGTTAATTGTCTTTTCTGTCCTGTTCTGATTTTGCAATTGATAACTTAAGTTCGACATCAGCTAAAATCAACTTCCTATTGCTAAAACCAATCAATACTTACTCTGTTACAGGGCCTGAGTCAGACAGCCTGATGTTATTTTGTAGCGCTGCAGAAAGACAGACACTCGCCTACCGGTCTGAATGCATAAGAAATCTTTACCTTGAAATATGAGGATGATGGATGATTTCTGCCATTATGTGTCTGTACTCAAAGTGCTTCGCAGAAGCTGTGCCAAGGCAGACCATCTGCTTTCAGACAAACTGTCCATTATAGCACTAGTTTGGTTTTGTGCCCCCATAAACCCATAGGTACCTCTGTCTAGACAGCACTTTATCACAGCGTGATTGTATATGAATGTGCTGATATACGGCTTAAAGCTCGGTAAACAGTGTCTAATCTTTCCTTTTCTCTCTCTTTCATGTGCCGTCTCCTCTTTTGTTCCGCCAACGCCCAACAGGTAAGACCACTCCCTTTACTTTAATCTCCTGTCATAATGGCCATGGTCTCTTTTCCCATACCACATCTGCCAACCCCCCCAACAGCCCCACCATACCTCAAAGGACCACCTCATCTGTGGTTATACAGCGTAGCTCAGAAGTATTGGTTGAACATTTGATGAATTAGTTGATGTGAATGGTGATGAAGTTTTTTCAGTGGCCGTAAGTGAAAGTGTTCCTGAAACATTTTTATTTAGTGGTACATAAAGCAAACACATTTTACAGTACACTTCCATATCAAGGCTTTAAATAGTCTAAGTCACATCAGCTGTTGAGTTTTAAAACACTATGATGGCAGTTGCTCTGTTAGGAAATCAACCTAAATTTTGATCAACCCAGGAACAAATAGGGGAAGTCTCCTGGCAAACAGTTGCCAGACACTCATTTGATTTCAGCCCACCATGCCGACGTTTGCGCAAGTTAATGTAAAACTCTTAACCATAGTATCATCAGAAAATGTGACTTTTAAACATATGACCCAGAGGGATGGGTACCGAATTAGATACTTTTATAGGTACCGACCGAATTCTGTCAAAAGTACCGGGTATCGATTCATGTAAAACCAAAAGGTACCATGTTTAGGTACCTAAATGCATCCTTGTGACTGTGAGGGAGTGGAAGAGTAGGTGATTTTCCATGCTGGACATGAACACAGCGTTGCAAGGTTATATATTGAAGACTAAATTTGTTAAATTGAATTTTTTTATATTTCATTATTAAACAAATTGATATTTTTTACCACATAAACACAACAAAGTACTGAAACTTGGTACCGTTGAGTACCGGTACCGATTGCCAGGTACTGGGCATCGGTACCGTATCGTTTCAAATGTGAAAGGTACCCATCCCTAATGGCCCATAATAATATTGTAGAAAACATAAAACTGAGTCAAAAATCATTTTCGTGCCATGCCAAAATCATTTTCAGCCGAGCTTCAGATTTGAACATGGAGCCTGATGGGGATTCTTCGGCTTTTGGAGCCAGCCCCATGTGGACACTTAGGGAAATGCATTTATTTTGCACCCCTGCTTTATTTTTGCAGAACCATGTTTGCAGTTTGTTTAAACCACATTAAAGCCACAGTTTTGTTGAACACTTTGATATCAGGCTGGAGGGTTTGGTAACACCAGGATACGATAGTGGCAACAAAAAGCCCAAAGTTCAAACCCACCCAGAGTTGCTCTTTTTTTCATCTTAATATTTTTTAATCTAAATATTTAAAGCTAAAATGTTGAATTATTAAGCTCATTCTTAATGCACTCATTGCACAGTGGTAACCTGAAAATGAACAGAGGGGGTAAAAAGAAAATGATGCCCTCATTGAAAGACTCTGACCAGATGATAATTCTCAAATAACTTGCACTCACAAGGGGCGCACAAACTGGACATTGTAGCTGGACTCAAGCATGATTGGCTCCATTTCTATACCTTCTACAATCAAGGCACCTTCTGTATTGTCATCAGCTTCTGTGAATTTGACTTGGTCCTGCAGAAAGTCCATTTCTGTTTTTTTAGTTCACAGAGTGGGAATTTGTTAAATCATTTATGGCAAAGCTGGTTTGTGTTTTGACAGATGTGTTCTGGCTTTTTAAGACGTTGCCGTTGAGAGTGCACTGTCCTTGTTCTGACTGTTTTTTGTGTGTGTGATAAAATCCACATCAGCGCTCACAGATACTTTGAGCTAAACGGGTCTAGTCAGGAACTCTTGGGTCGTTTAAGAGAACAGACAAGGACAGAGAAGGAGGAGTGAAAAGCTCTATACAGCTCGAGTGGAGTAGTCAATAGTGAGCAAAAGCCCAGTGCTCTGCTTTAGTGGGCCAAACAGCTGAACTGTCTGCCCTCTTGTTTTGTAATCATTGTGTAAGAAGAGCGCTCTTCTCAAGCACACGGATCGGCCGTCCAAAGGGAAGGTTTTGCTGAAGCTTTATGCTTTCATGGAGCCTCAACCAGCACTGATGATGATGATGATGATGACACCGTGGAGAGCAGCAGCCGAAACAACAGAAGTTTGTCAGGGGATTTGGTGTTGTTGCCAGGGAAGGTCTCGGAAGGACTCCTTTTGTCATGGATATTAAAAGAGCTGTTCAGTCAAAACAAGGCTGCTCAGTCTGTCATTACAGCTCCCAGATGACGGAGTCATCCTTTCATGTGCTCCCTACTCAGGGCCCTTCCCTTCCTGTTAACGCAATCTCAGTCCCACCGCTCTCCCTCTGGATCCAGCAACTCCTCCAGTGTAGCTCACAAAACTGAGGTGCCTGGACTGATGAGCTCATTATGCTTTTGAAGCAACTGAAGCAAGCGTACGGCCAGGATGTAGTAAATGTTCACCTTTAAGTTAGCATTAAAGTGTCTGAACTAAAGAGTCAGAGATCCAGACCCAGCCATGAGTTTACTTACACGCTCAACTGTTTTATTTTGAAGCTGCTCTAGAGACTTAGAGATTTTTTTCAGGAAGTAAAATTACAGACCATATAAAGTAAATAGAGCTCCCTCTTTATGATGGTACCTAGAAAATGGCAGCATCTGAAAAGAGTGATGCAGATTAACTGCTCCCAAGGAGTGAACCCAAACGTATCTGAACTATAATGTTCTCCCTTATGGGGTGATAAGGTGAAAATATTTTAGGGGTCCCTGTGTTCTTATGTTAGGATCAGGATCTGGATTTCCCCTGGATTGTTTTTATAGTGAGGGTATTGCTAAGACCCTCACTATTTGATTAGATTTCAAAACGTCAGACTGTAAAGCTGAAGGAGCTGGCTTTTTTGACTGCCCTTTCTGCTCCATGTCATAACTTTGACTTCATGACTTCATCTTGTGTCCTGTAATATGTTTTTTTGAATTCTGGATGTGGATGAAACACATTTTTACACCATGATAAATACATTCATTTGAAGATGTCAGCTGTAAGAGCAGATATATGATGATTCAGAAGATTTTCTGAATCGATATTGAATTGGGTAGGGAAATACTGCGACTCATTGATTAACTGATATTTTTATTTAATGTTTTGCCCTAAACAAGGAGCCTATGCACAGTCCAAACTAAGTTTAGTGAGATGTTGCTGGTTACACTTTTGTTTGTGTGTTAATTTAGGAGCTGATGAAAATGGACTTCAGGTCACAGTACCCCCCTGGGCCTAACTTTGGGTGCCTGGGTTGACCCAATCCATCTCTTTTGACAAGAAACAGGAAAAGTTTTTGTTTTAAACAGATGTGAACATGCAAAGTCGTGTTCCTCAGTTCTTCAACCTTTCCCCTTTTTCCGACCCACACACCTTCTCCCACACTGATTTAAAGCTAACATTGTTTAACCTTCCCCTCTGACCTGCCTCCACTTTCCTCATCCTTCACTTCAGATCTTCCAGAAGTTCCTGAGAGCATGTTTCTTCTCCACTGCATTTTACTTCAAAGCTTTCAGCCTTTGGTTGCGGAGATTTTCTAGTTAGCACAGTCCTCTGTCACATTACTGAAAAACAGTGCAGGCTTTGTGCATCGTAACAGGTTTTGAATTCTTTCTCTTTGTGACTCAGAGAAGATTATCTGATGATTAAATTCCACACCAGTCCTGTGAATTAACTCAGCTTTTGAGACGTTTTAAGACCAAAAACACCTGCAGCTGTAAGAAGAACAGACACATGCCTAAACCGAGCAGCAGCAGAATAAGTGTCTTTGAATGTCTGACGTGGCCTCCTATCAGTGATGTTCATACTGCCTTATTGTGGCTCTGCCGTATTGATTGATGTCCAGTTTTACGTAAGCTCCTCTCAGAACCGTCCGTGTTTGCCGCAGCATGCCAGGCTCTTCCCCTGTTTGCTGCGGGATTCTTTGGGCCTTTCAGGGGAAGTGGCTGCCACAATGGCCACATCACGCCGCTCTGAGTGAGACAAAACACCTGTCAGGAGTGGTCACGCCTCATCACGGTGCCTGTTGAAGTGGGAGGTCTTCTTGTCATTCAGTGCAGAGCCCCTATCCTTCCTTTAACACCATGTTTTTGAAAGAGGAAGCTCTCTCAAGGGCCTCTTCATCTGTCCACACAAGTCCCCCTGCATCAAGTTTACTTTTTCTTCTTGTTACTGTTCTCTGAGGTGAGATAGATGGTTAGATCTCTGTTTTTGTGTCAGGGTGTGGACATTAGCGTAAAGCCATAACACCACCACAGAGGAGGACGGTCTCTGTCACACTCAGCAGGGTTCCTCTGACATGAAAAGGGCACTTTGAACTCTCTGATGTGAGTGTGTGTGTGCGTGTGCATGTAGAGGAATGCAGATTTGATATCCTCACAGATAATGAGATTAAGAACGTGCCATCTGAGGGAGGAATTCCAAATATTCCTCTTCCAGCTTCAGACCTCTGCCGCTCTGCCGACACAGAGAGCTGGAGCCGGGCAGATTTGCATCTTTGCTGCTTCTTTGTTCTGTCCTCTTCGTTTAGCTGCTTTTCAATCAATCCAGAATCATCGCTTTGCTTTCTCATCCGTGAAATTATATAGATGAATTTGCAGCACTATCTTCAATTTGATTTCTCCACGGGCTTCTAATGATTTCTGAGAAAGAGACTAATTTGGAGGAGCAATTTTATATCAGCAGTTTCCTGGGAATCTGAAGTGTGCAAGTTTATCTGAAGAGATGTGCATTTTAAAGTGATGTACTTCAAGTCTTTGTTTGTTCCTGCAGCAATGAAGCCTATTTTTGTAAACCAGGACTACCACATGGCATGATGGGAACACTAACCTTTCTTGTTAGTCTTTTTGGCTAACTGCTAGAAAATTCTTCCACCATAAAACTGCTGCTTTTGCTCTAACTCACAAAACAATCTGTTAAACCAAAACTTTAACCTCATGAGACCAGAGCTTTTGTTTGGTGTGCATTTTTTTTATTTCTCCTTGCTGTTTGGGATGAGTAAGGCCTAATAAGTTTAATAATTAAACTTTGTCTTTCTACGAAAAGTTTAGCTATTTGTGTTATGGGTTCCCTATTATTTTTATGATGAAGTTCCATTCACTTTGGAACCAAAAGGATACCTGTATGAACCGGAGTACACAGAAGAAGAGCTGCTACAGATGGCGACTGAAAGCAATACAGAGGAAACATCCACGGACACTGGACATCAAGATGATGAGTGTTACTGCTGCCACGACTGTTGTTATTGTTGTTGCTGTTACAGGACACTCCAGAATTCAGAAGAGTAGGGAAATCTGTGTGATGAGTTATACAGACGGCTTGAGAGCCAGCAGTGTCCTCTAACTCAGACAAATCCTGAAGAGTGTCTGTAACCAAGTTCCACTTGTGACAGCAGTAACACTCAGCATCCGTGGGCATTGAGTCACAGCTCAGACATTTACACTACTGAGTATTTCCGACTCTGTCTTGATGTCCAGTTTCCGTGGATGTTTCCTCTGTATTCCTTTCAGTTGCCATCGGTAGCAGCTCCTCTTCTGTGTGCTCCGGTTCATACAGGTATCCTTTTGGTTCCAAAGTGAATGAAACTTCATCGTCGCTGTCATAGTCAATCATTTTGAATTTCCTACGCTGCCTCACAATCCTTAGAGTACAAACAAAAGAATTATGATACTTGGTCAAACTTACACGAAGCTACAACCGGTGCCCGTAGCATAGCTTGTTTACATTCCCTACAGCTGGAAGGAGGAGGGGGGACGGAGCGCACTAGCGCTGCGTGTAAGGATTCATGACCTATTAGTTAGGTCCGGATAAATGTTTATATTTTCGAAGACTCAATGCACTTAAAAATATTTTATGAAGCGTACTCTTAAACTGTGGTATTACTTTTATGATTTTAGTTCTTGTAGGCAGAGAAAATAGCCTTTGAATTTGGTACCGTCTGTCCCTGTTAGCGCCTATTTCCTTGTCACCAGCGAATACAGTCTGTGTCTTACTGAGGGAGAGGAGACAACTTTCTACTGTATCCAATGTCCTTAGTGGTCACATAGAGCTCATACAACCCCACTTCAAAAAAACTGAACTGTCCCTTTAAGAGGTTTACCCAGAGTATCTTTTCCAAGAACATATCAAATTTTTGCTCCAACCCAACAAACGTTGCTATACTTACATGTTTTTTTTCTTCATTTTTTTTTCTTATTTTTCTTTACCTAATTTCCCAGGGTTTCTTTTTTTAATGCTTCTATGTCATGGGCCAGAAATATTTGTTCTATTGCATTTTATGAAACTCATGCTAATGGACCAAAAAAAAGAGAAATAGTACAGTAAAGTAGTCCTAACTGAACAGTACTTTCCCGACTGTCATAAATTCCTGCAAGAATGATTTTTGTAAATGGACATTTCATACTGGTCACAAAAAATTCCTTCTACAAACAATACTTTATAAAATTCCTAGAAATTCTCATTTTATGAATGCATCTTCTCCATGCAGACTACTTGAAATGTGAAAAACTTTTTCTACTTAAGTAAGGAAGCACTTTTCCAAAGAAAACCATGAATAGACGATGGGGTTCAGTTGTTAATTCCCATCATACTGCTTCATGTCTTGGTTTACTCCCAAGCTTCTATCTTTTCCATGAAATTCTGAGTTTAATCCAGGAAGTAGAATGTCTTCCTAGGCAAAATGACTAAACTTATTCTGGCCTACTAAACTACAGCCCACTGAATCCCCTTTTATGTGTAACTGATAGTTTCTAACACATGAATTCATTACAAAGTTATTACTCTTATTGTACTGCAGTCTGAGAGAAGAGTGTGTGTGTGTGTGTGTGTGTGTGTGTGTGTGTGTGTGTGTGTGTGTGTGTGTGTGTGTGTGTGTGTGTGTGTGTGTGTGTGTGTTCTAGCGTTAATCCCTGCATGCAATCATGCCATCGACATGACTGCCTGTGTGTTTGTGTGCATGCATGTGTGTAAATTGCTGCATGCCTCCGTACCAGCGTAGTGCTTGGGATCCCACACAGTGACAGGCACCGGGACACCCACACACCCACCTCACGGTGTGTGGGGCACTCTGTGTGTGTGTGTGTGTGTGTGAGGAACCTGAGCCCCTCCACGTGACAGCTCGAGTCCCATCCTGCCCATTCGCTCATAGTGACTGACCCTGCTGAGACACACTCACAAACACTCACACACACTCACACACACTCCCAGTATGGGTGACTTCCGACGTGGGACTTTTCTGGCGTTTTCCCAGAGCCCCTTCCTCGGTTCAGGGCCAAATGAGAAAACGATGTACTGCAGAGACTTCAAAGCTTCAAAGTGTGTGTGCCAGTGTGTGTCAGGAAAGAATAGGGAATGAAAGACACACCTAAGCAAAGAGCGGAGATGTCAGGTTGGAATGGTGCTTGGAGGTAGAGACCTTTGAGATGAGACAAGTTGGTACATGTCAGGAAGTGGTCCTGTGTCAGCTTGCATCTGCATTCCTCTGTCTCTTTCTCTCTGCATGTGTGTGTTTCTCTCGGCATGTGTGTGTAAACCCTGTTCCTTTGGACCCAGGGTGCACAGACTTTACTCACATGAGGCACTGATGTTTTTGTGTTACCGCATTAGGCACAAAATCAGCTCATAATGTCATTTTAATGACGCTGTAATCACCCGATAATGAGCAGCCAATAATCATCATTTGCCTAATGAGCGAAGCTTCGCGGCTAATCACTTGGACATGGACGCAGATTTCAGTCTTTGAGCCGCTTCCCCATCTTTTTTTCATCCTCTGCTTCTTACAAACGGGGATGTGACAATAAGAGCAGCAGCTGTAATCAGCACTTTGAGAGGAGGAGTCATTATTGGTAATGGGGAACAGTTATCTTTACGACAGATTCAGGGCTTACTGTGCATTTCTGTATCACCCATTGCACGTGTTTGTAAACTACCACTACGCATCGGTCCAACGCAACACGATTATACAGGTAATGAAGCAGCCGTGACTCTGTGCTACTTTTTTTCTGGCATCTGTGTTAACAGACAAGATAGTCCACAGAGTTAGCAAACCGGCTTTAATTTAAACCAGTGCACGCTAATAGCTATCAGAGCTGCTAGTATAGCTATAGACCAGTGGTTCCCAAAATGCGGCTCGCCCATAGACTGGATATAAAGTGGACAGCGTGGTTCTGCCATTTATCATTGTACGGTTTTGAAGCCAAAACACCCCCGTCACAGGCCCAGCCATTGTAGCAGTTGTGCAGCCAGAGTCTGCGCTGTAGAGGCTATGAAGGACTCAGAGAGAATCTGGATGGAGCTGGGTGACATAAATAATATTTTTTTTCTTTCCAGAGTCTAACCTATTCTTGGCTTTCCCTTCCGACATATTTTACTATCCCTAAAAAGCCCCAACAAGAACGGCAGTTGTCAATCATTGTTAAACATGACGTAAAGCCTAGCTTTTAACCTCTTAAATCTAATGAAAATGAAACTTTTCATAAAAAAAGACTTGAATAAAAGGCAGCCAAACAATATCTTCAAATCACCACAACAACAGGATGTGGGAAACATTTCTACAAGGTGTATTAATTTTTTTAAGTATGACCACAGCCCATCTGGAATGACTGGGGAGATGGATTTTTTGACCTATACTGCAGCCAGCCACCAGGGGGAGCAGTTTTTGTGGTGACCTCACTTCTAGCCTGGCAAGATGACCTCCATTTTTTTTACAGCCTATGGACTCGCCAAAGACTGAAAGGGTGTTAGGAAATTCCTTTCAAACTCCAAAAACTATGTGCAACTGCATATTTCATCCTTCATAGTAAAATTTAAACAAAGCTGACATTAAATTTGATCTAAAACTACGTGAACAGAAAATGTTCTTTGGAGCTACAAGACCCCCAAGGTGACCTAACTAGGTAAGTGACAGCAGATGTATTTCGGAAACAAAGCAAAATGTGCTCAGAGGTGGTCTAACTTTGTACCCATCTGCTTAATCAAGTATCATAGGTTTTTTTTATTACTCATTTTGTCTGTTTGGTTGAAGGCAGGTTGAGCCTTCAAAACCAGTAAAATTAAATGCATCAGATGTGGATTAGCTAAAACTTTCCTCCAGCTGTAGACTTTCTGTTCAGTCAGTTTAGATCCAGTTCATAGTGTTAGAGTAAACTTCTCTTCATTATCAAAAGTAACACTTTGGTTTAAATTAGATTAATGCACTTTTCTTCCCACTGAAGATGTCTGACACTAAAGTTTGCCTTGGCGCAGTAACTTTCAAACTGTGAAATCGTGTCCGTTTCACAGCCTGCACTGATGTATCAAACACCTTGCAAAACTGATTTCATTTGCCACATACTACAAAAAGGCAGAGTCATGTAGCACATCTGTTTCTACCTCAGATCATTTTTAAGAAGTTTGAACCCAAGCTTTTCCTTACTATACTGTTTTATCACTTCCCTTGTTACCAGCAGTTGACTTGACCCTCCTCTCCTCTAATGTGAAAGTCGGCTGCAGAGCTCTCAGGATATAAAACACGCTTTTATTAGAAACTACTCTGATTACTGAATTACTTTAGACCTCTCTTTCCTCACATTTGCAGTAAAGCAAGGAGACTACAAATGAGTCCCAGCTTGAATGTAAAACCTTAGTCATTTATGTTGGCTTGACTGGTGCCCACAATTTTCTAAAGTAGGTCGATGCTTGAAAGCGCAGCAGTTAAACGTGGACTGTCACGCTATGGAGGGCTGTTCATAAAAGTTTTATATCTCAAACTTTCTGTACATTACATCTCAATTCTCTCCCAGTGCCTGTCGTCACTGCCGGCATACAGCCCAGTCAAGGTTGTTGAAAACTCCTCAGTTGTGCTTAAGCACTTAGTGGCTGTAATGGCGTGACATCTTGGACAGAGACGAAAGCTTTTAGGCGGATGTCCAAGCTTTAAATCTTCCTGTCGTCAAGCTTTGAAGCTGCTGTGGTGTCCTTGAAGAAGACGTGTCCTCTTGATGATATGTGACAGCTCCTGAATGAAATCCCTCGTCTATGTACTGTTAAACATGTCTAAGGCGGGTCCTAGTCCTCTAACATGCTCTGCTCTTCACGTCAGCCTGTCTCTTTTTGTTTTAGTGGAGAGATGGATTGTAATTTCTCCATTGTCCCCCCTGCGGACACTAAGTATGTAACCTAACCCCCTAACTCACAGAATGGTTAAACCAGATGGCTGCAGCAGCTATCCTGCCATGAATTCCTCCTCTCCTCCTTCTCAGACTCTGACAGTTCTGCTTTCACTTTGCTTTATGTCCAGAGATGTGAGCGTCATGGAGAACCTGAGCGGCCTGCTCGCCACAACTCCACACAAACCACCAGCGGTGGTTACAATGCTGTTGTTGTCTGTGGTTAGTCAATAAAACAGGTCTCACCTCGTGAAAGAGGGGAGGTGGAGGGAGGTGTTAGCCTGTGTGTGTTTCTGTAACCCTGCTCTGTTTTCCTCATCCACTGCTTCATTTTCTCGTAACTTCAGATGGGGGAAGTTTACTGAGGGCTGGGGACTTCTTGTGTGCATGCACAAACACATGTAAGCAGACGGTTTCCATGTGGATCTTGTCATGTCAGCCAATGCTGTTATTTGTGCAAGTGCGGGGAGCCAGTGGCATCCCCCTTCTTGTCCCTGTGGGAACATAGGTGCCTTTGTTGGGTGCTCAGAGCGCCCTGCATATGGGGGCTTGCTGTTAGGAGTGAAACTGGAAGGAAGCCCAAAAATACTGGGGCAACAGAGCTCACTGGCCTGTTTGTGTTTGGAGTTGTTCGAGGTTACTGCCCTCAGCCAGTACGTGCACCCACACAAACAGCGCCACCATCTTTGCACATACTTCCTGTAACTCCTGTCATTATGAATCAAATTATCATTCTTGTGCAGGATCTGCAGCCAAGACCTCATTCCTATGTCCCAGTTGGACCAGTGGCTCAATTTAGGCAGAGAATTATGGGAAATGTAGTTGAAACAGCATTTGAAGAGGACCCAGTCACACATATCAATCTGTCCAAAGTGGTGCATCATATTTCACCTCTGAGTACAGGTGGGTACCTTTCACATTTCAGACAATACGGTACCAATGCCTGGTACCTGGCAATCTGTACCAGTACTCAACGGTACCAATATTTGGTACTGTTTTGTGTCTATGTGGTAAACAATATCATTCTGCTTTTATAATAAAGTGTACATTTTTCAATGTAACATATTTATTCTTCATTATATAACCTTGCATTGCTGTGTTCATGCACTGCATGGAAAATCACCCACTCTTCTTCTGCCTCACAGTCACATGGATGCATTTGGGTACCTAAATATGGTACCTTTTGATTTTACGTTAATCGGTACCCATCCCTACCTCTGAGTACTGACAAAAACAGTTTCTGGGGAAAATAACAATGGTTAAGTTCAAAGATGCATCAACTGAAGCTCTGAAGGCTCCATGATAAGCTGGACCCTTCTGCTTTGCTTTCTGTTTGATTCTGAGCTTTTGTTTCCATAACAACCTGCTCACTATACATCATCCCTTATTTTTTGGTTATAAGTCTTTTTTAAAAAGACCAATAAATAAATAATAATAAATAAATAAATAGATAAAAAAATAAATAATAATAATTAAAAAAAACCAGATACCCCCCCCACAAACACACACACATCTCACAGTTTTCTCTGGTTGGAAATTGGATAATGACACAAACTTGTCCTTAGCATGATACAATGATGCTTAGCAAATCTTCTCATGTTATTATAATGAACTCAGCTGTACTTTATTACAGTGTAGATGTTATTTTAGAGGCTCCAGGTGTCATCTGATAAACTCACATCACCTTGGACTGTTCCATCAGTCATAACCACATTTAATCTGAACTCTCTCTTCGAGGTCTGCTGTTGGAGAAATGACCTGAAGAGCAGAGTCAGATTGAAAATTGAATTGAAGCATTCTCAGAGGGGACACAACTTTCCCTCTCTCTCTGCCTCTCTTACTTTCTAAACTTTTTGAAGTGAGGCCAACAGAGAAAAGAGAATTTCTGCTGCCTCTCCTGGACCATCTGTTGCCGGCTGCTGTGCTGTCAAGCTAATGGATGTTAAATAAGTCTGTGGTCTGTCTGCAGGCCTGTGAAAAACTCTGGCCAAAGATCAGCTGAGGGTTCCTCATCTTTTCCCTCTTACCACTGGCTTTAAAGGAGAACGCTGATCTCATCAAAATACAGATGGTGTCTTCTGAATGTATGGTGTGAGAGCAAACTCTAGATTTAAACTCTATGAATTAAATAATAGATTCACTTGTGGGCTGCAATTATTAGAGTTGCAAAGGGGTGGACATTTTTTGTATATTACAGAAAAGTTTCCTGAAAATTTCTTGGGAAATTTTAGCTTGGTGTTGTTGGACATTTTTCTGAAGAGAAGATAAAGTAAATATTTTGACTGGGACTTTTTTGAGAGGTGCTGTGAAGAAATCAGAATTTTATCTAGGCTATTGTAAATACCTTAATCTCCTCCTTTTTTCACCAAATGTTTTTTGCTAATGAAAAATATTTATACCTTCTTTATGACAGACTCAGTTCAAGAAAATTCCTTGAAAATTCATGAATGTCATTAAAAAATGCATTATTCATGTTTGCATGCATGTCTGCTCATAAGAAAAAAACCCAAAATATTTATTCCTGTTTATGAAAAGTAAATGCAGCTTATATAAGTCTCCTGTTAATTTCTGAAAATTCCTGTGAAATTCCCAGAATGCAATGCATTCTGGGAAGTGATGTCAAATGGTTTCATAATGTGAATTGGTGTTTTTCCTCAAGCCTTTTTGTTACAGCACCTTGTTAGTGAAGAGGATAGTGAGGAAGACGTTAAAAGAAGAAGTGTGGCACTAGGTTATGTAATTTAAGCACTGATTGAGTGTTGAATGAAGAATGAATGAAGTCTGTTTATTTGACAGAAAACTCAAAAGCAGTCATTTATTTTTTCGACCCTTGGCACCTGACTTTTTTTTCTCTTAATTTAATTAATTCTTGAATGAAGACACAAAATGGATTAATTAGCCTGCAGTGAAAATGGTTATTGTTGCATCCCTGAGTGTTCTCTCACAATAAATGTAAGATGACCAGGAGCTCATTAATCATAGCTATTAACACACACACACACACACACACACACACACACACCTGACAGACACATCCTCTCACAAATGAACGTCTTCGAGCTTCCAGCCTCTCTCTGCGGCAAGATCAGATCGTGCCTGCCTTCACACCTGCTCCAGCCCTTGATAACAGAGTCAGGGGATGTTCTCTCTCACACACACAGACACTTACACACACTGATTCAGGCACTCACTGGGCTTTGAGTACTCACACACACACATACACACAGCCTTCACTTCCTAACCCTCAGGCGTGCCTGTTGAACACAGCATCAGAGGGTTGGTGTGTGAGGCAGCGTGTTGATTACGGTATTTAATTAGTGGTTCGTGACATGACTGTTGTGTGAAGTTATTAAATCCACCCAGTGCCCATTAGAATAATTAAACCCCCTCTTTTCTCTCCTGGTCCGTAACATGAGGGGCCGGCTTGTTTGCTGATGAAGTGCTTTGAGTTTTTGGTCTATAACCAAAAGGGGAGATGGTTTTATTTTCTCTTAGTTCAGAGTTTCCTCTGCTAAAAAATAATTATAATGAGGAGTGAGAACAGAGATGAAGATAGTGGTGAACACGTGAATGAGACAGAAACAATATTCAAATACAAATACTGACATTCAATCATGGGGAAGGCTGTCTCATAGCATAAAAAAGAGGTCTGTGTTTGTTATCGCTCATATTTTATGGACACATTCATAAGTCACATCTGTCATCAGTGTGTCTGCTGGTACTTCATGTTTGTTTGATGACACATGTCAGAGCCAGAGGAAGCTGCGCTCAGATTAATGCTCTCCTCCAGCATTAACTATCTATAGGTTCATCGAGTTACCGTCATCAGGTATCGTCAATCTGTCATACGTGTCATCTGTTGGAAGCGTGTCACTTCCTCTGTGCAGCATGGTTATTATTCATGCCCCAGGTTGCAGGTTTCTTCGTTGTGGAGGCTCTGGGCCGTGCAGGGACTTGTCTTTGAGTGAAGTCATGCTCAGAGGTGTTTGGAGGCTACAGATTTGTGGTAGTCTGGAATTCAGACAGCTGGTTTGAACGGATGAATGAAGACTGTTGATGTAAAATCAAACAAATCAATCATCAGAGAGCCAAACTGCTCCACGGCCTCCGATGGAAAGCTCCTCTTCTCTTTCTCAGATTAGGTTTGGTTGACTCTTCTCATTGCAGCAACCTCTGTTGCCCTTTATATGATGAAATGGCTCAGGGGATTATGGGGAAAGGTGTGCTGAGTCAGCGATGTCTTGCCTTTGGGGCTGATACTTTCTATAAAGCTGCTCTTCAAAGAGGAACGAGAGAGATATTAGACGGAGGTTTGTTCCCTGTGTTGACATAGACGCTCACCTTCATCTTTGTGCCCTTTCTTGATTAAACTGGGAACAAACTTAATATTCAGGGTTCTCCAGGATGGGTTTGTGCTGTTTCCCCACTTTAAATATCTGCATTCTCATTTTGAATGGACATATTCCCCCTTTTTAGTTCAAACTGCAAATGCAGCAGGGTTTTATTGTGATGAAGTAAGTTTGTCTTGTGCTGAGCTTTATAATTAGGTACACTTTTGAAAAAAAAAATGCCAAAGAGAAAAAAAGATGAGCTTTCTGCATTTGTATGCTGTGCAGGCTGGCTCAGGAGCATACTTTAACCAGCCAACTCTGGCAGGAAGGTTTCTCATCAGCTCCCTTTGTCAGCCAGAACACTTAAGACGATTGCTTCCCCTGTGACCTGGATGTGTGGGAGGTTGAGATGAAAGGATGATGAGGGAGAAAGGTAGGGGTGTGGAGGGAGAGGAAAAGGACAGAGGAGGAAGAAAGACATGGGACGAGAGGACATGATAATGATATTTTTTATTTCACGGTCTCTAGTTCTCAGTACATCCAACGTTAGACATGACATCATCTCTAAAGAGCAGGCAGTGAACCTGAATGGTCATCAAATCCAGACAGGAGAAGTCCTGGAAGTTTTAGAAATAGAAATGCCCAGCATCCAACATCACTACCTTTTTTTTACTGCAGACATCTCTATCATAGTCCGGTGTATTCAGCTTTGAAAGCCACCCTCAGGTGTCCTTGTGTGTTCTGTGTTCATGCATGTATTACCCAAACAGTCTGACAGGGACTGCTTAATGAAGTCTGTTTCATTTTGGGCAGGAAAGGAGGTGGATGCACTTCATTAACCTTAATGCCACTTACAATACACTCACACACACACACACACACACACACACACACACACACACACACACACACACACACACACACACACACACACACACACACACACACACATGCAGAAAGAGAGCAGGGAAAGACACAGGCTACATTGAGGGCGGAAGTAACTAAAGCACATGCCAGCCCGATGAAGATGGATGGCAACCTTTCCACTGGCTGCTTTATCTCGGCCCACACAAGACAAAAACAGCAGCTTTGTTCACGTCCCTTTCTGTTTTTCCATTGGAGAATAGAGACACAATGTCTAATGACTGCAGAGCCTGACATTTATAGATATTAATGACACGTCAGTCAGGTTTTAGATGGAGCTGTGGGGCAAGCATTCAAAGTAGAAACAACACCTGTTATTTACCCTGAGCACGATGGGACAAGTTTTCCTTGATCACATACAGTTCACATACAGGGTCCCCCTCTTTGGTTAGAGATAACGTAGGTTGTAACTTACGCTTCAGCTCATTTTAGGCAACAAAACATTACAGAAATACACAAAATAAGAATAACCTCTTGACTCTGCAGTACCATGTTTAGTACCACTGCTGTCAGTTTATTAACATTAAGGGCTCTAATTTCGTAGACCAGGCACAAGCGCAGGCGCACCTGCCCTGCGCCATGCGGACAGGGCATGACTGGTGCACTTTGCAAGTTTCCTGCAGTGCCAAGAGAGGCACAGTCAAGGTGCAGTGGAGCGCAGAGCTGCGCGTCCACGCCTCCCTCTGCACAAATGGCAGAGAGGGAGGAGAAAAGCCGTGAGTGGGTTTAACACAGCCAAGTGCTGTTTTCACCAATCAAATAAGCGCCTCTCCTCGCCTTTAAATGCCCTGCGACCGAGGCGCAGCGTCTGATTGGTCTGACTGATCCCCAGCACCGTGGAAACAGTGTGCTGGAAAGACTCGATTGTGGAGGCGGTCAGAGCCGCTGTCCCTGCAGTAGGAGAATGGACATCGGGGCGCATTGGAGGAACAGCTCCCAGGACAGATGTAATCTGTTTCTTTGTCATTAGTAGGAGTACAAAATTAAGAGACAGTTACACAGCCGGGTGTGCTCCGCTTTGCGCTGAGTATAGACCAGGTTGGAAATTGACACCTCCCCCTGGTGTGCCGTCAACTCCCCCTGGCGGGCAGTCACACCCATCTCTGCGCAGACGATCTACCAAATTGTCAAATTGGCAGCGCACGATGGTGCGCCGCACGAAATTGGAGCCCTAAAACTTAATCTCAAGACTTTAAATTTCACAGGTTTTTCAGTAAAAAAGTAATTAGTCTTGCCATGCTATGTTCAGTTGTGTCATTTTAAGTTTACATTATAAGAAGTGTGAGCAAGTGTCATTAGTGTCATAGTATGTGGAGTTTCACTTTAGCTCAGATGTTGTTACCTTTACTTTACATCCAACTATGGGTTGTCCTATTATATTATTTTAAATTATGTTATCTTAATTCACATTATGTTACTTTATGTTACATTATGTCATGTTACTTTATGTCATCAGTTTAATTTAGGTGACCTTAGATTTCGTTACATTACTTTATACCACTTTTCATGACACATAACATTACGCTACGTCACTTTACCTTACGATATGTAACCCTTTGTTATGTTACCTTGTATTATGTTACACTATGATACGTTACCTTATGTCATGTGACCCATGTTATGTTACACTACAACGTTACCTTATATAACATTACACTATGTTACGTTACCTCACGACATGTTACACTTTGTCAGATTAAGACAGGTTAGGTCATATACGTAATGAGAGACTAAGTGACAGCCCAATATATTGAATAATGACTTTGATTTATTATTTATTTGTTATTTAAATATAGATTATGTGACAGTGTGATATATTAAAATAAATATCTTGCCTCAACCACAAAATTTATTCAGTCACAAAATGAAGCTTTCCTGAAATTACAAGTACCGCTTTAATCAGGTAGTAAAGAACATCTCTAGCTGTAAGATTTTTCTTATTTTTTTAAAGACATTCTTATCTGGTTTGAGACAAGAACTCCCTTAGTTCTTCTGATAAACTTGCTGATCCTTTGGTTCCACCGACATCAGTAGAAGTCTTTCCTCCCCCACTTCACAGCAAACCAGTATTGTCACATTGACTGACAAATTGTAAAAACCTGAACAAATTAAATAGTGGAAGGAAAAATGCAGATAACTCTCGGCATATTATCCCCTCACCCTGGCAGGATTTCTTTATTTAATGAATAGCTCTGTGTTTTTAAGAAAGTATGCTTTTTAGACAAAATATTGCTTTCTCAGAGTATAAAATAAAGTTTAGGTATGTGAAGAGAACTGCATGCTTTTATCATCATCCAATCTTCATTTTCCTTTCAGCAACACATCCAGTTAGTTTCAGGTGTGACTGCTTTTCCTGCTGTTAAAAAAAGAAAAACCTGACTGAACTGTCAGTAGATATTCAATTCTCAATCCACCAGGCAGCACCTTCATCAACTCGAGCACTGATCTCTCAGCTTTCTGTGCTAGTGGGCGCACATGAATCAATACATTATAATATCCCTCATCTGTAGAGTGCCTGTACCGTCAGCAGTCAAGGACTTCTCAATTACTGTCCTCTGCACGTCCTCTGCCTGCCGGCCAATCTGCTTCATCATCATTCATGCTTCTCATCTCTTACATTTGGCTGCTTGATTTACACTGACTGCTCTGATCCTCTATTTGTGTGTGTTTTTGATAATTGCCCCCCTGTAGTGTATCGTAGCTGATGGTCTCCTTCTTCCCCTCATTTTCCTCTCCCTCACTGGCTGATTCTGCAGGTCTCCCGCTCCGCTGATGAATTTACGAGCTTGTTAATTGGTTAAATTAAAAGCCATTTCCTCTAATAGCGAGAGCTTTAGGAGCCATAAATGCATCGGGCAATTACACTAAAAGGAGTACGGCTGTGTTCCTGATCGGGGCGATGTTATCTAAGAGGGAGAGGCAGTGAAGGATGAGACGCCGTATACTAAAGGATGAGGGTCAGATATAGGATTCAGTGATGTCATCAGGACGCATGACTGGACTCTTGGCTTTATAGAAGGCTCCTGTACTTTCATTTCCTTGTGTCTTTTTGACTTTGACCATGCAGACAGTAATTGCTGGCTTGAATTACTCAGCGAACCCATTGAAAAGCTCAGCCATGCCAAGTTGGCATTTAGCAGTGGACTCATGATCCTGATCCGTTTGATGAATGCGTCTGAGAGAAAGGCTCCATTGCTGAGCTGCCACTGGGGATACTTGGCAAGTTTAATGTGAGACAGCACTTTTTAGAGTGATCTAGTGTCCTTTGAAAGTTTGGTTCCACTTTTTCTTTTCAAGTCCCCTAAAAATTGTCTGCTCTGCAAAGTTTTTGACACCAAATGAGAATTTACGAGCCTAAAATAGTTTTATTTTTGTCCTCTTGGAATAGAAACAAAAGTTTGCATAATCTCAATTCCTTAACTGATTTGTTCTCACAGTCAGATTTTGAGGTTTTTAACATTAACATAGATTTTAATAGTCAGAACCTTATTGGAATCAATGTGGCAGTGTGCACAGAATAATGCTGTACCTGTACCTGTGATGGAGTTAGCAATCTGTTGAATATATGAAAATACAAGTTTTGTTTATATTTTATTTAAACTATCTCTAATATGTATCGTCTTAATCAAGTCATCAACAGGAGGGATGTGCCAAAGTCTCTTTTTCTCTTAAGGATAACTAGCAACATGTGTAAGCCACCCTGTTGATCAGACAAGACACATCAACATCAGTACTTCTTGTTACCTTGCACTCAGCTAGTTGTTGTGAAGACATGCTAGGTAAATTTACGTGAAATTTATTTTAGGTAACAAAATGCTACTTTATATCACGCAACTTTGTGTCCTTTTACCTTTCATCATGCTACTTTACGTTACGCTACTTTACTTAACGCAACTATACGTAACGCAACTTTACGTAACGCAACTTTACGTAACGCAACTTTACGTAATGCAACTTTACGTAACGCAACTTTACGTAACGCAACTTTACGTAACGCAACTTTACGTAACGCAACTTTACGTAACGCAACTTTACGTAACGCAACTTTACGTAACGCAACTTTACGTAATGTAAATTTACGTAACGTAAATTTACGCAATGTAAATTTACGTAACGTAAATTTACTTAACAGAGCTGTACATAATGCTCCCTGGTATTACTCTACTTTATGAAACGGTTAAGTTATGTAAACTTTATTTAACGTAACAATATGCTACTTTATATCACGCATGTTTGTGTCCTTTTACCTCTAATCATGCTACTTTAAGTTATGCTACTTTGCATTATGCTACTTTACTTCATGCAACTTTACTTAACGCAACTTTACTTAACGCAACTTAACGTAACGCAACTTAATGCAACGCAACCTTATGTACATAATGCTCCTTTGTATTACTCTACTTTATGAAACGCTACTTTTTGTGTCAATACTTTGTGAAACACTACTATACCTAACACTACTTTGTGTTATGCTACCTTTTATCATGTTCTTCTCCTCTGACTTCTTTAGATCACTTTTTTTTTGTCATGCTACATGACACTACACTACTTTATGTTACGTCATCTACTTTAAATGATCCAACTTTATATCACACTTCTTTACATTCTGCTTCTTAATATCATGGTGGTGTAAGTCCTGCTTCTTTACGTCACAACTCTTTACATCATGCTACTCTACAAACACTTACTTACCCTACAGCACTTTATGCTAGGCCACTTGGTGTAAAGCTACTTGATATTGTACTGCTTTACGCCATGCACCCTTACATAACAATTCTTTATTTCATGCTGCTTGACATCATGCTTCTTAATGCTACATTGTTTTTCTGTACCATATTTAACATTATCCTATGCCACCTTGCACTATGCTAATTTACATTTATCTACTTTATGTTACACTTTGCTGATTCTACATTAGGTCAAGTTGTGTAACATTAATTAAGTCATTGTTCACAGATGGACAGTGCAATAGTGGTTAGTGTCATAACTGGGCCACTGCTTTGACTGGTTGCTCCTGCTCGTGTCATCTGGGTTATTTCTATACAACTCGACTGCTGAGGTTTTTTTATCCTTAGTGAGCCTTTATACTCATGAAGATTAGACACAAAATAGAAATGCTTTTTGACCAACAAGATTTTTTAGTTTTCCTAAAGTCTGTGTCACCATTGACCAAAACAAAGCAAAGAGCCATCAGAAAAAAAAGTGATAGTACTTTTAAAAAACAGTCTCGTTTGCTCATAATGCAACACATTTTATTTAGGGCTTGGTAGAGCCTGAAAAGTAACAAGTTATTACATTTTTGGCAAAATATTACATTTTGGGTTTTGTTAAAATTTTTTATTACATTTAGGGCTCAGCACTTTTGTTATATTTTGGACTAGCTATTACATTTCAGGCTTTATTTTTTTTTTGTTTTTATTACATTTTTGGTCATTGTTACATTTCGGGCTCTTACAGGGCTCTGAGGAAAAATAAAAGTATCACTATCTTCAACACTATGACAGCCAATAATTCAGTGGTTTCACACTCTTTGGGGCAAAACTGGCAACCTAATCATAATTCTTATTTTACTCCCATATTGATAAGCTATCAGTTGATCTGATTCAGCATTTCAAAGATTGGTTTGTAGATTTTTCGTTTGAGATCTTAGATTCGGTGTCACATTTTGACCTGGAGCTCCACACACACCTTGATGCCGTCCAGTGTGGGTGTCTGAGCAGAAACAGTCGTCTCTTGCTGCAGTTACTTGGAATGTCAGAAACGTGGGGGCCGTCAGCCTCACGCCTCCCGTAATGTCATCAGTTTCAGACTTTGGTGTAAATGGACCACAGAGGAGGAGCGCCAACACCTCGTATCACAGCAGCTCCCACCTTTGACTTTTCAACAGGGTCAGACTGTTCCAGGGTCTGTGTGGAGACAGAGACAGACTGTCCGGCAGGGAGTGGGAGGAAGCTTTCACAGCCACCGTGTCAGAATAAGAGTCACTCTCACTCAGACCTAACCTTTGAGATGTCTGGAGATTTTTTATCTGTAATGTGCCAGACCTACTTCGGCAGGATAATCCTCAGATGGCAGCGATGATTTAAATTGGACATCTCTGTGGCCTTCTGTCTCCTTCTGTGTCTGTGTGAGGGTCCCTCACTGAATTAACCAAGACGGACTCAGGCCCATGGAGAAGCTGCAGATCTGCATGGCGTGAAATTACACTACTGTGAAAAGATCCTGCCTGAGTAAAAAGAAGACTCCTTTGCATTTCTGTCTTCTACAATATGTGATAGTACTATTGAGATGCATATGCAAATGACTCATTACAAAATTTAAGTGGCCGCTGTGCTCAGAGATTAAGATTCTTTACAGGCACACTAATCTGTGTCTCTAGCAGTGAAACACGCTTATGTGCTTGACACGCTGATCCAACTCACCTCCACTGTTTGATCTGAAAAATAGAAAAACAAAAACGCCAAATGGTGCCAGTGTGAGGACAAGCCGAGGTGTTGAAACTCACTCCACGTGGCCTCAGCAACTCAAGCCTCATTTCTCCTCAGCTGAGGCAAACCCAGCACAATGAAGATAAGCAATCCAAGCTGGGCTTTTTCCTCCAGCAAGAAGTTGTTTGGCACAGTCCGCCAAGGCCGAGTAAATTGGGGCGACATGAGGGATGTGCTGCGTGAGGTAAACAAGTACCAAAGGGATCCTTCCCTCCCTTTTCTTGTCTCACCCTCCGGCCCATTTCTCAGCTACTATTTATTCAAGCGGTGGAGAAAGGAGGGGATGGTGAAAGGGTTGTATACACCTCACAGCTGGAAACTGATAGGACTTTTTACAACCCACAGCGTCCTGCCTGTGAGAAAACGCCAGTGTTGGTCCAAGTCAGTTAGAATTCTCACCCCTTCCCCAGTTCTTGGCCCCGTCTGTGGATGACCCTAAGACTCTTCAGTGCAGACTCAGTCATGTTCTTTAAGACTTCCATACATCCCATTGAATCTGGGATCTGAAAGGCTGCTTATACAACTTCTGATGATGTCCAGCAGTAGTGGAGAATCGTAGAAGTCTGAGAGTAACCTGATCAAATTTGTAAAGACTGTATCTTGGAGAGAAGGTTTGACTCAGGTATGAACATCATACTCTGGTTATTCATTGCAGCCTGTTCAGACAGTTTCTTGAATTCTTGACCAGCGTTCAAACACAGGGAGGTATTTATAAGTGTACAATGGTGGCAGAGAAGGGGAGGGAGGGATGACACAATTTCTATCCTGTCTGCAAAATCCTGTTTTTTAGAGAGGGGGGCTTCTTTTGAGACAGGACAGTATTCTTAAAAAGGGAGGGGGTCTCTTTCTGCTCTTAGACTGCAGATGAAGCTCAAACAAAGACCCCCCTCTGCTATTAAACACACTCTAAACCTCAACAGGGGTCTTCATGCTTGTTCATCTTTACAGTTAACAGCACTAAGTGTAAAATCAGCAAGTGTGACATGTAATACAGAGTGAGGTCAGCCTTTTGTTTGCTATTTTATTCATATTATTAATTCAAATATTAAAAACTCAACTAACGTCAGAGATTATGCTTTAACCATGTCCAAGTGATTTTTTCATGCTTGGTGTGTTCTTATAATGTCCTAACGTGTGGGTGGAAAGCGAAAAAAAAGGATGAAAGCTGCTCAGCGTCAAAGAGCTCCATCTATTACCTGAGGTCCAGTTCATTCACAATGTCTTTAACCTTTGAAACTGCACCCGAATGTCAGAGTCACACTAAACCAAGCCTAAGACTCTGCCAGATGAGACTTCCAGAAAATAAGGACGCTGCCTTGAATAGTTGGCGACAGAAAGCTTGAAGTACTAATAATTGAAGTCATGTGAGACCAAACTCTCTAAGTTCTAGTTTCTCTTTAAAGACTATTCTCAGGCTTTTCATTCTGAAGTTAAGTTTGTTGAACCACAGGACCAGGACAAGTAGGATCTACATTTAGTTCTGAGTTAATAAATTAACCTCTTAAAATGGTCTTGCCTGGGGTAAGTACGTCCCAGATGTCGAGAAGAAGAGAAGAAATGGTGGAAAGCAGGGAGTTTCTGATTGATGGAGCATCCACAGTATTTATTTGGCCCTCCGTTCACAATAAGGACCCAAATGGCACCCGTTTCGTAGAATGACCCATTAGTCTCCAAACTCCAGAAAAGAAGCTAGATTTGTTGCTAGTTGCTATTTTGTATAAGAGGTAGCTTGAGGGGTCTGAAAACTCTCTTAATATGGCCTCAGCTCTATTTGAAATACCACTCTTTGATCTTTTTTAAAATTAAACGATTCCTCGAGGCGGAGAAAATTACCCGAGTTTTTTTTGTAATCGAGTACCTCGAATCATTCGAGAAATCGTTTCAGCTCTACCCTCAACAATGGTCTTCTTTGAGCCTGTGAGTTGTCCCTATGCTGAAAATGCGACTTGTGGCAAATGTGACTCTTATCCCAAAATGCAAGAAGAAAGCAAACTTTTTAAATGGAAAAAATAGTAGTACACAGGATAAGTAACTTTAATCTGATCACTGGTTTGGAAACAGTAATGCGTTAGATTACTCTGTACAAAAAAAGTGGTCATATTATAGTAGCTAAGTAGGTGTTATCGGCATCACTGGAGCCTGATAGTGTGAATGTGTCTCTGTCAGTTCCTGGTGTTACAGTTTACAGAGTGACCCCATAAACTGAAGACCCCCAGCTGAACGTGTAGTTCAGCTGGGGGTAGTTCAGCCAGTTAAGACCAGCTGTTGAAACATGAAAGAAGTCCTCAGTAATGCATCCTAGTTAAGTTTTATAAACCAACCTTAAACTGCTTCATTCAGTGGATCTATGAGTAAGAATAATACCACATGCTTTGGGGAGGGTGAAATCCTAAAAGCTCAGCACTGAGGCATGGGCTGAGCACATTAGTAGCAGCTCGGCTCTCAGCCCCTCTGGAGGTGTTTGAAAGTGCTGGAAGTGTGTATTCTCAGCCAACAATGCCATTGTTATGTTGTAACTTGCCTTTTTACACAACTATGATTCTGTTTCATATCATATTCATAGCTGGGGTGTGCAACATGTATCATAAGCTACTCTTTAATTTTTGCTAACAAGATGATTTTTGGGGGGAAACTTACAGCACTAGATTAACACGCTTTTGCTCAGGAATACACAAGAAAAAGTTCTGAAGTAGAAGAAAGAGTCTGATCTGTAGATTGAAAGATAGTTGCATGAAGGTTATTTCTCCTTTATCGTCATGTTATCATAAAGCAGGAACATAACAATCTGAGTTAAAGTTACGCATTCTCATCTTCTCTTCTGTTTTAAAATCTTGAAAACTTTCAGATGTGGTCGTTTTTCTCACTGAACCAACACAACAAAGCCTTTCTCAGTCATAAGCTCCCCCCAAACCTCAAACCGGGTTTAGAAGGCTGGAGCAGCATCAAAGCGTGAACATTTGACAGCTAAATGAAGAAAAATGTGAGTGAGATGGAGCCTGATAAAGGGATCAGTTTTCTAACCTCGGTTGGTACCAGTGAGCATTTGTGTGTGTGCACTCATTTGTACTAATTCTAGTACCAGGCACAAAAAAAATGAACTTAGATTTTCACACATTCATTCTTTTTTGATCATGAATACAAGTGCGGGTGTTTTAGGAAGTCCTGTGACCGGCCCAAACCCTCCCTCAACTCTCTCTGACATGAATCACTAAGAACCAACATACCCTGAGCTAAATTAACTCCCCCACTTGCTCAGCCTTAATCACATTAGCCTAAGTGATATGGGAACGGCAGACCAGACACACTCTCCCTCCTTCTCTCTCCGTCTTTCATCCCAAATAAATAGCCACTCCTCCGGAGCTCTAAGATGTGTTAAGCTCCATCTTTGGATAATAGACCATTTGCTCTCCCAAAGACTCCACTGTGGAATAATGAGGATCAAGACTGGGACAGAGAAAACAGGACGGGAAAAATGCTAAAGGGTCTAAGAGAGGAGGAGAGCTGACACTCAGCTAATACCCGCCTCGGGACAAAACCCGTCAAAAC
The DNA here is from genome assembly GCF_033239565.1 of Halichoeres trimaculatus. Taxonomy (NCBI): domain Eukaryota; kingdom Metazoa; phylum Chordata; class Actinopteri; order Labriformes; family Labridae; genus Halichoeres; species Halichoeres trimaculatus. The sequence continues at coordinate 27,329,315 of NW_027437189.1, forward strand.
AGCTGTTTTGTCGGGGTGTGAGGTTATTGTACAGAACAAATAGGCGTTTTTATAGCTGACTGCTATTGGCTGGTGGCTGAATAACTTTCATTGATGGTGGCCGTTTTGATCAGCTAAAAGCGAAAGGGTTTTTCACAGTAGATTAGTTTTGTTAAGATAATGAAGTGAAACTTCCTCCTGAGACACAATACTTAACACACATGGGGGGCATTTTTTCATGAATGAAAAGCACTTATAGGTTATGAAAAGAAATGTGCTGTTAGATTTGTTTTGGCCCTATAAGCATTACCATCTTATGCTATCTAAGGCACGCTAGCTCTGTAGTGGCAAACTTTTCACTAATAAAGGACAAAACAACCTAAGCTGTTCAAGTTAGCACTCAAAGTTTTGATAGGTGGAACTGCTGCACAAACTTATGCAACGATCACTTTTTGCTCAAATCCAAGATTGGCTCAACTAACTGGTTAGCTCCTAGTTAGCTTTACCATAAGATAGCTAGCTTAACTTGCTAACTAGCTTTGATTTAGCTTGACTGGAAGGCAGGGCCAACAACAGCACAGCAAATATAGTCATTAGGTTAGTTTTGTACAAGTGTCTTCGTACATCTTCTAGCTTTTGTCTCCTTGAGTTACTCAGTGCTAGTCGGCCATGCTTGCCAATATTACTTTAAACCACGCTGCAGCGATTTTGTTTCTATAGTTATAGTGTTGCTCTTTCAGAAAAAACCATAATAGTTTAAAATACTTATATCAAAACAAAAGCAAGTAGCCAGATTCAGTGCCTATTCTCACAGCTCCTGGCTTGTTAGCTTAGCTATTATATATCAATTTGGGCAGCCCATGAAATAGTCATTGGCATAACTCTTGAGTTGGTTTGGGAAACTTTTTGGAACCCATGAGTATATTTATTTTACACTCTCCTTTAATTTATACACAGTTAAAAGCACAAAACAACACATGACAAAGTGATGACTGCGCCCAATGCTAAGAGGGTAACCTTCAAATAGGTCAGACAAAAAGGCCATCATTAAATACCCAGTTAATAAAAACGACTTTAAGGGACTGTCAGTAGAAACAAGATGAAAAAAAAACAAGATAGAAATGTACCAATTGTCAGTTAAAAAAAAAAAAACTTTGCTGTTACTTGACATCAGTTTCTCCCAATGGCTGCTGGGAAAAGCTGTTTGTTTTACTTGTACAGGCTTGAACTTTTTACCTACTTCCAGATTGGAGACTCCAACATCCTGTGTATCTAGGTAGTTTTAACAACTTGCTATTCTGTAAAAACTCCAGCCATTTTGGGCTTCAAATAATCTTTCGGCTATCATTGAAAAGTCCCTAAAACAGCGATGTCTTCTATGACAGTATTCACTGTTTTTTAGGAGATGATAGAGTAATGATACTCTGCTATTGTTCTAGTTCAGGTGTTATGTGTGTGACAGTCTGACATTTATTTAACAAATCACTGAACTTGATAGTATTGTTGTGTACTTATGTAAAAGATGATCTGGTGCTGCTCCAAACACAACATGTCTCCACGTGTTCTTGGTTAATAAGCAATCCAGAGAGCAGTGTGGTTTCTGTGTTATTCCCCATAAACTGCTCCCAGTTTCTGTCGGGCCCAGCCCATCTTTTATGGATGAGCCTCTCATATGCCTTGTCAACAGCACTCACCATCAATCTGCATCAGCTGGGCAAACAGCAGATTGACTGGGCTGTTTGTGTTTGTGTGTGCTGGAGAGAGGAGGGCTGACTTTATTGTTTTGTTGTCTGCTGTTGAGGGTTTTGTTCAGGTAAACCTTTCTCATGGCTGTCATACTTTTTTTGCAAAGGGCTAAAGGCCATTCAATTCAAACTAAAATGCTTTGTGTGAGTGTCTAACTTCTTGTCTCTTATAAAATTGATTATTGTAGCTCTTGTATGGGTTGTTTTGGAAAAAAAAAGGAAAAAAAAGAAAAATTCTCTTTTCATGGTCCTCACTCACATTAACCCTCATCATCTTCCTTTATCTCATTCCTGTCAGTTGTCTCTTGTGCCTTGTGTGCTTCTTTGAGCTGTATTTTTCCTAACTGTTTGTTTTCTTTTTTCCCTTCTCTTTCTGCTTACCGAAGCCCACAAATATATAATCGCAGGTAAGTGGCCATAACTGTCCTTCATGGCTTTGTGAGTCTGCTAATGCTGTTTCCTGGTCGGCCATGCAGACAGAAGGAGTAAACATAAAGTTTGAAATTGAATTCTGCTGCTGAACGGTTGGTTTGACCATTAAATTAATAAGACTTAATGTCTGAAGCGTTCTCCTATTCTTTAACACACAGACTCATATTAGTAGAGACACACACACACACACACACACACACACACACATACACACACAGACGGACCATTGAAGCTCATCCCCAGGAGGTCATGCTTCTAAACAAAAAAGTGTCTGAGTGTGTCTGGGTCAGTGCATGTGTGCGTGTGTGTGTGAGTGTGTGTGATTTAACAATGCATAGGAGGGGTTTAAGTGTGTAAGCTGTTTGAGGAAACATCCTTCAGGACACAGGAAGCTGTGACTGTGTTCACCTGTTGCATGCTTGTTGTTATCCTTTAAATGCTGGATCTGAGCTGTTTTGCTTTCTAATACACTCAATACTCACACTTGCTAAGATAATTAATAAGTGTAGTTTCATGTTGAACAAACTGCAGGCATGTAATTGGCTGTGGCATAATTAACACTGCCTCTGTGATAATATCATTAAAGAGAATATGTTTTGCAGTTCAAAATTGGTTACCTTACTAATACTTAAGTTTTACCATACTTTTTATGTATGGAATCTATGACTGCTAAAAACGTTTTTTCTTTTTTTTCTTTTTTGTATTGGTTTTATTGCTTTTTCTGGTATTACCTCTGGTGCTGGGTTCGCACTGTTGCTCGTCCATCTTATTGGAGGTAGAGCTTACATTCCCCATGACGCTAGACAGGAAGACAGGTTGATATTTTCTCTTCGTATCTCACACCGCAGCTCCAGAATATCGTCCTTACCTCCTTCTCCTCAGCTCATGGGGAACATTGGGCCTAGCATAGGTTAGCATGCAAAATGCTATTAACAGCTTGTCTTGTGTGTTAACAATGCAACCATGGTTACACGCTGGATCCCCAGATACAGATGGCAAAAAAAAAATGTAAAAACACTTCTGCAGATGAGTTCAGTGGCCATGGCCAAAAGGTGAGACATAAGCGGCCACTTGAGTGGGGTTAAGCAACAAAGAAATGATAATATGGGAAAGTTCACAATATGAAATTACACAACACTGTACGATACAATAAGGTATATGTGTGGTATGACTTGATGCCACATAATGCAAAACAACATATGTAAAACATCAAACAAAACAACATGGTTCAATACAGCATTATACAGTACTATACCAAATGACCAGTGTGTCATGTTGTGATACAACTGAGGTTAAATTAGTTTTGGATTTGTTATTATAGTTTAGTTTTAGTTAGTTTTGACATTTTATTTTCCATTACAGATTAGTTTTAATTAGTTTTAGAGCGGGCATTCTAGTTTTTATTTAGTTTTAATTTTTGCAACAAGGCTTAGTTTTAGTTTAGTTTTAGTTTTTTCAAACCTTGTTAACCAGGTGCAGGATTCAAAAAGGTCAGAGTAAATATTTTGTCATACTGTTTATTTTCAAGTCCAACATAGTGCTCGCTGCTCAGTCAATGCTGATACTGAACTGTTGGCTGCTGCCTTAAACACAAGAAAATAATATAAACTTAATATAAAAATATAAACATAAATTATATAAAATAATGTTAACATGAATTAAATTAAAATAATAAAAACATTAATTAATTATATAAAACAATATGATATGAGCTTTAATAATTAGAAACTTGGACTCTGTAACAATAAAGTTAGACTTGCATGAAATTAAACTATTACAGATGCTCTGATTCATTGCTCCTCTACTACACAGTCAGTGCAGGAAACAAGCACGTCCCAGTACATCACTGTGATGGTGCCATACGGCGCTGACAACTGCTGAAAACTGACGTATAATTGGTTGGGAAAATGTGTTGGATTAATTAAAATCCTAAAGGCTATTCATATTGTCAAGAACTATAACTAAGGACATTTTGTCTTTAATTTTGGTTAGTTTCAGTTAGTTTAGTGAACACGAGATACAGGTTTAGTTTACTTATCGTTTTTGTTTTCTTTTCTTGTATTTATTAGTTTGAGTTAACTGCAATGTATTTTAAATTTTAGTTTTCGTTTTTAGTTTCTTTTTAGGTAACTATTATAACCTTGGATACAACATGACACACTGGTCATGATACAATATGGTACAACACAATTTAATATGCTATAGTACAATACGGTATGACACAACACAATAAAACACAACACGACACAAAGGGAATGATATGATACAATATGAAATGATGCAATATATATCTAATATAATCCACCATGATATGATACTTTACAGTCACATTCAAAGCAGTATTACATTTAACAATGCAATTTGTTCAAAGAGAAAATGAAAGATTCAGCTCATGTATGTTTCTCTTTACTTCCCTTACTTTTCATTAATGTGTGGATACAATTCAAAAAACTTTATTAGTCCCCATGGGCCAATTATACGCGTTTTTTGTGTATATGTGTGTGGGTTGGGGGTTTAAATGCATACCACTGTGGCTGACTGTGTGTGGTATCAGCTCTCAAATGAGGCTTTCGACTTAATCTTTAGACATAAGATTATGTGGCAAGGATCAGGGTGGAGGTGAGGTCAGAGGTCGTGCATGTTGGGGTTTTGAAGGCTCTGGTGTTGGCAGCAGTCTGTGACCCGCTCACTTCTAGTGTCCTCGGGGATCTCATTAACTAATACAGGCTTACTCTTATTGCAAGGAAAACAAGCACCAACCAGACAGACGGGGATGAATTGCAAAGCAGAAGTGTTGCTACCATTGGGGCACAAACGGTAAAGAGAGGCAGTAACCCACTGTCAGACACTGATGGGGGTCGGTCTCAAAGATCACCTTCAGTTAGCTCGAGGTGTTTGGAAGCTAAGTGACCTTTTCACTGGGGTTTAATACTGGTCCCTGTACCATATTGAAACACCTGCTTTATTTAAACAGATGGGAATTGGACGAATGGGCGTAACATGTAAACAACTCCACTCCTGAGATTTTAGAGTTCCTGTCTTGCTCTGATTCCTACTGCACAGCACACATTAGAAAACTGTTTGTCCCATGGGATTCCTATCCTCATATTATCCTTCACTCTTTGTTCCAGTGTCACTGTTCCTTTAAATGTAAACTCTGTTATAAAGGGTTGTGGGTTTGTTTAAACTTTGCTGTTAGAACTGCTGAAATTCTCCATCAGCTGCATCTGTTTTTTGATCTTGCTCCAGTCCACTAAAATGATAACAGGTCTGCATAAATCCACATGAATGCACACGTTACTGGACCTTTGTCACTTCTGCTTTTTTAGACAGGACATTTTTATCTCATGAATAACACATTCTCCTTTGAGCTGTGTCTTTCTCATCATCAAAAGACCCTATTGTCCGCACACTGGCGATTTCTTCAAGAAACTCCATTCAATAAGAAACAGGTAGTTTGGCCCTTTTCAGATGCATCACACCATTAACAATGCACGCCAGTGGAGAGGACATCTTTTGTAGGCGCAGCCATGAATCAAGCAGATACCAATTTCCTTCCCTTGGCCAAAGACGGATCCGTTGTTCCTCTTGTCCGCTCCAGTGATCCCTTTTCTCTGTGAGCCAGAACTCCATTATCAGCCCTTTAATGTGACTTTCAAATGAGGGAGGATGCAATTATCTGCTGTCTGGTTTGGGAGGTCATTCTGTGGAGTAATCAGGATTGGAGGGTTACAACCTGCGGCTCCTGGCTCCTTAGCTTTCTGTTCCCGAGAGGGCAGGTGTCATTCATATTAAATGAGAAGCTGTGCACTCGGTATTATCCGGCTTGGTGCTGGATCTGTGGCCATTAGAAATAAAACCTTTCGCCTCGCACATATTTTCCCACGGGCCTGTGTGTAGAGGAACTCTCCTCGCAGCACAAAGTCAAAGACAGGTAGAGGGAGGTAGAGGCTTTCTTCTTCGTCCTCTGTAAATCGAGCCCTGTCAGCTCGCCTGCCCTTCGGCTCCTTTAAAGCTGTTGTTTAATTCAAAGGCATCGACTTGTGGGGTTGAAAGTAAATGACCAAGTGACAGAAAGAGTTTAAGAGACTGAGTTTCTTAAACTCCCAGCTGTGGGCTTAAGATGCTTGCTGTGTAAATGTTTGTGTCCCTTGAAACACATCATAAACTCCTCTAAGTGTTGTTTTTTTTTTTACTTCTATTAGAAAAAAAAATTTATGTTGACGATTTGGAAAGCACAGTTCATCGACTGTTTTCCCTTAAAGTTCTCCTGTACTTTTTAAGACTAATATTTATCCCCAACTTGAAGCACTCCATTTGGAGCCCAGAGAGCAGAAGCCCCACATTATCGTCGACCATTCATCACCGGCACCCCTCTTGTCATGTCTGTCTCACTCCCTCTCCTGTTTGGCTTCCTCCCCATGTCTCTCCCTGAGGTCACAGCAAGGCCCCAGCCCCCCTACAGGAGCCCAGCCTTGGACGGGAGATGTCCTCGTCTATCACTCCCTGCACTCAGGGCCATGCTGACCTTCTGCATCAGTCCTGCTCAGATAAGAGTCTAATGAGCCAAAGTTTCAAGCACCAGACTGGCTCCTTATTGCAGACTGTTCCTCTCTCAGCATGTGAAAGGGATAGTGTCCGTGGATGTTTCCTCTGTATTCCTTTCAGTCGCCATCTGTAGCAGCTCCTCTTCTGTGTGCTCCGGTTCATACAGGTATCCTTTTGGTTCCAAAGTGAATGGAACTTCATCGTCGCTGTCATAGTCACTCATTTTGAATTTCCTAAGCTGCCGCACAATCCTTAGAGTACAAACAAAAGAATTATGATACTTGATCAAACTTACACGAGGCTACAACCGTCGCCCAAAGCATAGCTTGTTTACATTCCCTACAGCTGAAAGGAGGAGGGGGGACGGAGCGCACTAGCGTTGCACGGAAGGACACATGACCAGTTAGTTAGATCCGGATAAATGTTTTTTATTTCCGAAGACTTAATGCACTTAAAAAATATTTTATGTAGCGTACTCTTAAACTGTGGTATTACTTTTTGATTTTAGTTCTTGTAGGCAGAGAAAATAGCCTTTGAATTTGGTACCATCTGTCCCTGTTAGTGTCTATTTCCTCGTCACCATCGATTACAGTTTGTGTCTTACTGAGGGAGAGGAGACACCTTTCTACTGTATCTAATGTCCTTAGTGGTCACATAGAGCTCATACAACCCCACTTCAAAAAAGTGAACTATCCCTTTAAAGTGTTGGAAAGGTTTCAGGCAGCTGTTGGATTTTTTTCTTGTCAGCATGTATCAGAAATGTACTTGCAGAGGCTTGCTTATGAGAGGTGATCAAGCACTGTGCTTGGAGCCTGGTTTACTTTTCTCAGATGCATGTTGTTGTTGGACATGTAGTGACTGTTATGAAACTTCTTCGTTGGCGGCGCATTACGAGACACCGAAGGAGAGACATCCGAGATTTTTGATTTGGCTGACAAACGCCCTGCATTCTTGAAGTACAGAGTCTAGAAATCAAACCGAGTCAACAAACAGCAAACATACAGTACAGTATGTGAAAGCTGTGATACAGGCAGTCTAAAAGCAGCACAGCCTGACAAAAAAGCCCCAAAAGTCTTTGAAATAGTATGATTTCTATTTATTTAACACAAGGTTATGCGTGGTTGTGAGGTTATCTGATGCTGTAGACATGAATCTGCATCTGCAGGGCAAAACATCTTTTCCTTTGCCTTTGCTTCTGTTTTCTTCCCTGTGCTTTGGGATTCATCCCTGTCAGTTAATATCAACTTCATCTTGTACACGTCTTGTGTTCATCTCAAGGTGTCCGGGCCTCTGAGGTTTACGTGTCAGTTCTTGCATCCTGGTATGTGCAGGCATTTATTTCCAAAGAGCGTGTGACTGTTTATTTCTTAAGGCCAACGTGCTTACAAGAGTGTTTATTTCCAAAATGTGTGTGTGTGTGTGAGTGAAGAAGAAAGTAAGCTGTGTTTGTAGAGCGACTGCTCTCAGCAACATGTGCTTAGTGCTGTGAAAGAAGGCAGGAGTGACAGCTCCTATTCCCACAGCACTTTAACAGCGAGAAACAGCATGGTGATATCCTCCAAAAGGTTCTCGTGTGCCAGTAAAGTTTGAAAATGTATTTCATAACAAAACTTTGACACTGCAGGACATAAATGATAGATTTAACTTTATATGAGGTCAAACAGTCCTCACAGTTACATTACGTTGTGTGGCTGTAACAGCAAAGCAAAAGGAAAGTTATCCAAAGGGCCTTCACTGATAGGAATGAGATTTTTTAAAGAACGTGCTAGGGGATTTTTTTTATACATAACCCTGTCAGGGAATTTAGACAACCCAAATAGTTTTGTAGAAATAATGATTTTTTTTATCTGATGTTTTTCTTTACTGTTGTATGTAGGGCTGCAGCTATCAAATATTTTAGTATTCGAGTATTCTACTGAAAATCCGATCGATTAATCGAGTAATCGGATAAAATACATTTTTGTTTTGTTAAAGAGCAGTTATTTTTCAAATGAAATTTTTTATCTTTAAGAAATATAATTTTCTGACACAGCATGTCAGTAAGAGAACTTGTTTTGGTAGCTCCAAACTTTGTAAACACACTTTGACACATTTTTTGTGCCTTGTACATCTTAACAAATGTTGTGGACCCAAATGGCACCCGTTTCGTAGAATGACCCATTAGTCTCCAAACTCCAGAAAAGAAGCTAGATTTGTTGCTAGTTGCTATTTTGTATAAGAGGTAGTTTGAGGGGTCTGAAAACTCTCTTGATATGGCCTCAGCTCTAATTGAAATACCACTCTTTGATATTTTTAAAAATTAAACGATTCCTCGAGGCGGGGAAAATTACTCGAGTATTTTTGTAATCGAGTACCTCGAATCATTCGAGGAATCGTTTCAGCTCTAGTTGTATGACTTAAAGAGGTCACTGTGTTAAAGGTGAAAAAAAGACTTAATATAGAAATTGAATCTAAAGTTGGCAAATATGTTTAAATGAATGTAAAATCAGCTGATTATGAAAAATATTTTGTTTTTTCTTAACTAAAAAAGAGCATATTTTAGCTACCCAGGAGCTGGGTTCCTGCCATAGAGGCCTCTATCTTGATCTGCTGTGATTTTACCGAGTACATAACAGGAACTTCTTGTCCTTTAGGACCACCATCCCTTGTTTCAATCATAGACTGTGTAAAACATGGATGTAGTCTTGATGATGTCACCCATTTGTTTGTGATACAGAGTTTTGAAGCCTATCATTGACAGCGACCATATTGGAAATGCTGGACCCAGTCTAGCTTTGTTTGTGTTTTGATGAGGTAAAGAGGTGGGCTACTGGGTGTTCATCTGTCAGTCAAGTCAGCCATGCCCTTTTGTGGGCAAGCTGTAAGTTTAATAACATAAAAAATGACAAGTTAAGTAAGGAATCTCTCCTGCCTATCCTGGGCCCATAGAAAAATTAGGTCGTCAGACCCGAGTCATATTTCAACCAACTTTGAATCTGGTTGTTGATGCTGTAAAAACTGGTATTTTTGGCTGCAGTTGCAGTTTTCAGCGCTTCACCTCTAACAGTTGAAGGTTGCTGCTTGGTTTTGATCAGTGCGAGATATCGCTGGATTGTCCCATTTTTACACACTGTACCTTTAATGTCTAACTGTTCTGTAAGAAGCAGAAAATCCTTTATAGCAGCTTTAAATATCCACCAAGCAGAGATTTAATGGGGCAAACAAATAACTGACATTGTTTGTCCTGTGTCTTCTGTAACACTGCTCAGGGGGTCAGGGTCTGTGAATCAGCTGTGACTGTTCCTTTGTGCGCTGCATCAGTTACACTTTAATGAGATGTAATGATGCCTGCATGTAATGTCTGCTGTATTTTAAGATTTTAATATCTAGAGGATCTTGTCTTTATTGTGTGATCAATCCAAATAATTATACTCCTCATAAAACCTCACAGTAGTTACTGTTTGCGAAGCAGACAGTAGCCTAACAGATGAAAAGTGTGATGTTTATGAGCTGAAGAACTCTGAGTATCTATCAGTTTTGTTAGTTTTATCCTCACTTCAGAGGTAAATACTGCTGAACTTTTAAGTGTGTCTTGAACTTGAGGATATGAAGAGTGCGTCTCTGGATTAGCAGCGGTGATTTGTTATGACTTGAAGATTATTGTTGCCCAGAGGTATGTTTATTGAGTTACAATTCTTCCTTTTTGGCAGCTTGAAAACAAGAACCCTGGAGTCTGCTAGGCTGTTAACTCTTGTCAGGGTTTTGCTTTTTGCTTCCTTATTGGGAAGGAATAGTTCTCTCCCTTTCTCTCTGTCTCACACACACTCACACACACTCACACACACACAGAGCTGTGACTTAATTGACTCGGCTGGAACATGACCAAGGGTCCGTGCAGTGATCCCAGCCGCTCTAACCCCCTGCAGGCCTTAACACTCTCCTCTGCTCCACTGCAGCCTCCCCTCCTGTGAAACCAGGATGCAGCGGCACCTCAGCTGTGTTTTCTGTCCTCTCTCCTCGGACACGAGTTCTTCTGACCCAGATATAAACGTGTTATCTTATCTACGAGGCACCTGTGAACTTTGTGTCATAGCTAAGCTCATTAGTTTGGAATACTCCTGCATTGTGTTTTATCTCTTGTGTGTGGTTTCTGTTTCAGCTGGCTGTAAACACACCATAGAGTACAATACACACAAGTCTTAGTTTTTAAACTGCTCAAAGGCAAATGAGACGGTGTGTTTCAGACTTCAGGGCCCCCTGCCAACAAAGATTCTCCGTTCTTTCTGAAACAAGAACATATGGGCTTGAGATGGTGTAACACCCCACTGCTTTTCTAAGGGTTTCACTTTGATTTCCAGCTTGATAATGTGCCCTCTGCTGTACTGGTACATGCTTAATCTCGAGATATGTGATTTTATGATTTATGAAGTAGCTTTGATTCCTTTATTGGGAGGATAGAACAGAAGATAGAGAAGTAAAAGTGGTTTAAAGAGTGGTAACATAAGGAGATCTATATATTCTAGTATACTTGCAAACTTTGCACTTAATTCACTTTTTTGATTATTGTTCATAAAAGTTCCTCCCAGAGCTCTTTGGTGCTGCAGGAGTCTCCGTGTTTACCTCCACTTCTGAATCTCGTAAAACGGAACTGTTTTACTGGCACATGGGGCTGATGCTTTCTCATATGATAAAGGATGTTTCTGTGTTATGATGGAATTATATTTATTGACTTACAGAAAATATCTATCAGATTCCCTAAATTCACTGTCTGTTGGTTAAATCACATTATAATCAGGGGCTGAATCTCATTTTTTAAATGAGAAAAGATTTACATGAACTATTTAATTTTTCACCATCAAATGATTTTTCCAATATCAAAACTCTTGCCTTGTAATTTCAGTCCATGTAGTTAAAATACCTGAAAGTTTACATTTCTTGAAGCACTCAGTGAACTTCCTTTACTCCCCACCTTTCTATTTATAACTTTATTGGTCATGGTGACGTAGGAGATGGATTGAAGGTCTATAAAGTGGCACAGAATCACTTCCTTGTTGGTTTACTCCACCTGATAGTTCCTTCTGGCACTCACACTTTGAATGAACAAAACAGGGGGCTGAGTGTTTGCATCTGCTGCCATCTCATGGCTGCACGCTGCACAGTGCAAGGAAAATCTCTGCTCCTTCAAGTTACCAGTGCAAACTGTGGCTGTAACATGAGGAGTGTGAAGCTGAAATGAAAGCATGAAGAAAACAAATGCATCACACTTGTACATCTCATGTTGCTGTGTCTGCATGTTGGTGCATTTAGGATACTTAGAATCTCCTTCCTGCTCTTTGCTGGAGGTCAGAACAGCTGTGCAGACCCTGATGGTGTAAAATTGTCTTCACTTCATTCTTTCAGTGCAGAGATTGATGTGTAAGGCTTTCAGTCGCACGTTCCTCTCTTTGTATTTGAGTCATTACTGATCTTTTGTTTGGAGTCTTTAACATTCAGAACACGTCTGTTTCAGTTTTCAGTTTGTCGGCAAATAAAACAAAACACAGCATGCTGAAGAGCAAGGACAACAGAAACAAACAACTCTTGGAGAAGATTTTTGAGCACGCTACCAGACTGTCAAGAAGCTTTCTGCCTTTCGTCTGATCATGTTCTGGTCTTTTCTGTCCTCTCTTTGACGTTAACCCTGAAGGCTCTTTGTCCTTCAGCCCCTGAAGTATCTGTGTGTGTCCATCACATCTGCAGCACCTCTCTGATTCCCACATCTTGTTCCATTTCCTGCTCATTTAAATCTGCAAACAGCTGCTGTTTTGCGATATCATCACTTCAGGCCATGTTTCCTTCCTCCAGTGTGACTGATCTCTAGTCATGCTGACACTTACATCACACAACAATGTTTTTGTGTTTTATTCTAAGCTTCTCAAATATTTCCACAGATCTGTGATAAGGAGAGGGACTTGCATACTTTCAGGGTCTGAACACTTGAGGTTTGAAGCTGCTAGGACATGGAAGTTCACTAGGGGGAGCAACTGCTCCAACACTGAGTATGAAGGCTCCTCCAGCTGATCGCCTCCTCCTCCTCCTCCCCCTCCTCCTCAGTCCATGGTTCTGGAGAGTCCAAACCTGAGCTTAGCCCTCCTCCTCCTCCTCCTCCTCCACACACTCATCAGGGCGTCACATCAGGGGATCACAGCAGACTGAAGCCATTATCATTCAAGTACACACTTTTACAATAAACACGACTGTAACTCAGACAAACTGTGCTGTCACAGATGTATTTTAGTTTAATGATGTTTTTTATGGTGCATCTGCTCTTTAGAAAAAGAAAAACAGAGCTGAGAGTGACAGGAATGAGGAATGAGAGGGGGGAGGCTGGGAGATGGATTAGAAGCAGAAATATTACGAGCACATCATGTACACCCCGATCATTAAAAAGGAAGAAAACGAGGAGGGGAGCTATGAAAGGAGGGCGGTGGTTCATGCACATTCATATTTAATTTGTCATTTGAGCCACTGTTGCATCAGCTCTTGTCTTGAGTAGCCAGCGCAGGGTCTGCTCAGCGACGTGGTGCGCTGCCGGGGTTATTGTGTTGCCAAGGGCAGTGCCTCCATCATAACCCAGTGGGTCATGGGGGGCGAGAATATCTAGGTTATGGTAATATAATCTCTTTCACTCATGATTGCACCTACTGTATATGCAGAGAGCTGCAGTCAAAGGATAAGGGTGTGTGTGCGTTTATGTGTGTGTGTGCGTGTGTGTGCACGTGCCCTGGGGCCTGCTAAGTAGGTAAATGTGGATGGGGGGTATCCCATCTGCTGCTGTGTGTGTGTGCCTTCCAAATACCCCACCCTGTCCATCTAAAGATTAAGAGGCCAGCGCTGAGCCCCTGACCCAGAATCCCCACCCATTCCCGTCCGGTCCCATCACCACACCCTTCTTGAACGACCCCCCCGTCACCCCTATTTCCTCCTCTGGACAGACGGCCTCATGGGAACCACACGGGGTGAGGCCTCCATTAGCCCCTGATGCGTGGGGCAGTTGTGTTGCATTCATGGACGTGTTCTGGAGAAAAATGGGCGTTAAAAGCGACAGCGTCAGCTGTGGATTTGGACCACGCGGGGGCTCAAAGTGTTACTGGGTTACTCTCAGACCACATGGGGTCAAATTTGTTTCGACGCGGTAATAGCTTTCTGTCTTAATCTTTTGATGCACTGTACATTTGGATTTTTGACTGGAGAGGGTGTTGTGGGGAGAGGGGGGGCTGTGCTGGATTTTGAAGGCGGATTTATTTAACTTGAGGGAATAAAAGTCTAACTGAGATGTTCGTGACGGTGGGGGTTTCACATATTTTTTTTTTCTCTGTTAGCTTCTGAAGTATCTGAAAATGATTCTGACATACATCATAAATCACTCACCCATATCCTTCATATCTACTGTAAGTGCTCCCTCCCCCCGAGACACACACACACACACACACACTCACACACATATACCCATCTGCTTTACCTCTGTCACTCCTTCAGCTCCCCTGCTGACCTCGTCTCACCCTGAATACACTCTCCTGTCCCTGATACACCATTCATCCAGCCAGTCATCCATCCATAAACAGAGTCAGACTCTTCCTTTGGCGCTGACCCACTGGGGGCTTTGTGTGAATCCAGGCCACACCCAGTCTAGAGGACCCAGTTTTGTGTTGTTTGTTACACCAAGCAGTGCCGGAGGCCTCCCCTAACCGATAAACCTCCACAAACACCATTCAGCAGCAAAACACGCTCTCTGTTCTGAGTAAACAGGCGCTGTAATGGATCTTCTGTGACATCTGAACAATAAGATATGGCTCCATTTAAAAACCTGAGCATGAAAGAAGCTGCCCCCCAGTAACAGACTGCCTGCGTGTGAGATGTTTTTAATCATCCAAGTAGCACGAAACTCGCTTCTCCTCCCCTCTTCACCACCAATTAGCAGCAGTGACAGTGATGAATTTTGATTTTGACACGTCGGCTTTCATGCCGAGTCGTCACCCCATGCTGAAGCAGCAAGGAAGCTTGTTTGCGACAGAGCCGGGGAATAACAAACGCAACATATGGGGCTTTATGATCAAACTGTAAGCATCCAAAATACTTTCTCTTTAATGGAAAGCATGCCCCATCGAGTAGGGTGTGGGAGGCAGCATCTAAAAGCCATTAACAACCAGGCTTCCACTGAATCCTTAATGACTACGTGTTGGAAATAATGCGTCCAGAACTGCGCCAGTGTTTGAAATGATTGTTGATCAAATGGAGACAAAAAAAAAGAGAAGCAAGCGTAGCCTTTGGCTTTCACTCTGTTTTACAGACTCCAAACAACATTTCTCTGAGAGACAGCTGTGTGTTGTGTGGAAAAATCCCTCCACCTGATCCTCCACCATCCTTTGGGGTAATTTGGAAACAACTCAAGAAATTCCAAGTTCTCCGTCTTCATTTCCTCAGGTGTCTACTCCCATTATCACCCAAATTAAGCTATAATCCATTGTATGGCTAATTGAATAAATTGGTTTTGGGATTTGAAGGTACCTTATTTATGAGGTGATTGTGCCTTGCAGCTAGCCACATTTCTCACTTCAAAATAGATTATGGTTCCCTAATTGATAAGATAAACAGGCCTTACGGGGCCATTTTTGGTAAACCTTGCAAACTGAATGGAGTTTTTCCCCTCCCTGTCATGTTACACTAATCCATCTGCCTGCTTTTTAATGTAGTGCACATAACAAGGCAAAACAGTTATCAGACTCTTTCAATTATGATGTGTACTCCAGGCTAAATAATTACGTGCGCTCAAAGCCGGAACGCTAGCTTTCGGACTGAATGTTAAAGTGGGTCTATTAAAGTTACATTATTTGGACTCACTTTCATGATATGACTGGGCTAAATGGGATTGCTGGAGGAGAGATAGTGGCATGGAAATCCATTAGGGGCCAGTGGGGAGATGGCGGTGGAAGCTGCTGTTGGGGAAACCACGGGGAGCTGGGCATAAGGGGGCATACAGCAGAGGTAGATTGGCCTAATTGGCACTTTTGGCCGTCTTGTCACATACCTGCTTAATTGGCGTGCCGAGGGGTCGGTGAGGGCATAAGCAGGGGCTCAGCAGCGGATGGCTTATGACTGCAAATGTGTGGGAATGCTGTTTGTATAAGCAGCGGCTGGGATGGACAGAGCTCAGAGTGCATCTATCCCAAAGTGTGACGGATAGAACATCAGCTCATCAGCATAAAGCATTAAACATTTACACTGACCTACAAAAGCTGACAGTCGCTGCCATCACTGCTCCTCCCTCTTCTTCATATCCTGTGCTAGATTTGAGCAGTTCCTTTCGCCACACATACTCACACCCGGGCACATCAGCTCTGTTTTCCTTGGCTGATAATGAGGAGTCGGCAGGGGAAAACGAGAGAAACTGGAGATTTGGACGGAAAATGAGAGACAGATCTCTTTAGTTTTTGAGACAAGTGGTAGACCTCATTCTTTTACAGTCTCTCTTAAACAAAAGGTGTAGCTTTTATAACCTGCGTGTACTTTAAAAAAAAGAAAAAAAGCACCATCTTTTTAAAGTTATATAATCTGTGTCATTTTTTCCAAAAGCTGCAGTTTTGAAAAGTCGTCTCATTAGTTTGGGTTTCGGGCAGTTTTTATTTTATTGTTGGATGAAGGTTGTTTTATTATCCATTCAAGGTTTTTGCCTCCACACAAGAATGATCATTATGAAAAATCAAAGTTATTATAAAGAGGGGATTCCCTTCTTTAAAAAATAGACACTGACACAGCAGCAGAAAGGGATGCATTTTTAAATATAACCTCAGTTTGCCTCTGATGAAACTGGAATGAACACATCAGCTGTTAAACTCTAAAGTTGTCTCTGTTAAAGGGGACATATCATGCTTGTTTCTCCTTTTCACTATGCCAGACTCGGATGCCTGTAAAGCATTTCTGCCCTCAGTACAAGTCATTTAGTTCCTTCATTGCCCCACAATAGCGTTCTCAATATCCTCATTTTAGGCCATTCTGAAGATCTCGTTGAAACGCTCCGTTTGGAGAATGACCTCCAGTAACCTCGCAACGTCACAGCCCTTTGTGCTCTGATTGGTCAGTCCTATCAGAGGGGCGGAGGGGGTAGAGCCAGGGGGCAGTTTTTGCAGCATGGCAGTATTTACAAAATCGCCACATTGAATGGAGCAGACCGAGCGAGTTTGCTGTTTGCCAAAACTTCACCGTAAGGCATTGATAGCACTAATAAAATGGCAGATCATCTCAGGATGCTTCAGTGTGGTGAGTCAAACCGGTACTGTAACATGTATAGTTTATACGTTTATACTCGGCTCTTGGTGGGTGTATCCCTCGGTGGTGGTTGTGTGACTAACTGACATCACAGAGGAGGAGCTGCTTTATTAGATTACTCCAATAAAAAGAGAGGATCCTCGTGTCGTCACGAAGGTCGAAATCTCAAAGCCGAATGGCAATGACCTATTTTCAGAGGCATCAAATCTCGTTCAAGGATATCAGAAAAAATACAATATCTCATTTTTTGAAAATTCCGGGGGTGAAAGGTCTTGTTTTCAAATTTATTATATTATATGTAAGTATTAAATCAGGGATCAGCATGGTATGTCCCCTTTAATGTTGACCTCCACAAGTCTTTGCATCGTGACTTTGCGCACAGAGCTCTCCGTGAAGATGCAGCAGCTGTAGCTCTTACTCATGCAGACCTGTGGTTCTTAGGGAAACAAATGGGAGAGATGCAGACTGTTTATCATGATCGACTGCAGATGTCTCCTCGTGGCCGGAGCGCTCTGCTGTGGAAATGGTTTGGGCAGTGAAAGAGGGAAGAAAATACAACAGGGATAAAAAGGGGAAATGAGAGTCTCTCTTGGTCTGTCTCTCCCGTTCTCTTTCTTTCTCGGTCCATCGGTGGTCTGTAATAGACGTGATGGAAATTGATTTCCTGGTGAATTATTTTGTGTGCCCGTTCGACTCAGGGAGAGACAGTGATCTCTCCCCTCTTCCTCCTCCCAGAGAGGCCTGTGTGACTCTCAGGCTGCCCTTTGCTGGCTCTTCTTCCAAGAATGACGACTTTAATTGTTCATTTCAATATGCTGGACCGTCCCTGTGACTCATTCACCCTGAGCCTTCCCGCTCTGCGCTGTGCACTACCTGTCTATTAGGCGGCTGATTTGCTGATCGATAAGATGGAGAGCGATGTTAGGAAAGAGCAAACCTAGAATCACCAGAGAAAAAGAACAACTTTAAAGGGCAAGAGCCCCGAATCATTTCTTTCTTTATCCCACCAGCAGTCAGTGGTTCGTCCACCTACAAATCACTGCCTTGTTAATCCTCCTTCCAATCTTATCTCTCCGGGTAAATGCCAACACAATTTTGTGTTTTCAAAGGAAAATAGCCTAAAGGAAATAGGCCATATCTTGAGCTCTGTATATGAGACTTAAACATCAGACTAAGGGCCTGTTTTCTGTTCTCCCATCAGTCTTTGGAGGTCGTCCTGTTTGTTTAAAGCAGAAGCTAAAAGGCTTCGATGTACTTTATCGACAAAAGGGGAAAGTGTGGTCGATGAGTCAACATTATTGACTGTGGGATATGGTTCTAAGCAAAGATAAACTCAGCTAAAGGGATGATCAAGCTTCCTCTAAGTTATGTCTTGCATCATCAGCTTTTTTGGCCCTGGAGCCAAATCCTGCTTTGAGCCAAGGTCAGACATCTGGGCTTTTCTGGCCATGTTTTATTGGAATAACATAGTCCAGCAAATTCCAGTGTATAATTCAAGAATAAAGACATGATACATAGACTTTTTTAATATATAATGCTTTGACACCATGACTGTGTTTTATGTCTTTATTGACACTAAATTACATGTCCATAACATGTCAAGTCTGACATCATGTCTTATAAAACAAAGCTGTAGTGTCGCTCTTTTGTAAAGTAGCTTCATCTCAGCTATTGTGTTACATAATGCATTGGCAGCCATTCAAGTGTCATTTTTCTTTGCTGAAGGTGAAGCATAGCTGAGCTTTCTGCTACAGAATGACATTGAACTGCAAAGGATTAGCAGGACAACACATTTTGCAGATTGGTCCTTGAAGTGACTTGTATGACAATGAAGTGGAAGCATTGACCAATACATAAGCTACAGCCTTCAACATCTGTACTGCAGGGTGAGACACTCAGGTTTGACATCTCTTTGGGAAAACTAATAGAGGTAAGAAGCAACAGAAGGAGCTATTGTCAACTGTATGTTTGATGTCAAAACAAAAGGTAAACTAATATGAATCTCAAGTGTAAGTGCCTCATACCATATCTTACTTAATCTCGTATTGCTGAATGTATCTTATTGAAAACACGAGTTTCAGGGACCACTATCACTCATCATTATAATGAATAGTTTCCCTACAGGCAGCTAAAGGTTGGCCCTTTTCAAATTGCCTGCTCTCATGAAATCATCCACACACTTCTTTGTCAGTAAAATTATTTCCAGTTTTCAGAGAAGTTGCGATAAGAATACAATAGTCTTTTTTTGAATACATATGCATATTTACCAAAAACCTAACTAACAAAGTTTCCAAAAATTGGCAAATGTTTTGATATGATAAAAAAAAAAAAACATATATTATCAAAAAATGATAAAGCAACATTTTTTTTTTCTTTAAAGGTTAATGAATATCTTGGTTCCAAAATCTTACAATTCTCTGGCTACTTTTTGATGGGCCAGGCCTTACAGAGTTAAATATAAATTACTTTAATGCAGCAAACTGCTGACTAAGTTCCTGTACCTCTGCCAGCTACATTTCTGTTAACAGTATTTTCAGTGATAAACTGTAAGTTATAGCTTACTTCAGTTCATTACAGTAAATTAGCTTTAGACTAGCATGGCACTTATCACCCTCCAACTAGAAACTCAGCTGTCTTTGTCTGACTTACATTTAGCCAACCTTCACAGCAATCTAGACACAAAAGATAGCAACTTTGCAATAGCTAATGACAAACTTGTATTTGTTAAGTTTAGCCTTGTATAAGAAATAATTTTAATCTGTGCCTCTGATTTACAACACATAAATCACATTTTAATGGCACCTTAGCATTTTTAAATGGAAATAAACAGTGAAAATTAATTTGACCACTTGTCATAAAAAAAAAAAAACTACCCAGCCTCATAAAGTGCTAGAACTGTGACTTTGTTTTTCAGAAACTTTCCTTCTCTTCACCATTTTGAACAGGACTAATTAATTTCAAACAGATTTTACATTTTTATACCAAATTTGAGTCAGGAAGCTAGAATTTTCTGAGTGGTCAGAAATTTATCAAAATAATGAAAAAAATAAAATAAAACACATTTTCTGTTCAGGAACACAAGTAAATAACTAATTCCTCAATCGAAAATAAAGTGTTTTACTTTTTTTTCTTTTTTTGGTAAAACCAAACAGCAATCATATTTTAGCATTAAAGATATAATAGTGATTAAAAAGCTTGTACATCTTGGTGGATAAACCATTTCAGAAACAAAAGTTTTTTGGTAGTCAACTATTTACTGTAAATTCATGTGAGGGGTGGCAAATCACCTTACTGCATGGGTGGTGGGCTAATGCTTTTTAAACACTGTATGTGCAAATTGTTTTGAGACTCTTTTACTGCGCTGTTCTTGTACAAAATGATTTGTGTCTCTAAATATGGATTCATGGCTGACTCATACAACAGAACTTGTATTTATAAGACATTCAAAAATACTAAGTTGACATTAGGATGTAAGGAAATAGTCAACACAAAGAAGCTGCTTTTCTGTGTTTCTGGTGCGCGGCTATTGGTATTTCTCATAAGAACGACATTGAGAGTAACTGAGCTTATTACACTTTACATTAGACCAGCACTGACAACCATACAGCTCGTACCTCGATCCCTGTTTGATTTGTATGTTGGCTTCTGGGTGAAAAATCTTGTTGAAATCAGAAGTATTTGATCAGTTAATACTACTTTCAGTTTGAAGTGGTCTTTTCACAACCACCACAGGAACCTCTGTTGACAAGCAACCTGTGTTCATGGTCTTTGAGCTTCTTTGACAAATAAAGCCACAGATTGTTGTTTGAAGTAATGCTGGAAAAAGTCAGCACAATAACAGGAAACAAAGCTCATGACTGGATGGAGGGGAATGCTTTTGTATCCAGAGTTTAGGTTTGAAGTTTGTTTTATGTTGTAAGGTAATTGTTCATCAGAAGAAAATAATTAGTATTAAATATCAATGATCATTTGCATGCAACCTCCAGGACATGACCTCCATTAAACACAAAGGGCTCCAGCTAATGAACATTTTCAGCAACATTTAATCTGTCATTTGAAGTGGTGATTAATCTGTTAATCATTTGACCGCAAAATGTCAGAAAATAGTGAAAAATGCTGTAAGAATGAGAAAGAGCCCAGAGTGCTGCAGAGAACACTACAGGGAAAACAGGAACTGCTTTGTGTTTGCTTTCTTCATTTTCCACCTGTGTTAGCACATCACCTCAGGATGGAAGCTGGCCACTGAGGTGATACTTGGACTCTGAGCCAGAGCCCATCCAGATGTGTGTCTCTTTCTCGGGCTTCTTCCTGAGGTCTGGAGCCAGCAGGGCAGGCAGGCAGGCAGGCAGGCAGGCAGGCTGTCTTACCCCAGCAAGAAGATCCTCCCTTGGGGGCTATCATGGCAGGAATCCTTCCCTCCAAATTTCAACAACAGAGTAGCTGAAGACCCGACACCACCTCTCAGACCTGCCAGCGTTCCCTGCAACATACGACGATGTCGACACACTCCTGCACATCCAGCACACACCACTCTCCTCCTGCAGACAGCAGGGTCTTGAGGGTTACGCTGCTCAATTTCTCTTCCCTCTCCTACCTCTCAGGTTCTCCCTCTATCTTGGCAGGAGCTGCTTGCACCTCTCCCACCAGCCATTACCCTCTCGCTGTCTCCCCCTTATTCTCACCCTTTCAGCTCCATGCTGTCATCCCAACTCCCCCGTGTTTTCCTCCCTCTCTCTGTGTTCATTGACCCTTTCCAGGAGCTTAATAACAAATCCACCCTCTTTTCTGCTGTTGCACCTGAATCTTTTAAGCATTCCAGTCTCTCTCTGTATTTTTCTTTTTTACACTTCTCCCCCCTTCATAACTCACACTTCTACTCCCCTCTGTTAGAGCAGTCAGTCTTCCCCCATCAGCCTGGCCTTCTCTAACCCCTCCCCAATCTCCCCCATCTCTCCGTCTACCACTCTGCTCTTTCAACTCTGCACTAATTTGCCTCCTCCTCCTCTGTGCTCGGCCCAAGCTCCAGCTCCTTTTCCCGTGAGATGTGATTGCCTGCAGAGTGTGTGTGTGTGTGTGTGTGTGTGTATGTGTGAGGCTGCTAGTGTGTGCAGCGTGTTTGAGTTTGTGTGGCTGCCTGTGATAGAAAGTGCACGTAGTTGATTCAACAGTTAGAGCACCTTCAGCCCCCCTCTTTCTCCTTGTAATGAAGCAGATTGCATTAGCGGGATGTGGGTGTCAGGGGATCTTTATAAAAGTCAGCCACAGGTTTAACCGCCCCTACCCACCCACCCACGCACACACACACACATGCACATACAAATATACTATACCCCACCGTCTCCCCTAGGGCAACTCACCAGCCAGCAAATCATTTATCACGCAGTAATGGCTCTGATGATCTCTCTCCCGCTCCCCATCTCTCCACTTAAGGGGTTTGCCCCAGATTCTCAATCACAGGACGACTGGAGCCCCAAAGCACACACACGGGAATGCCACGGTGTGTGTTCTCAAGTCAAAAACATCCAACAGCTGCTCAAGGCATAAACTTAACTCAGAAATATACGTCTAATCAGCAGAAAGCATTCAGGATAGCTGTAGGGGGGGAAATGATGTTAATGAGAAGTTTGCTTTGATAAAGTTCTGTCCATATGTGCAAACTTCAGCAATGTGCACTTTCTGTGCAGCTGTGTAGCTTCCTGTTACCACATGTTTTTTTTACATGATTAAGCAGGCCTTTCTCTCTTTGCATTTTACTTTAACTGTCACACAGTTGTTTGAGATGCACCTAGCCTTATGAGAAAAAGATGTTAACGTCTTGTTATATACTCCTGATATTCTGGTGATTATTTCTCAAATTATATATTGTCAATTTTAGAAGTTAAAGTTAAAGAAAATTGTGGTGAAGGTCAGCTGACTAGTATTTCCAGTTGTGCAAGTTGACATATTATGAAATGAGCTCATCAGCTGCTACAAACTGAGAGTGGCTGCTGAAAGCTCGTGTCACATGGACGCTAAGTTATTATTACTTTGTCAGACTGCTGAAAAGCCCTCAGCCAAATAACACAGCCATGCACTCACTGGTTTTGTTGTAAAATTACAGCCATCAGTTGATTTACTCCGAATAATGAGTGCCACAAAATAATGGTTAAAAAAACCACCCACTGGCCTCCCTGACGTGTACCAGCTGACCTGTATATATCTTTTACTTTGTGATTAGCAGAAGGAAAAAGTTGCAGGTTAACCCAGGCCACTTTTTTATCTATGTAATAATCCAGAATCACCCACTTATTCTCTTTTGGTGCACAATTTGAAGAGCATTTTCCAGCTTGTGGAGCTGCCCATATTCTGATATGACAATTGTTGCACCCAAATCAGTGCATTAGCAGTATCCCATAATACACTTTGATAAGGAGGCATACATTTCATGTGAGAAACAACCAGCAAGATTATTTTTTGGTGTCTATACCAAAATAAAACTGTTTTTAAAGGAGTAAAGGGTTAGACACATACACAAAACACAGTTGTGGTGTGAAAATATAGTTATATTATTTTATTACTTATATCGATGTATTTTATTGCATTATTCTGGGGTGTTCTTACTCATCCCTAGGGGTGAGTATTGATAAAATTTTATTTATCCCAATGTCCTTATTAATTCTGGTTATCAACCAGATTCTTTATTGATGCCCTTTCTGAATTCCTCCTGTGAATTTTCTCTGAGTAAAAAGTAGCTTTACAGGTTTTCTGGGTCAATAACATTTAATTTGGTTCATGAGTAAATAAATATAAAATTGGTCACTGCATCTGGATATCTCTGTAAATACATGCATAAATGTATAGAAATAAGTTAATATCGCACATCATGTGATTCTGATGCACAGTTTTGTTATATGTTATTGACTGAAGTGGGCCATCTAATGTCTTGAAGTGGTTATGGCAATAGTGTAAGGTGTTTGGAACTTTGCTGTAGTTATGATGCCATGAGCCTGCATGTAACTTTTACTTCATTTGACTGTGGGTATTTTGAAATTTTGAGTTCACATTATTTTTTACCAAGAGTAACTGCGACATGTTTCTGTGTTGAAAGTTGAAATTCTATTCTGAAGCTGAAGTTATACCAATGTATGCAAACCGCTTGCATATCAATGCAATTTCCCATTTACGTTAGCATCAAGCTAATGCAATTTTGTTCATAATATTTTTGGTAAATAAGAAGGTTTATACCATGTTAAATCTGTGGAATAGTAGTCTCTTGTGAAAGTCATGTACCTTTCTTGGTGTGTTCAGTTCTTCAG
This sequence comes from Halichoeres trimaculatus, assembly GCF_033239565.1. Taxonomy (NCBI): domain Eukaryota; kingdom Metazoa; phylum Chordata; class Actinopteri; order Labriformes; family Labridae; genus Halichoeres; species Halichoeres trimaculatus. The sequence goes on from NW_027437189.1 coordinate 27,353,598, forward strand.
TAAAACTTCAAGCTGAAAATTTGAGGTGTCCCAGTCCAACATTGATATTTAATATCGGTCCAATATCAGCAAAAAAACATGTATCGGTATCGTATCGGAATGCATCTAAAATCTCTGATGTAAGCAGTTTCTGTTTACCCATTGCTTAATAATAAATGGGTCAGTTTTTCCTAATACCTACTGTTGCTGACTACTGTTCTTTGTTTGAATAATATCACTTAATCAAGCCTTTTCTAACATGACAGACATACTACAAAATAAGTAATAAAAGTATGCATGTTTAATGCTGATATCGTATCTGATTAATATCAGTATCGGCCAATACTCAATGCTGCAGTATTGGTATCGTATTGGAAGTGAAAATGTAAAATCGGGACATCCCTTCTGAAGATCCTGAATCAGAGTTTCCTTTGGAAACTGGGATCTATCTTCTAAGGTAAGATTGCTGTGGCAGACTAGTCCCTGTATGGTCTAGCAGCTTTGGCACAGTGTGGAGAACCAATAAGGGAATTGTTAAGCATAGAGATTAACCGTATCGATGGGTTAAAACATTTCTTATGAATTCTGGACAGGACAGTTTTCAATACCCATCCCTAATCATCCCAGTCCAGTTTAAACTGTGTGACAGCAATTAAATCATTTTCAATGTCTGCTAGATGACATGCTATATTTTTAGGGATTTATGCCTTCATTTTAAGATGACTGGACAGTTGCTTGAGTATGAGACAAGTGTGGGGTGGAGTTGAGAGTGACATGCAGGACAGAGGCTGCAGGTTGGATCTGAAACTGGGGTGGCTGTTTGAATGCACCCTCAAAGGCAAATTTTGCCCAAATGTGTTTTGTTACCTCTTTTTTTTCACTCATACCTAATATGTAACTCACTAGGTGGAGAAGGGAGCAATGAAGAACCTTGAGGTTTTGGACTCATCCTTAGGTGCAGTGAATTCCTATAGTCTCTGATAGTCTCTGTTGCCTGGCAACAACACTACACCTTCATAGGTACAGTAGCAACATTAAGTTATTGTCAAAAAACACTCACCAACTCTCTCAAGTGGAGAAAGATCATCCCCTCAATGTTTCATTGCTGTGTGGTGATTGGTGGACTTCCTGGTTCCCATTGTGGTTTAACAACCAGTTTAAGACTTCGCCCGAGGCTTCCACAAACTGTGATGGTAGAGCTTCAATATTTAGTGGCGTTTCAAAGACAAACTAATCAACTGAATGATCAGAGGGAAATAATCCTCAGTTAATTTTATTGTGGAAAAAAAAAGCGGGACTGTGAAATCCTCATCAACAACAATAGAAAACAAACGTTTCCCGTCACATAATTGAAAGTTTTCCTGCTGTTTTGACTTGCTAATGATTCTACCTGAGGGCTCCTCCATTTTCAAACATTTAAATGTGTTAAATCTTTCAGAAGAAGAGTCACACACACACGGGACTCTGATTGATGTTCCTGGTCTGTGTGGTGAGAACTGGGGAAAATGTGTTAGCATGAATAGTAACATCCAGGATGGCTGAAGAGACAGAGAATGCGTCACTCACACAGGATGGAAAGAGTGTTACTGCTGTCACTTTTTAAAAAAACCTGCTATCTTCACAATGGAGAGATAAGAGAAAGAAAAAAGAAATTCAGGGATTACCACTGGAGTGAAATCCTGTCTCAGAAACAGCAGTGGGCTTGTGCTCCGATCTTAAGAAAGCAGGACTTGCCAGTGTTAGATCCTTGTTTTCTCTCTTATCCCTTTGGTTCCCTTTGGTGTGGAGCTTCACAGACCGGCCTGATGGGTAAACATGCAGCGCCGCATGCAGGTTCTTAATCCCTCAAAGTTTAGAAACAGTTTTATCTTTGACATTTTGGGAATAGCAGTGAGAAATAATTGCATAGTTCTGCTTAAAATATCTCATCAATATGGATGGTTCCTGAATATTTCAATACATTTAAAGTTCTTTGGCCTTTTTTACTCTGTTTTTCTTCCAGAGTTCTGCTCTCATGAGGGACCCGTCCAGACAGGCAGAGCTGCTCTCCTTCAGACTACAGTGCTTTTCATTTTCACATTCACTGCTTGTGGCAAAATTGGGCCAATATTTCATTCTAACTGGAAGAAAAAAAAAGTGAAATGTAACTTGATGAAACTTGCCTGGATCTTGCTTTTCAATAATGTGTCAGTAATGTGGTAGAAGACGGCGCTGCGGCTGCGTGGAGCCCTGCTATTAGGAGCCATGGCATAGATCTCATGACAACCAATCAGATGAGCCGTTGAGAGCTTGTTTCATTTGTTGCTGCGGAGAGCCGAGACATATGATCTGGCTCCAAGTCCCTGGGGAGTCACCAGGCCCCTGCAAGAGCTCATGAGGGTCAGGGATCTGGATTTGATCAAGAGGTTGGAAAGGTTGTGGATGGAAACTTGAGTGGAGGAGTGGGACTCAGAGTGGAAGAAAGAGAAATAAAGTAAAGATTGGATGAAAAAGGCAGCATTTTTCCCCCTGCTTTGGATGCAGGCAGTGTTGTGTCCTGGCCCCAGTGTAGAAATTGCCGGTATGTTATCATTCAGGAAATGTAGTGGCATGGCGAGAAATGAAAGGGAGAGGTAAAACTGACAGAATGCAAATGGCTTGCAGGTGTTGGAATGGAAATGAAATGAATGGCAGATGAGGTGTTTCTGCACGCCGTATAGAAATACAGTGACAGAAGTGACCCAAATTGTCTAAAGCACTGCTCCAAATTGCTGCAAGTGAAGCCTCGCCTCGCCTCTCTCCGTCTTCCTCGCGCTTTTCTCTTCACTGTATCTCAGCCTCTTTGCTTTCTCCCCTCTTTCACTGTCAATCTTTCTCTCTCTTTCATCCCTCCCTCCTTCCCTCCTCTGAGCTGAAATGGTTTTTGAAATAAAATCTCGCAAATTACTATTTTTTTTTTTCAATCCACGGCATGGTGTGTTTTTCCACAACCGAGGTGTTACCGTAGCAACAGGGCAATAATTCATCCTCCTGCTGTCTCGTGTGGATCGTGTTGCATGAATTTGGCATGACGTGAACGCTGGCTTTTTTCTTCCCGCTCTCTGTACCTGGCTGACTCATGCAGCTGTTTGGGACTTTAAGTTGGGCAGCAGAGGTCTGTGGGTTGTGTGCTGCTGCTGGAAGAAGGTGAGGGGGTCACATGTGGAGGCTGGTGGGTGCACAGGGACGTCAGGTGACTGATGATGTGAAAAGGAAGCCGTGATATGCATGTTAGGTGTTATTTCTTCCTTTAACACCTTTGTTTCTCTGAAAGTCTGATCAAGCAAACCGTGTTGTGGAGGAAAAATCCAGACAAAGTTTTTCCACTTGACTCCCCTCAAAGCTGCACCACTTTGACCCTGAGTGCGGACATGACTGCTTCCCCTACAAATTTATATGCACCTCGGGATGCTGCTGGAGCCGCTGGCTTCTAAGTGTCTCTTTCAGTCCGTCGGCATGAATTTCCCTGCCGTTGTTCCTCTTCATTTACCTCGTTTATCAGTTTGTTACCCAGATGAATAATGGATGAGGCCGCTTGTTGCCTCGGCGACATGCCAAGCTCATCACTGTCATGCGTTTTCTCATGAAAACCAGGTCCACTATCCACCCTCCACCACCGCCACCCCTCCACTCAGACTCCACCCCTGCCTCTTCCAGATGACAGATGAGTTGACACGTCGGCACGCACTGCTCGCACCCTGATTGAGTCTTGGCTGTTGTGCAAAAGATAATAATGATGAAGACAGATGGACAGGAGAGAAGGACATGTGGAAATCCATACACACACACACACACACACACACACACACACACACACACACACACACACACACACACACACACACACACACACACACACACAGTGTCATCAGGGGTCCACAGAAGTGTATTGTTGCTCCCTTTGATTGATTCCTGCAGATTGATTTTAGTTTCAAACCCCTTTTTTTGTATGAATAGATTCATATCACTTCATCCACGAGTCAAACCATGCTTTATTCTGAACGATCCATCCATCAGTTCATCCACCCATCAAACCATTCTTCCATCCATCCATGTATTCATCTTTTCATTCATCAATCCACCACAGATCCATCAATGAATCTTTCTATCCTTTGGCCTGTGCACCTATAACCTCATCCATCAAACGGTCAGTTCATCCTTCCAACCGTTCATCCTTCCAACTGTTCATCCATCCATCCATCCATCAATCTATCCATCCATCCATCCATCCATCCATCCATCCATCCATCCATCCATCCATCCATCCATCCATCCATTCATCCATTAATTCATTCATTCATCCATCCATCTATCCATGCATTCTTTCAAACACTTGCCAACCCATGCATCCATCCTCAATCAATATGCAATTATTCCTTCCAAATGTTTCGTCATCCATCTATTCACTCATGCATCCATCCATCCATATAAAGTTTATAGAGGTGCAATAAAAGGAAAGTCTAACAGAGTGTACCCACCGAAAGCGTCGCAAATTTTTCGCACGTTGATATTACATACAAAGTCAATTCAAAACCGCGAATTGATGCTGCGTCGGGGCGAGCATAGAGTGGCGTCAAGCGGTGAGCGGCGAGCGTTTCCAGCGAAAAACGCTCGCTGCTCAACGCTTGACGCTCGACGCTCGAAGCTCGACGCTCGAGTTGAAATAATTGAACTTTTCGAGCTAGCGAGCGTCTTGACGCGCCAGGACAGCCTATCAGCGTGGAGATCTTCACCAATGGACAGGCGCTCCGCAGCTGGAATGGAGCGCCTGTAGTTGGTATCCAGGCGGGAGATCCTGGCACCAACCCTGGATAGCAGGTCTTCAAACAGGGCAACAGTCAGCCTGAAGTACCGCTGGAACCGGCCGTCCAGACGCAGCTCCTGCAAGAGACGATGAACTCACCGAGCTCACGTCGGCGCCTAGCCCGCAGCTGACTTCTCGACAGCAGGTACAGAGCAGTGATGGTGGTGATGGGAGCCATGTTCGACGATGAAATGATGATGGCGGACTTTTCGTGCAACGAAGCCGCGGCGAGCGGCGAGCGGCGAGCGTTTTTTGCATATTTGTACCAGCATCAAAACTCGAGCGTCTAGCGCAGCGCGATTTCCCTTGACGCACAAATGCATTCGCTCTCAACGCTTTCTGTGGGTACGCAAAGTAAGACTTAAGATTTTATGACATGGAGTGGATTCTTGCGATAGGAGTTTACTTGAAAAGAAAAGACAGGATTGTATAGGTAATATTTTTTAACAGTCAGAAAATTGAACACCCATCCATCCATCCATCCATCAATCCATGTGTTTATCCCCCTCTTTCCATATTTCATGTATGTGCTCATTCTTTCCTTCTCCAGGGTACATGCTAACTTCAAACCGTTCCAGGCTGCTCTGGGCGAAAGGCTGGCCTCTCAAACACATTTCATACCTGAGGGCATCTCTGAGTTTCCAGCAGAGCAGAGCTCAGAGTGAGCTGAGGAGAAAATATCAGGACACTTGGGTATAACCATAACCATCTTTTAATACTGTATGTAGTTTCTCCAGAGCCCTTTGAAATCCTATCAGAATATCCAGAGCGGTGGTTGCTTCAACAACATTCAGATTTAAACCACAAGGATTATCCAATAATAAATGGAAATGCTAGTTGAAAGAAAATCATAGTAAATTTTCAGGCAGGTGAAACAGTTGTGCAGGTTTAATTATTTAAGAAGGAGAAGTTAAAGGAGTTAAAGAAGCAAAATCCTAGAACACACTGATCATTTGAAACTTAATGCAAACTTCAGAGAGCTTCAAAATCCTGGTTAATTCACCAACAAACTTGTTCTCATGTCTGTTTTCCCCTCTGGCTATTTCAGTATCATGTAGGAAACTAAGGGAAAAAAATCAGAAAGAACTCCCTAGAGAAAGATTTAAAGATCCAAGATGTTAAGACATAAAGAGAATCTTTGACTGTTACATTCCCAACAAACACCCACCACTCTCTGCTCCTCTCTCTAAGATTGAAACTCAAGAGATGTAAACCAGCAGAAGTCACATTTTCCTCATTCCTTGAATTCATTGGATGTTTTTAAAAACCTGCTTTGCTTTTCGAGGATGCACTTTAAACTCTACTTTTGTCGGCACCGGTAAAAGAGCCTGAATTGAGGCCAATCACCTGGGAAGATTGAGGTTTTTCTGCTGTGACCTGACATCAGCCAGAATGAGACTTTATTGATCCCTGAGTAGAAAATCTCTTCTCTCCTGTCTCCTTAAAGATGGATGTCAGAGGTCGGGCGACAGGACAGCACTCACAAGCTCCATGCGATAAAAAATTTTGCTCAAGGACACTTGAGCAGGCAGCGTGTTTGTCAAGTTTGAAGCTGGGTTTTCTGCCTAATCACATTCTTGGCCAGTGAGTTAAATGACTTTGTGGCTGTGAGCAGTAAAAGAGGAGGTCATGAAACATCAGTGGTTCTTTAAAGTGTCTCTCGCTCCGTTTTCTGCGTCTTTCTGAGGCCTTTTTCTGGTCATAAACTCTGTTTGAAGGAGGAATTTATAAAGAAGCATTGAAGCATCCCATTTCCTCTCTCTTGTCCTTCTTTTTAAGAGTTTTTTAGCAGACCATTTATTTTAACCCCGCAGCACCTCATGGCATTTGAAGAGGAAGAAGAGCAGCGTATGTCTGTCTCTTTATTTTCCTCAGCCATGTGTAAGAATGCCAAGTCATTCTGCTTATCTTGTACAAATGTGTGTGTGTGTATTTTAAAGTCCCACAGCATTGTGTGACTGGAAAAGCAGCCTTGTGGTGACAGACAGCCAGTCTCAGGGTTGTTGGAGGGTATATTGTTGTCTGTCTGCAGCCTGAGGCGGCTGATGATGGTTCTTTACCAGGTACTCTCCTCAGATGATAATAGTCCTCTTTCCAGGCTTTGGTTTGCTTCTAACTGCAAACCACCTTTGGCAGCGCTGACCCTGCTAACCCCTGAGAACCAGACAGAGCGGGAAGGTCCAGTTTACCTGTTTTCAAGCAGAATGCTGATAATGGTGCTGCTGGTGATGGTTATAATGGCTGGTTTCTAGCTTGTGTTCAGATTGTGTCGTGTTTGGACTTTGACTCTTGTTGTGTGTTCAGTTTATCTGTGGGTCTGGTATTGTTTGGTCGATTTTGAAGGCGGTATCTTAACTTTTGAATCTGATTCATAAAAAAGAATACTGACTGACTTGAGTTGAATTTTTTCTTCTTTAAAAATGGTAACATTATTTTCCAAAATGTGAATCTTAAAAGTTATTTGATGGACTTTTTCTCCATGTTTTGTTCCTCTTTACCACTGGGTCACAGCAGCGCAGCTGAAAAGTTCCTCTTCAGTCAATGTTTGAGCTTCTTTTGGCTCTGCTTTGTTGCATATCTGCTGCATCTCTTTCCTGTTAAATCAACCTCGGCAGATGATACACAACACTTCTTCTTTCTGAAAAGCTGGAGCACTGTACATCAGTTCAGCATGAGAATGTTGCGTAGGACAGGTAGGTCAGATAGGCCTGTCACGATAACAAATTTTGCTAGACAATAATTTTCAAAAAAATTATTGCCGATAAACGATATTATTGTCAATATTATAATTTTTTCCATTCCATTTTTCATTTTTTCATTGATGTAATTATGATAAATGGGAAAATAAAGTGAGTACACCATATCAAAAGCAAGAAACTTTAATTTCTTAAGAGTATTTAACTGTAATTAAAAGGTAGGGTCTTTTAAATAAAATAAATTAAACAAAAAATATGATAACTTTAACAAACAAGAAAGAGAAAAAAATACAATGAAAATGAAATGGACTCTTTTAGAAAAAAATACATGTCAATGAAAATAATTTATACTAATCAAAAACAAGAAAACATAGACCCTGTCTCTAAAGAAAAAACGAAACAAAAAAAAAAACAAAAAAAAAAACCAATTAAAAACTATAGCCTAAATAAAAGGGAGTTTATACAGTTCCTGAATTGTTTGTAACATGTCCTTTTTCCCAGTCAATCTGTACTGTCTGTCAAACATTTTGAACATTTCTGGCTTTCAACCGTATTGAAAGGCTGCATTTCTTTGGCAATATAGCTGTCTTTGAGCGCCCACCATTTGGCGCTTGTATTTCTATTTACTTTGCCGCCCAAAGGCTCAGTAAGAGCGGATTGTCAAAGAACAAGGCTCTGCTGCACCTCCCCTTCTTCTTCTTCGTCACCACTATTTTCAAACAAATGCGACATATCAGCTTGTTGGTGTTCATGAGCTCACACTTTGTTCATTCTGATAAAAAAACAAAATATTCCCACACTGGGACTGTGGCAGGCAGCTTAAGAACCGTATCTTTCATTCCATCACTCATATTAGCGTGTGTTTCCTCCTTACCTTTCAGGACGCTCGCTTCAGCTCTCTCCGTACGCTTGAGCAGCCCTGTCTTCACCCCAAAGATCGCATTTTTGACAGATGCTCACTCCGCTATAAATCTGCTAAATCCGCTATAGAACCTATGCACCCCGATGTTAGGAAAGATAGCCTCTTTGCCTCTTTGGTGGAAAGAGAGGAGAAAAACAAACACGCATGTATGTGTCAGTTTATTGAGGCTGGCAAACTTACTGAAGACATTTTTATTTATCGTTTATTTATAGGTTAATTGATTGATTGATTATCGTGACAGGCCTAAGGTCAGACATTACAATAATGTAAAAACATTGGGTAAATTTCAGAGCACTGACGGCCTTTGGCCACAACCCCAAGCACAGCTAGAACACTTACACTTGTGATGCACCAGTGGTTCACAGATCACCTTAATGATTGAGTATAATGCATGAAGACAGTCTCTTTAAGTCTGTTTAAAGCTTGATTTACCAGCAGCTTCTGACTGAATCCATTTGCAAATGTTTTTGCTGCCAGTTATATAATCCTGCGTGCTTTCTTCTTGGATCAGTCTCATTTCATTCACACCTGGCTGCTGATAGTCAGTGCACCTTGTGTGCGTTTACACCTGAACCTGATCCATTTTAGTCTATCAGAGTGAAACCATCATCACATGTGTTGCATTTTAATACCCGGTGCTTAGCAGATCATTCATTTTTCCTGACTGTGATTGCAGCCCGAAAACAGCTATTTCGTCACCATATTTTGATTAGGCCTTCACTCCCAGCACACAGACTTATCCGACTGCACTCCTACCAAAAGGAACTAGAATTATTTACGAGAAGGGGGAAAGAAGAAAAGCACTGAGGCTGTCATGTTTGAGAGAATAACTTGAGCACATGCCGTCTGATTAGGCACATAAATAATTTATAGATGCTGCATTTATGGGCTGCGTCTCAGAAAAGAGGCTATTGCTCGCCAATTAATATTCCCTCTCTGCCCTCTATCTGAGAAGATGCAGCTCGATGTGCAGCCACCAGCCGGTGACAAGCCGAGAGAAAAGGAACAAAAGATAGAGAGGAAGTGGAAAGGAGGAGACCGACTTCATTACTGTAAATGCAAATGAAAGGGCCTCGATGTATAATGACCTGTCACTGTCAGCTTTGATGTCACAGAGCCCATCAAGTAAATCTCCTTGTGTACACTGTGTATATGTCACAGCAATATATGTTGATCCGTCACGCTGTACTTAGACAAAGGTAAAAGCAGCAGTAATTATGTGTTTGTGGGGAGCAGCATTTTTGATGTATAACACAGGGGATTTGCTGTACAGTAGAAAGCAGGACATCAGTGGAAGAAGAACCTGAAATAGATGCTTCAGATGTTCTGATCTTTAAATAGCAGAAACCATTTAAAGACTATGATGTAACAGAAATATTTCACTTTACGTCTCAGCATGATTTATCACAACCTGCTTGTATTTTTGACTTTTAAAAATTAGTGTTAAAGACCTGAATGATGATACCACAGAGTTCTCCTCCACCACTTTCTCTTGATTTCCTTAAATCTGCGCCAGCTGAGTTGTTAAATTGATATCTTGATGCCAAAGAAAATGTTTTCTCTGCGTAGTTCAGTGTTTTCAGGCTGACTTCAACTTAACATTTTATAGGAAGTTGCTCAAGAAGTCATAAGTTGGACCTAATAGGTATAACTGGGAATGTTTTGAGCTTGATTTGCATATTTAAAGGCATTCTGGGAGCCTCTCATAATGATTCAACACATTAAAGAGGAAATGAAAGCAGTAACAGGTCAGCCAGAGTCTGAACTGTCACACAAACACTGACACATGCTGAGCGGAGCTACCTTATAACCCTCTACACAGGATTTTTTTTTTTTTTGTTTAAAAAACACAGACTGCAGAATAACTCCAGTGGCCGAAATCCAGCATCATTTATTCATCATTATCATCATGATTTATTCATTTAAATCCTCAGAAAAACACATTGTGGAGAGCCCTCATTTATGATGGTGTGGTACAAACAACAATAGAGCAGACACAGAGAAGGAGGGGTGGCAGCAGACAAACAAAACACGAATAAAACAAAGAAAATTCCAGGCTATTAAAGAAAATATGACAGAAAATTGTTTTTAGACTCAAACTGATGTTTGGATGACATTTTATCAAAGATGTTCCGCAAATCAGAGGTGGAAATGTTCAATTTGTATCTTACAAAGACCTGGAACCTGTTATTATTATGAAACAATGACTGTGGCTAAGTGTAGGCAACAAAGCTATCAGAAAAAACTCATAACTTCAAGCATTTCATGATGTTAACTTAAGAGTTGCATAGAATTAATTTTAGTTTCAGGGTTTGTTGGGGTTTTTGATACATTTTTTGCTCCTCAGCTTTCTCAGCACAGGTATAAAGTAAATGTGGATGTAGCTGCTGGCAGTCTATGCAGTCGTATTATTGATGCAGATAGAGTCTAAGAACTTGTGGAACAGCTATGGGTCAATTTTATCTCTCTATGTTTGATATCTTTGTTATTCTGGGCATTTCTCATCAGGCGCTAATAGTTTCTGAAACTTTGTCTGGATTCTGCATCTGCTTGTCCTCTGTCCACACCAGTGCAAGGTGAGCTGCTGTTGGCCATGCTAAAAAGACAGCTCCCAGCTATGACTGGTCATCACAAGCCTCCTGCTGCTCTCTCTCAGTATGTCAGGGCCATTGTAACTTGGCCAGTTCTCCGTGACAGATGGCTGACTTGGCCAGAGACTGACATCTGTATCATCCTTCAGCTCCATCAGCCTTGCCCTTCCTGTATAAAGGGTGTCAGAGCCAGCCTCTCCTCCTCTGAGTCCCTGCTCCCAGCCTTCCTGCTCTGCTGCCACAATTGGCTCCATATGCCAGCCACATGGAGAAGTGTCACCCTCCACAAACCCAGCATACAGCGGCCAAGCTCCCAGGTTGCTCTGCCTCTCTCCCCCTCCAACCTTTTCTATCTCTGTCGCCTTTTTTTGCCATTTCAATCTCCCTCCGACATCATTTCTCCAATAATTTCCTACATGGTCATATCAGGTAAGACCTGAATAAACAGGGCAGAGCAGTGGACCGAGGAGGATATGACATCCTGTTGTCATTATTGCTGTGGGCGTTGGTGTGCAGGAGGGGCTGGCAAGAAAACTCAGAGCTGGCTAATAACATGTTACTCCTTCCTGAATGAGTTCATCTTGGTTAGAGGACCTGTAGAAAGAGGAAAGTGGAAGGTTAGTGGGCAGCAGGCCCCGAGAACATCAGCCCTCAGGCTAAGATCTGTGTCTTCTGGCACCAGATGAGCCCAGAGGCAAGGAACCCCGGACTCTCCATGTGAAAGCAGACTGAAGGTCCAGGAGTGGACAAGTCCTGGATGAGTCTCCGAGCTAAAAGCTGGCTCTGTGTGGGCTGGAAAAAGCAGGTCATGGCAGCGTGGGAGGGAGTGGGAGGAAGAGGCTAATGTGGCCAGAAGTAGTGAGTGTGGACAGGTGGATCGTATTGGCTGGAGGATCCTCTGAAATGCAGCTAGAGGGCAAGCCAGTGTGCTTTACAGAGCCAGCATGCTAAACTGCCTCTGATTTTAGGATTTTCCAAACAACCATTAGCTTTTAGCTTCAGACATTAGTCCACAGGTTGTTTTATGTCTTAAATATGCATCTTTAACTCATTCTGTGAAAATAATTTGGAGGCTAACAGAATTTTTTAACCCCAGGGCTGAAAGAAATCTTTATTAAAACTCTTTAAATTATGCATTCAAATGTTCACACAAAGCTAACAAGCTAAAGGGATTAACCTCTGAGCGCCAGCATTATTGGGTTTTTGTTTTGTTTTTTTCTTAAATGAGCTGGAAAAACAAATATTAAACATATATTTGATGTGGAAAACATCACACTGAACCAGTTTAACAGCAACTGGGGGAACTCTGCTTCCAGCGCTTAGCCTGGTTTGTAGCTGCTAACAAGTTTACAGGCTAACCGTTGAAAAAACTGATGGGAAATACTTGTAAGAAGTTTTAAAGTTATGCCTCATTAGCATTAAATCAAATTCATTGAAAGTCAGTAGAGGATATTCACAAAGCTGAGTCACCTATTAAATTGGATCCTTATAAGAGTAATTGGTAAAATTTCGCTAATTTAGGCAGCACTTGTTGGTCTCACATGGATGGTAGCAGCTAACTAGCTTACCGGTTAACTAAACATGACACAAAAAGTTAGACAGTTTGTGTTTGTTTGATTATATTTTTGTTGTAATGATTCATCTTGGCAATAGATCATATATCACCAATCACGAGTCGATGGCTGAATGAGCTGTTTGGCATTGGCAGAGACAATTTGGCAAATTTTTGGTGGATGCAACCTTCATACTCAACTCTGCTGCCTATTCTTACAGATTTGGCTTCGTGTAATACAGGCTGTCTGACAGCGTAAGATTTATTATCTAGAGGTATTGTTAAAACATAAAATGGATATAAATGTTTACTTAGTGCTTGGGATACAATACCTTGCTCTTTCACAACAGCTGGATCTGAAGTTATGTTTATTTGTCCACTTCCTGGTGATGACTTTATCTTTAAAAAATCAGGCATAGCGTGTAGTTCACCGTGAAAACAGCATCTTTTCAATGTGAGGCAACTTCCCATAACAAACCTGACAGACCGCCTTCACTAACATTCGCTTGCTCATTAAGAAGCAGCAGAACAACAAGAGGAGATGAGTCTCACACTTATTCTGTAAAACACCAGATTTCAGCCGGACCCGGATACCGTCCTGCCTCTTCATGTTCTGCTGATAGCTTCTGTCATCAGCGTCATCGAGTGCCTGGGTTGACATCAGATACCAGCCAATGTGTCACTTTGTGAGTCAGAATGTGTGGAGCCCACCCAGAGTGGGAACTCTCTCTTCACACTTACATCAACACTTTGTTGTCATAGCATCATCCACTGAGTCACAAATGGTGTTGTCATGAAAAGAATATTAACAGTGGAAAATAACACCACACCTGCTAAAACATGAGGGGAGAAAACAATAAGGAATCCATACTACACGTGGTATAGACTAAAAGAGGATTGTATCTTTCACCATAAATAACTGCTGTTGCGGTAGATTTTAGTTGAGTGTTTTTTTGACTTAATAATTTTGTACCCAGAAGTGTTTAAGTCTATCATTTCAATGATCTACATTTACACACTTCTAGCAAATTAAAAATGAAAAGTGCAAGAAATAGATGGAGAAAATTATACAAGCAGATGCTCATGCAGGATCCTCAGGGCTCTCTGAGTTGTTTGATGAGGTTGAAAATATTTTTTGGACTTTACAGTCACCAGATCTTTACCCTACGGGGTGCTTAGGAGAGATATCTAGTACATGATGTGTTTGGAAGTATTAGACTGACAGCCTCATTTGTTTCATGAAATTGTGCCCAATGTCACGTAACAAGAGACTTTGAGAGCCAAAGATGAACAAGTGCACAATCCTGGGATAGTAATGAAAGTCTGCTGTTTATCTGAAGTTCTGTTGTTCTAAACTTTCCAGGGTTGAATAACTCTCCTGCATTGTCTTGGAAACTGCATTTGAGGGCATTTGATCTCAGGGTTTTTGAAGGTCTGAACACAATGGAGCCTCTTATGATCGTTCATTTAACAACCTCAAGAATTCTTCCCCTGGGCTGGTACCAAATGATGGCCTGAATTAGACCAACGTGTTGGTGTTATTCCAGATCTGCCCACCCTGATTTTTTTTCAATCTGAGATACCAAGCCACAGACTGTAACTGTAAACTTGTCAGATCTTGAGGCTAAGCTCAGCTTTCATACATCTGTGGACAGATATTCAAACAGACAGTTAAAGGCTCACCCAGCTATTTTTTTTACACCCAGACTTGTGTTGCCTGTGTTAATTGTTTTGCACGTTCTTGGTCTCAGTTTTGTTTAAAGGGGCTGTAAGGAGTTGGAAAATGATGTTGAAAAAGTCTCCTTTCTACATATTTCCCTGATCATAATCCACACTTCAAAATGAGATTATCAGTGCCAGTATTACTGATTACAGGTTATTTTAAATTGCTACTTCTTAGCTTTCTGATTTGGTTGAACAGGACCAGATTGATTTACGGCACGTCCAGGTCTCTATGACAACACCACGTCTGTTGATGAAGTTTAGAAGTGAGAAGAGAGATCTGTGTTTTTCTCTGCTGAAAATGATTTCTGTGATTAATTTTGTAGTGATGGTGAACACAGGAGCTTAACTGTCAGACAGAAAAAGGACAGAAGAGCAGAAGAAAGATAAACAGGAGAGTGATACAGCCTGAGCTAAAGGCTAACACAGGGGCTAAACTGTTTGTAATAATGTGTGTCTGTTCAAACTTGAGAGTATCAATAAAATGAAGAGTGAGGTTACATTAGCTCTGCTTGGTAGATGACTGGCAGGACATTACCAAAATTTACACATTACAGACATGTCTTAGAGCACTGGGCTGCCAGCTGTGCTTAAGATAAACGGCTACTAAACAACTTACGAACTGACAGTGTTTACTCACGTTAGCCTACAGATGCGTCGGAACACCGGCCGTCAATGTCGCTACATATAGCCGGCTACTACAATGTTTGCTTGATGTCACGTTTCAAACTGTATCCCTACATAACTGTGCTGATAAATACCTTACCTCAGTGCGTTGTATCCAGTAAAAAGTTGTCTTGAACAAAGAAAGTTTGTTTTGATCTAATCTCCATTTAACTCCAAAACAAACACACCTTTCACTACAAGTAATTTAAGACAGTGTGTGGAGGATCCTGGCCACAAGGTGGCGAGGCAGTCCAGTTAAAACAGATCCTCCTCATAGCATCTTTAAATCTGCTGAGAGATTGCGATTTATTTCAACATAAATCAGATCTGTTGCAAACAAAATGTACAGATTGATACAAAACTCAACAAGAGTTCCCAGTATATTGAAGTAAATAAGTACAAACAGTAGAAATCTAAAAAAGACACATTACCAGTGTGTCCATAACTGATCCTGATAACCTGATGTACTGTGTCTGATGTTTGATAGAACTAAGATATTATTTTTTCAGAGGCTTTGAGTCTGTAAATAAACGCTGAACAGAGCGTGGAGAGTATGAATGTACAGTCACAAACATTTCATTAATGTTACATCATCTCAGTCTCTGAAGTAATATTCTCACAGCAACATTATGACTTTATAAGCCACTATAGTCTAGTCTATATTGTTTTCCCTTTGGTGCAGTGAACAGAGATGTACATTAAGTTCTGTACACAGGCACACCTTCACTCTCCATCCATGAACAAACAAAACATGTGACACGATGTCTGCTAGCTTACACAATTTCTTGCAGATGCTTTTATGAACTATCATCTTTTATGTGACAAACATCTGAAGATATTTAACCCTGTCGGTTTTTTATCTGTGCAGATTGTATTTTTAATCTGAAGTGGGTCAAAGTCATCCCTGTGTTACAGAAGTGAAACAGCGTCACTGACGTCAGGGCCACTGTTTCAGTGCATGTCTTAGTCTGTGTGTGCATATGATTGTACTCTGTGCCTCTTGTGCTTCTAAAACGCAGTGAAATCACACATTTGGACAGTGATATTTCACCATTGTGTGGTTCACTTTAAACTACAAAGAGGTTTTCATGCCAGAGCTTTGTGATGTTGGCCCAGCAGAATCTCAAAGGGTTTATGACAAGCACAATTTCAGCTCAGGATAGCTGGTGTTGGCCCCCTAAAGCTTTTGATGACTCTTTTCCTTTTCATTTGTGGCTTATTGGTAGCTCTGGCCTGCAGCTGCATTTTGCACAGAGTGAAACCAGTTTTGAACAAGCATTGAATCTTTTTTTTTGTTAGTCTTGTTGTATTATTGATGCTTGGTTGTCATGATAACTCAAGTTGGAGGAGCATCTTGTTTATGTCTCTCCTGATCATTTGTCCTTGTATCTGCTGCTCTGCTGCTTAATGTTGTTAGAAACGCACAGCTGCACAAGGCCCTGGTCTCGTCTTTGTGAGATAAAGCGCAGCTCTGTGAGGAGACCTGATGACAAGGAGGTCTGGGAATCTATTGGACGCCGGAGTGGAGTCTGACTTATGATGATTGGAGTTAATACCGTAGCAAGACAATTGGCCCACCTGCTAGTTTCCTGCTGTTGTAGCCTGCTGGGTGAGGTGAGGAGTCTGGGCTTCCCTCCCCCGGTCCGGCAGCACGGCTCGATGCACATGAAGAATTCAACATGGCCTTCAGATGTCCACCTAACGAGTCTGAAAGGGCAATCTGTGGCCTTGAGTACATAGTTCACTGTGGAATTAGATACCTGTAAAGACATGTCACTCCACTAATGCAACACAGGGCAGCAGGGCCAAATAAGTACATAGCAGCAAATTACTGTAAACAGCACCTGGCTGTGCGTTGAGATGTCATCAGCTGAAGTAACAGCAGCTTTAATATCTAACTATATGCACGCACTAACAGAATAAAAGTCAGCATGACAAATAACTCTGTGAATTAAGTTGGAAAGAAGTGCATATGAATTGTGGAGTGGGCCAGCAGACATGCTTTAGTGCAGGCAATTACCAAATCCATTCTAAATTTTCTGACAGACTTTTTTTCCATCAACATCATTAAAACCCTCATTTAGAATGGACAGCAGGAAAGGATGATCTCCAACACCATTAGTGAAGGCAACAGCTTCGCTTTTGATAGCTCCTGCTTTTGAAAAATGGACAGAATCCCACTCTAATGGGATGTTGGTGTATTCATCTGCTGCTTGTTTTTTTTTTATACACTCTAATGTAAAAAGCTGCTGTTGTTCCAGTTAGCCTCAGATCTTAACACACACACGGTTTATCCAAAAACAGATGATTTGATGAAAGATTCAGCTAAAGGACTTCTTTCATGATGAACGATTGTTCTGTGTAGGTGAACTTGAAAGTGCATTATGCCCAAAAGACAGACAAAGAGCCATTAAAACCAGCATGTTATGTAATAAAAACAGGTTTAATGACTCACTTATTTATTCACTTGATCAGCTCTGGAACAGAAAAAAAGGAGTTTTAAGAGAGGCGTCCCTTGGGTGCTTTGTCACCTTTGCCATGTTGGTGAATCAGCATCACACTTAAAATGTTTTTAAGCAAAGTTGATATTTACTTGTGTGTTTTGCTCAAAGGGAAAAGTTCTGCAGGATTTTAATGGGTTTTGCTTATCTCTTAATATAGTGGGATTATGCTTTTCCATCCAGAATATCAGAAAATACAAAATGAATTTAGAGTGGTGATGCGCCAGAGCGCCGTCTTTTTCTGCAGGAAAAGAAGTTATAAACATGCACAATGTAAAAGTCATCTGTAAGCTACTCAGGGGTTAATCCTTGTGAAAAATATACCATATCAGAAAGAAAACACCAAGTTTTACTGGTTCAGTTAAGTGAAAGAGACACATGCTGAAAATGTTAAAACTGTTCATCTTTTCAAAATTCTGTCCTTGTTCAAAGATGTGCGCAAAGAAAAACAAGTGATAGAGCAGAACCAACTCCTTTATGTCACAGTTATAGATTTTTCAACAGTAAACAAATGTGACCTTTCCAACCAGTTTCTGTCAGACTGTTTTCCATAATATCCTGTATATTATCCTGGTACATACGCAGCCTGTTGTTGTGATGTCTCAGAGCAGTCTTCGTGATCTTCAGCAGTTTTCTTTGTGCTCATCTGTGTCGTTTCTGTTGCAGATGTTCAGCTCTTTGTAAAAACCTTCTCTGCTGAGAGCCTTCAGTAGCTGACAGTGGGAGGAGGATTGCTAACAACCAACTTATCAACAGTTGTGCTGCCCACTTGTTATCTTAAACTGGGTAGTTGTTTTCTATCCAGCAGCACTCCACAGGGTTTATTTACTTTAACTGCACAAAATCATTAAATTCTTCATCATTATGGTCAAATGAGGACAAAACATGCAAAAAGTGGGTTGGAACGGATTAAAAGTGCATCAAATTTTAGTATTCAATAAAAACAAAATAAGCCAGAGAGACATCCAGAGGTGCTAAAAGAACTGTTTGGTTTGGAAAATGAAAAGAGGCATTTGATAAATAGAAACCTGGACACTGTTTTTATGATTTAATCACTCAGTGATTAAAATGGGCAAAATAAGTTTTGGCCATCAAAATTCCTCCTGTAGACCGTTCAGTCTGCAGCAGTGACGGCAACAGCATCATTTATTAGGGCGAACAGACCTGATCAAAGTTATCACTCTTTGATGTTTTTATGACTGACGGACCGGGATTGATTCAAAAGTGTCGGACAACATAACAGAAAGGATTGCTGCAGATGAAGCAAGAAACTTGTTTTATATCTCGAAAAAAAGTTCACCTCTTAGATCACAGGACGCCACCAGACCCCTGAGTGTGTGTGAGCAGCATCAGAGATTAAAAGGTGTCAACTCCACGGATCAGACTTGGTGGTCCAGAAATTCAACAGATTCTCCATGGGACTGAAATCTGGGTGATCTGGAGTCAACATGAATTTGCCATGTCCGTTCAGATCCCTCAGATTTCCTTTTCTCTGGGATCAAGTTGTGATGCCTACTTGCTGATTTTGGTGGTGGACAAGTGTCAGCACAGGCACCCAGAGCAGTTTGCGGCCAAGCATCCCTGTATTCAAACGATGACCATACAGCCTTATCTTTCCATGTGCCTTGATGAGCTTTGGCCACCATGTCCAGTTCAGTTTTTGTCCTTTGGACTACTTTTGTTTGGTGCTGACCCCTGCAGACTGAAGGCAGCTCAAAGATTTTTTTTGTAGTTTCAGTGATGCTCTGAGCCGGTCATCCAGTTGTCTCAGTTTGATCCCTGTCAGAGTCACTCATATCTGCATCTTGCCAATTTTTCCTGCTCCTTACTTATGAACTTTAAGGACAGAGTGCTAGGGATGGCTACCTTTCACATTTGAAACAATACGGTACCGATGCCCGATACCTGTCAATCAGTACCGGTACTCAACAGTACCACTTTTTGGTACTTTTTTGTGTTTATGTGGTAAAAAATATTGATTCTTTCAATAATAAAATATAACATTTTTTCAATATAACATTTTTATTCTTTAATACATAACCTTGCAATGCTGTGTTCATGTCCAGCATGGAAAATCGCCTACTCTTTCACTACCTCACAGTCACAAAGATGCATTTAGGTACCTAAACATGGTACCTTTTGGTTTTCTGTGAATCGGTACCTGGTACTTTTGACTGAATTTGGTCGGTACCTATAAAAGTACCTAATTCGGTACCCATCCCTACAGAGTGCACACTTTCTGCCCGGCATACCTTATCGTCTCACAGGTGCTTTTGAAATGACATAACCAGCGTTATTCATCTGCCTGCCAGTTGTCTTAATAGCATGGCTGATCAGTGTATTAAGGACTGCTTAGGGGAGCAGTATGCATTTTATATTGGAAGTTTAAGTGAGACTTTAAGGATAAACGGCAGCAACTTCGCATCAAAATGATGTTAAACTACAATAAAAGTTGTGATTAAAAGTAGTAAAAGCAAGACGACTTGTTATCTCACTCTTTGACACAACACTGCACCTGTTGCAGCCTGTTTGGCAACATTTCCAAAACTTTGTCTCCTTACTTGACGGTCATCAGGACTCCACAATGTGTAACAATAGAGCCCCTGTTTAAAAATACCAGATTAAGTTTTAAATTTACACCTAAAATTTTCTGCTCTCTTCATCCTGTAGATATGACACAATGCTGATCGTGCACTTTCTGTAACTCCAAATTTGCAAATATATTGCCTTGAATGGTCTGACCCTTGAACCTCTGGCGGTGCTGCAGGAACGAAGCTTTTATCTGAAATGTGTGGAGATGATAAAAATGTAAAAAAAAATAAAAAGGCTGATGAAAAGTGGCATCATTTCTCTCCTTCATGACGATGTTGTTTTTTTTTTTTTTTTGGAAGTGACAAAAAGCCACCCACTCTGTCACGTCCTTCAGACTTATGGATGAGGTCTCACCATTGTCCTTCAGCAGCAGATACAACTTGTTTTTTCTCGGCTTAATGAGATTGTTTCCAGCCAGGCAGAAGACCGGGATGTGCGCTGAGTTGCACACACAAACACACACATATACAGACACATACGGTCTGATTGAAGCATCACTGTCAATCAGTTATCGAATGAGGCAAACTTCTCACCCCTCTGCATAGGAACCGCTCACACACATACAGATCAACTTTCACTCTCCCAGACCATTAAACAGGAGAGCAGACCCTTTGGCTCCCTAATGGAAATTGCCATTTCAAAGTCTTCAGAGAGAGATGTTAACCTTGTGCGATACTTGTGCTATTAAAAATGGATCAAAGCTGCTCAGCTTTGATGCCGATGGAAGATCTTATTTGGGCTGTGCATGGTGGCGGAGCAAACTGCTGGATTGACTCCCTACCTCCCTCTGCTGGAGGAGAGGAGTATTTTACCCACGGTCACAAGATGTGATGTCACTGTGTCATGCTCTTCTGTCCTGTGATTGCTTTAACCTCTGGCTGCACCCAAATTCTCCGCATGTTGAGACGATCAGTGTGCAGAGAAAGACTCAGTTATGGTTTAAACCTGAAAAAGAAAAGCTGAAGAGAGGCAGCGAATAAGACAGCAGCTGTTTCCTTTTTCTTTTCACTCAGACCATTAATCAGGGTTTTGTTATGCAATGTGAGAGCTGATGTCTGGGGTAATGTGTCTCCAAAGAGCAGGAGAAGGAGGGGTAACACCTCTGTGGGTTGAGTTGCTGATGATGTGGGGTGAACTCTTGACCCTCAGCCGGCAGACTGAAAACCCGGCTCCCCTTGAAGTCCAGTTTCCCCCACATGGAGCTCAGCTTAGGCCTGGGAATGAACACTCTGTCCAAAGAAATAAATGACTCTGAGGCCAGCAAGATCACCTACCTGTGTGTGTCTGTCTGGGATTGGGTGCACATGTGTGTGTGTGTGTGCAGACATCCAAGTTGTGTATGACTGAAGGCTGAATAATAGACAGACAGAATCAAAGAAAGAAAGCCATTTTGCCGTGTGCATGTGCTAGTTTCGAGAAGAGGCGTTTGTGTGTGCATCCATGCAGCTCCTCTGTGGATGCATTAAGCGACTGAGTGTGTGTACACTCGTGCACACTCTTGTGTGAAGAGCAAAGTGGGGGGATGAACGGCTGAGATGGAGACACAGATAGAGCGAGTGAAGAAAACATAAATAATTGATGATTGATACTGCCTTGCATCTGCTGCCTGGTGCCATTGAGTTTGTTCAGAGTAGGTATTGATGCAGGATCTTGCTAAAACACGGCGGCACACCCCTCGATTGTGACCTCGTTATCACATTAGAGGAGTAATAACACCGCTTTGAAACAAATGACGTGTTATGGAGTCGACGCAAACGTTTCCGCCTCTGATCCTCAGCCAGATGTGCTGGTTATCCCATTTTGCTGTGTTATTTAACACAGGGGGGAGAGAAACCTAGTTGTAGTTGCCATGAAAGTGAGTCTGAGAAAAAATCATCCGAATGGGATTGTTAATTAATTGCATATTGGCTTGTTAGTGTGGAACGAATGCAGAGTTTCTAGGGCTTATTTCTGCTCTGACTGCACATATCGGTCAAAACAAGTGGGTTAGGCTGTTTGGAGAGACTCGATACGTGATTGACTTTTATGTATTTAAGTTTTTCTTCCTCCCACCCTCCCAGGGCCAGTTCTCGCTCAGTTTGCCTCATTAAATCTTTGTGGAAATTCTCCAGCTCTTTTGGAGGAGACTTTCT
The DNA here is from genome assembly GCF_033239565.1 of Halichoeres trimaculatus. Taxonomy (NCBI): domain Eukaryota; kingdom Metazoa; phylum Chordata; class Actinopteri; order Labriformes; family Labridae; genus Halichoeres; species Halichoeres trimaculatus. Next base: position 27,375,773 of record NW_027437189.1, read on the forward strand.
TTTGATTAGGCTATAAACAAATGGAGGAGTTGGTTGACATCTCCCAAGACTGTGGCCCTCTTTTGTCTTGTTGCTGCTCTGTTGCTGCCCCCCCCCCCTGCTATGACAGGACTCGAGTACTATTCCCCAAAGCCTTTATTCCTGCTCGTTTTCTTTTTTCTGCTCCCTCACCCAACTCCAGCCCCCTCCTCCCCTCTGTCTTTGTTAAAGACGGCCCCTCAACCACTCCCCCCTGCTCTCCCTCTCCTCGCTCGCGCTCTCATTATGCGCTCATCCGTTCCGCTGGCTGAGGGCTGAGAGAGGAGCGCTCAGGAGGAGAGTGTTTGGGAAACCAGCGACACGCTGCTGTTGTTTTCTCACCAAAAACGAAGTGTCAGGAGCAGCTTTTCCTTCAGCCGGCACTGGTCCTCATTCCTACTGACTTCCCCGCTGTCTCCCTCCCTCCCTGTCTCTCTGTACACCCCGTCCGTCTGTCCGGTGACTTCTCTCACTGACGCTCCAGCTACAGCTGGCTGACTGAGTGCGCTGACACTGGGACCACTACCTACTGCCTGGGGATTGAGCACGCTATGAATACTTGGAGTCTAATTTGTTGTTTTGGCCGCCAGTGAATATTGGATCCCCACAGAGGAAGAGCTGGTGCATTAATCCTTGAAACCAGGAAAGCGGGAGCACTCCTGGGCTATAGCAACGTGGAGGAGAAGGGACTGGATGCTTGAAGAAGCGTGAAGAAGACAATTCAGGGAAAAGGAGAAAAAACTGGACAAGTTTCTTCCTGAAAGAGAAAAACAGACGAGTTTGAATCGACCTGAAGGATCAGGACGCGATGAGAAGCTCTTCCTCTCATTACGTGGTTGGGGTTCTCTGTGAGGGTGCTGACACGAGGGATGAAAGCCCAACAAATCTCTGCCTGGAGCTTCTCAGTTGATTTGTGATCACCCACAGGCTTTTCTCCTTTCCTCTTTTTGTCTCTGTGTTCCTGCTCATCTGAGGCTGCTCAGGAAGGGAAGACGCTTGTGAGCTGACAGGGATCACGAGCGTTGCTGTCTCCAACTTTTCCCCTCTCAGACACTTCTCCTGACCTGCTTTCAGCCCCGGCGCGGCAGCAGGGTGGGGGGCAGATGCTAACCCACTCCACGACACTGGTTTGGAATAAAGGTTATTGAACCGAGGAGGAGGAGTGGCAGGCACGCAGGGGAGAAGGGGAGGAAAATCAAACCTTCTCTCCGTACCCCGGAGCATATGCTTCAGCGAGGGACAGCCAGCTGCCTCCCAGCCATCAGGCTAATCACGCCACAGCAGATACAAGTTGCTCCAGTGACGGTGTCAGGTTTGGAGGGATCTTGCGTGCTGTGGTCGTATATCTCTTTGCTGTGACAGCAGCTCCCAAACCATAAACCAAAAGAGCCAGTCCAGAGGATACAAAGAAGCAGTTGTGTTGAGTTAGTGGTACGTCGGGTAAATCATTGCTCAGGAAGGCGGCTAATCCCTGCTGACTTAAAGGCAAAAGCCACGGGGAGGCTAAAAAAGATGCACGGCTCGACCCTCTTGGGAAATACTTGTAACACGTGTTGTTGGTGAGCACCAGACCTCGGCTTGGTTTATAGAGGCTTTTGACAAGGAGAGGAGGGGGGTCTATCTCGGACCCCCTCCACATCCATCTAATTACCAGCCAGGGTCACTCGCAGCAAAGGAGATCACTCTTCTTGTGGATTTACTGTCACTCTGCCTGGAAGTTTCCGTGTGGATATCTGACTGTCCCAAACACCCACGTCCTAATGCACTCATTTCTAGCTTAAGCACATTTTACACAGATACATGCAAAGAGTGCAGCAGCACCCATTAACAAACACATTAGCACCACCCACTTAAATCCACACACATACTGGCCCTGTAAGTATAAACCGCTCCACAGCACACACATACTTGTACATTGAAAGCCCATTAGTTTGTCTTTTCCCCGGCGGCCACGGCAGAATGGAGGTTGTGTGGACAGGTGGGGGGCTGTAGGAGTCCAACATCCCTGTCCCCCTGGCTGTCCTCCTCCACCAAATGGATGTTATTATCTCAAAAAATGTGTTGCTTGGAAACCGTTGAAAGCGTCCTGCTGCGATTTTCTGAAAGAAAAAGTCACCGGGTTCCCGGCGTGGTTCACGACTGGAACCGCAGCTGAAACAGCGTCTCATCACGCATCCTTTTTCGCTTTTTGTTTTATCTTCATCTTCATCCTCTGTCCTCACCCCACCGCCACCATTTTTTCCAACGGGTCTTTAGGCAGCGCTCGCCGCCCTCCGCGGCCCATCATCTCCTCCACCGTGGAGGGGAGGGGGTCGCTGGAGTGGAGCATGAGCGGGTGCCACTATCCCTCACCGACGCCGCCGGAGCAGGACCGCAGGTACCAGCATAAGGTGTCTCTGGTGGTGCGCTACTTCATGATCCCCTGCAACATCTGTCTGATCCTGCTGGCGACGTCCACGCTGGGTTTCGCAGTGCTCCTGTTCCTAAACAACTGTACGTCACACAACTTTACTCCAGTGCAAGTTCATGAAACCTGTTTCTGATGTTTTCTGATGTTTTCTGATGTATCAGTAACCAACCAGAAATCTTACCTTTAACCTTTAGAAGAACTGGCTCAAACTTTGCTGCATGGTATAACCTTGTGAAAAAAATGTCTCCAAACTTATCAAACCCTCCTGTCATGGCAGCCTGTCTGCACTTTAAGCAGGGACATCAGAACAAGTGAAGCACCAGCCCCCTTTCCTTGACTCTGTGTCTGCAGTTTTGCAAAATTGCATCATATCTCGTATCCAGAGACTTGGCATTTACTTTGAACTGTGGGATGAAGTATTAAATGGGGATTAAATGTCTTTGGAGGATGAAAATTTGCCTTTTGGCCTTGAAAGCCCCAGCCCCTCCCGTCCTCCGCTCCCACAGCGTTATTTTTGTGCCACTTTATATTGAACGTGGTTCATTAGAAGGCAGAACAAAATGTTTGTGAGCTTTTTGTTACTGATGACAGTTCTGCTGGTGGGCATCACAGCATAACCTCAGACAAAGCGTTTCCTCAGTGTAGTTGTGACAGGAGAGGTTTGTTTCCCATCAAAGCCTTTGATTGGGAGAAAGGTTTTTTGTTGAACGTGTTCATTTCAGTGCCAAACAGTTTAATTTCATCTGGTACTTATTGAGATGTGATGTTCAGCCCTGTTCGTGACACATTTGGCCCTAAGGGGACAATTATTTGCTTCCACAACATGAATGAAACCTGTCACCGTGACAATTTTCATCCTGTTTCCACATCACCAGCAGCTCACCTTCAGGTGTTGCCCTCTAGAATGTGCCTGTCTGTTTCAGCGCTGACTTATTTATTCTCCTCACACGCTCAGAGACTCCGGAAAGTCTATTTCTGAGTGCCTTGCCAGTTTAGTCTGTGTTAAAGGTGACATTCCTCTTAATTCTGCTAAGTGGGCTTTGCAAGATTTGTGCCACATAATCTCTCAGGGAGGTGTTGTAATAAGTGGGAAATTAAGTGAATAAACAGTCCTAACAGTCATTTTTATGCTGCCAAATTGGGGTGGAAATGGAATTTGAGCAGAGGCTTTGAAAGACTCTGACATGTTTTTTTTTCCATTTGTCGTGTGTTGGCTTCGTGGTTGTTATCAGGCTGTTGACATTTCTGACACGGAGAAGACAAACCTTTTTGCATCTGTCAGTAAAGGTCTCTGCTTCTTCTCAAGGTTTGCGTCTCCCCCTCATATTTGTCAGTCACTCCTTGTCATGCTAATTGGGAGATGTAGGCGACTAGGCGAAGGAGGACGCTTCATTTGTAACCTCACCTTGTTACCCAATCAATTCCAGGCAGACAGATTCTATTAGATTTAATACAAACTCGGTTAAAACGGGCCAATCTTCACCTCTCAGATGGCCGAGTGAAAAGAAGAGCGCTGGAGAAATTGATGATGTGAGAAGGAGGCTCTATTATGCTGCCAAGAGCCCTCGCCGTGTGGCCACAAGGACAGCTGGATGGGATAGTGATAGTGCTGCTCGTGGTGACGCGCTTGTGTGTGTCTTTGTGTGTACTTCTGCACAGTGGGAGGATGGGTGTAAGAGGAGTTGTGCAACCTCGGATTCGCAATTTCTATTGTCACCATATGGGATGAAGCATGCCCACACACACATGCATGCATACACACAGTTTGTAACCCCCACTGCCTGCCAGCAGAGCCCACACAGACACACACACACAGACACACACACACTTTGCTTTATCATTCAGCACGAGGATGCATTAACCACAGCGTAGAGGGGAAGGTGGCACACACACACACACACACACTCTCAGGCTCTTTCTGCACATGGCTAAATGTCACAGTCAGACGCGTATTGATTTGCTGAAGATACAGCGTGAACGATGGCCATGTTGTGACATTCACACAGTGGTGTGAAGCCGTGCAGGTTTTGGCCAGGTGCAAAGCGAGATGGGAAGAGCTGATATGTTTATGGAGAGACCTTATCGTGTCCCATCGTTATGGAAATGTGAAGAAATCATTTAGCTCCTCCCGGCGTCTCGGCTCACTCTGTGCGGCACCACTCTGTCAGGCGCTCTCAGACTCGCCTTGATTTGATAACAGACTGTATCTGTGTTTGTGTTTGCTCAGACATGCTTATGAATGGAGGACGGGGAATCAGCCAACAGAACTCTGATATTCCCCCCATGCCAATTTTGGCTCCTCTCTTTTTTTACGCTTTTCTCTTTGAAGCCCCCCTCAGATGGAAATCAGTTACCGTTGTGACTGACTGGGAAACAGCTTCACCAGACACTTCATTATTCACCTCTAGCACCAGCCTCGCCTCTCCTCTCCCCTCTCCTCATTTTTCTTTCTCTCACACTCCCTCTCCCTCTCTCCTTCTCCCCCGAAGCCCCGGCTGTTGACAAGCAATTTTAAGTGAGCCTAAATTTAAAACTCAGCTGTGTCTCGGGACGCTGACGGGTATCGCAGGAGTCCTGAGGAAGGCTTTAGCACTGTGGTTGACGGCGGCCTCGGAAAAAAAAAAAAAGAGTTAGCTTGGTAATTGATGTGATGTATTTTATCTTCCTCATTATCCCTCCCAGCTCAGAGACATCGGAGAGACGGCTGGTCTGCTGCACATCGGCTCTGAGTGTGTGTGTGTGTTGGTGTGTTTGTTCAGTACAGGCAGCTCTGACAACTCACTGGGGCTCTGCTTAGTGAGTCAGACAGCCAAGTTGACTGCAAAAGCGCAGATGGTGGTTTGGTTGGGTCGTGCTTGGTCCTCCAGTGCCCCGGTGCTCCGTGGCCAGGATAACGTCATGGTGTTTGGGAGAGCTGCCACGTGTGTGAGGAGATGTCCATTTGGTGAAAGGGTGCAGTGAATCCTTTGACTACTTTAAGATCATCTCTCCAGATCAGTTTTTTGATTCATGGTGAAGTTTTCATTCATCTCTAAAGACACAGGTTTGCCAAGTGTCGTGTGTCTGACTCTGTCTCTTCGACTTGTTCATTACTTTGTTTCCCAAACCACCAGCAGCTGCTGCAACAAAGTTCTGCTGTGTGATTTCACATTGTGTTACGGAGATGCAGAAGCACAAGAGGGACTGTACGCAAACACACACACACACACTTAGTTTTCTACTACTCAGCCATCACATTGCCACCATCGACCCCTTATTTTCCCTCTTTTACAACCTCAGAAGGCATGTCAGAGGAAGAGCACCTCCCTGCTTTACCACAGCATGTTGCATTCAAGTTGTAACTTGAAAGCCATGTAGATCTAACTGGTGTAGATATCCAACCTTTTGGTGTGGGAGCCTGTAGTCATGAGATGTCAAAACAGAGGTGCCAGTATAGCTCAGTGTTTAGATTGCACGCTTTGTGTGCCGTCACTTCAGACCTGACACGCAGCGCTTCACTGCACGCCATCCCCCACGCTCTCTCCATAGTTTCTATTCTGTTCCAGTGCTTTTATTATGAAAATCTAAAAATCAACAAACATCCAAAGGTGTTTTTTTTTCCTCAAAAAGATAACCAAGTTTAGAAAATAAAGCTTGTTTAAGTGAAGTTTGCTGTAGTAACTGTCCTTTTGGTGGATGTGTCCTACCTCAATATGACCAATATCTTGTTAGGAACGTGTATTTAAAGCACAATCCTGACTCGAAAGTCAAAGCTAACATTAGGCTAAGTATTAGAATAGCAGACAAGAGCAGAAAACAACCTTTAAAGACGTGCAAAGTTGTAGTTATGCTCTCTGGATGTGATGTATGTATGGATATGATTTAGTTTGCACGGAAGCTCATTGTGCCTATTTTACCGATATCTGGCACACACACGCTTTCTTATGCTATATCAAATCTTATTATGTTTTTATGTCAGTTATTTGTTATTTAATAGAAAAAAAACAAAACCAAGTATCAGATGTCATACAACCTAGGGGTGGGAGAAAAAATTGAAGTACGAAATATTGGGATTTCTTTGTTTGACAATATCAAAATCGGGATTCTTTGACAAAAAAATTGTTTTTGTTTTTTTATTCAAATTCAGATTCTTCATTTGAGCCTTTGTTTATAAGCTGGATTGGAGAAAACTTTTCTCCACTAGAGGGTGAAATGTATTTCATGGGAAACTATGGCTCCTGATATAGTCTGTAGACATTATCATTTAACTTTTCCACATGGTCTTGTGTTAAAAAAGCAAGCTAAAAATCACTCAAATTGTAAATATCTATCAGCAACCCAAAAATTGTAAAAGAATTGAATCTTGAGAATAGCATATCCTCCCAGTTCTAATACAACCATTGTCTGGAGGTTTTACCACTTTACAACCAGTGAGCATGTTAAAGCCAATCACTTTCCTCTTACAAACACACCTTTACATCAGTGAACAAAGGTTTATCTACATTTTAAGAAGTGAACTTCATTGCCAAGCCACCCCCTTCAAAATAAAAGTATGTTTCTACTGAACGGAATAGACTAACAGAATCCCACCTTTAATCAAACGCTAAATCTGTAATATAATTTTGAAACTAGGTAATAAATCAGAAGAAAAAGTCATAAGCATAAAGGGCAGGTTGACCCTGCACTGTTTCTTAACTACTTTTGTCACTGTAATTACAATTCTGCAAGATTTGGGGTGGGTACTGTCTTTGCAAAAGCCCATCTTCTCTCTTTGTTTAAAGCTTTGCATCATTGTGTGCCACCACTATTGTGTCTGCCTGGTATTTGCATAATTGCCAAGCTAACCAACAGGCAGATATCCCACTCCATGTTTCTGTTGAGTGCTGAAATGATTAGTTGTTTAATTAATCAGTCAACCAACAGAACCTTAATCTGGAGGAATATGAATAGGGGATCAGCAGAAGCAAATAAATAACAACATATTCCAGCTCCAGCTTGTCAATTGTGAGTTTGCTTTTGCTTCCTGCCTAGTTTAAATTAAATATTTTTGTTTCCAACTGTTTGTTGGACAATGCAGGCAATCTTAAGACATCCCCCAAGGCTCTGTGAAATTGCTTTTTCAGTATTTTTTGGCAACTTGTAGGCCTCAAAACAATCATCCCATTAATCAAAAGTGGAAATGAATGTTTGTCAGCGCTGTGATTTCGTTTTTTTCTCTCTCCCCATCCTTTATTTCTCCAATAATCCCTGTTTCCTAATAAACATGTTCTTCATCCACTTCCATTACACCAGCTCAACTGATCTGTTTACATTGCTTTGTGAAGAATGACCTAATTTCCAAGCGTCAAGGTGTCAGGTCTGTGGAGAACTCAGGTTGCATGAGAGTTTCCCCCTGAGTATTAATCCATACTCAGTCATCTGACACTACAGGTCTTGTTTTATGGTTCCCACAGGCCAACAGGCATTATATCACGGTCTGCTGGGTGTTGACCTGGGGACTAGCATGATGTCATCTGATATATTATGAGGAGGAAAAGAACTGATGTCTTCTGCATGTGGCTGCTGGAGGTTGGGGGGAGGGATCGGGTGGATCTCTCACTGGAGTGCACTAACAGTAAACTTTAAATCTTATCTTGCACTTTTAGCCCCCAAACAAAATGAGTCTTCTCCCTGTTTTCTATTCTCATGTATTAGAAGTCGTGCGATGTGGTTTGGGATGAGGAGACCAGGAAACAATGATGTTACAGCCCTTGCTAACATGTTCTCATGTCGATTAGCTCAGCGGGGTTCCTGCAGGGCCCGGTCTTTGCATCAAAAGGTGTTAGATTGAAAAGCAATGCCTGTGGACAGAATGTCGCTCCTTTTTCTGCAGCAACTCAATTACTTGGCCTTTTACCCCTGGGAGGTCTGAATCCCCCCAAAACTAAAAACCTATTTCTCTCTCTTTTATCTCTTTCAGACAAACCTCCTCACTTCACACCGGCGCAGCCTCTTGATGGTAAGTCCTCTGTGGTTTCCTCTCTGCTAGCCTTCGCTGACCGCTGGTGTTCTGGGGATGTACCTGCTTTTAATGACCTTGGACAGCAGATTCCTGCCTTTGAAGTGGGCAGCCGTCTGTGTGTGCCGGGCCACGTTTGGCTGCTCTGCTTTTTGTTTCCACGCTGTTGGTATTGCAGGCACGTGGCCCAGGTCTGCTCAGGGCTTTGATGTGAGAAGGATCTTTTGATGACTTGATTTGATCTGCTCCACATAGCTAGTTGGGCTGATGTTCAATATCTGTAACCACAGCAGCATTCACGTCCGTCTGATAGGGTCTAATAGGATAATAACCCTGCCTTTCCTGGGTATGCTACATTACCTGAGAGTCTCGTCTCAAAACGAGGTGACAGACTGACAGCAACAAAGACAGCAGGTTAGTTTACAGTTACTGCACAAGTTATGTACACAGAGGAGCTGAAAATGGTTTCATTAGTCCAGCATTGTTGTTTACAAGACTGCAGGTAACTCTGAGAAATGTTTGTGAGGAACAGATGCTTGCAGAAAGAGAGTAAACTCAGTAAACTCACTCTCAGACATCGAGGCAGGCAGCACAAGTCTTACTTTTAATTAACTTTAGTGTTGTGTGAAATCATTTTTTTATGTGTGTGTGTGTACAAAAGTAATGCTGTTAACTTGTCTGTTTGATGTGAATTGAAAAGTTATTCTGACCGGTGGTAAGACAGTGTTAGAGTTTGATCCACAAAGACGTGAGCAAAGCATTAAACCACAGAAAGGTAGGGATGGAAACAGAAATAGGTACTTTAACCGAATTCCATCTGTAGTACAGAGTACATATTCATATAAATCAAAAGGTTCCATGTTTGGGTTCCCCAAATAAGAAAAGAATAGATGTGTTAAATTAAAAAATGTAGAGATTGTATTATTAAACAAATTAATATTTGTTTTACCACATTAACACACACAAAAGTACCAAAAATTGGTACCTATACTGATTTTTAGGTACCAGGCGCCAGTATTGCATTGTTTCAAATATGAAAAGTACCCATCCCTACAGATAGGTCAGAGCACTGTGTACAACTGTATAGATATTACACTTCGGCTATTTTGACAGAAACCAACAGGGTTAGTGATTTGTAGGGATGGGTGAGTGCTGATATCTGATATCAGATATCGGGCCGAGTCTTTTTTCAAGGTTTCAGTACTGTCAGAGGCTGCCTATAGTAGCAGCGTATACCCAAGGCAAAACAGTCTTTTATCGAGAAAGTCCTCCTCAGGTCCTGTTCAGACAATATGAATTAATCAGAGAGAGTTGTGCTGTCTTTGTTCAAAATGATGTCACTGTTCCCTGAAATTTTATGTATCAAAAATACTAGTAGTATCAGTACTCGGTATCAATGAGTACTCAAGAGGCAGTGCTTGCACTGGTATTGGTGTGACATGAAGTGGTATCGAACATCCCTAATGATTTCTCATGAGGTAAATAATCTGTGTGGTTAACTCCACTAGTCAAAGCTGGTGCCTGATTGGGCCACCCAAGTTTATTTCTGACCGATCATTTTTACATTTTTCTCTTTTGTATCTGTTCGAGATCCATCCAGGATCAATGATCTGTGCGATCTTTCACTACTCTGTGCCCCTGGTGATCCCCTGCAGCGCCTGACACACGATCCGCAGGGGGTCTGAGAGAGCAGAAGCGCGCGCGGGAGAGGTCATTCAGTGTATCCCTCCTGCTGACGCATTGATTGTAGAGCAGCGTCTCATGTTGAATATGAGCCCTCTCATACTGCTGTTGTGAGTTATGTGCAACTGATCACTGCAGATGTTCAGAGCTCCTCTAGCTTGTTGTGAATGTTGTGATTTTTATGGAAGGATAACAAGCCACACCCACAATAAGATCACCTATTGTGGTTACAGAGTAAAATGTTTCAAAACTTGAGTTGTGTTATTGGCATGTCTTTGAAATCCTTTGCTGCTGATGAATGTCAGAAGATGATCTCACACATACAGAAAAGGGAAATGCTAGGAGGTGAGGCGGGAGCTGACAAAGAAACCTCCTTAAAGATAAAAGGATTACATAGATCAGAAAACATAGCATAAACTCAGACATTTACCACACTGCCTTCCCTGGCACTGATACAGCGTGGAACACACCACCAGCTGTCAACCCAGAAGTAGCTGCTAATGTTCAGTCTTAGAGTGTTGTTGCCTCCACTTTTAGCTCAAAGCATGATCCTGAAATCTGTGGAGATACACACCTAACTACTACAGGTGTGAAAAAATATTCATACTTAAAATATCAATATTTCAACTCTTAATAAAAATATTTTGGTTAAGATAAAAATTCATATTTTAGGTGAGTTGGAAGTACAATACATCTTCCACACCCCCACTGAAGTAGATGGCGCCAAAGAGCTACTCTGCTGTATGTTGCCCATAAACTGAAAAAATAAATAAAATGTCAAAGTATATACAAAATATTTGATTCCTGAACTTAATGATATGGCTTTTGATGCTGTAAACATAAATGTTTTCTCTCTATTCTTGAGTCAGTTAGTTTCAAATTATTTAAATTTGAATTTTTACAGTGAAGTAGACTGATAAAATAATTATGAAAGTCTTGTTTTCTGCAATATGAGATTTTTTATGAGAAACGTTGGTTACACTATGCAACGTTTATCAGTTTCACCAACTGACCATGTCTTTCTGTCTTTCAAACAATATTTTTTTTGTAACATGAGTTTAATGGCACAGTAGTTTAAGTGACAAACTTGACACACTTTATGTTTTCAGGTTAAGTATTTGTATGAAACACTGCAACGGGCTCTCTTCATTTCAAACACAATACAATCTAAAAAAAAGTTGTTTTCAATCAAATAGTTTACTATGAAGAATATTGCAATATATCACAATATTGTAATACATGCAAACAGAGCTGAAACGAGTCCTCGAATGATTCAAGGTACTCGATTACAGCAATTACTCGAGTAATTTTCTCCGCCTCGAGGAATCGTTTAATTTTAAAAAATATCAAAGAGTTGTATTTCAAATACAGCTGAGGCCATATTAAGAGAGTTTTCAGACCCCACAAGCTACCTCTTATACAAAGTAGCAACTAGCAACAAATCTAGCTTCTTTTCTGGAGTTTAGAGACTAATGGGTCATTCTATGAAACGGGTGCCATTTGGGTCCACAACATTTGATGAGATGTACAAGGCACAAAAAATGTGTCAAAGTGTGTTAACAAATTTTGGAGCTACCAAAGCAAGTGCTCTTATTGACATGCTGTATCAGAAAATTCAATTTCTTAAAGAGAAAAAAAATCATTTGAAAAATAACTGCTCTTTAACTGAACAAAAATGTATTTTATCCGATTAATCGATGGGATTTTTTGAGAGAATACTCGAATACTAAAATATTCAATAGCTGCAGCCCCCTACATGCAAATACTCACCTATACTAACTAGTCACTGTTACATGGGCACTGTTAGCTTTGAAGGTGGGATATGTGCCAGTGTCCAGCACATGAGGTAAAAGTACTGACTCCTTTTTTTGTTAGCATTCATTTCTAGTCCAAAGTTGTTGCCAGTGAGTTTCCCCATCTTATATCTATGTTTCCAAACATGTTGCCTCACTCCATCTTCAACTTTTCAAAATACATTTATTTATATCCCAGATGCTCCAGACTGATGGTGGGTAAACTTCTGCCCTGCAGGCAGTAGTGTTTGCAGTACACTGACAGAAACCCTGCAGTGTGTGGACCTGAGATGTACCTCGCCTTATTATTCACATGTTGTCATCCTGTCCTACACACATATAAATCTCGTGCTATGGCTGCGGTGTTGTTTCAGCTGTTTGTTGAGCCCAGTAGCATGAGCCGTTAATTAAAAAAAGCAACAATTTATTTCCAAAACGGTGCATCTCTGCGAGCTTTAATTGGAGGAAAACAGCTGCTTTTCAAGCTGCTATCATGAATATTTATCGAAGGCAGCACAGTGCGACGGTGTTTGATAGACTTTGGTGTTGTGTCTTTTTACTGCACAGACAGGCAGCCAGGGATGGACTCCTACTGGATCTGGAGGTGTTGTATGTTCCTGCTTGTGTGCAGGCTACAAAGCCCGAGGTTTGGAGGATGAGACACACAGAGAAAATGTTTCTAATGATCCCAGCCGGCCAGCTGATGCCAGGGACAAAAGGCCGCCGTGGGGGCTTGCCGAATCTGTTTCTGATAATTGCTCAATCACTCGCCCCATAGGCCGGCTTGTTTGGAAAAGCGGTTTGCGAAAGATGTCAGCTTAAAAAATGTATCAAATTAGAGGTGGTTTATGATGAATGCGATTGTCAGGCAGAGACACTACAATAGGCCGTTCGCTGTCAATGTGAAATGGCTCCAACAAATAATTGAGCTTGATTGGAGCATTTCTCAACTTCCCCTCACCCTAACACCTGAGGAGCATATTCCAGCTCTGATTTTTCCTCCTTCGTTTCTCATATCCACACAACACAAGAGATTCAATTGCAGCCGGCACAGCTTGCAACAGATATTTATTTTAGTTTTAATGAAAGATGGAATTGCTTGACAAATGATTATATCTCACAGAGAGGTCTCTATTTGTCTGTTTTTGAAGCAAATATTGCCATAAAATGTGGCTCTCTGCTGGGAAAATAAGAAACAGTATGCGGGCAGTGAAGCAGACCATTCCTGTCTCCCATTGAATTTCCCCTTACAAAAGAAATAACGCCCTGCTTATCGATGGAGCCACTCATTTCCCATGTATTAAAGTTTTTGCTGTCTGAGGGCACAGTTTGTTTCTGCACTAGTCAACCGTTTAAAAGCTGCTGCTAGCCTTTAATTACATTTCCAATAGTTCTGTAGGCTTTCCATCAGCAGTCTTTGCTGTTTTAATGTGCCCGACAAAACAAAAGGCGCAGTGCCCCAATCAGTGGGGTAAGCCTGCCCTGTGGGACGCAGTTTCTGCGGGTCATTTAATGCTGGGGAGATTAGTGGGACAATTAGGCTTGGCCCAAATTAGACAGTAGGCTGCTTTTTTTTAAGACACATGGTTGTATTAGTCGTGGAGGGGTGATTTAGAAGATTCTCTAACCCAGCAGAGGGCTAATATAGCTCTGCCATTTGTCAAATCTGCTGAAAAGAGCAAAGGGGGCTTCTTCTGTTGAACTTGTCCTCAGTTGTCAAGGACAATCTGCTCAGCGGTACTTCATTACAGGAAATCACAGACAAGATACCAAGGAGTCTGCATATTTAAACTGCCTAATTTGTGTCTGAGCTGCAGCTGATGAGACATCCTTATTAGCGTGAGGAGAATCTGCAGAAAGTAAAGGAATTTGTTCTGCAAATGAGAGCAGGGGAATCATGGGACATGATGAGAGGAAATGCAGGTTGTGCACAACACAAGCAAAGCTCTTAGATGATATTTATGGTGAGCACCACCCGCAAATAGCTGACGACTGCTCCCCAATGAACGGCCTATAATCACCAGTCAAAAACAGTGACAAAAGTCACAAAGCAGCCTTTAATTAGCCTCTTTCTTAGAAAGCTCAAAGCAGCAGTTGTTTGGCTCAGGCCACGCTCATTATTGCCTGTCGTCTCCTGATAATAAGACAGTTGTTGCGCATTGGCTAAAGCTAGCAGGCTCAGAGAATTCGCAGCTTGAGGGATTAGGATTGGACTTTGGTTGACTCTGAGAAATGCTTGATGGATGAGGCTCTTGGACCCCAGTTGTGTCCACCCAGAGCATCCACATCCAGAGAATGAGGCATGTTTGTCCTCTGTTCAAGGACACAGGAAGGACGCGGTGGCAACGTAGATTACATCTCATCTGTATGTGACGCATGCCATTTTCATCAGAGATTTATTGCTTTAGGGGGAATTTGTGTCATATGATTAATGTCAAACCATGTTAAGTGAAGGAAAAAAATGAAAGATTTTATTGCTTGAATCCTGTCTCAAGGTCCTCAGGTGTAAAAGAAAAGTCAGGTGTAAAAAGCTCCCAGGAGGAAGTCTTCATTTCTTCCTTTTACAACCTGAGGTGACTAAACACTGGCCACAAAAGGCCCCAAACAGGCTCTAGAGACCCAAGAGAAACGGCGATGAAATGGAGAAAGAGCGTCACTGAGTTCAGAGGTCCTCTGCGACTGTTGCTGGCAAAAACCTGCCTGGCAGGAGCTCATTCGCTGTGAATCCTTCAATTTCGTGTTTGTCACTGACAGCATTCCCCAGAGGATGCTCCTAACCGACACACAAAATAAACTCCTGGGCTGAAATGTGATTTGATCTGGGACGCCTGAAAAAAGTGCCGACGGGCTCACTTATACTCCAACAACACTTCCTCTTCCTAAAGAACTGACATAACTCTCTGTCAGCTCGGGGAGAATACTGTTACTAACGGCTCCACAACAATTACAACCTCAGATAGAGGACACACACTCACACACACTCACACTCCAACATATATATATATATATATATAAACACAAACTGTCCTGTAATTTATTCCAATGCTGCCTTTCCCTGTGTTCTTGACTGTAAGCTCGGCTCAGAGAGAGGCAGAATTAATTATGACTCCTCGGCCTATCTTAATTAAATCATTTCACATCATAGATTTTGCACAACAGAGGCAAAATATCTACCTCATCTCTTAGCCGGGGCGAGGGGCGCCGGCTGAGAAAGCCTCGCATCAAGATATCAAAGGTACACTGTAAAATTGCCTCTCCAGGATTACGATTTCACAGCAGAGTTGTCATGTCCGGCTTTTAACAGAGAGCAGCTTGTTAGCCGGGTATTGTGGAGGATGGTGGGGGGGAGCGAAGGAGTGTAAACAGTAGCAGCCTTGACTTTATCAACAGAAAAGTTTGTTGCCCTTTGAAAGTACACAGAGTTTAAAATGAACTCTGGATCCTCACCTCAGTCAGGGTCACCTGCTCCTTTTGTGTCTGTGGACTCAGCACTTGTGTAGGTGAGCGTCTGACAAGCGCGGTAAGTAGCGTCTTTTCATAAGCAGAAAGAATCAACGCACTCCCATCAGCCCTCACGTCAAAGCGTTCATCTTTGACAGCGTTCCTTCTCAGACTCCCCTCACCTCGGCTTATCCAGTATTGATTCAACAAGACAGGTTCGAAGCTGCAGTCCAGAGCCAGAAAACACAAATACCAATACGGAAGGTGAGAGCAGAGTCTGCCCCAGGGCTAAGCGCTACATAGTTTTTGCTTTTTATTTTCAATGACATGGAGTAATTATTAACACAGTTTGCAATGCGGGTTTGCTTTGATATCTCCCCTCAGTGGTGGTGCAACCCCTGCCGATTGTTGCTGCGGGTTATTCCAGGACCTGGGACCTTGTAAGGATCAGCAGGTCTTTGATGTGGACGGACAGCACACTGAGCTATCTCTGCCTGTGATCTGGGAGCTGTCAGTCGGGCTAGTCAGATAGTCATGTCTGATTCGTTGGTATTAGGCGCCTCAGTTTTATAGGAGACTTAAGGAGCAGTGATCCCTGATCTGAAATAACCCTGTTTGATCGCCTCTGTTCAACTTTTTAACGATTTTTTTGCCTTAATTTAACGAACAGCTTGAAGAGAGACAAGAAATGCAGGGAGGGAGAGGGATGACATGCATCAAACTTGATCCCAAGACCAGCGAGAGGAGAACTACAGACTCTATCAACAGAGCCAATCTAGTGCCCCAGTTTGACGTTTAAACAGCCTTTTTCTGCCCAATGAATGTCAAAAACCAACAACAAAAGGATCCCAAACTAAGTCTTTTTCTCATTTTTTTGATAATCTCAGTATTCAGACATTTTTCTTTGGCATCACATCTAATTCTGCCACAATTTCGCTGTTTTGTGTTCCAGGTTCTGCCTCGTAGACTTACTGCAGGAACTCCTAAAAGTTATAATTTCACTGCGAATCATTCGTTCAGCGACTGAAAAGAAAATTATTCAAGAATTCTGAGAAGTTTCTACTCATATTTCAACTAAAGCAGCAATAAAGAAACCCTAAAAAGTGGTTTTCTTCTGAAGTAGGGTTGCAAAGGGGCAGAAAATTCCCCGTAAATTTCTAGAATGCCTTTAATAATCTTGTGCTGAGGAAATCTTACACAGTGCATGAAGGGAGTGTGGCCTCAACAGCCCTGCAGTCAGCAAAGTGCTGCTTTGTGTCAAGTAGAGATATTGGCAGAGATATTAGGGATGCACCAAATTTTGGCCAATACCAATATCCCAAAAAATAAATAAATAATACCAAAAATCCAAAATTAATATTGCTGTTATGGCTGATAACCTGTATTTTCCCAATATCAATATTGGTTGAAAAAAAAAAAAAAAAAAATCCTCCCGCGACCCTGAACAGGATAAGCAGTTCAGAAAAGGAATGAATGAATGAAAACCGTGTCGAGGTAGTTCAGAGAGAAAGATTGGCATCATCATAATAAAAGACGACAATGGAGAGGATCAAAGAATGGAGCGCTCAAGATGAACGTGATCAAAAAAGTATGTTTTGGCTCAGTTTTATGGATAAAAAAACAGAAAAAGAGACACAAAAGAGAGTCCACTCTTTACAGGTAGTTTTTGTTTTTACATGGTCATAGAAAACAATACTTTTTGGGTCTGGAGAAAGATTGTTCAAGATGCTCTGAAAATGGCCGGCAGCTAATGAGTAAATATTTGCCTTCTTTTGCACATTGGCCGATACCAATATGTTTAAAAAATGACCAACATCGGCCAATACCGATATTGATACTGATATATAGTGCATCCCTATTAGATATTCAAGTGAACTTGCATAAAACTGGTTGTTTTAGCCAAAAGTATGCAACCACAAAGGTACCCGAGCTATATTAAAGTCCCTCTTTACTCGCATAAATTCCTGTTTATCCCCATAAATTCCCATGGAAGTTTCTAAATCTGAAAAGTCCTGAAATTTTGCAACCCCACTTAGAAGCTGTTGAATTTCTTCTGAACTGTACCAAAAGGCAGATCTAGCACAAGCTCCTCAGTAAGATTACCAAGTGAGTGGTTAAATGCTGATACCAGCTCATGCCTGATGAAAGCTAAGGGAGCTGGCTTCAGCTGTTGTCTAACAGTAGCCAGAGGGTTATCAAACATGCTGTGTCCTTTGAAAAATGACCTGTTGCCCTGCAGAGTTTCACAATTAGTTTTCTTTTCAGTTAGTCATGAAAAACGATGTTGGTCCAACATTTTAACCAAAAATCATTTGATTCTACCACCCAGAGCACGAGGAAAGGTTCTGCTTTGTGAACATGCCCCACTGCTTCATTTACAAAGCTTTTTTTTCTCCTCTTACATTTCTTTTTACATGTTATGATGAGCTCAGCAGGTAAACTTAATGTGTGATTGTTCTCTGAGGCGGAAGAAATGGACCTTATCTCTTACAGAGATGCTTTAGAGCAGAACTTAATTCCCTAAAGCAAATGTCAATTTTGCCAACAGGTGTCACATGATTTGATGGAAATTAACAGTTTATTATTAGTTGTAACTACAGTATGTAAATAAAAAAAGAATATTCTTTTACATCCAACGCTCCTTTACTCAACCTTCCTGTGAAGCTATCTGGTGTGAATCGTGAATAGGGATGTCCCTGATGCAGATTTTTTGACTTCTGATCCAATCCGACTTTTCATATGTTTTGCCGATACCAATCCAATACCGATCTGATACCGAAACGGTTCTCTGATAAATCCCATACTCTGTTGGTTGACTCTGTTGTAAATGACGAATCACATTTGCTGTATCAAAGTTGATACCTCCTCAAGGAACACTTTACAAATGTTGCAAGTTGATGTTTTACTTCACAGGTGTCAAACTCGTGCCATGGAGGGCCAAGAGGCTACAGGTTTTCTTTCCAACCAAAAACTCCACCAGCTGAATTCACTGATTAGCCCCTGCTCTCTGCTTGAAGGTGAGGTAATCAGTGAAATCAGCTGGTGGAGTTTTGGGTTGGAAGGAAAACCTGCAGCCTCTCGGCCCTCCATGGCATGAGTTTGACACCCCTGTTTTACTTCATTGCTTTCCGGTGAGAATTGGTCCCACACGGCGTACATGTTTGCACCGTGGTTTGATGCACAGCAGCCATAAAGCGTGACAGTGCTGAAATCACATGAAAAGTGGATCAGTCCCGATGATGTAACGAAATCCGATACTATTCGATTCTCCAAAAATAGTCATATCGGGCACTGATACTGATCAGTGTATTAGATCAGGACATCCTTAATTGTGAACAAGAACAACCCTTTATCAGCCAAGTTTCAACCATTACTACAGTTTAACTACAGCCATTTGCTTCATCTTGACACAAAACGTTTCGAGTTTGCCCATCAGAAAGAAGGTTAAAAAAAAAACTCATTGGATAAGAAGGCTACTTTAGAAGTACAATTACCTTTACTCTTCTCTGTGTAACCTTTGTGTAAAGCTCATGTTTGAGGATCATTCCCATTTACTCGTGTGTTTCTTAATAAATACTTTTCAGTAAAAGCCATGACAGAAAATCTTTGGAAGCAAAGTGTCTCTGCTGGAGTCCCCGCTTCTCTGCGTGAAGGAGTATCACTTTAAACTGACTAAAGCTGTGATTGGAGAATCACTGTTGGGGGGAAGGATTAAGCAAAGGCTCCATTTCATGCAAATCTATTTTCTTCATTTCAGAAAAAGACTTTTGTCGATGTTTTCTCCTGAAAATACCTTCACACGGATGAAAGTTTACTTTAATGCTCGCTATTATCTTGCCCGGTTAATTGCTCATCGGATTCATCCAGACTGAACGAGTGATTTCCTTTTCATGGCGGCAGAATAAGAGATTTAGAAATAAAAAGAAATCAGAACAAATTTCTAGCGTGTGAAGTCTCTGAAAGGAAATGGAAAGAAAAGCGTTAGCAGGATAAACAAAACCCCATTGACAGTATGAATCGGTGCAGGCTAATTAACAGTTTCTCTCTGCCTATCAAAGAACGAACTGCGGAGCAGGCGATGCAGATGGGGGCTGAAAGCTCAACCGTTCTCTGCGTTTTGTAGAATATCGAAACCAATTAGCATGTGGGATATCGCTTTAAATAAGATCTTTGTGTTCTTTGAATGTTGACAGAAGCCATCGGGCACCGGCGAGGAGCTGTGTCCTATTAACACAGCAGTGAGTTATTTTAAATTGGGGCTCTGTTGTCGCTCCAGTTTGAGTTGTGATGGGCAGGCGCTAATTTAATTGTTGGGTGGCGATGTCAGGAAAATAACCACACTGGGAAGCGTAACCAGTGCGACAAATTCCATTGTCAGGTTGTTAATTAGAGGAAAATAAGTGGCTTGCCGTGTCAGTGTGTTGCTGAACATTATTACGCTGTGATATCCTGCCATTATCCGAGTCCTGCATCACAGTCACAGTCAGCGTTTCCCTTATTAAGGAAAGTTATTGGAGCGTTTTACTCTGAGCTGACAACATCCACACTGTTCACGCACAGATGTACTGTATATCTGAGCGTTCTCTACAAGCAGAGGCTGCTGGAAAGTCAGGCATCTACAGTTCAGTGCTCTCTTGCTCTCTATTGCTCTGTCAAACACACACACATGCAGGCACACACACACACACGCTCTCTCCCTGACTTGAACATTTCACCCCTTGCTTTTTGTTTTTCTTCACTCAGCCAGAAACATTGTTTACAGATTGCAGTTGAACTTCAGTATGTGCGCACAAACACACAAACACACACACGCTCTGGTTCTCCCCACACATTACAGAACCCCGAACATCCGATGTTACACTTTGTATCTACTTTTATCTTCCACTGCATGTGTGTCTGCTGAGGGGGATGATGGTGTGTGTTTGTTTGTTGTTCTTGTGTACAGTATGTGTTCCTGTTGAGCGTGTGTGTGGGTTCCTCAGAGGCTCATACTCAGGGTGAAACTATCTGAGCTGAACCTCCTACCTGCAGCCTCACCCCGACACACACTGATACTCACAGAAAATATGAAACCGTCTCCTTTCTCAAATTTAAGCCTGGAAAACCCTAAGACAGGGAGGCTTAGTGTAGAGCCTCCATTCTGGGAGTGAGTTCACTGCTAATATGGTTGCTCCATCTGTGGAGGGAAGGAAGTCTCACCCCGTTAACACACACACACACACACACAGAGTCTCACACAAACACACTCGAGTAGCACTTTCCCACATGTGTTGTCGTCATATGATTTCTGGACCCGGAGGCCTTGAAGTCAACCAGTATCTGTGAGTGTGTCGTGCTGAATATACAGCGCACATTATGTCCAAACACAGTGACACACGGCCCAGCAGCACACCAGTGACACCATTCACACCCAGCTCGCTTCTTTTACATTAAAGCCTGTGATAAAAAACACACACACACACATAGACGTGGCTGATCACTGCCCTCTCTCTGAGCTTTAATAAGATTTATGACTGCAGAGAGCCAGACAGAGGGCAGAAGATATTGAGACAAAGAGAGAAACAAATAGAAAAAGACTGCAAATCACCACCATTATTTGAATGCTTCGCTTCTGCTTTTCCCCTCAGTGTAATAAAACACAGATAATACACAGTGTGTATATATTGTAGCTGGGGGAGTGAAGGGACAGAGTTTATTAAATGCTACAGTGTGACACAGAGCCAGCCGGGGGCATAGTGAAGGATAAAGACACATTAAACTGTTTACCCACCTGTCAAAGGCTAAAATAGTGTTTACTCAAAGGCCCCAGGTGCTTATGTAGATTAAACGAGTGTGTTTGTGAGTGTAAGATGGGACATGGTGAGTTTTGGTGGCTGGTTTGGACCTGGAGTTTAATCATGTGAGAAACACAGCAGCCACAGAGCAGAGTCGTCTCTGGTGTGAGGCACAAATGAGAAAATGAGATCTGGGGAATGAGACAGAGAAAAGGACTCAAGTGGCATTGATTTTTATTTGACATGAAGCAGGTACACACAGATTAAACACTTTGCATAAACACACTTTGCTCTGTGTTTCATTTTTAATGGCTGCCTCAATTTTTAATTCGATTCATTTTATCACAAAAATTCACATCAAGTTCACCACAAACCGCCTCCTTACATACATGACTTAAATGTTTCCCCACCTCAATCATTAGCAGTATAGGAATTTATAGACCTGATAACTACATGCTATTTTGTCACTACTTTTGCTTTTATCCTGTGTTGTGTAAATGTTTTTCAACATGCATTGATAAAGAAGTTTTTAAGATAACATTTTATGCAGAAAAATGCAAAGTGTAGATCAAAATGATGACTTTGAAATAGGGATGGGCATTTCTACCAAAAAGAGTTACGTGACATTCTTTTTGGAAGGAGTTCCCACACTTCCCAACCCATTTTTGAGCGTCTCCTCCAATCCTCCAACCTATTAACTTCTGGTCTGGCTCCGTTCATTGTGTCACTTTGCTGCCGTGGTCAAGTTAAATATGATCTGGTTTGGACACGGTTTGTTTTATTTTGAAAGTTATCAGACATTTTTGATGGTTTCTGTGCATCACTTCCTGTCCCACTTGGTCTGCTTTATGTAGAATACAACTACAATCTACTGCAGACAGGACAAAACGATCGTCACATGAACTATTCAATTTTTTTTTATGGTAATGACTGTTCAAACAATTCGAAATCATTGCCCATCCTTAGTTTGAAACTTAGCTTGTGTTTTACAATAATCAATTAATCAATCAATCAATTGTTCAGTCATACTTATTTTTCTGACTCTATACCATAAACAAAAAGGTTCCTAAAGTGCTTTAACAGTGGTGTCAGGAGTAACAGTATGAAAACAAGCAAACCATAAATAAAAATACAGAGTAAGGTGCTGCACAGCTACAGGTGTTAAAAAACCTTTCAGAAAAGATAAAACAGAATAAAACAAAGTGCGTGCATAAACATGGTAGCCCTTGCCAGAGTTAAAAAAAACTATTCCAAAAAAAGTAAATGTTTAGCCTAGATTTAAAAAGGCAAAGATCAGTAGTGGTACCTATGTTGGCTAGCGTGTTTCACAATCCATACATCTGCACCGATCCCTAAAGGTCAGTGGTTTGGTTTCCATGGCATTTTTAACCGTACATTTAAGTTGCTTTGAATTTGGAATACACCAATCTCCACTTCTCATACAAATATTGATACCTGGTGTTACGTTGGTATTTGTAAAAACCAAAACTGATCAGTTTTGGTGTTGTTACTGTCAGAGTTGTTGGCGAAACAAGCGTGGAATACCTCTAAACTCCTGAACTGCTTTGGTTATCTTCCTCCATGATGTTTTAGCTCAGCTTAGCACAAATACACAGACCAGAGTAAACGCACATGAATGGAGACCAGCACAGAACTCGGCTACATGGATCTGTCCTATGTATCCAACCCATGTCACCAATTTCTGAGCTTGCGTTAGAGTCGGTATCAGACCAAACCTGATATCACAATAGATAAACAATTTTTACCAGTGTCTTGATTTGAAAATCGAACCAATGCAAGTCTTCCACCCAGTCCACTGACGTGCAGTCAGCAAAGCAAGCACTGAAGTTCACTTACATCAATCTTATCAGCTTCACTGGTAGGTGTCAGCTACATGACGCAAAGTGCAAATCAAAAGCTTAATTGCGTCATTATCAGGAAGACACTACTGCAGCGTAACTACAGTGCACGAAAAATGACAAAACAACTCATGCACACACACACACACATAAACATGTTAATGTGAGATCCACACGTTAATACTGTCAGTGCTAATTTATTCACATGTAGAGCATGAGCAGGAAAAATCTGGTTGCACACATTTGAGATACCATGGTGTCTTAAAATGAAATGAAATCCTTCAGACGATGCATTTGCATTTAAAAAAGCCAGGTCTCCACGCTTGGTGTGGCAGAATGAGCTCCTTATAAAGAATGAAGCTAATGAGACAATTTAATGGGAGGGCTATATGATGCTCCCATGGGAGTTATTAAAGCAAGGGAAGGTTTGCCTCATATGCTTAACAACGACAGAGAACACATGTGTGATTCTCCACATATTACATTCAAAGGTTGTCTCTGCAATGTGTCAAATGAGCAGTAGCTGAAATGATAGAGGCTTGTTTTTTGTTGCAGAACCTTCTGTGGGGATATAGAAAAATATAATTTAGGCTTGAGTGGTCAGTACTCAAGCTGCAGAGATAACCAGCTGTTTCATCTAAAACTGAGGTCTTCAGGTTGAGAACAGTCTTCCTTGTTTTTCTTTTATGCTCAGGTCAAACACTGCTCCAGCTGTGCTGAAACCGTCGTGAGCGTCTAAATTGGGAAGGATTATGATCCATCTATCTGTATCTGCCCGTCGGCTGCATCTGTCTGTTTGCCTTCTGAAATTGTTTGGGAGAAACAATGAAGACGTGTGGTGCACTCTGGGTGCAATGAGGGGAATTCATTTTCCCCAAGGCTGGCTTTGTGCTCGCATTGTTTTGTTCACTTTGCATGCATTTAACTCATCATTACATTACATCGCCCACAGTATTTTGAGCCATACACCTCGAAGTGTGTGCACGAGAGAGAACAAACAGAGACCGTTTAGTATTCCAGCAACCTCGCACATCTGCCCGCCCGCTCATTTCCATAATGAGGGAAAGAAAGAGGAGAGGAGGCACGGAAACAGAATGAAAAAGTGACGACAATTTAAACAATTTAGATGTTTACTTTTAGAGAGAAAGAAAGGTTTGTATTTCTTGAGTGTAAACAGTGAATGTGTGTGTGTGTGTGTGTGTGTGTGTGTGTGTGTGTGTGTGTGTGTGTGTGTGTGTGTGTGTAGCGCTGTAATTTGGCTGTTGGAGCAGGTTTTATGAAGTGTGAATAGTAAGTTTTCACTTTCTCACAGTGTGACGAGAATAAAAACAGTAGGTCCCATGAAAATTGTCACGTTTCTCCACAGTAGACATACAGACCTGTGTGTGTGTGTGTGTGTGTGTGTGTGTGTGTGTGTGTGTGTGTGTGTGTGTGTGTGTGTGTGTGTGTGTGTGTGTGTGTGTGTGTATGTATGTATGTGTGTTTCTTGCTTGTTTTTCCACTGGAGTCTCAGGCACCCAGGCACACTCTGTTACTCCATAATGAGGGGTTAGTGTCAGAAATGGCAAACACTGTGTGTGTGTGTGTGTGTGTGTGTGTGTGTGTGTGTGTGTGTGTGTGTGTGTGTGTGTGTGTGTGTGTGTGTGTGTGTGTGTGTGTGTGTGTGTGTGTGTGTGTGTGCTGCTGTGTGTGTGTTTATGTGAACTCTGGTAATTTGAGGAAACTGCTGAATATGCTGTAAAGAGATGGTATGACTCACCCGTACTTAGGGTTAAGGTTAAGGGTGACGCCACAAGTAAAGAGAAACAAGTCAGATAAGTCTTAAAACTTTTCCCCATTACAGCAAAATGACTGAGATATATGAGAAGTAACAACAGTTTTTCAAAAAAACCTGGCTGCTCAGACATAATATTTAAGAATATGTAGCTTATGGTAATACAAGATAAGTCAGATTACTGTTGAAAAGTTTTTAGTAGTGCTGTCAGGCGATTATGAAAATAATCTAATTAATCACAGGATTTGTAATTAATTAATCGAATTAATCGCAATTTAATCTCATATCTGCTTAAGGTCCCAAAATAAAGAATTTGGATTCCAGGACATTAAAATTACATTAAAAGACATAAAAAAAACATTTAAAAATAAGGTGGGAATATATACAACACATTTTTAGGTACCCTGATGCATAAGGAACACATGAAAAAAGTGCTATGGTTCTATCTTTACAAAATCTACACATTACTGCACCTAAGATAAGCTGATTTAATTTTTGGGACGGTTTTTGCTTCTGTCACATTTTTATTCAATGTGGACTCAATTTTTTACTGCAATATGAACTTCTATACTTCTATGAGGTCAGGAGAACCAAAAGGCTAAAGGCTAAAAACTGTGAGGAACTATGTACAAAACACTTTATTCAAGTCTTAGCTCAAAGAAAAGTGAAGTATTTTCAGTTTTACATGTTCTGAACACACATGCTGTTGCTCATTGGTGCAGAGCAGCCCCAAGCTGAAACATGACACAAGTAACATGGAAGGAAATTTTCAAAGAATTCTTAAGATTTAAATACAGGACAAATATCGATCATTCAGAGCTTGTCTAATGCAGTAAAGAGTGTAGAATTATCTGTTTGTTACAGAATTGAGCAAACGGTTGGTTTTCTGCCGATTTTCAAAAATGACGTGAATAAACGAGATGTGGACAGCAGTCTCACAAAAATCACTCTTGTTTCCCCTGCGGTTTAAAGCATGTGGCTGACGTCATGTGTGATACATTTAGGGACTGTCAGAAATTTGAGAATCTGACAACAACACCACTTTTTTTTTTACAGCTTTTGAATAGGACAAATGGTTTGTAAATGCCAGATATTTGAAAAGGAGTGCGTCTTTGAACCCCCCATGGGTTTGGGATCCAGATTAATCTGCGTTAATTTTTATAATGCGTTAATTTGAGGTGTAATTAATTAATCTAATTAACGCGTTAAAATGACAGCCCTAAATTTTATCATAACAAGATAAGGTGAAATTACGGTGTTTCAAAACTGATGTCAATTTGAGTTTGCCAACAATTTGCAATTTACCTGATGACCTCCAGGGGGTGCTCATCTTTTTACGAAAGCAGGATGTGAGAGAAGAAGAAAGTTTATTTTTAATGTTTCCTGCTGTACTGAGTTTCAATTTTGATCTCATGTTACTGTTAGTTGTATTCATTATGTTCCAATGAAAACAGAAACAAACAGCAAAGACACTGATGAGAGGCTTGGTTACCTGTAACTGAAAACAAACGATGGTCACTTTTAGCTTCAAGTAGCCAAGATGAAAACGCACAAACCCTGTATTTTAGGATATAAAAACGTTGGTCCGTGTGCACTGAGCAAAATCATGATAGCTAACTTAAGATGAACGGTTACGCATTTTTTATTTCTTTTTTAAAAAATAACTGTAGGTTCAGGTAAAGGAGTTCTTCAAAGATGTGTTTTTGTACCTTTTGTTTTCCGCTAAATAATAGAAAAGTATCAGTAGTGGAAGTGATAAAGACTTTGATCATGATGGAAGTTAAGTGATGCGATCAGTATCAATAAAGTTTTACAATCTCCATCACTCCTCACAGACTCCTGCTTTAGTTTTTGACTGATTTTTTAGTTAAACCATCTGTTTTGTCTTGCTCAGCTGGAGGAAGCTGCTCCCATAAATCACTGCATTAATGTATATTTTAAGCCATACCAGGAGCCATAACTCTTGAGAGGCTTTCAGTAATAATGCAGTCAAGTGTGTCTCTAGACTTTCTTCACAATCAGTCCTCTTTCAAGCACACACACACACACATATAAATGCAAACACACTTGCTCAGCCCAGAGTGAATTATGTTATGCACTCTGTCTGGCTTCTTATTAAATGGTTCGTGTATCAAATTACTCCAAAGCACTCAAGTTCCCATTGTGGACCCAAACACATGTCCTCAACATGTGCTGCACACATGTGGAATTTCACTGCCAGTGAGCTCATGTCTCTCCCACACACACACAAACACACAAGCACAATTACACACATCTTGTAGGAAACAAGGCATGCAGTGTGAGCCCCTCCAAAAATGATGTGTATGAGCTTGGACATTTCCCACTGGTGTCGGACAGCTCTCGTCTCCCACAGCTGTCTCCTGTCAGTACACTTCAAAAACTCCATCTGACACTAACAGGTTTCTGATGACTCAGGCTCGCAAAACTCAAATTTCACAAATTAATCAGCAGGTTGACATGTTTTCCTGTAATTTTAATAACCTTTCTCTCTTATTTCAACAAATTTTCTCATTTGAATAAGAGCGATGTCATGCTGCTCTCTCCCCACTCCATCAGGATGTTTTTGATTGGTTCAGGGCTGAGATTATAACCGGCACTTGAGATTCTTTCTTTTAAGATATTGCCTGATAACTTGGATCAGTGTTTAATCAGTTGCGATAATGGCAAGATTAATGGGGAATGGTTTGAGGGGGGATGGTTTTACAGACTTCCTCCCCCTTCTCCTCTTTTTTTCGGTGCACATTCCTCTTCCTAATCTTTGGCTCTCTGTATCTTCTCTTTACTCCGCTCCCCCTAAACCTTACACACAGACACATTCACACAAACAGAGACACAGACTTAACTACAATCTCAGTGATACACACACACACACACACACACACAAATCCCCAAATGTGGCTACATCCTACCAGGTGTGTTTATGTCTGCAGGAAATGTTCCATTAAATAATGAGTGTGTTTATGTGTGTTTGTCTGTGTGTGTGTGTGTGTGTGTGTGTGTGTTGCTGTCATTGTGAGCGTGTGTGTCTAATTCAGCCCATTAGTCTTGGATGTAGGGCGTTCATGGTAGTTTGAGGACAGAAATGGGGCAGAGTTACTGTACCTCTCGTTTACAAGCTCTCTGGAAGTATGTCAAGGAGGGGGAGGGCGTCTCAGGGGCTGGATTGACAGTGAGCAGTTGCTCAAACTGATTGTTGCCAATAAGACTGTTCTAAAGCGGAAAATATCTAAGTTTTTTAATTGGGAATCTACAGTCTGAGTACTTCTTGTCTCAAAGTATGAAAACTCAGAAATCAGCAACAAGTATACATACAACTTTATCTCTATTTTCTGAAAGATGAAAGTTCTGACAAACCACACAACGCTACAAAATGCCACCTGTCACCTGTGCTTGTTTACATCAGGGTAGTAGAGCATTCAGTCAATAGCATATACATTATACTCGCTGGTTAGTAGCTATGAATCCAAGCTACAGCCATAAAAAGAGGTAGTTAGCTGCACTAGGGACAAATGACCAGCATCCCCGAGCCTACAGGAATAAAAACATCCAGTCCATTAGCTCTTGAGATGACGAGTAAGGATGATAATGTTTAATGTTTCAATTTGTGCATCTCTATTTCATATCTCCTACTGTGGGAGTAAATAATGGCTTGATCCTCTGAAAGGAAACAGAAGAAAAAAAACTGCAAAACAAAAGTTATCAAGACGTCAGAAATCAATGAAAGGAGTGAGTTGAAAATGAAGAAAAATAGGTCTTAACCTGCAGGAAGAAATAAAGATCAGGAAGCTTTGGGGAGGCAGAAAATAGAAATTAGACTGGGAGGATGAGGGCAACAACTCAAACAGTCGCTTCCATCATCCTGCAAACGCAGAATATGAAGCTATCATCGTTCAGAAATTGACCTGAGCTGAAATTGGCCGTCGATTTATCTCATTCTCCTTTTCCTTTTTTTCCTCCCCTCTTCCCTCTTGCAGAAATCCCCTCCACTTTCCCTGGCGCTGAGGGCTTGTCAGCCTGGGGGAGGACTTACCACCTTTAGCGTGTGTGTGTGTGTGTGAGAGTGAGCATGTGTGTATTTGTCAGAAGCAGAAATTTAATTAAAACAGGTTGCTTCAATTCAAGCCTCCGTAAACCGCTCTGTGCACACTCACACACAGCACACTTTAGAGTGGTCCCAGAATGCATTGCTCCACCAGCAGCTCAGCTGTCTCTCTGTCTGTCATATTAAAGACCAACATCAATGCACGGCTCTTAATAAAAGATCAAAATCAGTTCAATCAAGCCAATAAAATTACACAGAGATGAAATCCTTATTAACGAGTGAATATGGGTCGTAAGGTGTGAATTGGACGCAGCATGTGGTCTATTCACTTACACCCTCAAGGAGTTTTGGGGGGGGGGTTCAATTCTCCGACTCAAAGCCATGTTACACTCATCAATCCCCTGAGAGGCAATACATCCCCTCTTGTTCCAAATGAGACTTTTATGTGCGAGTACGAGGGGCACCACAGGAAAAAAAGAATGTGCAATTACCTCAGCGCCATGCTGGGTTCATCTGATGCCAAGCTAGGATTCAATCACACCCCCTCCCCACACCCCCTGCACCACTTCTATTATAGCTAAGAGGAACAGGGATTGGTTTGGGTGATGATGTGAAGCTTCTTACTTCTGTCTTTCAATCAGATAAGAGAGGATTTTTGGTGTTTTTCTGTGAGTAGACGTCCATCCTGTCTGGAGTGGCTCTGAACTGGAGTTGTTTGAGATGGTTTAGTACTGCTGCCGGACATCCACTCAGGTCAGGCACTGCTGAGGGGGCAGTTGGCAGCATATACACAGAGGGACAACAGGGGGCAGCTGTATAGCCTGGCGGTTGAGGTTGTGCGCCCACGAGGCAAGCCCCTGGGTGGGCAGCCCATGTTTGAATCCAACCCTTGGAACAGTTTCTGCACGTCCACCCCTGTTTCCTGCTCTTTCCACTGTCCTGTCTTTGAAAAAAGGCAAAAAAGGCAAAAATTGACATATATATATATATATATATATATATAAAATGTTTTGTTTTTTAACTTAGTTTTTATTAAAATGTCTTCTTACCGTAAAATATAATGTATACGTTTCAGATGTATATTTTTTGCAAACGTCCATAAGTGATATAGGACAACAATTAAAGAAAACAATAACAGACAGTGGATGCTAAGATAATAGCCACCCCAGAAGATAAGTTTCAGGCACAAATCCAAGTCAGAAACAAGCTGACAGCAATTTGATATAAAACCAGAGGAATTTTCATCGCTAATAAGCTGAAATGATTCCTCGAATGATTCGAGGTACTCGATTACAAATAAAAAATCAAGTAATTTTCTCTGCCTAGAGAAATCGTTTAATTTTTAAATAGAGCTGAGGCCATATGAAGAGAGTTTTCAGACCCCTCAAGCTACCTCTTATACAAAATAGCAACTAGCAACAAATCTAGCTTCTTTTCTGGAGTTTGGAGACTAATGGGTCAGTCTACGAAACGGGTGCCATTTGGGTCCGCAACATTTGATGAGATGTACAAGGCACAAAAAATGTGTCAAAGTGTGTTTACAAATTTTGGAGCCACCAAAGCAAGTGCTGTTATTGACATGCTGTATCAGAAAATTCTATTTCTTAAAGACAAAAAATTCATTTGAAAAATAACTGCTCTTTAACTGAACAAAAATGTATTTTACCCGATTACTCGATTAATTGATGGGATATTCAGTAGAATACTTGAATACTAAAATATAAGATAGCTGCAGCCCTACTAATAAGTATTATTATTGCACTAATAACGGTAGCATAGGTTCCCATTTTTTAATAAAAGTGGCTTTCTGAAGCCTTAGTGAGAATGTAATTTGCTTCATTTGATAAACATCCTACACATTTGAATCCATGTTTTGTACAAGGGAAGTTCTAGTATCAACCATTTGATGGTTATACACTCTAAGGCTGTAGTAAACAGAGGTATTTGTCTGCTCTTCTGTCCAAACCTTTGGGTATTCCTCCCTGTATTGCCGCTGCCAGGTTTTGTGGAATGTTTGTTTTAGAGCAGTCTTTTTTACCTATTCCCCACGTCTTATGACCAACTTTTCTCTTTCATGGGGCTGTCATATCAGCTCTTTTTTTCATCATCTATGATGCACGCACAAAAGGAAAGCACAGTGTGTTGATATCAAAGAGCCAGGCTTCTTGTAACCCCCCCTCTAATTTAAACACATGTTCTGCTCCTGGGGAATCAGAGCTCCATTGGTCACAGTCGTCCTTTTGCAAAAACATTAGATTGTGTTGTTAGAGATAAGAGGCAGCTACCCTCAGGCACTGACTACACACATGACCACAAATGAGCACATACATGCACACACACGCTTCCACTTTCATTATTATGCACACGCACACCCCGCCGTCCAAAGCAGGTAAACAAACAGGGACTGGTGTTTGTCGGAGGACATGCCATAAAGCCAAGTTAAGACGGAGATGACATGTGGTCTGCCCATGCTGCTTTCTCACCAAATATATGTTCTCAGCAGATTCAGAGCGGCTCAGATGTGGCTTTTTGATGTGCACAATACCATATATTGAGCAAACTGTAGAGCATGTTGAGTTCTGTTCCAGTGCAGGCCTGCTCAGTGTGAGATTTGGAGTTTGAAGATGAAAAGAGGCATTTTGCATACAGCCAACTGTAATAAACTGTAGATGCAGATTCAATCAGCAACATTGCATTCCAAGACGATGGTTGGTTTCTCCTATTTCATTTACAGCCTCTTGTCACACTTTGCGTGCGTTACCTTTAGGAATTGCAGGTTATTTTTGTTGATTTGCACTGAATGATTTTGCACAGTGTTCCTACAAAACTACTGATTTGTGCTGCTTTTGTGGTCTAAACACGTAGGGAATAAAGGAACAGAAATGGAGGGAAATTTCTAACATTTGAGTGTTTTGAAACTTTCTTGGCCAAGGAATTATTAGAAACCTGACATCCTTCAAAATCCTCTTCTTCATGTTCCTGGCCATTTCTATCACCCAACACATTATGCTAATGGGCAGAGTCAAGGCCTGCTCTGTCAAAGAGCCGCTGCTGCTTTTAGAGGGAGTGTTCAGGTTCATCAAGTTTTAATGAGCCAGGAGAGAAATCGGCAGAGACATCGCACACTTCACTTTCCCCCGGCACACATTCTCTGAGCTTCAAGCTGCACGCAGGTACACCGGGTCTGACAGTGTGTTTGAATTTACAGCAGCTCTCTTTCTATTTAAGAGGAGCCTTTCTATCTAGATTAAACCCTGCCTAATATTGCACATAATGAAAAGGAGGATTATCACAGTAATGCTTTCTGCCTTCTGGAAAATAAAGGAGGAGAATGTGAAGCTCTTCCAAAGTTTGCTCTTATATCACTAAAATAAAGTGCTTCTCTTTAGACTCCTGGAAGATGTAGCATCTCAGTTTAACTCCATTAAACAGATGTATGCTTCAGATGTTTGTATCTACAGGCCTTGGCTAAGGTGTCTGTGGTGGTTTTATATATTTGTGGATTCTGATTTCCTCCTGAATGACACACACATACACACACACATGATAGACAGGGACAGGTTTGGACGGGGGGGCATCACAATGCATCAAAAAGCTTTGAGATCAGATCGGGTGAATTTGGGTCACTGCTGCAGCAGAGAAAAAGGCGACGCTGATAAAACCAAAGCAAATACAGACTGTTGAAGATTAAAAGTGATTCTGAAAGATTAGCACATGAGAATGTCATAATACACCCAGCTCTCTGTGTTATTTGATGCACAGTTTGAGGCTTTAGCGTGTGATCACTTTACTTTGGGAAATACGTGAGGATAGATGATGATCAGAGTAGCCCAAACCTTTTAAATGTCAGTTCACATCTAACTCAGGCCGGGACTTGATTCCCAAAGTAGCCCAAAGCTTTTTCAGCTCAGAGAATTTTCACAAGTTTTGTGACTATAAATAATGGATTGATGTTTTCGTTTAAAGACTGCTGCTTTTGGTACAGGTGTGACTGTATCAGTGTTTCTAAAACCCCAGCTCTTTAAAGGAAAGCACAACTTGGAATAACACAGGAGAGAATCACCTTAGAAAAGAAATAACAGTTTGTCCACTGGGGGCGCCAGTTCATTTAAAGGAACCCCTACTGTAAGGACTAATAGGCATAAAAATGCTTAAATGCTTGTCTCAAACAAGAATTTGTTGTTAAAAGACATAAAGAATTGTTTTTTCTTAAAAAAAAAACAGTTTAAAACACTGTTTCTATCCTACGGGCGCAGCCATTGTTTCATTCTTGGTTGATGACGTAGATTGGTTGCTTGGTGCCAAACGTCTGGATTTCGCCGTTTACTCACTACTAGTCGCCGTAAGTCACTAGGTTTCAGGAGTGAAAAAAACGATTATAATGCCACATTGCGCTGGGTGTACTTTTCAGTCTAAAGGAAACAAGGAGATTGATGTTAGTCTGCACAGCTTCCCAAAAGACAAGAAAAAAAGGAAGTTGTGGGAAATTGCTTGTGGGCATAAACAACTTCCATTGGACAACATCAAGTCGTCGGTCATCCTCATGTAAAAAACACAACAGCGAAGGATTCTAGTGACTGAAATTAATTTTGATAGCATTAATTTAATCAAAGGACAGTTAGATATTGTTACCTTGAACGGCTGATGACAGAAAGTGAACCTCCTTACAGCAGACGCTCTCCCTCTCCGCAAGCACACCAGCAACTTTGGCCGGCTCTCGCCTCTTCGCGTCCTCGTTCGTCTTCATTTTTAAGTCCTTTTGATTGTCTGTTTTCAGTATTATCATTTTCACTAGGTTCAAACTGAAATGGTTGAACAGACGACATGACTTTGGGTTGTGAGGTTAAATTATATATGAGCATGAGACCGGTGCATGACGTCACTACCCAGACATCATTGCGGCGTAAACAACAACGGCGACCTACGGGTGGAAATATTTTTTCAAATTTTATACAAACTAAGATATTTTGAGAGATTTTATTATCGTTCTTATGAAGCTGGTTGAAAAAAACTGATCATTTAGGAAAATGACGTTCTGGTAGCCAGGGTTCCCTTTAAACACCAGAAGTTTCTTACAGAAGCTACAAACATACGTTTAGTCCTTCTTAGTGAAGTTACTCTACATGCTGTATGCCCTTTCTTGAATTTTACTTTTACAGCATAAACGATTTTCTTTCTAATTCCTCAATGCAGATTATCATAAAGCCTTTTATATACTAAGGATGCACTGATCCAGCTTTGCCGATACCGATACCTGAGCTTTGGGTATTGACTGATACCAATCCAATACCAGTGTTAGATAATAACCTGCACGCCCTGCTGTGGGATAAGACTGGCAATGTTTTGGGTAAAAGGCAAAAAGAATACATGGAATTAGTGAAGTTAATAGTTATTTAAAGTACAAAAAAAGTAAATTTATACCAGCAGTTTGTTAAAAACAAAGCGAATTGCCTGGATCAGCACCATGGATGGGCCCCTTCCCACCAATACATGATCCAACTCTGAGGGACTAGATCGGACCAATACCCTATACCTGGATGCGGATCGGTGCATCCCATACTCCATTGTTACACTTTACAGTTCTTTGCTTTTCCTTTTCCTGGAGATGTGTCACTTGGATTTTCAAGAAATAGGGATCTCATCTTGCTTTCTTTGTAATATATCCTCCTTGTTTTCTATTTGTTTTGCATGTTTACAAAGGTTTTTCTTCCCTGAGCTATCACTGAAACTCATTCTGTTTCATAATTTGTTGAAAACCTCTCACAGGAGCTTTAATTTTTTTCTCTGGATCTGATCTCTGTCTTTTAGTCTTTGTTTAGTCAGCATCTTTCTTTTTTGTTTTGTCCACACGACTTTGGTAAAACTTTGTTGCATAAATAAAGTTTAAATAGGGTTTTTAGTTTTATAACAATCAGTCTAATGAAAGTAGATAAATGAAATACCCGAGCAAAGGCCTCTTTAATGAATCAGGTTGTTAAAAACCACAGATGGAGGAAACATATGGAACACGTATCCCTGTATTCAGATGAGTCATTGTGCTCTCAGTGATGTTTATTCCAAAGGAAATTTCTCAAGAGTGTTTGCATCCTAATTTAGCTTCAAAGATACCTGTTTCCATCGTATCACTCAGTGTGTCTATATTTATGTTGGGAGCGGCATAATGAGGCTTTTATCCAGCCTTTCTTACAGTAGACATATGCAGGCCCAGGTGGGAGGTGAAGCCATAACTCAGGTTGTGTCATCTCCCTGAACAGCGGGACCACATGCACCTCACTCTCAGGAAGCCGCAGTACATTATAGAGATATACAGTATTACAGTACCAAGGTGCATACATACTGCATGAACTGTGCAGGAATAGCAGATCCAGAGGCTTTATCAGTGAGCAGAATCAAAAGTGAGGATCAGGATTTCTCTGCTCCCTGCCTGGAGTAATAAACATGCACACAAACAGAGGTCTGCACACCATTAGCATTCACAGCCTGAGTGTCTTACATGAGCTCGAAGCTGCAGAGACACAGAAATCCATCGAAGGAGAAACTCCTCGAACTGCATTCAGCAGAACTTTGAACCTTTGGGGGAAGATAAAGCTTTAATTGGAGCTCACTGTAACATAATTACACCTTCAGTCTTTGTGATAAAATATTAATTCTGCTGGTGCTGTTTACCATCTCATTAACACCTCTGGATGTCTGGTACTGTTAATATTCAATGTATTTGGCTCAAGATGGAGAAACTTAAACACCTGGGTGGAACTTTAACCTGCTGCAACACATAACATAAACAAGCATGCAGCATAAACAGCTATAAAACAGATTGTTGTCTTCACTTTGAACTGAACCTGGAGACTTAAAGCTGGAGTAAACAGAGCCAACTGTGTCAGAGATTACAATCTGAGCATGCGCTTTAAAAACTTTCTCTCGCACTTGTAATCATTTCTCCTTTGCCTCATGCCTTCTAGTGTTTGTTAAACCTTTGGAAGTGTATGTTGTTTTTGTTATTAGAGCATTTATGAATGAGTCATTTCTACAGAATCCCAACAACCCAGACTGAAATGCCCACAAGTCACAAGCACTCAGAGAGCGCAGACCTCCACCAAGCATATTGTGATTGTCACCAACACTTTAGACCTACTTTAATGTTATACTCCCTTTCAGCAGACTGTCTGCAATAATTTGGTGTTAGTTGCAGGTTTGTATAATAATTTGTTTCCTGACAGTGTTGAAAATTATGATGATCCAGTACATATTTCATATTCCAGATCTTAGTATCCAGAATATTGCCAGGATCTGGATCGTACTTTAACATCTGTCAGAACTTATGGTGACCTTGTCTTGTATTGTTTTGCAAAGCAATCCAAACATTTATCCTGCAGTTATATACACATTTGGTGACAACAACCCTATCTCACAATGATAAAGAATCCTTTGAAAAAATCCTGGATCCAGATGGTGATCCGGATCACCCCCAACATTTAATCACTTCTTCCTTATCCCATTTTGAACATTTCCTGAAAATTCCATCAAGATCCGTTCGTTTCACAGACAAACAGACGGACAAAATGTCCCAAAAACAACACCACCTTGGTGGAGGTAATCAAGATATTGGCTAGAATATTAAAGTATCAAGTCTACACCACAGTAGGTTCTTTAGTGTTGTTTGAAATTTTAAAAACCAGAGACTTGTTTCAGGAAAAGCTGTTTAAATAACTCAGAGTATCTTTTCAGGTCCACCCGTCCATGGTGGGTGAGATGCACTCAGCCTGCTCAAGGCTCAGTGTAACTTTAGCCTTTGTCTCTTTGAAGAGAGCTGGTAATAGTGTTTGACTAAAGCATAGTCGTGATGGGAATTTATACTTTGGCTCAAGTGTGTTTACCAACCTTCTGAATCCTTTATGTGAGGCTGTAAACGCTTCCTTTAAAGTCTTTTGGCTCGGTCTTTGAATCTTTTACAGAAGATATGTTTCCAAGTGGCTTCACATATTATTCATACTCTCTGCATATTGTTTCTTTCTTTTTCTTTTCTTTTTTCTTGATGCTGGGATACAGACGTGCTTTCACATGTTAGACAAACAGGATGAGCCACAGCTGCTGATGAGAGGTCTTGTTCAGAGGGTTAATCCTTCAACACCACGGATGGACCTGACTGACGGATATTTTGGCGTCTGATTCTTGGTGATTTGTCTCTTCTCAGGAAGGCACAGTGGAGCTTTTTGTTTATTTTTGAACCTGCAGATCGTCCACACGGGGATCAGGACTCTCGGATGTGTTCAAGGATTATGTTGTCTCATGGCTTTTTGTGTTTTTGGTGTTAGTGTGGCCATATGCTGCTGCTCCTGGACCCATCAGGGGATCAGCGCTGAGCAGGAAGTTATTAATACCTCAGGTGCAACATTGTACGCCTCACGCCCTCCTTTTTTTATCCCTCTCACCGCCATGGAGTCGAGGATTAATGTGTGTGTTTGTGTGTCCACTTTGAGTCTCTCTTCTTATTCACTGTGCCAGAAATCCTCAATCTGCAGTTGACTCTGGATCCAGTACTTGTGGGAAAAAATGCAGTGTGAAAAGGCGGTGCTGATCAGTTATTTTTAGACGGAGTGCTGGGAAATCTATCAATTATTGAGGCCTCTGTGTGTGTGTGTGTGTGTGTGTGTGTGTGTAGAGGGATAGAGAGATTTGGTGTAAATATTAATAATGAAGGACTGAAGCGTCAGAGGAAGAGAGGGAAAAGAGACAGAGAGACAGGATGAGGATATTCAGATGGACTCCACCTGGCGGAGTATGTGTGAGTAGGGGGAGCAGGCGGGGGGCTGGAACTGCCTGTTCTTGTACCTGGGGTGATAATAACTCAGTCCAACACATTTCCTGACACGTTTCCCTGCACCGACACTTCACTGGGCTGGAATATTAGCAAAGCCCTCTCGAGGATGAACACTTTGAGTCTGTTTGGTTTCAGATCAGTGATACTCTCCAAGCCATTATCTCCGTATTTTAAGTTGGAGTGTTGAACTGAGTTCATTTTCTTTTTTTCTTCTGTTCATTTTCTCAGACAGTGTGCTAAGATGTTCCCAACACTCTGGAGAGGTCTTGAATTCCTCACCGTGTTTTTCATCAGAGTGGCTGTTGGTGCAGCTGTAAAAATGCCACTGCTGTATACAGATTCTTTATACACAGATATGTGCACAAGGAGAATGTTGGACTATGCAGAAATGATGTACAGAGGGGTGGACAGATTCCCTGGATGCAGAGGGAAGTGAATTACAGCCTGTTCACACAAAAGGATTCAAAGCAGCAGCCTCTCTTGTGCCTCTGTAAGCCTGAAGCTTGCACAGGATGTATGTAGTTCTTCCATGAAGCTCAGGATGGAAAGTTATTTTCTCACAGCGCCAACATGCCAGGCTACAGAACAGTATTCTCTCTCTTTATTGTTTTTCCTTCCTGTGCACTCATTTTGACTTCAATAAACTGTAGAAACGGGGTCTTTTGATCAGGTCAATCAGATTTCCCTGAAATCTGTTTTGAGATATTTCGAGTTAAAGTTGTGATCGTTCCAAAATGTTTCAGATTTATCTCTTTGTTACTTGTGTGTAATAATTCTAAATGAGAACATCATTTTCACCATTGTATCACCATCATGGTCATTTTGCAGTTCTGTGTCATTGGTTATTGTTCAATTAGATGTACAGTAGAATGAAACTGATTATTTTCATCTTTTACATTTTGAACAAACTCTTACTCTGGTCTGATCTGGATGTTTGTAACATACATCTTCTCACCTTTACCTACTGATGTTATCAAATTTAAGTACTGCCTAAAGTCTTTGTATCATATTTTAGTATGAATTGTTGATAAATAGTTTATTTTGTCTCAGGAATGAAATAAATCAATGGGAATAAGTTGTAACTCCAAAGAAGTGTATCATCAGCATAAAGTAAAACCTTTCTAACTAGGGGTGTTCCAATACAACATTTTTACTTCTGGTATCCCAGCCTTCTTTATTGGCCGATACAATATTAATGCAAAGTGTACATACTTTCATTACTTATTTTGTAGTATGGAATGTTGGAAAAGGCTTGATCAAGTGTTTTCACTCAAAGTTAGGCCATGTACACATGTAGCCGGGCATCTTCTAAAACAAATATCCCCTCTTGTTTATTTTTAAAGATACTTTCGTCCACACACAGCTGGCAAATCTGCTGATAAGTACGGCTCGAGGCATGCCAAACCCATAATTGACAGTGTTTTTCAGATGTAAAACTAGTGCCAGCCAATCAGAATAAGCCTCCGTCGTTCAACTGTGATGCTTGAGAGCCAAAAACTCTGTTTAGAGGAGTCTGAAATGAACAAGTTGTATTAGATTCCTTATACCTGAGGTCTAAGATGCTGATATTGAATTGATAACCAACATCAATATTGGTTCGGGACACCCCTATTTCTAACATGTAGCTTCTGCCACCCAGCAGGTTGAGCTCTAAATGTTAATGCTACACTTCCTTGAGCTGTCTCATGGTCCATCTTCTTATACAGTCATGCTAGTTTTCAGATAACTTTAGGACTTCCCGTTGCATTTTAACAAAAGTTGTAGAACTAGAGCTGCCTTTAAAGAAGTTAGTCATGATCGATAAAGCAGAAACTCAAACACTGGATGCTACACTTCCCCTAATGCAAATCATTAGAGTCTTTAATTGGTTCCTGCCTGATAAATGTGCACGTCAGTGTTCCTGGACTTGACAAAACCTCTCCAGACATGTAGAGGAATATACAGACAGCACTTGTCATAAACTGATTGCTGTGGTGCTCCCTATAATAAACCAATTAACCTGCCAGGTCGGTGTGGATCTTAAAGGCCACAAATTTCATCCACATCGTGATGAAATTCTAGCATTTGTCAGTTTGAGGACTTTAAAGGTGGCAGCAGCAGTGCTTCAGTGTTTCTTATCCATATTAGAAGCCAGCATGACCGAGCAAGCAAGTTACAACTCACATACTAAATTAAAAACAAAAAAACAAAACACAGTAAACATGAAATTTTCATTCCCTTCATTTACTTCTAATTAGTGTTTACCCATATGAGCAATGTGCCGGAGTTTGCCAGCTGTTCTGTGGTTATCATGTGATTACGGAGAACATAAAACAATAAGAGAAAATGATTTACCTCACTGGAAAGTGCTCGTGCTCTGCATACGGATGAAAACATATTTAAAGAAACTCAAACTAGTGTGTGACTCAGTCATATTTCACTCTTTGATGTAATTTCCTGAACATGTTTGTCAGTGCGGACACAGGTCTCAGCCCTGGCCTGAGAATGATTGGACTCATTTTAGTGAAGGAGTGGATGGTTGGAGATTTGTACCTGACCGCCTTGACAGTTATTAAATACTATTCAGGCCAGGAAAGATGGATATTAAGAAATATCCCAGAGCGGCTAGAGCGTGTGAGAAATGTCTGTCTCTCTATTCAGAGAGATGCCGTCTGTGTATTAGACTTATGAGGTTGGATTGGAACGAGATCGACAGGGCAGCAACCAGAATTACTTTCTTTATTGAAGCCATCTCGGTTGTGTTTCTGTAAATGTTTTTGCAACCGTGGCGTCAATTCACATTATTTGCACCAATCAAGTGTCTGTATTTGAACACCTCCGTGTACGAAGCAGAGGTCAGAGGTTAGACTCCCACCCCCACATCACCTCCCGTTGTTTCCTGCTCAATTTCCTGAGATGTAAATGTTCCCATGTAGAGCTGAATGCACATGGGTAAGATGAGCTCATGAATATGGAAGAGCTCCTGTTACCATTTACACACACTTAAGCATGCACACTCACACACTCGGCAGCGTCTGGCTGGACTTAAACCCCCTCCTGAAACAGCTGGAGATTATCTGCAGGGAGGTGATGGACATTGAACAACCTGATCCCACCCACTCACCCTCATGTACTATTCATGATGACCTATTAACCTCCGTTTTCTCCTTCTCCAATGCTCCCAATCACCCAGACACACATGCAAACACCTCACCCATCACGGTACGGTGTGACCTATGACCTCTGCTTAGCTTGAGCAGGTGCATTTCATGTGATCGTTGTCAACGTGTTAGCACAAGCTTCAGTGGGTGTATGCATGTGGGATAACATAACAGAAAACTAAGCTATGAAGTGAAAACAAATGAGTGTTTCTGGTTTGAACAAAACCGATTAAAGAGCACTTTGTTTCCTTCTCCTGTGACCCTGGATGAAACAAGCAGAAATGAATGCATAGATTTCTGTTACTTTAGCAACTACCGGGGCAACTGGCTCAATAATAGGATTCATTGCCTCTCACTCGGAAGGCTGGGAATTTGATCCCAGTCAGTCACATGGGAAAGTGTCCCAAACTGCCCCCTGTGACGTAGTCAGCAGTGTGTAAAAGGGTTTGTATGAGATAAGTTCATCGTGATGGTCCATTACAACAACATCCTCTGTCAGCATGAATGTCTTTACACTGATTTCAGTAGTTATTATAATGCAGAGGTGCCCTTGAACAAAGCATCAGCAGCGTTTTTAGGCTCTGGGAACGTATGATTGTAAACCCATTGTGCAAGAAAATGAAGGAAAAAAAGGAAGAAAAACTCCAGTTCTTTAAGTATCCACTTGGGGCTTTTCCAATCCAAGGAGGTTCCCTTATTGTAAAATCTCAATGAGTCCATATCTGCTCTGTCCCGGCCCTGGATCGGATGGGTTTCAGTTGAAGTGAGTGTCCACTGACATTTGGCTTGGCCCCGTGTTCCAGCTGTGTCTCATCCGACAAGTCAGTGACCTGAGGCCTATAACACGGAGCGCGGTCAACTTATCCGTGGTAACTCACATCTATCCAGGATTGAGTAACCGTAACAATGGCAATCAGGATAATTGATAGCATGACGCAAGTTATCAACACGATAACTCAACCCAGGATTGTCTCATCAAGAGCCGTGAACGCGCACGTAAAAGAGGAGGGCTCAGAGGCAGCTGACCAATCACAATCATGAGCGACTAAGAAAGCTCTGTACGACACCGCTGAAGAGCAGCGGCTGATAATGCAGCAATACGAGGAGGAGAGAAGCAATAACTTGGTAAGGGGGAACACGGCAGCAGTGGCCAACTGCAGGCAAAATGCATGGCAACACATAGCTGACTGTGTGAAAGCCTAAGTTACTCATCAGTGGCTCAGTATGATAGTAATCACACTTCTAAATCTCATAAAATAATAAATGCTACTGTGCAGATGGCTTGCATGTATTCCAATTATCGTGTCATTCTCCCAGATGTAATCCTTCTGGAGTCAGAAGAACATGGGAGCAGATAAAAAACAAATACAAGAACATCATCACTTCTGATAAGTCTGTTTCAAGCAGTGGTGATTGCTCTAAGACTACAAGGGAAGCTCAGCTCCCCCTAAAATGTTCCCAAAAAAGTGGTGACATGTTCTGCTGTGTGTACATTTCATTGACTATATATGAGCTAGAATTCCTTCTTCTTTTGTTCAGAATCAGCTACCTATCACAGGTAACTGGCTCCACCTCCTTCTTATTCATCCTGGGAACGCTATGAATTCATCCCTAAGTTGCGTGAGGGCAGCAGCCAACGCGGGATGCCGTAAACTTGCTCAGCCGCTCCACATCCCCGACAGAGTACATGTTGCTGCCCATGGCAAAGAATCGCAATATATATTCCTGAATAATATTTCACAGAGGTAGAGTAGTCCGGGCCGTGAGAACCTATAACTCTCATACAGGGAATCGTCGCTTTGATCGAGTGGATCTGATCGATCTTTAAACACTGTTTCTCTTCGTAAAGCTCTTCTTACAACTTGTGTGCCTCTGTCCACAGGGTTTGGGAGAAAAGGGCAGGCCATTGTTTCTGAGAAGCCGATTGGCCAGTGGGAGGGGCTTTTCAAAGGATCAGATTCAACCTCCAACTTATCCTGCTCCAGAGCAGGATAGCCGTTCAGAGTAGGTCACCATGGTGATCTACTCTGATAAAAAGGAACTGGCTTCGTGCTATCGGTAATCAAGAGTTAACCCTGAAGTTATCTCGCTATGACACTAATCCTGCTTCGTGATATAGGCCTCTGCAGATCTGATACTTAGGACTACCATATGTTCTGGATCACAGAGCAACAACACATCAGTATGAACAGTGAAGATTCTGCGGGACAGGGAGTCAGGCTCTAAAGCATCAAAACATCCCTTAGACTTCAAAAATAAAATATTCTGTGTCCAAGGCAGATCTTAGGTTACTTTACTACAACAACAAACTGACTGACGAACATGAATGAGGAGAGGCTCAATGTTGGGGTAGGAAGAGCAAGAAGTCCTCAGTCTCATAGCTCCAGCTGTCTGGAGGTCGTGCTGCGTGCTGGACTGAACACACAGCAGGTGTGAGTTCGAGGATGAGAGTCAAAACACAACAGAGCTGAGACGGAATGGACTCAGATCTGGTTAGAGCCCACATTACAGCCCAAACGCACTACAGGATTAACACTTTTCATGATCAAAAAAAAAAATTGATCACAGCTCAGTGAGGAGCGTGGCTGGCTGATTGACAGGTAGGCCTGATAAAGCTGTGTACCAGGAGTCCAGGCTATCGTTACAGCTCCTCCTCTTTGCCATACTTGAATAAGTTAGTTGGTCTCTGCATTTCCAATATGGCTGCCACCCTCTTTTGGGCTTCATGACACTGTTTCACAAAACGACACTGCGACTAAACAATCATGTTTCATCAATTCAATGTTGTTTTTATTGTTTTCAGTGTAGTGACACATAAATACATCAGCATAGACCAGGTCAACAAGCTCTGCACAGGAAAGATAAACACCAGGAGCATTAAACTGCTGAGCACAGGTCAACACATAAAGGTTGAGATTGTTAACACGTATAAAGATGAACTAACAACTCGATGGCAGTGATTCAGTGGCGTAGAGGAGAAATATGATATATGTAATTGAAGATAATGACAGCGACACTCAGTTCATTAAAATGAAAAGCAACACTTGATTATTGTGTGAGTAGACCTCTGTGCTGGAGGTACACAGGTCATTGTTATTTCCCACTATGCATTGTTAACCTCCATGATGCCTTCAGCCTCACAGGCCACCGCATGTTTATTGATCTCAGTGGGGGAGACAATGAGATGACTGTGCCGTGAATTAGGGAGCCCTGCTATCTACCACCAGTGTAATGAGAATTCCTTTCAGAAGGAGTCATTTACAAACCCAGGAGTGAATCATTCTCTTACGTGAGATCAACAAAGCTTTAAATTACTTGGCCTTATACGCTATAAAGGCTGCGAAAGAAAAAAAACTAAAGTGAATCTAAAGTAAGTGATACTTTACATAGAGAGAGAGTTTAGTCTGGGTGATATAAAGGGTTGGTACTAAGCCGAACTCACTGAGAATGAAACATGAACACTGCAGAGATGTTACTTTCTTTTTTGTCTCAATGCGACATTTCTTGTATGAGGGATGTTTGATTTTATTAAAGATACTTTGTAGTTTTAGTATCCTGAAGCCAGCCACATGCAACACTCATTCAACATTTGTCATCCAAGGAGTTTAATGACAGAAAACCTAATTTGAAATGCAAATGCAGCTGATCCTTAGATTTAGCTGGTATGTAACTTTCAGTGTAAGAGGAGCCCCTTTGGAGGAGGAATGGATCTAGTTTCTTGAAAAAAAATCAATGCAGGTCAATGTGTTAGTCCAAATGGCAAAAACGCCCTGAGCTTCAGCTTTTCTCTAGTTGCTGCGCTCTGAGTTAGAAATGTTTCTCCAGTGCCGCTTCTCCATCACTGACCAAAGTCAAGAAAGAGCCAGCTGTCCAAGTGGTTTGGAAGCAAAATTTCTAAGAATTTATCTGCTGATAATTCTACATCAGGATTTCTAACACACAGGTTTACATTTCCTTTTTAAAATGCCCTCAGATTAGAGCAAATACAGAGCAAACAGAGCAGTTTAGGTCAGAGCTTTCACTACAAAGGAACATAGAAGTGTCTCAAATTGCAAGAGAGGGCAGATTAGAAGCGCTACTTGGAAGCAAATGAAACACTGCAAAAACAATTAAATCTTACCAAGTGTTTTGTCATATTTTTAG
Organism: Halichoeres trimaculatus; assembly: GCF_033239565.1. Classification (NCBI taxonomy): domain Eukaryota; kingdom Metazoa; phylum Chordata; class Actinopteri; order Labriformes; family Labridae; genus Halichoeres; species Halichoeres trimaculatus. The sequence goes on from NW_027437189.1 coordinate 27,420,666, forward strand.
TAAAAAAAAAAAAAAAAGCTTTTTAGACTTAATATGAGCAACATTCACTTGACCAGTCCAGGAAACTGTCTTATTTCAAGTTATTTAAAAAAAAAAAAAAGAGGTCTAAAGTGCTTGTAACAAGTACAAAAAATCTGTCAGTAGGGTAAGAAAAATTATTATTCACACAACACATTATTCTAATCTTGACTGGTCAAGTGAATGTGGCTCATGTTAAGTCTAAAAAGACATTTTTCACTGAAATAAACAGTGAAACAGTTTTTTTTTTTTGCAGTGAACACTAAGGTATTGATGTGCTGGGTCAGGCTTAAGTTGAATACAGTGCCTGATGATGGATGACAGCAAGTTTTGATTACATCTCTGTTGTGAAGTGTTAAAACTGGTTTAAAGGAGATGAGAACAAACAAGAAACAGACAAATTGAAACGCTGTCTCATAAATCTGGACACATCCTGACTTTTCTTTGGCTTGTTTCTAATGTTTTGCTACATAATCAAACTTATTGTTATCAGGAATAAATCATTTGTATTAGCACATTTAAGCCCAGGAGGATATTTAGGAATTAAAGGCATTAACATGAATCTGCTTTTGGTGCTGGTTATTAGAAACTATGATTCATGTGTTGCAGCTTAAGCTCTGATCTTTGGGGAAATTCTTTTCATGAAATAACATGGATATTATTACAACAGCAATTGCCAGCAGACGTGCAGAGAATTAAATACTCCAAAAGTGGTCATGCTGTAATGCACTTAACAATTTGATCATTTCTTGGTAATTGTTCAGTAAAACTAAGAATCTGCTGTAACCTTCAGTGTGTTAGATGTTCACACCAGGGGTAACACGTACCAACACTCCAGCTGACTTCATTGTATCTCCTGCTGCAGTGTATGAAAAATGGAAACGCTGCATGCATAATGTGCAACAAGGCCCCCGGGTCTCTCCCTCACTCCGTCTGTTCCCACGGTATTTCACCTAACCAAAGCAGTTGTTACTTTTCATATCTTTACTACACAGATTTCCATAAATTCACAGTGGAAAAACACATACCCAGCACCACTTACCATATGAATAGCACTACATTTGGTGTAAGTGATTCAAGTTAATGCAGTCTGGCACTCTATTAAATGGAAAGAGAATCTGATGCAATCTAAATTTCAAGGTTGCCCGCAGAAAATGTTCCTACTTCCTCTTCGGTGACAAACCGTCCACACATGTGCTTAGTTTAGCAGCAGCAAACCCACGTACTGATGTCACCTTGTTCAGCCTTGGAGTGCTTTTGGAGATATCATAATCACACATTTAGCACCAATTTACAAGCAGACAGATGAGTCATGAGAGCGGAGTTTCCTCTCTTTCCGTTGCTGAGGTGTGAGCTCACTGATGACGAATGAGAGCAAGGTGAAAGAGATGCATTTTATAATATTCTCTTTTTTTTGGATGTATAAACAGTGCAGTTTCACAGGTCTGTTCAAGTTGTAAGCAACACATTTTCACTTACAGCTCAAATACTTCCTCTACAGAAGCTTGGATTTTGTCTGTGTAGTTGAAACATGATGGTTGAGGTACCTCTTTTGTTTTTGGTTTAAGTGTCTCAGTTTGTTGTAGAGTCTAACAATGGGGAAGACATGAAAAATCAGTCAGACAGGAAGTTATTGCGCACTATCACATCAAAAACTGGCTTTATCAACAGTCACTTACAGAGGATACCTTCATCTTTATCAGATAAAGAACGATAGGATCTGAGTTGGATCTGCTGTTAGAATTCAAGGCCCAAAAGAGGATTTATCCCTTTGTGTCCACAGCACATGGAAAAAGCCACAATGAAATGTACACCTATACCAACTTCATTATGAAGTTTGGAGTTTCTTAAAACTGTGTGGTGGCATTGGCTGGGTCTCCATTGGTTCATAGCACAGCTTTGGTGTTTGCTCACTGACCAGTTTCTCCACAAAGGGGCAAAGCTGACCAGTAGGGGTGGGAGAGAAAAATCGAAAAATTGATATATCAGGATTTTTTTTTGTTTGCAAATATTAAAATCGTGATTCTTTGTCAAAAAAATACCACTTTTCTCCAGTAGAGGGAGAATTGTTTCTCTTTGACTCAAGTGATGTGCATTTAATGGGAAAATATGGCTCCACATGTCGTCTGTAGACATTATCATCATCATTTAGCTTTTTCACATGGTCAGGTGTTTAAAAAGCAAACAGAAAATCACAAAAATCGTAAACATCAAAGAATCACAATTTGAATTGAATTGGCACCACAAAATTCGTAAAAGAATTGAATCATGAGAACAGCATATCCTCCTAGCGCCCCTTGTGGCTGATACACTTACTGTTGACAAGTCTCTCATACAACCTCATTTATACAAAAATAAAACCACAAACAAAACTATCTTTGAGTCAGAGGTCTTAAAACCAAGGCTCTGCCACTTGTTATCAATTCACAGTGAAATCCAGCCGGCCATGTTCATGTCACATCCACTGCCAGGAAGAAATGCCCAAGTTGACCCTGAGTGCAACATAATCACCACATGAGCTGAAGTGGAAAAATACAAACTCTTGGCACGCTGCCGTGTCCTCAAAACAATTTATCAAGGTTTCTCTTTCAAAGACCAAAAGGAAGATTGATATCAGACACAGAGTGTTTTAGGGGAAGTGGAGTCTGGGGGGAGTTACCTCTGTCTCATATGCAAAGAGAAAGTCCTTCCCAAGGAATTTAACCTCATGAGTCATTATTCAACTTAACATATGGAGCAGTTTGCTAAGTACCAGAAATGATTGGACAAAAAGAAGCTGCACAGCTAAAGAAAGAGCTGTCAATGCAACAAATTTTATTCCTGAAAGCAAATAAAAAAACACATGCAGTTAGTGATGTCCAACTTCAGGCCATACTGAGGGTTTAAAATGCTACTTCCCTCAGAGCAGCTGTCTAAGAAGGAGTGCTCTCAGGTGTTTGATAGCAAGCAATCAGCAAAGCCAAAATAAAATAGTTCATGTTAAGAAGTACAGTTATTTTTAATTTTTTTTTTTTTTTTATGGAACACGTAGAGTGGCCTCCCTTTGTGAATTTGAGTTTGAGACCCCTTCTTTAAGTCGAGTTAGCTTAATCAGTAAGCATTATTCCATTAAACTTTCAAACTAGGAGTCTATGTCAGCATTAATACAAAAGTGAAGTATGATTCACCCTGTATAAGTGTCCAAATATGCATCAGGGAAACTGGTCTGTGTGTAACCCAAGCAGACTCCTGCAGCCCTTAAACCCAGTCACCTGAGTGACTTCAGAGCAGCCTTCACTGTGGGCAGTAATTTCACAGAGGGATACCTGCACTGAGTCATATCTGAAGCATAGGGCCACTGTACAAGCAGCCATATCTCTGAGTTTAAAATAAGAACAGGCTGCGATAAGTCTCCCATGGCATCTAAACCTGGGGAAAATTAATGAAGAGAACATTACTTCTTTTTTTCCTGCTACAGCTTTATCCAGCCTGCTTCCCAAAATAAAACAGCATCCACTAAGTCACGGCCACAGTGTCCGTTTGGCTGCTTTATCCAAAAGAACTTGAACGTGTGACAAGTCATATTTCTAGTGTGTGAACTTGGAAAAAGGAGCTTATGAAGAGAGCTGGGAGGCAGTGTGAGGCACCAGCAGTCAAATGATTTCTGAGAAGCACTCCATATGAAAGGAAAACAAAAGGCTGGCAGGGAAGGAGGAACACATGCTGCAGTGTTTTCCTAAGCCAAGGACGGCTCCCGTCGAACCCAAAATGAAGGTTTTCAGAGGAGATATTGCTCAGCGAGATTCATCTGCAGCCCACCAGCTGCACGGTTTAAAGTTGTGAAATGAAACAAACAGCAGCAAGAAACTGTGTTTGTTACAGGTTTCATTTTAAATTTCATCACACTTGGAGTCATGCTAGCTGTGTCGCCTAATTCCACGTGTCTCACTCTCCAAACCCGACTACGGCCCACAGAACTGGAGCTGAACTAATTCTGCCTGACATGATCCCTGTTGATACGACGTCGGGATGCGGCGGGCTAATCGGCCTCAGACATATGTCACTCGAGCTCGGGATCATTAGCGTGCCCTCCGGGGGGAAACAAATCATGCAGTGGAGTCGATGATGATTCAGAAATGAATACCATCCACACTTCCTCACTTCCCACTCTGTCCCCAAAAGGTAGAAAGAGAAATCGTCTGAAGAACGAGCCTGAGTCTGCGGAGACAAAGACGAGTATTTATCTGCTTTTCCATATGTGGTTAACATTTGGAGATGCTGAATCACTGGGCCAAAAAGCCTTTAATATACCAAACATGCGTGCCATATGTATTAAAAGCCTGTCTCATTTGCAGGCAGTGTGTTTGTCGGCGCACATTAAAAGTGTTTTCCATATAAATTGGTTGGTGTACTGCGTGATAGATAAGCTCCAGAGTGAAAAGAGACAGAATGGGAGAGGGAGAGGGACTGGTGTCTGTGAATGCCATGTTTTGTTGTCATATTGTTGCGTTTGTTTTCACACATTTACATTTATATTTTGCGCACTTGTTGATAAAAAGGAAGACGTGTCACACAGCAGCGGAGTAAAATTAAAAGCTGTTTTACAAAAGAGGTTATTTCGGCTGTTTTGCTCCTTTTATAGCTCATCCCATCTGCTTTGTTACGCCTGTCTGTTGGAATCATGGCTCTCACACTCTCACACACACACTCACACACGCACACACTCAGTGGTCTCAGATGAAATATACACATCATTGAGCTTGCCCAGAGAACAGGGAGCATGCACCTGCAGGCGCTCACTTGTTGTTGCACACACACACGTGTTTGGGTATCCTGGAGAGGATGGATCAGTGGTAGGTTTTCACTCCGTTCCATTCACTGCCCAGACCATTAACACACACATAAACACACACACACATACACACTCAGGCCTTGTAATGCATTGTCTCAGACACACACACTGAGGAACACACGCAGCAGACAAACCTCCACTGGACACGGAGGCAAACATCGCTTTCCTGCTTTCCATCTTGCCACAGGGCAAAACAGCAGGGTGTTACACAAGTCCGCTTGGCATTCGATAAGTGTGTGTGTGTGTTTCATGAGCTGCTTTGAAGACCTCCAGTGCTCAGAAATGAGTCCAGTGTTAACCTTTTTCTGCTGATTGTGCTTTTATTTTGAAAAATACCTTTAATGCATAAATCGAAGCAGAAAAGTCAGAACAGGTAAAATGATTTCCATCTCTGCCCACAGTTTCATTCAAGCAACTTTTCCTTTTAATGCCTGGAGCTTACAGTCGGCCCTGACAGCTAATTCCAGAGGGTAAGCGTTCCTGAATGACTCTCAAAATCTCCAGCAAAGTGTGAGCTCGCCAGTTGGAGCGACCTCAATTTACCTGACATCTAAAGCTCTATTGCAAACTCAATCCAGCACTTTGTTTAGCCTGCGCGCTCTGTGTTCACTCGCAGTCTGGATCCACTCCGCTGCCTCTCTGTTCTGTTGGAGCAGCTCATTGGATTGTACATGAGGCTGGATGAAAAAGTGGCCGTAAAAGTCGCTCCACTGTTGCCGACTTAATTTAGTCCAGCTCTGCTTTTAGCCTAAATCAAACTTTACAGCAAAAGCAGTAAAGTTGCCTCTCCTGAAGTGTCAGATTGCTCTCTTAAATCACTCCTATAAATGAGTGAGTTCCAAGCAGCCTGCAGTTTTTGTGTCCACGCCGAGGAAGAAACAGGCTGAGCCGAGGAGTGAGGCGACCCTCCTGCTACAACAGATGAACGTACAGATTGTCAGCGATGTGACTCGAAGACGCTCTGTTGATCAACTGTTAAAGAAACAGCTGATAACCGAGGATTTCAATGTGCTTTTCTCCCCTCTGATGGTTCTGTTTAATGTTTAATATGAAACTTTTCTTTCGTCTTTAATTACCTCTCCATACTGCTCAGACAGCACAGACATATGATGCTTCAAACCATTCATGCCTCATGTTCTCCTTTCATCCATCTCCAATTAAGATGAGTTAGAAATAGCAGTGATTGCTGTATACTCAGCAGAGACTTTAACCAGTTTTTTTGTACAAGCACTTTGAGTCTTTGTGTGTTTGGTTTCATATGCATGCTGTAGATTCTTTTTTTTTTATTTCAACACTTTATGAAAGATTTTACAACATTACCACTTAAAACCTAACAAACAGACATCAAAATAAATAAAGTCTTAAGTGAAATTTGTGGGTCTTTGGCCCACAAAATGTGATATTTAATGACAAAACCTGGATGTAGTAGTGCTTGTGAATATAAAATCCTGACCTAAAACGAGCTGTTTGAAATTTGGGGATTTGACGATGTCAGCGATTCCCTTTTTTGACCAATCAGGAGCAGGTCTGACCTGATTGGTCCACTGGAGCAGATACTCCCAAACCCCCTCCCCGCTACTGGAGAGAAATCTTTCCAGCAGCGGAGAAGAATGCCAAAGCTGAAGAGCCATCACTGCTCTGTTTTTGGCTGTAAACAGCCACATAGTTCCATGCACAAGCTTCCCATCTTGGAAGAAGACAAGACTAAGTAGCTAGAGTTCATTTATGAGGGAAATGTGCCAGCTACACTCAGTAAAACCATGCATGTGTGTGCCAGTCACTTCACGGCCGACTGCTTTTCCAGCTTTGGACAGTACAACAGAGGGCTAGCAAATAGACTGGTCCTGAATCCAGGCGCATTACCAACCATCCACCAACAAACCTCGAACCCTGGAAATGTGAGTATTTTAAATGCTGTGTGCTGTGGAGCGGATGTAAGAGCTTTTCCTCAGTGTCCCCCCGTCTCTGTGTTAACTTCAGGATGCTAACTTTAGCTGCGGTTAGCCTGTTGTTTTAGCCTGTAATGAAAACTGACTCTTCAACTGTTCTTCCTTTTAATTTTCTACTTCATAGATGAGCAGGATGCAAAAATTGTGTTTTTAATTCTTAAGTCTTCATCTAGCAGAGTGTACTGCCTTGACCAATACAGTGTAGCAGTGACTTGGGATACTGTTTTGACCCTGCTGGAAAAATGTTCCCAAATTGAAAAAGGGTAAATCTCTGCATTTATGAGGTCTATTTCAACAATTCTGGTGTTATAATAAAGGGAATACTTGTGGAAACGTTTTCAGAGTCGTCAGTTTTAGTAATTATTTCACATCTCAGAGTAATAACTCAAGTATTACTCAAACAGAAAGTTTGGTTTAAGTACGTCTTAATGGTGTTTTTTGCTGAGTTTCTTTTGTTGTCAAGTTCTGTAAATCCAGTGTTTTTGTCATTTATAACACTGGCTTTGGGTCTTCTCTGGTGAACTATCTGTAGTTGTTGAACTGACACTTGATGCTAATGCTAGCTACAGCTCTAGCTGCTGTTTTGTGTTTCCTCAGAGCATTTTTGTCAGGATGGTGACTTCTGGGGATTTTGTTTGGCTTGTTGATCACACTTTGCATCTTGCTATCATGTACTCCTCCTTTGAAACTGTGAAACATGTGAACACTGCTGACTAAAGTTTTGACATATAGGCTTAATGCAGTTGTGCTTCTTATTTTTCTAAGTTGACAGATCCACTTCTGTCACCCTCTCTACAGGCATGTCTGCACTTGTCAATAAGTAAATTGAAGCAAATTTGTCTTTGTTTTTATTGGATAACTTGTATTAACAGAATAATTCACAGTAAAATTGATGATAGTCTTTTAAATAGTACATCTCAGTGTCTATTGTGCCAACAACCTGTGCACTCATTGTACATCATGCATTCCTGGTTTTAGTCATTTAGCCGATGAAAATCTCAGGAACAGCGTGTTTGTTGGTGGTGGTTTCAAGGACCAACCTGTTGCCAATACCAGATGGTTGAATACCAACACTTTGTCTTGGCATCTTATTCAAACTCTCAAAGCACACTCCATTGTGTGTTCAGCCCAGAAGCTGCCAGAAGCTTTTCCTGATAGTTGTAGTTCATTAAATTGTTTGACGGTAAAAGTTTAGTTTGGTTCAGTCACAGAGCCACCAGGTTTAAGGTTTGTGGGTTATGTTTTAACATACTACAGTGGTTATTGAAACTTTGTCTTATTTGACCCTCGCTACAACTCTGACCAACTCTTCCCTTCACACACTCTCCTGAGTCTCTGAGTGACTCTATAAACGTCAGTGTGAGACCACAGGAGGTGTGATTAAGCAAAGGGATTTGACAACCTGTGAATGAGAAGTCTGCAAGGACTCAGTGGCTGGCTACTAATGATTCTTTCAGCGTTGATTAAACTTATGATGGGCATAACTGAGCAATTAGTTGTCTCATTTATAAATTTTGAGGGTAAGGCCATCACACATCACACAAAGGCTGAAGCAGTAATCTTAAATTATAGGAATAACAAATTGAAAAGCTGAGGATCCTCATTTCTTGGAGCCAGTTGTGACTTTTAACTTAAATTTTTTTAAAGTAAACTTTAATTCTTATGATGATTGTCCAGCTGGGAGGTAATTCAGTGAAGTAGACTCTTAATTGAGCCGTAGACAACCCCTGCTGCAAAAAGATGAAACATAGTTCTCACTGCTCCATCAGAGAGCAGCTGTATGAGCAGGGGTTATGTTCTTCTGCAGTGTTTAATGATCAAGATGTATATCCTCTGATGTGCATTTAGCTGTTTTCAGTCGTTTTTGAGGATCAGTTTGCAGGCCTAATATTACAGCACTGTCATATAAACATACATTTTTAAAAAAAGCAAAGGAAAGATTTCTCCTCAGGAGGCTGAGTGGTGAAGAAAAAACTTTGTGTGCAACAGAGAAAAAGGTCCCAATGTCATTAAACAAGTTCTTCCTGCTTTGGGGTGTTGTATCTTGTAGCCTATGATAACATTTGTGCCACATTGTATTGCAAATCTTAAATGACATAAGTAATCATGTTTGTTTCATATATCTGACAGATTATGTGCCTGAACAAGTTTTCTGTTGGTAATGACGGTCGTACCTCCATCAAACGAAGTGTCCAAGAATGAGTCCAGCCGGTCTGAGTTTAGGAGAGTGGATCATCATAGCGCAGTAATAAGCAGACTGAACAACATCAGTCCATCATGAGCCAATGCCACTATACTGGGAAATAAACAGTATATCAGAAAGTATCAGGGTTATAATTTAATCCATATTTGGCCTGAAAGTCATGCTCAGCTGACTGCCTGGATAATGGATCAAAGTCTCTGTAGCAGCGCTAAGGATGTGTTAAATGTAAATCAAGCTGTGTACTTTGGTTTCTGCGGTCACTTGAATTGATTAAATGGTACTTTAATGCATGGCTGCTGTTTGGTTAGTCTATACGGCCTGAAATAGGGTCAGTGTGACGGCAGAGGCATTACTGACTGGACTGAAAACACACACACACACACACTCACGCACACACTCACCCTGCGTCAGACTTAATGTCTGGGGTCCAAAACGTTAGTTCAGCACCAGAAAGCCACAGCATGTCTCTGTTTCTGTCTCTGTCTCTAGAAATGTGGAAACAGTAGCAGCTATTAATTATGTTGGTTGCTAACTGCCAGGTGTGTATGTTTGTGTGTACACGCATGTGCTCTCCTGTATTTACCTGCTATGGGCTTTTGTTAAATTCTCTCTCACACACACACACACACACACACACACACACACACACACACACACACACACACACACACACACACACACACACACACACTACCCACAAATCAAACAGCTATTGGTCAGTCAGACAGCCAGTTTCCATCTGTTTACTGCATAATGAAGAGGCTTCCCACATTAACACACTCAGACAGCCACCTCAATACAATAGACAGAGGAGAGAAATGGAAGAGTGTGAGAGAACAAAACAATAAGGATTGAGCCAGATAGAAAAGTAGAATCAGATACCTGTAGATCTTTGCAGACTGATGTATACATACAGTATGTCTGTGCATCAATTCTTCTCCAGATCTAATCATATTCCACCCACACCACTTACTGTAAATGCATTGTACCAGTCAATCCATCAACACATCAGCATTTTTACAGTTGTTCATTTTCCCAGAACACCACCAATTACTGGTGTTAGTGATTGCAAAGCTGCCCTCAGGCTACACAGAACACATGCTGTAAGACCAAAGACGGATTGGCAACAATCAGCTTTAAGTATTCAATGCAGGGGGAAAAAAAGGGTTTCATATGCAGTGCAACGCAGATTACAATTACATTCAAAATGTACAAAAATAAAGATGAATGCTTGTCTGAACTATTCAGGTAAACAAACACAAGCCTTAAAAGGAGAAGTACAGCTGTATGAAGCTGTGGTTGGAACAAAGTGGGAAAAAGTTAATGCTTGTTTATGATTGGCCAGATTAAAAAAAAAAAGTAGCCAAGCACTTCCTTTGTGGTCATACACTAACTGACCATTTTCTGGAAGTCACATGTCATAAAAGTTTCCAATAATCTGTAGATACCATGAAACAGAAGGTTAACAGCGAAGCTGAGACCTTGAAGTAGAGGCTGTGCCAAAGCATATGGATTTCACAAGGAACTGGCCAAAATATTAAGACATGCATAGGGTTGCATACAAAGTCATAGTGAATTTCTTTAGCGAATCTAAAACACTATGAGACAACCAAAGTGCTTGAAATTGGCAAAACAAGCAGATTAGTGCTAATAAGAGCTGATATTAGATGCAAAATCGGTCTTTTAAACCCAAAAAGAAGGATGTGCTCTGCTCTGCTTTAAGTGCCTGAATTCTTTCATTACCAGCCTTTAATTGAAGAAGCACAGGCACCACCCTGAGCCTGAGGGACAACCAGAGGAGACTGCTAGGACCTGAGTGATGGTGGTGGGGTGTCAGGAATTAAGAGGTCTTTTCTATATGAGGGAGCTGCTCTGTGCAGTGACTTTGCCCTGCTGAAGCCTCCATGAGTGCAGTTATCACATTACTGAGTCTGTGATTCAGATATAACCTTGTTCAGAGCAGATTTAATAGCACAGCTGCAGGTCAGCTCTCAGACCTTTTAGATTTATCACCCAGATCATGTTAGATCCACTTACATTAAAGACTGTTTGTACAAGTATAAGTGCTAATGCTTTATGAGGCTGGAAGAGGCTCCCTCAGAGCACCCCGAGCCGTCCCCGTGTCTCAGCAAACATCTGCTCCACCAAAACGTCCTTGAGTCGACACTGAATCTCTCCCGGCTGCAGGGCTGCTGTCCACTCACCCAGCTCGCCCTCTGACGTCCCAGAGGAGGAGCTGGGTACGACCAGAGGCATCAATCAATACAGAACCTCACTAGGCTGTTAAAGACCACACACTGGATCTTATTGCATTACAACGAGACAGCCTGCAAGCACACACACAGGCGCACACAGGCGCACGCTCGTCCAGTGGCAGTATTTTTTTAATGATATCATTAAGCAAAATCTCCTCCACTCCCCAATGTTATGACACCTCAGAGAGAGCTTCATTCAAGAGCAGTGTCTGCTCTCTCTGCCCGCTTGTTCAACATTATGTGAGTAGAAATGTGAGAGCAGATAATGAAGCGTCCAGAAATGGATTTTTATTTATGATAATGTGTTTTGCTCTGCTTGTTTATACGTTTGTGAAGAAATGAAGCCTTTACTAGACCATGAAGCAAAAAAAAATTAAAGAGGGGGTATTCTGCTTTGTCATTTTTTAAACAAGGATGTAAAGTAACAATGGTGGATGTTCATACTAAATGTGTTCAGGTTTTCCAAACAGCTACAAATTCAGCATGGTAAGTCATTGGAGTCCCTGAATCCGTCTTTAAACTGCTCAAAGTGGTCCGTTAAAAATAGCACAGGATCTTCACAGGGATCTACTAATTGGTTCATGACACATTGGAGGAGCAAGCTTCAAACACCAAGTCTGCCCATAGTTGCCCCGGGCAGGACTCTCGAGGGCTGGCCAATCAGATCAAAGGGGGTTGTGGAGTGGGGGGCCTTAAAGACACAGCAGCTAAAATGAAGCGTTTTAGACAAAGTCTGAAACAAGGTGTTTTCTGAAACACCAGTGTGAGAAATAAAGGGACTTTTTTAGCTGTAAATTATGTAAAGCTACTACAGTGGCTCCAGAGGGACTATATAACCCTTAAGAAAAGCACAGTAAGTACCCCCTCTTTAAACTCCTGGGGAGATGATACACCAGGAGATTTAATGTCACAGAGGCCGTTTTCAACACTCAAATTCAAAACTCTTCTTCACCTTTGCTTTTAAATATTTATCTTTGTTGTTTTTCCTCTTCGACATTGATGTCCCAACCCCACTTTAACTCTAAAACATCATTTAAAGCCACATATTGGCAGTGATAGCAAAAACACCCCCATCTCCTCCAGAGAAACAAACACACCTTCTTGAAGCAGCCTCAATTTATTTCAGCATCCAACCCTCCCTTGTTGTCCACAGTCTGTGAGCCTGTGTGTGTGTGTGTGTGTGTGTGGGTGTGTGTGTGTGTGTGTGTGTGTGTGTTTCTGTGTTAGTGGGTGTGTGTTCAGGTAGGGGTGGGGGGTGTAAACACATGTCTTATTATGGAGGAAATATGCAGCATATTGGGAGTGGAATGTGGTGTAATTTGATAAGCGCATCCACAGGCATGCAGAGCCACATTCAAAGACGTGAGGGAGCTCAGGAGAGGAACGATACCAATGTGAGCAGGAGCTCCACGGTTACAGTTGCTCTGTTGCCCCTGGCAACCTAATTGCGCTGTTTGGCCTGTTTGGCTCTGTTTATTACCAATTTTCTATGTAACACGGAAATGTAGAAATCTTCTTGTGGAGTGAATAAAAAATATAGTTAATAAACAACAGGAGTTACCAGTAAGCTTCAGAAGGATGTAGTTCAATAGTTGCACCCAAAGGACTCTAAATTTACAGGTTTAACTTTGTCTGATGCCTCAGAGCAGTTTTTTCTGGGAAAGCGAGTCATGTTTCCAACCTGTTGTCGGATAAACAAATATCTCTTTTGGATCCACTTTGAGGGAGAAAGAGGAGGGGAACAAAAAGAAGTAGAGTCCAGGTCCTCTTTAACCAGATTTAAGAACTGTCTTTAGGGTAATCTCCAAAAGCCAAGATCATGGTGTATTTTGCTTTAATTTAGTCTAATGATCAGATCATGAACAACAGGAAAGGCGCTGACAGGGTTCACCCTCACTGTGTCTACTTCAGGCTGTGGTGATGAAGAAAGAGCATCTACAGATGCCCCACAGCTTCTCTTCTTCAATCACTGTTAAAATTTCAACTTTTTTGTCTTTTTAACAAAACTTTAAAGCATGGGAAGCGTGATAACCCTCTTTTTAGATTAAATAAGGACTCTGTATGTTCAAAAGTAACTAATTCTCTAATCGTTAAAAGAGAAATGTAAGTCCCGATTCAGTAACTTACATAATAGTAAGAAAACACCCAAAGACTGGTCTAAATCTGACACTATTTCTAGATTCTACACAAACGTTCAAGTGTGTCACCATTTCTTAGATCAAAACACCAACAAATCAAGTCTTGCTTCGAGATGCCATCTGTCACCTGTGAGATTTTACACCCCTGTAGCTGAGTATCGTGGCATATGGCAAAATGTGGTTTCAGTAGCTATAAATCAGACTTAGAGCTTACATATAGCATAAGAGCAGCATTTCAGGCACACAGTAATGAAACACACAAAAACACACACACACACACACACACACACACACACACACACACACACACACACACACACACACACACACACACACACACACACACACACACACACACACACACACACACACACACAGAGTATGGTTAAAGTATTTCTGTAGTTCTGGTGCTGATGTGTGCCGGTGATGACAATTAATCATTTAGTTCAATAAATGCACACAATCTCATGAGGACACAGATAGCCGAGTATTGTGTAGCTTGTTTAAGTCGTTTTAAAGCAGGAATAAAAACCTGATTACTTTTGCTGCAGAAACCACCAAAGTTTAGTTTCACCATGTTGTAAATTATGCTTCTAATAAAGCCTGTTCAGGTTGTCTGAATGAGACCTATTCTAAACTTGGCTTCATCTGCATATTAAAGAATTTGCTCTTATGTGAAACAAGTGAGGGACTAGGACTGAGCAGATTGTGTTTCTCAGTATAAAACATTTCAAGTGTTTCATCTAAATATAGGAGGCTTACAGTGTTTCATCCCTTTCTGGGTTTGGTACAACTGACACTTTTGTATCTTGAAAGTAGTGTTGTGTGAAACACACACAAGCACACACACGCACAGGGGTGATTTGCCATTAATTTCTTATGGGGCTTAATTACATGAAACCGTTATCATTCTGTTATAAACAAATTTAAAAAATATGGAGATCATTCCGTCAAATTTGGGAACCAATAGCCCGCCTGCTCCCCTGCCAACCCTTTTAATGAATTTCCTGCTGGTCTCTGGTGCCTGTCTTAGTTTGTCTGTGTTTGTGTTTTCCTCACTGGCATACATAGTATGCATAGCATGCACACAGTGATTCACACAGTATGATGTTACAGCCAGACACACTGATTGTTAGTGTTCATGCAAATGTGTGATTACTGCATACTGTAAGTGTTGTGTCAGTGTGTGTATGTGCAGGTGCAGCTCCATGTGTGTTAGCACTCACAGCTGTTACGTGGTGGAGCCTCAGCGGTGTGGGTCAGGACGGGCTAAGCGTTCCAAAGAGAGGAAATGAAGACAAATGAACAGAGAGGAGCTAAACACTCCTCCAGTCAGCTCCGTATTACTTATCCTCCACACACACACCCCTCCTCCTCCTCCTCCTCCTTTATCCTTTCCCTCCCTCTCTCTGAGAAATATTACAAAGCCACACAGAAAGCCTCCCGACACGGTAATGAAAAGCGCAAAAGCGTGGCTCTTTTTGTGCTACTTTCGCGTCACTGGCAATTAATTCCACAGCGGCAGCTGGCGGGAGGCCCGTGGTGCTATAATACTAACGCTAAAACCTGCAGTGCATGGACGCTGCCTATGAGTTTAAATCTTTGTCAGGCACTTTTCCCGCCATATCATTTACTCATCCACTCCCAGCCTGTAAGTCCAACAGTGTTTGAGCTTATGGCCTGTGAGACACCTGAGAGAAAGTTCAGGCTGATGGATAGGCACTTTGATTTTCTGAAAATAACACAATCATATGCTACATTCACCTTTTAGGACTATTAGCAAAGAGAGGCTGTAATAAAAATGACAAAGGTTGTGTGCGTGTGTGTGTGTGACTGTGTGTGTGAAGGTTCCTCACTCATAAACTTCTGACATTTTCAAGACAATTTCATGACATTCAGGTCCTAAAGCTTCCTGGACCTGCCTTTAACACATACACCTTAGAGACTGTATAAAAAGATGGACGACATGACAGCTCCCTGTGAATAAAACCTAAACACACGGAACAAACCCCCACTGACTGGTTGCAGTGTATGACTCTCAGTTCTCTTCCTCTGCAGTATATCTCTACATTAAAAGTGCTTCCTGGAGAGTAGAGCAGGACATCAATAAGAGGGTTGTTACAAAGCCAGTTTCTTCTTGTGGTTTAGCTGAAACCTCAGTTCTAATCACCCAACCAGTCCACATCTAAAGAACCACTGAGAAAACAGTCAAAATACAGCATGGTTTATTAATTCAGCTAACAGTGGGAGCACCACATCAGTGAGTGCGCAATGCCAAACTGGTTTGCTAAGTGTGGCTAATGTTAACAGCGCTACCACAGCCTGCAGTCCTCTTCCCAGTTTGACATGGAGTTGAAATGGATTCCCTATGTGAACAATTCAGCAGTGTTTTGAATGTTGAAAAGCTCAGACACAGACACAGTCTTAATTAATCTCAATCCCATGTTTTTTGGTTAAAATAATTCCAAACTACAAGGAGCTTAAAAAATATATTCATCATCTTGCTTGTGCTTGTTTTCATCCAGGTAGTAAAGCAGTAGCACAGTGAGGCAATTACAGTAAACAGTCCTAGATATTGGCTTGTGACTGCGCTACAGCTATGACCAGGTCACGTCATCAATTATAAACCTATAACTGATTAGCATGAACTTTAATGGGTTGAACATTTGTTAAGTCAACTTAATGCAAATATTCCTACCATGAAGTTTGTAGCTTTAAAAAATGCCACCAGCACAAGCTATCAGCACATGTTAAAGGGGTGTTCTGGTCTCATTCTTGCGCAGTGAGAAATGATGTCATACCTCACCCATGATTTGGCTTCCATCAACAGAGACAATGATCCTAATGAATTTAAAGATTTGATACATGAAATACAAAGATATATGTTTTAAAATTTATTCATTTTTATTCAAATGGGTTTTATTCAAAATTCATTTTAGAGTGTGTTTTTTAGCTTATTCAGATGCATGTCTATGTGTCCTGATAGGATGCTGCAGAAAAGGTTTGGAGCGCTTGTTTTGGAACGATAAGGGGAGGTAAAGATGGGTCATCTGTCTTTATATACAGACAGCAGTACCTCACAGAAGGTGATGGATAGTGTTGAGTGCTGGATACTGAGCACAGGAGGAGTCACTGCTTTCTGTGGTGGAGATGGTTTTAGGGTTATTTTTACTGCTACAAGTATAGAAGTTTCTGTAATACAAACACTCATTAAAATAACAACTGGGGCGACTGTGGTGAGCAGTGAAATGTATAATACAGTTAAACCCTGCTCATCTATGCACACACGTCTTCCAGTCGGCTCTGTTTAGATCTTAAATCTTTCCTTGGCCTGTTGTTTGCTTAGAAGAGGAGGTGAGGAGGTAACTTTTTGCAACAGCACGGCTCTTTATTTCACCGCTGGTTGGTTTGCAGAGCCGGTGAAAGAGTGAAGAGGGAGAAACAGAAAATGAAGTGATATGTGGCTGTATTGATCGTGAGGTCAGGGTTATTGATCAGAGAGGAGGAGGAGAAAGGGGGAAGAAATGGAGAAGGGGTGAGGGGTGGGGGGGTTGTGCTCTGTCTGGGCCGTGGAGCAAATAAAGGGTGCTCACTCACTCCTCCTGAGCAGCTAGGAGGAGCCCCATGGGGTGCAAAACTAGGGCACCCACAGCTCAGCCAGCCCTGATGTCCCTGGAGGAGCTGCTTTCATCAACTTTACTTGATGAGAAGAAGCTGTATGCTCAATATTTCCTGAAGGAGCTTTTCAGCCAGGCACATCAATATTAATCTATAAGCTTTTGGGGGGAGGGGGGATAATGCGTTTTACCTCCTGGATCTCAAATTCACCTCTAAATGGAGACATCAAGAAGGGTCCCCTCATCCTGTTTTCATTTTTTCCATATGGCCGCACTTACAGCAACTGGCATTCACACATTTGGCTCCTTCTCCTTCTTTTACTCTCATTTTTCATTGCCTTGGCGGGCAAATCCGCTAAATTATTCTCAAACTATCCTGAATTCCCTCTGGTGACAGTGGCAATGAGTCTTTGGGCACCTCGTCGTGATTAGGCACAGCGATGGGGAGCATATGGAGGAGGCCGTCTCCCTTTTATCCAGTGTGGACCAGCTCAGCACTTGAGAACTGCCGCTTCCTGGCTCGCCTTCCAAGCTCTCCCCAGGTTGTCTCTGAGTCTCATCCCGCAGCCATCTGCCACTGACTTGGGCTTCCTCCAGAAATCCTCGGGAAAGAAAGAAAAAAAATAGAGCACCCTCTTCTCTTCATAGTGAGAGCCAGCATGGAGGCCCAGTTTCCTCTCCAGCCCTTTGCTGTAAAGGAAACTGCTGGTGGCAAGAGCAACCAGTGACATTGTGGGAATAGCTTGCAGAGACGATTTGATGATTCAAAGAAGTGACTTGAAGTGGTCACATGCACACACCATCAGTTGACAAACACTCCACTTTCACTGAGTAAACGAAGCTCATAAATGAGTGTGAAAAGAACAATTTAAAGTCTAGAATAGAAGAAATTATTTTCCTTTTGAGTCTGTTTGCACATTTTGACAACATGACTACAAGACAGCTTGCTTTTGAAATGTTATCAGAATTGAAATTTATAATTTTCGATTCATAACTATCCGCAGATTAAATTTGCAGGCCTGCAGGTTGCTTTGCCTGCTGAAGCGAACATAAATGTAATTATTATATTATATTATTTGTTTATTTTCACTTTTGAAACCATCATTCCTCTCAACACTCAGGAGATGAATAATTATAGTTCCTCTGTGGGATAAGAAGTGTTCCTCTTTGAGGTGTTGACACCACTGTGAACAAAATGAAAATTTGAGACTGTTTTTGCTTAAGCTAATCTGTACATGCATAAGTACTGATTCCTAGTGTTTGAACCTTTTAAGCAACTTTGAAAACAATCTGAAAACATTGTCTGTTGCTATCCAAAACATGTCTATGGATGCCAACTTTTTAGTTATTCCAACCGTAGGCAGCAACTTTTATCAATTAAATCCCTCAGAGGTGTGTCTGCTCATCTCTTCCAAATAGGCTTTGGTTCAACAACAGAGCTGCATGGAGGCGTCACTCAAAACAATTTACTAATGATTTATTTGAGATTTATTGTTCTCAAGTGTTCCAACAAAAACCCTGAGATAGATTTTCATAAAAAGATTCATTAAAAGTACAGACTTAAGATGGAAAAAAACAACTTAAAACCTTTTGTGATTATTACTTCTAATGCATCTTGGGTAGCGGGGAAATCGAGCTGCAGTCAGACCTTTACAATACATCATCGAACAGAAGTGTTTCTCATGTTTGTTTGCTGCTCATGTGAAGAGTTATCTGTTTGTAGACACAAATGAACACCTGCAGATTACCACCAATGATAGCACACATTGCATCACAGCAGTGTGTGGTCTGCCTGCTTTTGCTCTCTGTACAGACGGCTCATCCAGGCCTGCGGACAGAAAAATAAAGACCTTTTCAATCCACATAGAAAAATGGTTTCAGTCTTAATAGAAATTATGTTGTCAGGGTGTTTGGGAGAAGTTAAGAAAAATATAAATTAACATCCTAACTTTTTCAGCTTACCATTTGAAAAAGGTGCTGGAACAGATAATTAATCTGTCCTAGGTGAGTAAATATCCTTGTCAGTACTCTGCAGTGCAGTACTGATTTGTATTTGAAATCAAATGTCCTGGTGCTATTTTAGATACGATGGTATTGATTAAAACATGGAGGTCATTCTTGGACCGTAGACTTACAGCTTGCAGCTTTCCAAATGTGTTCGTTTACATCTACTCTAAAAGTTAAAGTTGATGAGAGCTTGGGGATGCATGTATATAGAGTTAGAAATGGTCTTCTTTTGATAGACACACACAAACACACACATATTAAATAAACCCAACACCTACAGCTCTGTCTGACCTCTTATGAAGTGCTCTCTGTGAGGTCGAGGTCTCAGAGTTTGTTGGAGGCAGCTTCACTTTAAACAGCCAGGCCGAGCACTTATGAGGCTTTTTACAGCATTTAGTTGGTGAAGTTTAAAAAAGAGTTTTGACATCTTTTAGGAGACGCAGAGGAGAAAAAAACTTTTGCTGATCTTATGAACAGTAAAAATAAATACTGATGACATCGGCCGCGAGGCCAGGACCAGGCTTCAAAGTGTGTTTTTATGGATATGAGCGGACAAACTTTTCTTAACAAAGTTTGTTTGTGTGCTCAGTTTGTTTGCACACTGGAGTGGTTTGTAGTGGAAATGAAGCAGAGCGAATGTGTCTGAAACCCCATGCTGTGGTAACAGTGACAGAGAAAGTTTCACCCTCGTCCTCCTCTTCGTCCTCCCCCTCCTCACGCACAAACACACACACAAACACACACTCACAGCATTCTTTTATAATGTATGAAGTTGGAGGAAATGCAACGCTGATGAAACACTTGATGATGAAGAGTGGAGTGAGAGGGAAAGGAGTGTGTGAACAAGAGAGAAGAAGACAGGCGTGGAGAAGCTGAGATGACGTTAGCTTTTGGCTCTTTGCTAAGATGTCGGTGTGTGTTTGTGTGGATGGTTGTTTGCGTCAGCATGCTCGCGTCTTTGGAAGAAAGTGAATCGTCCCTCACACTCCTACGCAGTGCCTACTTGCAATTAGCAGGCACAAAAATACCCCACTGTGAGTGTGTTTGTGTGTATGTGTGTACGTGCGTGCATATGTATTATGAAAAACCAGCCTTTGCATAACAAGTCTGTCTCAGGTCTCTGGCAGGTGACGACGAACCAGACATGGTGAACAAAAGAGGACTCCTCTCCTCATAATACTGGCTCAGCTGAATAATTGAATCCAGGAGCAGACTGGCAGCCATGCTGCCTGGCTTTATGTATATTGCAGACCAGCAGTAATCTGTTCTGGAGGAGCATCTCTGGCTGTCTGTGGCTGAGTGTGAGGAGGAGATGTGAGGTGACAGAATAGGGCTCTGTCACCGATTCCTCCATTATTGATAAGATTGGGTGGAGGTAAGCTTGGGAAGGGAGAGAGAAGAGGAACACAGTGCAGCTGAAAAGTTTGCTGATGGTAAACACATGGTTTGCACCTTTTGTCTAGACACTCATTAGGAAAGAAGGAACAGAGACTAAAGGAGGCTCAGGGAAGCTCCATCAGTTAAGGTTATAAACTAGCTAAAGCCTGGTACTGCAGATGTAGGGTTTCCCCTCCATTGTTTCCTCTCTAGGTTGTCTCACGACCTCCTGACAGAAAGTTTGATGTGTTGGATTTTATACTCTGCCATCTACGACGTGTTGCATCAGTGGTGTGGACCAAGCACAGGTTTTAATCAGTGAGGGCTTGATATCTGCAAACTAAAAAACTGCACATGCAGTTAGTGCAGTGTTTCCCTTAGGTTTACAGCCTTGGGGGGCGGTGACGTTGTTGGCAGTGGGGGGAGTGTTGCATCTTCACAGAGAAGGCGTTGGGAGATGTTTCTTGTGGTGGTTTTCTCAGCTCTCTCTCCACTATATGGAATGAGCTTGTCTGTCTGTGTAAATGCGCGCATGTGTCTGTGTGTCTGTGAATGTGTTGGGGCTAAACTTCACCGTGCAGGAAACAGCGCTAGGAGAAATGTGAACATGACAATATACAAATGACACCCCGTCATGCAAATCAGGTGAAGACCATAAGACTTTATTGTTTTTTAAATAAAAAAAAACAAGGTATAGACCTGATTTATGAGGGAGGCAACTAAATCATTTCTGCTGTGATCTGGCGCTATATGGAAAATAAAAATAACTTGACTTCCAAGTAGGGATGGGAACAGAATTAGGTACTTTTATAGGTACCGACCGAATTCTGTCAAAAGTACCGGGTACCGATTCATGTAAAATCAAAAGGTACCATGTTTAGGTACCTGAATGTATCCTTATGACTGTGAGAGAGTGGAAGTGTAGGTGATCTTCCATGCCGGACATGAACACAGCATTGCAAGGTTATATACTGAAGAATAAATATGTTAAATTGAAAAAAAAAACACATTTTATTTTTAAACAAATTTATATTTTTTACTGCATAAACACACACAAGTACAGAAAATTGGTACCGTTGAGTACCGGTACCGATTGCCAAGTACCGGGAATCAGTACCATATCATTTCAAATGTGAAAGGTACACATCCCTACTGGCAGGTGCCACATACAATGGTAGGGGAAACACTTTAGTGGGCATGTTGCAGGTGATCTCCTATGATTGCGTGTGCAAATGATAACGGTTGCACAAGTGGGGCAGACCGCCCTTTGTGGGATTTTGTGTTTGCTACCAGCTGTCACCATGGAGAGTTTGGATGTGGCAGAGTACAAAAAAATGAAGTTTGAAGCCATGGAGTTGGAGGTCTTGATGGAAGAGGCAAAAAAAAATACACTGGTGAACTCCAGTGGAAGAACTGGGTTTGGTAGTCCCTCTGTGAAAAGGTGAATGCTGTGAGAAAAACCAGAAGATTTGCTGATGAAATAAAAAGAGGATGATATGTTATCAAATATTTTTTTTGACAGTCCAGATGTGTTGACGGGCATATGAAGGATCCTCTTTCTCTGTTGTCTGTCATTGCACCTATGCTCCCTCTTGCAGCCATTTGTGCTCAACACTGTGCCAGTTTGCATCTGCCTTTCAAACTTGCATATAGATGCAAAAATGCAGACCACAATCAGTTTCAGGTTTGATAAATTGCAGTGGTTACTCTGCTTTGTCATTAAAGCAGATAAGCTAAATGGATTGAGCATGCTACTTAGCTCATTTCAAAGACGTAATCCTCGGTGCACTCGGTTCGTACACCAGCTTTGCACGGGTTATCAAGTTTGCTCATGTTTTTGTACACGCAGACCTTTAGTAGGTCAGGCCCTGTGTGTTCATGTCACTTAACATCTTCCTTCCAACAATGTTCTCCCTCACTGTGTTCCCTCCCTGCTCTCATCTCTGCCTCCTTGAGATGATAACCAACAGTTTTACCTCGTATACCTGTCATGTTTTTTCTCCCATAACAAGCGTGATTAGGCAGATGTTCCCAGCTGTCATGAGCTGTCATACTTCAGGTCTGATTTATGAAGACACAGCACCTGTTTTTATCTGAAGATAGCATGAATATAAGAAGATCATCAGGAAGTTTTGTCTTCCTGTTGTGCTGAATGTCATGGTATTTTAATACTCAGGTTGTATTTGCTGTTGACTAACTGAGGAGATAAGCAATAAGTGTTGGGTCATTGCACTGCAGAATTTAAGTGAACCGTAACCTTTATCGATCCAATACCCGGCGCAGAGAACACTGTCTTCCTGGCCAAATTAACAAGGGTCAGCAAATTACAAATCACAAAGTGCTGAGCCGTAATGGTACGCTCTGCATTAGGGTTGGATTGCAGGCTGATCACGCTTTCTCACCATACACAGCTCTGGGCCTGGTATTGAAACATATTTTGAAACCTCTCTCAACAGGGTCTCGGTGTAATTGCTTTGGCAATCACTGTGTTCTCATACGGCCAAACAAAGTGAACAAAAGGGGGAAAACTGCTCCAGGGTTTGGAATAACTTCTCATGCCCACATAGCTGTGAAACATAAAATAATGAACTAAAAATGTTTGTTTTTCTGTTGAATGCCAAGAGAGATAATTAAACAGAGGTGATAGTTATCAAGCAAAGATGAGAGACGGATCTAGTGAGAGATTAGAAAAAGAGATCCAAAGACATTTCTTTGCTAAGGATAGTTTACCTGATCGAACAAACTTAAGTCAGATTACTCCAAACTGTCGGCATCACCAAATTTCTGAAGGCACTTTTTGTTGAAGAGCCTGGATTCAAGAACAGTTGATGTTTTTAGTTTTTATTTTATTTTATTTTTTTACTTTTCCAAGAAACTCAAGTTTATTTTCATTAAAGCCAACAAGCTATCAAAGTAAACCTTGAAATGAGCACACATAAAAGCTTTTTTGGATACAGGCCTTGTAAGGAGAGTTTCACTTTCCTTTGCCTCTCAAGACAAATAAAAAAGATAGTGTGTTTGCTCAGTTTCAGTTTTTGGATATATAAAATAATCATGGTTTAAGTTGAAATGATCACGTAAGTAGACTTTTATTGCTGTGATTGCTGTAAAAACAGTTTGAGAAGAAAAATAAAAAGTAATTATCTTTAAGCTTGCTTTTGGTACTACAAAATTGCTGTTTCAGGAAATTTAGTGGCATCCAATCGTGGTTGGGCTTGGAGAAAGAGAAGAAAGAAACTTCTCTAGGCTGCTGTGTATGAGTAAAGATTGGTACACTGGAAAACAAAGCTTCACTAACAGAAGGTTAGATATCCTTTGAGGAGTTATTTTTTAGCAGTTCGTGAAACAGATTGAAATTGAAAAACAATGTTTTTTCAAGACCTAAAACAGGCAAACAAGACTGACAATATCCATACTGCAGTTTTTATATTTGGAGTCTTGTTGAGGGCTACACCTGACAACATGAAGTGTAGCAAGAAAAAAAAGAAGAAAATGCTGTGTGAGAAGGTGTTTATTATGAATGGTAAAACTGGTTATTAAAAGAACAAAGGATGATATATTTTAAGACTACACAATAGGAACAAGATCAAGAAATTCATTAGAGTGCACCAAAATCAACACAAACAGCAGTCCTTACAGGCGCTTTAAAATGCACAACTTAAGCAATACAAAAACAGTAACGCAGAGTAATATCTAGAAATATTGTCCAAATGTGTAAAAGTGAATTAATTTTGAAGTCCAAGACAATACTAACAGTCAGACTCTCTCCTAAGATACTATTTGGATCTCACAACACACCTCCTGTCACAGTATCCCAAAGGTGCTACTGAAACAGAAACAGTGAATCCTTCACGCTGAAGCTTTTATGTTTAATGTCGTAAAAGAAAAATAGCCCAGAAGAAATCTTGCCAAAACAACTTCTGTGTGTGTTTACAGAAAGTGTTCTTTTGGGCCACTCGCTGAAAAAACTGATGCAGTTGTTCTCCTTGGGAGGACTGTCTCTAACCACAGAGTAACAGCTTTAACTCTTTCACCTCACTTATTTTCTGTGGGTGTGAAACCACCGGCATACTTACAACAAAGCTGAAAAATAAACTTGCAGACAACAAATATTTCTTTGTACTCTCTGTAGTTCCTGTGTGTTTTTTTTCACACCTAAAGCCAGAGGGACTTCATTAAAATTAAAAAAGAAGCCATAGACAAGGGAGGAGGCTGGAAATAGCAATGACACAGTCTCAGAAGCAACAGTAAGAGCTGGGGATTACAAAGCTGTGTGGACCAACAGCAGATCTTCGCTAATAAGCTGTGACGTCATGTATTTCAACTATGACCTGCTGATTTTAATTCAGAGAGCCCGATAAGGACACTGATCACACTAACAATGCTGCTTTTGAAACACAAAATTGGTTCACATTTGTTGCTTTCAGTACTGAGAAGGAAATTGATTCTGCCTCAATTATGCCACTGCCGTCAGACTGTTTGCAGGCATTGAGGATTTCTAATACCTACTCTATTGAATTCTAGGCACTTTCTCCAACCTCTCATATTTCGCACCGCCTTCTTTTCTTCTTTCTCCCCCTCTCTCTGACAGTATTTCTTGTAATGAAAACTCTCCCTGCATTTGTTTCCTTCCCCTCCCTCCTCTCTCTGTTTCCAACTTTATCTCTCTGAAAAAGCACAGGCTTGTGCGGCCCTGGAGTGTGTGCAGCGAGGAGATGCTGCCGTCTGGTAAATAAGTTCATCCAGCATGTTAGCCAGGTCAGGGCCCAGGCGCTCGGCTGCGAGAGCGTGCACGCTTACATTCAGCCGACGAACGGAGAGAGAGGAATTGATTGCCCCCTTTATGCGAGGGAATGAGAAAATACAGAACCAGCCTACACACAAAGACATACTCACACACTCCAAACCCTCCGTCCTCAAGCAGAGAACCACAGAGAAAATACACTAATGGCTCTTTGCAGTTTGTTTTTGTCAATTTGTTCATTCTGCTGTCGGCCTGATAAGAACAAAAAGAAAAAAAGCAGAACGAAGTAGTTTTCTGCTGAAAATCCTTTTGAAAGAGTTCCCATTCTTCCCCTCCTCCACCCTCTTTTTCTTTTATATAACCGCTTTAAAGAAGTGATTTTCTCATATCGAGCTGGTAAGGTGGGGCGTTGCTTTGTGAGCAGGTGTTTGCTTTATTTCACGCTGGGCCTTCTATGATTGCAGTGAGATCAATAATTGACTGCATTGGTCCCCCGAGGACAACTAACCAGAGATCGATGAAAGCCTTGTAGGGTTGCTTTCTCCCTTCACGTATTTTACCAGGTATAACTGTTGCCCTCCGTTGCTGTGCTTGCTGGTATAAATCACTGCTGGACTGTGGACTCATGGAGTAAATAATCACATCGACGGGTGAAAGAGGAAGTTCCCTGCAACTGCTGATCAATGCCGCTCCAATCAGTCACTGTTCTTTACATTTACACGTCACATTTACAACCACATTTAAACTATATAGTTAACTCAAGATAACAAAGACCAATCTATTAGAACTTTCATATATGATGGAAGCAACATTGTGACAGAGACAAAAACATAAAGTTGCATAACATTAAAAGCGCCTACCAGGTCAAAAAGTGACAAGTATGTATCATGACTGGGTGTAAGAAGGACAATCCAGATAGACTGAGTCTCTCAGAAGTGAAGAGTGAAGAAGATGTATTGCTCTGTGAGAGACTGCTCTGAGTATTCTGCAGAGTAAAATGGCAACGACTCTCTCGATTTCAACATTTCATGATCAAACTAAAAACTAAAAAAGCACTCAAAGACCGCAGACCTCCACCAATCATATAACACTTAAGTCCTACTTTAATGTTGTACTCCCTTTCAGCAGACTGTCTGCTACAATTTGCAGGTTTAGTTGCAGGTTTGTACGATAATTTGTTTCCTGACAGTGTCGAAAATCATGGTGACCCAGTACATATTTCATATTCTGGATCTTAGTATCTAGAAAATTGGCAGGATCTGTATCATTTTTTTACATCTGTCAGAAATTATGGTGACCTTTTATTGAGTTGTTTTGCAAAGCAATCCGCCCATTTATCATGGAGTTATATACATATAAGGTGAAAACGGCCCTATCTCACAATGTTAAAGAATCCTTCAAAAAAAAGTCCTGGATCCAGACGGTGATCCAGATCACTTCCAAAATTTAATCACTTCTTTCTTATCCCATTTTGAACATTTCCTGAAAATTTCATCAAGATCTGTCTGTTACTTTTTGAGTCATGTTTTTCACAGACAGACATAACTCAATCTCTCCCAAAAACATAACCTCCTTAGCGGAGGTCAATATGACGTTTTTAAAGGTTTCCAATCATCCAAGTAATAGTTAATCAAAGATTGATCAGGGGCTGGATTTAGTATAGCTATTTTACATCTACGTTTTCAGGACAAAGGACACTCAGGTTCAGATTTTGGACTGAGCTGTTTTTTTAAGAGAAGAAAAGGAAGCTATCTATGTTCAACCTTAACTTGAACAGAACTGATGGTCCCTAGACACTTCATATCTCTTATTTACATCACAGTACAGGTAAAGCAAGACACTCACCAAGGATCATGTGACCCCAATAAAATCTTCAGGAACACCTCTCTGCTGATGTCCGCATGTGACTCAGTGATAGACTGATGACCTTTAGAGGCGTTTATCTTCTAGCTCTGTCCACTGGTCTGTAAGAACTGATGAAGCCTTTCAGAGAAGAGAGGAGAGATTGAACGTCTTCAAGAACTCTATTTCCTCTCCATTTGCCCTTATCTGATCAAGCTTGGGATGATATTATGAAGCCATGAGAAATCTTTGATAAATGTGATCAGTAGGCTCTCAGACAGCTCTGCATTAAAAACAGACACGACTCTGAGCAGCATATACAGGTTTGGGAGCAACATATGCTGCTGTCCAGACGATGGCCTTGTATATTCTAGGAAGACAATGCCGAAGCACATCTGTATGTACAACAACTGAGCTGGCCTGTCTGCAGCCCTGGCTTGGGAACATTTGGTGAAGCATTAAAAATGCAGCAGAGAGGACCCTGAACTTTGGAGCAGCTGAGATGCTCCCCACAAAACTTCTGCAGAAGAAGAGTTTTTGTGTGACACAGTGATAGATACACTCCTGTCCAAGCTGTTTTGTCACATACAACTATGCACATTATCACTTGTAATATTTGGTATGTATCTTTTGCACTACTTTTAATTAGATATTAAAAATGTGTTTATATTTAACATTAAGTTCCTGTTTTTTACAATATCAAAACACAGGAACAAGCTCAGCAAATAAAACCCAAATATGAGTGTTTATATAAAGATATATAAACCACCTGAGTGCATGACACAAACTTTCCGCTCTCAGCCCGATGAGTTCAGCTTCTCTGAGCCGATTGCATCAATGGCTGTTGCCATAGAAACCGGTCCCCTCACTACGAAGGTCCTCTGGCTCAGCTACAGTGGTAGAGAGGCTAAAGCCCTCTTACACAGAGGAGGAGAGGGAACTAGACGGTGAGAGGAGAGGGCTGTTTAAAGAAGCACATCTGTATTACTTAGCGTCAGCTGCAAAGAAAGGCTCCCTTTATTAGGGAGTAAGTGGAAGATCTCCCCAAGGAGTGCTCCAGCGTAATGAATTTAGACTCATTCAACATTAATGCGATGTCGCTGCGATGCCACCGCGCCGTATCTCCCTCCATCAACTTCCGCTTCCTGATTCCCTGACAGTCAGTAGGTCATTAATCAATGTGGAAGCCACGGTTTGCCGATCTAATCTGATCGTTGGACAATTGGCTCCACCTGAACGCGTTATTCAACACATTTGCCATTTGTGCTTCACTGCACCGGCTGTCCCGGATAATTCAGACGCTGTATTTGTCACCCGTGTAAAGTTCAGGTTTGTTAATTATTCATGCACACCATTCCTTCTCTTCCTTCCTCCTCTTGTCTCCTTTCCTCTGCAGCTAAAGCAAACTGCTGTGAACCAGTTTACGAAGCTGACAGGTATAGAGAGGAGAGGAGAACACTGTTCTTTTCCTGAAGTGGCCATTTTGAGTTTGTCCAGGCGATTCTGTCAAGCCTTATTGGGTCTGGACGCGTTCATGCTTGCCACAACAGTCCATTTCTCCCCTTTTCACTTTGTTTGAAGTAAATGCAACAAGGCGGCCAAACAATGAAACTGATAGAGCATTTCAACACAAACAGGCTCATGGGGACATTTTCTCTGCAGGAGAAGAAACATTCTCACACTAATAGGAACTACTGTTTTGGGACATATGTAGTAAATCTTTGTTGGTCCAGAAATCAGGATTTATCCAGTGGATGTGCTCAAAGGCAGTTTTCTTCTGACGACAGGCTCTGTTTGAAAATGGTGGAAAAGGAAACAATTTTTTTTCTTTTCATTCATTTTTATTTATCAGCAACAAAAAAGACAACAGGACATTTTTGCACCGCTGTATGCCGGTGTATTAGTGCCACATTAAAGAGGGGGTATTCTGCTCGACCATGTTTTGAACTTGGATATAGAGTAACATAACTGGATGTTCAGACGAAACGTGCAGATTTACAGACTCCTACATACTCATATAGAAATTCCTGAATCTCTCCGTAAACCGATCAAAATGTTGTGTTTTAAAAATAAAATGATGTGAGATTTTCTTGAGATCTACGAGACTTGCTGAAACATTGAGGCCATCACATGATGATCCCTGACTGGTTCATGACAAATTGCAAGCATGGGCCTCAAACACCAAGGTTTCTGCCCCCAACAGGTTTTCAGAGTGAAGGCCAATGAGAGGAGAGATTTATGGAGAGGAGAGTCTAAAAGAAATACAAGTTCTCTAAAACAGCAATAAGAGGAAAATAGGAATTTTTGAAGATACACGAGGAACAGTATTAAGCCTTAAAAAAGCACAAGAGTAAAGTCATGATTTCTCATTAATCCAGTCCCAGGAGAAAAATGTGGTGTTAATGTAAGAGTAAAAAGTTGTAGTTTTTCTAGATGAGTGAGATAAAAGTGAAAGTTGGACATTCCTAAGAAAAATAATTGCAAATTAACCTGAATAAACTTATAAATTCATGAGATAAAAGTTGAAAATGGCAAAACTTGAGATATTTATTTTCAAGAAACGTAGTAAGAAGCTTACAAGAGTGAGCACCTGTGTTATGGAGGAATGATTGTTCTCTCACTTGTATCACAGAAAACCATCAAACAGTGAAGTCTGTGCTACGTGTGGGAATGCAGGCTAAGGTTTCCAGTTCTGCCACATTAACATTAAACATGTACCTCTTCCTCCACCGTAGAGGGAATCATTCACTATTTAAAAGCTGGGATTGGATTTGGGAGCAGAGGGATCCTCCATGCTAACTGTGTTGAGTCCACATGGTCAGAAAGGAATCTTTTCTCTGGGAGGAACATGTGCTTTGATCCTCCAAAGAAATGAACTGAATCATCTTAGTCTCACACTGAATTTTAAAGCATCACAACTGGCAATAGAAACGTGGTGAATTGCTTAGAGAACTATGCCAGACTTTCTTTCAACTCTTAAACCATGACATTTCCTCTCAGTGGCTTTAATCACACAGTGTGATCCCTCTCCTTTCATAACCCACTGACGCATTGAGAGCAGTCTTAAGGCCCCCACTCCGTGTCTTATTTAATGGATGAGCCGTCGGAACGCAGGATGAAGTGTTACCTGGACAAGACGTTCGCCTCGACAAGCGCAAACTGGACATGCTGTCTCTTCTCCCCAATGGGATTTTCTTTCTCTCCCTCTGCTCCAAAAAAAGGGAGAAATAGCTTGGCAGTGAAGCTTTTAATGCTGCAGGGATAAAGATTACCTTACACTCTAACATGTACGGGCAAGCATACACCATCACCTGTACACACACACGCTCATGGCACTCAGAAAGAAAGAATTGCAAAGCTTATATTCTTCCTGGAAATGGCTGAAGTTTCAGTGTGCTCGCTGGATGTAAGGATACAAAATCACACACCTTTACCTGCACTTAAGATCTGTTTTTCTGAAAGGTTCCAAAGTGCCTGTAAAGGTGTTTCTAACCGGTCTGAATGATGGATAATGCGCTGCTTTTATGACTTCCTTTTTTCTGTTGCATTTCTGGAACCAAACAGTAAAATGAAATAGAAGTATTAAATTTAAAATTCATCCTCTGAGATATTGCACTGCAGTGTCAATAAAGAGTGTGGTATGAGGACAGGCCAGAGGCTGCTTTCCTGCTGGGACACACCAGCAGAGCAGACTGCTTAGCCCACACAGGATACACAATTTCCATAGCTGCAACACCTCCACTGGTCAAATGAGAGGATAAAATCTCCAAAGGTCATTCTCTTTAGTCCCACTTGTTCTCATTAGGAGCACATCTGTTGTCTGGGAATGTCTGTAAAGATTTTTGTATCTCTGGTAATAAATGAGGGAGAAGCTTTGCTGAAACTTTATACTTCTTTTGCTTTAGGTTCAGAAAAACTTTAGACAAAGAAATGTATTGATTTGGAGCGGTAGACATAACTAATATACAGTGCTTACACTCGGTGTGCTTTAGGAAATCTTTCAAAATGTAGACACCTGTCATAACAATAACAGCACAAAGAAGCCTCAGATGAAATAAATGCTCTGAATTTTAGAGCCACCCTTCTCACTTTCTGCTGGAAAACTGCTGGAGAAAGTCAGAGAAGTGTGGTCTGTACCAAGTAAACCACCCATATAATATAGAGCACTTTTATGTGACGTCATCAACTCGAGATCAACCATGTTGGAGGCACTCTCACAGCATAATGGAATTGATTGTGGCTAGCTAAGCTCAGGATTTCAAGGGAATAATCTGCACAACATTCAATTCTGTTCACAGCATTTCTTGACAGTTTGGTCATATTCTCTGTCTGTAGCATCTTAAAATCACCCTTTCAGCAGACTGTCTGCTACAATTTGGTGTTACCTGCAGGTTTGTATGATAATTTGTAACCTGACAGTGTTGAAAATTATGATGACCCAGTACATATTTCATGTTCTGGATCTTAGTATCCAGAATATTGGCAGGATCTGGATCATACTTTTACATCTGTCAGAAATTATGGTGACCTTGTCTTGTATTGTTTTGTAAAGCAATCCGACCATTTATCCTGGAGATAACACATACGGTGAAAACAGCCCTATCCCACAATGATAAAGAATCCTTTAAAAACATCCTGGATCCAGCTATGATCCAGGATCATCTCCAAAATTGAATCACTTCTTCCTCATTCCACTTCAAACATTTTCTGAAAATGTCATCAAGACCTGTTCGTTAGTTGTTTTTTTTTGTTCACAGACAAACTCTTCCAGAAACATAATCTATTTGGTAGAGGGCACCAATGCCATTAAATAGTATCTAAGTAAAACTCAGTGTGTTTTATATGGCTTTTTAAAGTGCTGGAAAGTGAGCCTCTTCTAAAAGGACATCATTTATTCTGTGGACCCCCTCTCCCATGAGAAATATAGCAGCAACATCTGAGTTTTTAAACTTTTGGATAGAATATGAAGATGCTAACCCCCTTTTATGGGTCTCTCCCTCTTATTAGGTGTAATTCTTTAAAGTATCTATCTCTTGCTGGCCAAGTCCTTCACAGTAAGCTCTAGTGTGCATTTTTCCAAATTTGTCGGCAGGTAAGACGTCTCAAAATCTTATTTTACTTCACCCTTTTTTCTCACCATCTTAATACTCGAGTGCAAAGTTATCAGAATAGAACTGTCCATATGCTAACCATTCCCTAGCTTGTCTTATCATGGTTTGCAGCCATGGTAAACAATTATATTGAAACAGAAGGGAAAAAAGTGCTGTTTTTTTATTCATTTTTGTTTTTCTTCATGTAGTTTAGATGTTAGCAATCCCAGCTGATTACAGTGATATTTGTTATTGTGCTTGTAATTAAGTCAGGGATTCTCTTGCTATAGCTCCACCAGGTAGCCTCCAGCTCGTCTGTAAATATTTTAAAACCCTAAACAGTAAATCAGAAACACAAACTCCACTGCTCTTGTGGGCTCTACCTGTGGGGAAAGTTTAACATCACCTTCCTGAAAGTAACATTTCCTCTCATTTGTTTTCTTTGTAAAGTAATCCTCTCTGTCTTCAGGACACGTCTATCAGATCCTTGTTGTTTTCATCCTGAGGTCTGCTCTCTCAGAGATTACCTTTCAATCAAAGTGGGTCAGGGCCTGAAATTTATTGTTAACAAAGTTTTGTTGTGTCTTTAATCTAAATCTGTCAGGGTGGTGTACCTTTCTTTCCAGCCTCACCACACGAGGCTGTTATATGAACCACCGAGGGTTTCGTTCTGCTCCTCAGAAATCTGGAGTGTCAAATTGTATCTTTTCTCAAGTATCGGTCGGATTTCTCGCTGCAAAGAATTCCCAGTACATTGGGTATGCAGTTTGTACATTCGGTCCAGAGCCTCCACTTGATACCTTCACTTTGACAGAGCGCTCAGCTCTGGTGTCAGTCTTTTGTCAGTCAGCTAACCTCCAGGCTAGAGTGAGATTTTCTTATAGGGAAACATCGCAGAAGAGATGTGGTTACAAACAACGGCTGGCATTCATGATGTCTGTTCTCTCTAGGCGGTGTGTTCACTGTCAGCGTTTACAACCTGTATTTATTATGTTGTTTCTGTGAGAAAACACAATAACACAGGGTGTAAAAAAGCTTTAGATATTTTTACTTCATATTTACTTCTGGTCTCATATAAATGTTTGTGGATGTGCACAGAAAGAAGTCATTAAAAGCTGCTACTTGGGGCTTTTTTGCCTTTTATTAGAAAGAAGGAGAGGTAATGTGAGGGGAGAATAGAGGGGAACATGATCAAATGGTCAAAGCTGGGGGCCGGACCAGCAAGAACTAAAGCCTCTGAACATGGGGTGCACTCCCGAAGCATCCCCCTGATTTATCATAATGTGTGACTGTACTTAAAGATAGTCAACACATCTTTATCGCAATGCATTCCTGCAAAAGTGAAGCCAAAACACCCTTGTGCAACAGGTGCTGGTGTAATGATAAGGTTAGGTTTTTGGAGATAAAATCTTGAATCGGCTGGTAGAGCTCTGCTCTCATTGCACTACTAATCCAGTGGGCAAAGAAGAGTTGAATCCCTTCTTTAGCATTAAATAACAAACTAGAGCTAAATGGAACAAAAAATATATATATATGTTGATTTACAACTTTTCATGCCATTGATGGAAATTTATCTTTGACTCACAGACAGCATTGCACTTTGCAAGGTTTGAGCCCTTACTCATTGGATGCGTTCTTTTTATTTTTGGCATCACTGTTGGTAAGCTCTTGTGTCAAACACCTCTTTACAAACATTATACTTTTGACTAAAAACTAACTAACTTTTGTATAATTGATAGACGTAGTCTCCCTGACGTCACCCGTCTGTTTCAGAAACAGATTTTTGCAGCAAATCAGCTCTAGCGGCCATATTGGAAATTACAGGGCTCTAAGTACAGCAATAAAGCGCCTGCCAGTCATGTGAGCTGAGCTGTGCCTCTGATTGGGCGAACTTGCAATCTTAATATCCTCTAAACTGCAGAGTTAGAAAAAATCACCCCAGTACAGTGTGTGCTGATAGAGGACTCAAGGTTTGTTATTTGCCATTTGTGAATGGACAGACAATCCAGACACATTGGAAAAGACAAAAGATAACAGACATAAAGGATATAGAGATACATACAAAAGATCGAAATAGGGAATATAGAAAGTTTTAAAATAGAGAATATAAAAACTTTAAATAAAGAACATGAAACAGTTTAAATAAAGAATATACAAAAATAAAAAACACTTAAGTACAAAAACAACACTGTAAACAGAGTAGAAAGAGGATATAGAGAATATTGCACTTATTGAGGGATATGTACTTCACAGTCAGATTATCTCACACAGAAACAAGTTTTCACCGACAGGGTCATGCACATTTCCAGTAGAGCTGCACGATTTGGGGAAAAGGTGCGATTTGCGATTAGGTGGAAAATATTGCGATTGCAATTGTGCTTGCGATTTAATAAAAAAGGTTGTGTCATGATGAGTCTACAGATTTGCTTGGTTATCATGGAGAAGAATCTGAATTGCATGTGCTGACATTGCGATTGCGATTGCGATATCCTCTTTTGCGATTACGTAATTGCATGTGCTGACATTGCGATTGCGATTGCGATTGCGATAATCGTGCAGCCCTAATTTCCAGTGGATATAATAATATTATCAGCAGCTGAGAAATTGGCGATTTTGACAAGTGACGTTCTTTGAACCAGGCTGTGCTTTAACAACGGCTATTGTGGCTTGGTGGGTACTTCCTGAGCCAGACTGAAGTGGACGCTCAGGAAACAGCAGGTTTTAGCACTTCCGCTTTGTCTCATACTCTCAGACCGGAGGTTGCCACCTGCTTCAATCAGTCCCTCCTTGGAAAAGTTTCACACCCTCATGTTCAGGAGAATACAGACATCAACAGTCCCCACACTCTTCTCACGCATTTACACGTATGCGTCTATTTATGTCCTCCACAAAATTTACACTGCTACCAGCAATAAATCTGCTTACTTTTACCTTTCTTACAGATTTCTGTCATCCCACACTTTTGTGATTGTAGCCACAGTCATAAGAACAGAGCGCAGAGTTTTTTCTGATCTACTCATGACGACGAAAAAGCATAAAGAGGAAACAAAGCCTGCCAGTAGTGAGGTTATATGTTTTGGGTTTCAGTTCCATTCATATGAGATATTTTTAAACTTAAAGTCTTTTTATTTCCTTATTTCCCTTACAGGATAAAGCAGAGGTTATACATATGCTTCTCTGAACCACGGCTGATACATTAAAGGATCATTGTGTTGTTTTTGCTCCTGTCACACCATCAGACACCCTCCTCTCCCTTCTGCACATCTGACACAGTTCGATTGAATTTCACCTCTTGTCACTCTTCTCGTATCGCTGCGCATCTGAGCCACTGACAAACACAAACACACACTCACATGTGAACGCATACACACGCATACGAACACCAGTACAGACGAGGCACGCGGTGTGAAGTGATAGCAGAGCAGCGGGCCGGTCATGACAAGGCCTCCACGCTCGCATCTGGCTGCATGTGTGTGAGTGTGTGAGAGACACCTAATGCCTACACCTCCCAGACACACACACACAGGCTGTCAGGAATACAGATGCATTCATGGATAGGACACACACACACACACACACACACACACACACCAGCACACACACACGCACACACACTTCTTTTCCCCCTGGTACAAAGGAGAGTGAGCTCAGGTAGCTGTCAGGCGCTCTCCCACAGGGAACAGTGGGCAAGTCAAAAACAGCCTTCTCGCCTGTCACTCCCCCCCTTACACACACGCATACACATACACATACACACACATACGCATACACACTCACACTCTTTTTCTCTTTCTCAGAATCACACTGCGCATCAGTGTGAAGAGAGCGACAGGATGAGATGCCTCGGGCAGATTCTGGACCAGTCGTCTAAGCTGGACACAATGACTCTGTGTGTGTGTGTGTGTGTGTGTCGTGTCTGTCCGTCCATCCACTACAGAAAAAAGCCAGCGAGTCATGGTGGTCATGCTGCCTTGCATTTAGTCCTGGCCTGGAAGCAAGCGATAAGAAATAGCAGTGTTGTGGTGTGTGTGTGTGTGTGTGTGTGTGTGTGTGTGTGTGTGTGTGTGTGTGTGTGTGTGTGTGTGTGTGTGTGTGTGTGTGTGTGTGTGTGTGTGTGTGTGTGTGTGTGTGTGTGTGTGTAAATGTGAGTGTGTGATATTCATGTCCTCAGCGCTGACACTTCTTGCTCGCACCTTCAGCTAAGAGGACTTCTTTATAGTGGGCTTTAATGTGCTTTCGTGCATTGATTTAGGATCAGGTTGGCTACCTGTGGGAGCCTGGCATCTCTTTTTAACCCGCCCCCTCTCCCTCGTGCCGCCTGGTGCTGAGGCAAGGACGTCACGCCAGCTGGCTGCCAAACAGCCCTCAAAGTGGGCGCAGAGCCACAGCAGCTGTAGCTGCCACAACACGGGTCAATTACTCTCTAAGTCGATGCTGTGTACACACAACACGAGCACATACGCACACAGGCGCTCCTTGTTGGCCGCGCGCATTCAGCAGCCTCTCGCAAAGTTTACAGTTTGCTGTTTCACACCTGATCAAAGCCGAGGACTCGGTGGGAAGTTCAGGATCAAAGTCTTAAAAGTTGTTGTTGCTCCACTTGTGCAGCCTTGAAGTGTTTGGCTAACCTTGGTTTGTGTCCGTGCAGCCATGGCTTCTGTTTTTTCTTCTTAGACGTTGGATCATTGATGTTTCAAAGACTGCGGGCTCCTCAGAGCATGAAAACAAACTTGTCCACATAGCTGCTGCCTGCTGCCTGTACATTAATTTTAATGTTGCTGCTGCTTTTAAGGATTTTAACATTGAAGGTTTTCTGCAAAAGGCTCAGTGCGCTCAGCAACAAACTGTGCAGGCTCTGCATGGCTAGACAGATTCTCTCTGAATGAATGGAGAGCATCTGTTTGCTTTACGCCAGGATCACACTTAATCCCTGGTGCATTTGTGTTTCTGAACTGTGTGGAGTTCTGCACCAAGACCCCGATGACTGGCACATATTGAGACGAATCTGTTCAGACATGCCTGTCAGGTGTTTAAATATACATTTTCCTCGCACTCATTCTTTGGAAACTTCTCCTGAGGAATAAAAAGTTTGTGTGTGGTATCGCTGATTCAAACTCGTGCAGCAGTTTGAGCGGCCTCCTTTGAAATGTTTCCACAGGGATCCTAACCTTTCCTCCTTTCCTCTCTTTGTCCTGCAGGCTGCAGAGGGATGCTGTGTGGCTTTGGCGCTGTGTGTGAGCGGGACCCCACAGACCCCACCAAGGGGGAGTGTGTTTGCAAAAGAGTGGAATGTCCTTCCCTGGTTGCTCCGGTCTGCGGCTCGGATTCGTCCACCTACACCAACGAGTGTGAGCTGGAGAAAGCTCAGTGCCACACACAGCGACGCATCAAGGTGCTGCGCAAGGGACCCTGCTGTAAGTAACATTAAAACTCTACCGACTGATCAACAAACTATACTGCTGCACATAAACACACTTATGCTCTCTCATTTGAGTCTATTTTTAAACACAGCTGAGCTGATGCCAAGTGCATTTAGTGCAAAGTAGCTAATGAGGCTTGTCTGCTTTCTCAAGGCAAAGACAGCCAGCCTCTTTTAGATTCATGTGACTGCATATATCTATCTATTCTTCTATCTAAGGCTTTACCTCCATCTAATGTGCAGATCAAATGGTGCAGAAATCTCCATATCAGCCTTATTTGACCTGATTTCCTGAACCTCAACCACAGCTCTCTCCTCATATAGTTAAAAACACACATTTCTAAGAACTCTTTCACCTCAGAAGCACCCTCCTGGTTAGCCACTGGAAAGTTTTTAATGTGACGCTGCAGCAGCAGGGGGTTAGATTTGCATTAGGAGTAATTTAAAATAGCTGCAGTATGGCTGCAGGCCATCGGTAAACTGTAAATACGAAACAGGAATGAGTTTGTACCTCGAAATAGAGATTAAAGTTCACACCAAGAGTAATAAGAGATACTGAAAAACAAAGCTTCCCTTCTTAGACACTCATTAGTGTAGCTGCAAAGTAATCAGTGAGGAAGAATAGCTTCGTATGGCGTTGTGAAGTAATAGTTAAAAACATCTCAAAGTCAAGGGAAACTTATCCGACATGTTCCTGAGGTGAGAGTGTGGTTGTTGATATTTTGCCCGGTGATTGGCCGGTGACCTCCAGGGTGTATCCTGCCTCTTACCCAGTGACAGTTGGGATTTGCTCCAGGGATACAGATAACAGATGGATGGATGTGTTCAATATTCATAGATCAAGGAGAAGGGAGTAAAAGTTTAGCTTTTAAGTTATTTTAGTTTACTCATGCTGACTGGATATAATAAAAGTTGTCCCACTTTTAAAAGAGCAGATGAGAATTCTTCTGTTTGTGTGTATTTATAAGATCACCTCACTCCAAACACACAAACTAGCATCCATCTTCAGAGACTCCTGAAATGACCAGAATTTCTTATGTCTGCAAGTGTTTTTGAAGTATTACCATTAGTAGATACAGTTTTTTTTATCATTTAAGGGATCAAATTGCTGCCTTTGATCCTGGAAAGATCAATCCCAGAAAGTCTACAGAGGCTTCAGCACCTCAGAAACTGTCTGACCCAAGACTGACACCTCCCATTAAACCGCTGTGAAATCTCAATTTTAAAACACTGAGGTGTGGGCTGTATAAACAGATGGAAACCTCACTGAATGTGGAGGGTTTTAACTTGGGACGTGCTTGATCTTGGGGACAAAAAACGGGCACATTATACACACAGAGCTGCACGTCTCAGAGTGTCGCCAAATTGCTCGTTATTGTTGGTAAATGGATTTCCATTACACCCAGTTCTAATACAACAGGCTTTGCCTTCCTATCTTTATCCCCCAAATGCTAAAACATGTCCCCATTTTGTTCAAACTATTGTCTGT
Source organism: Halichoeres trimaculatus (assembly GCF_033239565.1). Taxonomy (NCBI): domain Eukaryota; kingdom Metazoa; phylum Chordata; class Actinopteri; order Labriformes; family Labridae; genus Halichoeres; species Halichoeres trimaculatus. The sequence continues at coordinate 27,459,645 of NW_027437189.1, forward strand.
CCAATGTGGCTTCACTCCCAGCGCTTAAGCACCACCTGCACCATCACAAACAAAAAAAAATACGTGCCACTTTCTGCCCCCATTGGTGGACATCCAGTGTGTGTTTAACCCCCCTGCCCCTGGTGGGTGCCCATGCTCCTGCTTCACCTCACCTCCTCTCCCCAAAGCAAAAGCCCGTCAAGATCCCAGGCTCTAAGGCGAGCCCAGGATCCCGGCCAAAGCTGCAACATTGCAGCAGCCTCAATAATAACTATAGTGTTTTTGTCAGCGCCGTGCCCGCCTGCCAGTGTGGGCCCGCTGCTAATTCCAGGGCTCTGATTACTGCGCCTGCTTGGACCTGGCACTAATAGCAAGCTTGGTGACTGCTCTCCACTGGCAGAGAGGAAAGAGATATAAAGGACAGAGAGAGGACAGGAGGAACAGAGAGTACAGCCGAGGAGCATCTGGAGAGGGAAGGAGGGATTAACGTTCAAAGAGGAATGAGCTGTGAAACATTTAAGGAACGAGGGGGATGCAAGAGGAGGAGACAGAGGGAGTGATGGAGTGAGCGAACGGGTGAACAGAAAACTGGAGCAGACTTAGCACAGGGAGAGGAAGTATCCAAAGAGCAGTAATGATGACCATCGAAAGCACCGTAATTACCACGGCAACCGCCTAAAAATAAGTAAGAAATGATAATTATGATGATGAAGCTAATGATAGTATTGCTGATAATAGCCACTTGTTCCACACCAGAAAAGAGACTTCGCTCTTATCATGTTACCTCTGATGCCTTCTGTTTCTCTGACTCTCAGATTGAAATAAGCCGCTTTAATTGAGGCTAATTCTAATGTGTTTTTTAGTTGTCAGCTTTTTTCACACAACCCCTGAATGGGACTGCTTTACAAAGAGCACAGAGCTCATGCACTAATGCCTCAGTATCTTTAAGAAGTTATGTTGAAATATTAACGTTGCTGGAAGCGTTTGGTGTTCGTTGCAGCAGTTTGGATATCTTGTGAACTTTTAAAAGAACGCAGTGGAGAAGCATTTTGATCCATAGTTGAATAAAGGCTGAACTCATTCAAGCTGAATTTGACAAAGTAGCATCTCATGGACTTTTCTTGTATTGTCACCAATACAGTCTGTGCTCAGATGTTCAAAATGAAAAGCAAAAATTATAAGAGAATGAACAATGTTAAAGTCGAAGCCAATATGGCTGATAAAATGATGCTTCACTGATTAGCATGACAGATTGAATACAAGGCTGGGTCCTCCTGTTGGTGCAGTTAAAAAGGCTTCATCAGAGTCTGTTCACCAGTCGCCATTTGAGTTCAGATTTAACTGCTTTCATCCACTGCTGGGCATTTTTGGGGCATTTTTGCCTTTATTTGACAGCCGGAGAGAGACAGGAAATCAAATGTCTCACTCCTCCAGATACAGAGTGTAAGAGGCAGAGATGAGGTTGTAGCCAAAACAACTACAAGTCATCCACCTGACGGTCAAATCAGCTACACTCCTGATTATGCTCATTATGCATGGCTCTTTGCTTTCTGTGATAAATACAGATGACATGAGGAAAAGAAATCCCCACTTTAACAGTTTTCATACATAACAAATCAGAATATTGAGTCCAAAGCGTTTTTTTTTTTTAATTATTATTAGTACCAAGATGTAAACATGTTGAATTCTGCTGATAATATTCACACAGCCAAGACACTTACAGTTATTTTGGTCTCATGAGCACATGCACCATTGCTCTACTGATTTTTTGTGTACTAATTTGAGAGACAAACATTAAAACAAATCAGAAATTCATTTGAGAATGCAATGTCCATGAACATAAAGTTTTTACCTTTTATTTTTTTTTGTGCCCAAGCAGGAATTCAACAAAATATCCAGAGTTTTTATATCTTGCACAGACAATACAATTAAAATCTCTCATTAGTTTTGAATTCTGGTGTGAGTTTCTGTCATCACACCAAAACCCTCACAGCTAGAGTTTTTTTATATGAGCAAGAACACAACTTCAGCATTGCTTCTAACTCTAATGAAAACGTAGTGAGACAATAAAATGGCTGGAACAGTTAGAAACATGGATTTTTAGCTGCTACCAGTGAAGACAGGAACATACGGGGGTCTCCATGGCGTTGAGCCTCATTTACACGACAAAAATGCTAAAACAAAGTGAAAACTTCTTCATTTACACAGAAACACTGAGGGACTGAAAACATGCCAAGCATGCCAGGCCTGTAGTTGGCGCTATAACTGATTCAGCAGCACAAGTCCACAGCGATCGTCTACAACATTACGCTTTTACTGTTGTATGCGCTCGCACAAAGCAGAGCATGACCCCAGCGTTTCCACTGAAAACTCCAGCTTACTGTAACACGCCAACAGTGGCAGCAGTGTTCAGAAAAAATCCACTCAGGAGGCCATTTTCAAAAGTTGGTGTTTTCAGTCTGCTAAAACACAGTTTCCGTGCAAACGAGCGACCAAAACGCAACAGTGCTCTTGTGTTTCATCCTAAAACTGTTGTCGTGTACATGGCCTTTTAGAATCCTGAAAAAATTAAGTGCTTATTTCCTCCATATTGGCTTCACTTTTCCTCACAGGAGTTAACCACCTACCATGATTGTAGATGTTCATTAGTAGTTAGAGGATTTTCTTGATTTTTAAAAAGAAACTGATGTGCAAGTGATTAAAACATGCATGTTTTTAGATAGCCATAAGGGGTTGACTTCACTGTTTGCCAAAAATGTGTTAGTCGTATATCTGTCGACCACTAAGTCTAAAGGAAAACTGCAAAGCTCTCGTTTCACTCATGTCCACAGCATACCTGAAAACGAACAGCCTCTGAATCACGGTGGGGATGCAGCAGTGCTCACCTGCCTCTTGTTTTGATGTGTTGAACCATAAAAACAGCTTTTTGCACCAGCTTAACCTAACTGGAGGCTTTAAACAGCAGGTCATAATCCAGTGAGTAATATCATGGTTGATTGTGATGTGGGCACTTTTTTTCCTGGCAAGGCTCAAAGTATTTTATTCTATTAGCTTTGGGCTCAAACTGCTTTTAAAGAGTGAAAATTTGTATTCACTGTCAGGCTGTGGCGGAGCACCTTTAGCTGGCTCTGGAGCTGCACTCACAAAGGTTACAGACACTCTTGATGGCAGCTTTTGTGATCTGCTAAGAGCTCCAACACTTAATCCTAACTTCATATCATAAACTGAAGTCATGAGTGCTTTTAAATGGAAGTCAGACATTAGTTTTTGCCTTAAGGTGACGAATGAGCATTCTCAGACCAAGAAACCTAAATCTGTCTCTGCTCTGCTCATCATTTCTCGACCAGTGTGCGGTTTGTTTTGATTTTCTTTTTCGGCTTTTTGAAGAAATCAGTGCAGGCAGTCACATTCGAGTGCGACTTCTGTCATTTGTAGGTTTATTTACCCTCATTCATGTCAGCAGCCTTGTTGACGGCTCCCACACATGGCAGACACACACAGCAAAATGACTTTTGTTAATAGACAGTATTCAGAAAGAGAGGCAGCCAACCAAAGAATCAAAGAGAGTAGGGGGATGAAAGGTTCAGCCAAGTTGTAAGCTGGGGTTTGAGATAGTACAAAGCTGTTTTTGTGTTTGTGTTATGGCTGAATAGAGGAGCATCTGCAGTTGTTTCTTGAATAAGAGTGCTGTGGGTTAACGTACAGGTGCCAAGGTTCAGGATGCTATAGGTGCCTCAGCTCTCTGCTGTGTGTGTGTGTGTGTGTGCGTGTGAGGAGGAGTGTTAGGAGGTCAGGGCAATCCAACTGACAGGTTCTCATTCGCTCTGTGCCTCCAATAAATCCAGGTGGTACAGAGGGTCTGGACAGGTCGCTGTGGCTTAGAATATGGAGCTGTCGTGGCTAATGGAGGTAGAGAGAGGCAAAGGCGGGAAAGAGGAAGTGCAGAAGACGGTGAAAAAGGAGAGAAAAGCCCGGCGAATGGGAGAGCTTTTAACTTAAGAATAGTGTGGGCGTTTGAATCGGCGCTTTTGTGCAGAGCCTCGTTTGACTCATTCGATTTGAATGGTGGTTTTCATTGGAGTAAGTGAATTGGCCACCGTTCTGAGGAGCCTTCATGTCCAATACAGATCAACTTAGAGTTTTATCTGACTGTGAGGAGTGCAGCCACACAAAACAGATTTTTCTCTCAGATTACACCTCTTTACAGGGACTGGTGCTCTCTGGGGGATGCTGTCGACACAATATACAAACCTGAGGTTCAAGGTGTGTTTTTATGATCACCAGGTGAGGAGGCGTCTCTGACATATCAGGATGTGAACATTTTCAGAGCTCAGGTTGTAAGTGATGAAGAAGAAAATAAATAATCTGACTCTTACAAACGGAGAGGTTGAATTTTAATAGCACCATTTCTCTCCTCCTAATCGAGGCATTTAAAGCTCCTGCGAGACGTTTGGGCTGGTTATGAAACAGGCTGAAATCAACAGTAATGTTTCTGTTTTAGCTACAAAAGCACATGATCCCATAAACAACAAGACTGACCATTCCTTTCTTGTAATTATTTATTACCCATTTACTCTGCTGACAGCCAAATCAACTGACAGATTTTTTTATTTATTGTCTCTACAGCAAGAATTCAGTGGGTAACATGGTAGACTGTTAAAGTATAAAAGGCACATGACTTTTTGTCATCAACATGAAAAGAAATGTCCTCATGGGAGCTTTAAGTGTTTGAAATGATCAACATGCTTGAAAACTTAATGGCCTCTCCTCTCCTGTGCTACAGATGCAACAGTACCATTTTTCAGTGCTTCCTGCCCAAGCATATTGTGATTGTCACCAACACTTTAGTCCTACTTTAATGTTATACTCCCTTTCAGCAGACTGTCTGCTACAATTTGGTGTTAGTTGCAGGTTTGTACAATAATTTGTTACCTGACAGTGTTGAAAATTATGATGACCCAGTACATATTTCATATTCCTGATCTTAGTGTCCAGAATATTGCCAGGATCTGGATTGTACTTTAACATCTGTCAGAAATTATGGTGACCTTGTCTTGTATTGTTTTGAAAAGTAATCTGACCATGTATTGTGGAGTTATAGACACATATGGTGAAAATGGCCCTATCTCCCAATAATAAAGAATCCTTTAAAAAAGTCCTGGATCCGGACGGTGATCCAGATCACCTCCAAAAATTAATCGCTTCTTCTTTATCCCATTTTGAACATTTCCTGAAAATTTCATCAAGATCTGTTCATTACTTTTGAGTTTTGTTGAACACAGACAAACTCTCCCAAAAACATAACCTCCTTGGTGGAGGTAATAATCAAATCTCAAAGTTTTCCAATTTAACATATTTATTCTTTAATGTATAACCTACCAATGCTGTGTTCATGTCCAGCATTGGAATTTGCCTACTCTTCCGCTCCCTCAAAGTCACAAGGATACGTCTAGGTACCTAAACATGGTCCCTTTTGAGTTTACTTGCATTGATACTTGGTACTATAGATGGAATTTGACTGGTAGCCATAAAAGTACCTGATTCGTCACCCATTCCTATCTAAAACAACATCGGAGGTCAGCAACAGAGCATATGTGCAAAATGACCAGACCTGATCTAGGCACAAGTTGAAGAGCTTGACAAAGAGACAAAATGAAATAAAAGAAAGGAAAAAAAAGACTTGATCAGCTTTGTTGGATGATGTTTTGCTAGCAGCACTTTTGGATAACAGTGGTGAGACCCTTTGGCTAATTTAGGGTATGTATATTCAGGAAGAGCCAAAGGGGTGACAGTTCCCTTTTCAAGAGTCACACTGAGTTGTTGAAATCTCTTTTTCAGTAATTAGCTTCTCTGTTGTTGTGTACTGTCATTTTTCTTTGTCTGTTATGTGGCACATTTTTATGGTGGTTGTGTGGAAATTCAACAGCTGATGCATTCACCTGAATCTCCTAATGAGACATTTCAGTTTCCCATGACCTGAGCTGGGGTGCTGAATGACTCAATCACAGTTTGTTGCACCTTTTTTCTCATTTTTCACCTACTACAAATCACTAAGCGTAAGTGTTATGATTTGACACAGTAATCAGTCTTTACTATGATTAAGCAGCTTACTTTGTGACATCTACTTATGATATACTCATGTTTATTGTTTTATTTTGAAAACTGGGAGGCTTTGGTGGTCAGACAGACTTTTTGCTGGCAAAGACAAACTGAAAAGCAATTTCTTTTTAACATAAAAATGCGTTATTCAGTGTTTTAATTAGTTTGTATGAGTGGGCCTGTTTGTTGTGGGAAGCAAAGTCTCCGAATAATTCATCTCCTGATAAAAATGTCCTGAATTATGGAAACTGAAAGGGAGAGTAGAAAAACCACAGATGATCTTATTGCAGAATTGTCTAACATACTGTGCATTCATCAGACAATTTCAGAGATACAGAGTATATGACAGCTGAGAGGAGTGCAGGTATTTGACTTTGACAGGGATCAGTTAGTGAATCATTTGATTTCAGAATGGCGGCCCTACTCTAACAGAGTCTGTAGTCACAGTCACAGGTTTCCATCATAGCCCAGGTTAGCTTAATGTGTTTGAAAGAGAGAAGAAAGACAGACCATTACAGCAGCTAAGCGCAGAGGTAACAGTCTCTCCTCCTGAGGGCCAAACAGAATGACCCTCATGTCGCTGAGGCGTGGGCACTTAGTTGCTCCCAGTGCTCCTCTCTAATATCAACATAACCTTATCCTTAATGGTTCACACCAACTCGACCAGCTCCTTCATTATCTCCCCTTTTTGTTCTCGATGGATAATTCAGAACGGGTGGGTCATATTTCTGACAGTTGAGCGGGCTGGCGGCGGGCAGATAATGGCCTCTGATATTATTGAAATTAAAAGAAGACGCTGCGTTTAAATTGGCCCAGCAGGAGAGTGTGATAACAACACAAGGAGAGAGGGAGGAAAGTGGTCAGTTAAGAAAAGTCGGAAATCAGAGGCAGTGAGAGAGAAACAGCCAGCAGCAGCACTTTCTGGTTCAGCGAGACAAGAGACATTTGGGCATTGTGTGTGTGTGTGTGCAAAGTGTGTGTGCGGCGTGCACACACTACAATCAGCTAGGGAACGTGCACCATGTTGGCTCTCCTAATATTGAACTTGGTGCAGAGTGGTAAATACACTCCCCCTCCCAGAGAGTGCTGCAGAGCTCATCTCGTGTGGTCACTCTTGTGGAACATGAACTTTTCATTCTTTACTTTTTCTTCTTGAAGGACTGCAACAAGTAATGCAAAAAGAGGTGGAGTGTGTGGGGATCTGTGTGTTACTGGAGTTCGAGAGGGTGATCAATGCTGCCATTGATTTTGTGCGTCTGTCTGCATGGGAACGTGTGTGTACTTGAGAGCTGGCCTTAAGCACGACCGCACTGTCGGCTACTCTATCAGCCCACTCTCCTCTCTCTTTCTTTCCCTCTGTGTGCTTTAGAGAGGGTTTTTATCTCTCCAGCACCGACACACTCCTGTGTCCTCACTGTGAAAGGAGAAAGGCATCAGTACTCCACACCTGCTGCTCTGTCTGCTCTAACATACTGCAGGCAGTCAGGCCAAATACAAGGGGGATGTAAACCTCTCCATCTTACACACAACACGCCTGGGACTCTGAACTTATAATCCATATTCAACACTTCAGAGTTGACACACTAGTTCCTTTTTCTGTAAACTTTGCTCAATGTATTTTCACTTACCTGGTAACAATAGCCATCCAAGTTAATATATATCATGTTTAGATTATGTAGGGAGTATAATGAGCCCATCTGCAAACTGTTCAGTGTATCTGGATCTTTTTGAGCCCTCTAATATTTTCCCTCCAGTGAAATGTTTGTATTTGGATTTATTTCTCCTCCCGGCATCTCCAGCGTGATTTGCATTTTATTTTCATTTATTTATTTTTTTGGAAACCTAAAACACTCGGTTAATGTTTGAAAAGATTTCGCTCTTGGCAGTGGCGTGTGGTTCATTAGAAGTATTTTCAAAAATACATACTGGAGTGAAAAAAAACATCTTTGGTATTTTTGTGTGATGACTAATCAGAAAGTTTACTGCTTCCCAGGGTGAACCCTGACTGATTGAAACTGGGAAGAAACTGAGAATATGAAATGAAAAATGTTCCGCTATAAAAGTTTTGTTGGAGTTTGAGAAAGTCCCCTCACTTAGGAAACTTAAGCTCCAACATGTCTCCCTGGCTTTTCTCTCTTGGAAATGTTATGCTTATATTCTAGCATGCATATTTTTTTAGCTGATAATGATGACACCACTGAAATAACCCAATAATATATGTATTATATAGTATTCAAACCTCATCATCTACCTCTATCTCTAAATTTATGGCTCAGATAGAGGCTAATAGTTTCTAATCAACCCATCATTCAGCTTTGTCTGTACCCCTGGAGGCAGCTGGTTTACAGCAGCTTGAGAAAAAGCATACAATCACAGCAATCTATTGATGGTTCATAAAGAAAAAATATGTAACGTTTGACTGAGTAAAATGTTGGAAAAAGGGAGAAATTTATAAAAAGTGAAAGTAAAAGAGATGAATGGACAGTTTTGTGTCTCTGTTGTTAAATGAAGGATGCCCTGAAGCGACTCCTTTTCTAATTGTTTCAACACAATTTTAAATTCTGAATAACGGACGAGTCTAAAGGCAAGAAAAACAACACTCAAAACAAACTCACACAATTTATCTTACAAAGCCAAACAAAAAGTCACAGGATCCACCAACAGAATGTCAGATCAATTTGCAGAGTGTGGTTTAGATTCGCAGAACCAGCACTACCAGCATTCGGTCCTCCAAACAGGTTAAACCTGCCAGGCTGTGCTGCGCTATGAGAAGCTATCTGTGTTTGTTTATATCCAGGTTGTAGAGGATTATTGGAGTTACTGTCCCAATTTAAGGCTGATAGATGTGCCATGGCTTAGACAAAACACAAAACCAGTATTTCAGTCAACAACAAAAGTGGTGAATTTATTCCATTGACTTGTAATTCTGGTGCGACAGGCGAGGTAAACTTCCTGCCATGTTCACACAGAGGTTCACTCCGACTCGCAGACGCTCACCAAGCTGCTGGTGGTGCCAGGGCTAAAAATGGTAATTGACTTTTTAGTGGGAGTTTATTCATTCAGTATTCAAAACGGCCGACACACACTATGGTCTCCTGGGTCAAAGTAGATGTATCCTGGCAGCAATCCTCCTTTTGACTGAATGTATTTGCCAGAGCACATTAGTCTTTATTTGCATGTCTGCAGAGTGAAAGAGGTTTGCATTAGTGAGAAATTAAAGGAGAACTTAAATGGATGAATTGTGAAAAGAGATGCTCACATACAGGTTACTCTCTGAACTGTTTAGATGAGTGTGGAAACATCATGTCCGCCTTGTCCTTCAGTTCACTCTGTTACTAATACCCTTTTGGGAAGATGTATTCCTATCAAATATAACACTTGATCCTGTTCACCTGTTGTTTATCAAAGGCTTTTCTTCCCTGAACTATTGTTGAGAGAAAGGGTTTTTTTTCCCCATGGGAAGCTAAACCCGTCCCTGGCCTGAGCTGTATTTTCTGTCTTTTGTCTGCTGCTGGTCTGTGGTAGTTAAGGTGTCTGGGCCGGGCCGGGTAAAGCCCTGATTTATCCCCTCGCAGGGCGTCCAATGCTGGCTGAGCGGGAAGCTTTCAGGAAATCTCCTCTGAGCAAAAGCCTCATTCTGGAGGCGAGTTGGAGAGTCAGGAATCACAGCCAAACTGCTTTATTTTCCCCTCCACATACAGCCTGCTCCTCAGGCTTCCTCTTCCTCCTCCCACACTCTCTCCTGCTCTCAGGGCCTCCTTTGTTACCTCGGTGACACGCCCGGTTGCCCCTGGTGACCGAGGATTGGTGGTAATAGCTGGAGATGCTGGAGATGACTTTTGGCTTGGCTGGAGCAGATAACGGTGTTCTGCACAGACTTACTGGTGATTATTTATCCACCTCAGCACCTCTCTCCTCCTTTTACTCGGCTTCTTCTTTTATTCTCAGATTTTCCATCGTACCATCTTTCCTTTCACTCTTTTTCTGCTCTGTTGGTCTCCTTTGAAACTGCACAAAAGTTACAACTACTGAAACGCTCCACTAAAGAAAACTTATCAGCAGCTATTTTGATTAAGAAAAGCAACAAAAGTCATATTGAAGCAAAAACTTTGAACTCCTATAAATTATATTTTTAAATTTGAAGTCTGTCTTTCTTTTCTTTGTTGATTTTTGACATCATTTCAAGAGTCTTTGAGTTTTGGTACAACATTTTTAAACCGCAAGATGAATTAAATCACCCTCTTTCAGCTATTTTCTTCCTTTTTCCCTCTGCGGCCTTCATTTTTCTTCATTGTTCATTTTCATTAAATGCCCTTGTATGACGTACTTGTTGAGAGTGAGTGTATTATTTGACAGAGAGCCCGGTCATTGGCTGGTTTTTGGAGAGGCCATCTGGAGAACTGGAACAGACCCTTGAGACGAAGTCATTAAAGTCTTTTTTAAAAACTCCATCCCAGACTCAGACGGTATGAGTTCTCCGTTCTGTTTAGAACAATATCAGCTCTTTACTTTACCAACAGGAAGCCTGAGACCCAAGTGATGTCCCTATGTAGAGGACATCACTTTCAAAACTTTATTAAAAAAACAAAATGGTCTGTAAGTATAAAGCCTGTTGTGCTCTTAAGAGGACATCCTGGGCTTTTCAGTGATCTGTCCTTCCCAAATGGCCACTCAACCAACCCCTGTTTTATTAGCGCAAGAAAAGAAAGATATCAGATTTACACAAAATCTGTGCTTTTAGAGATGAGTGTTGGATGTTTCTTAAAACAAACTTGTTTAAGATGTGTTTTGAAAAGTTTTGTTGCCATACTTTTTTTTTTTATTTAGATTAACTATTTTTCCCAGTGTCCTCCACATTGGACATGGGGACTTGCTACATCTATTTTTTTAATGTGAAATGCAAGGTACACTAGGTGACAGAGGATTGACAAATTGACCTTCAAGAACCCAACAATACACACAAACATGAATACACATACATACATACACACATGCATAGCCCAATCAAAGTTAAGTTTTCAATGTTTTTTTCCAGATTTGATGACATTTATATACCTGGATAGGGAAGTCAAACAAGCTACAACTTTTACAAGCTAACTTTTAGATAGTAAATGATTTTTGTTTTGTTTTATTACATGAAATTCCTGGTTCCCCTTGTAAAACTGTTTAAAAGAAGACAGAAGAAAGAACATTATTCAGTATAAGGAAGTCTTGCTGTCCCCTGCAAAGGACATTCAGTTTATTTATCTATTTTTTATTTTAGCATGACACTTTCAAATAAGAAAACTATGTAATGTAGAAAAATCAAAAATTGTAACCCTTTTTTCTGGGTCTCAGGAGGTTATACTTTAAAGAGACACACACATGTTCTTCCACCTGCCGTACACAGAACTGGGCCCATGATGTACTTTCTCCCAGTGCTCTGAAACACTATGATTTATTTTAATAAATACACATCTTAGTCTGACGTCATTTGAAGAAGCAAATGCTGGGCATTATCCTGCAGACACAGTAATAGTTGTGGAGATAAGTGAGATGCTGTTATCCTCTTATTCAAAGAGTACTGTTGTTGTTGCCAAGTCTTACTGATGGCACTTCTTACAGTCTCACACACCTGCGCCATCAGGTAACAGAGCTCTGTCTCTTCTCTTCTTTAGTCCATTGAGTGTCCTGTAGTCTCTTTTCAGCTTGGTGATATTTTAGTCTTTCAAGCCTGGAGCTGATAGGTGCACTGTGGGTGGAGGAACATGTTTGTTTTGACTGTGAATCATGCAAAAAGTCTTCTGACTGGCGTAAAGTGCATTTTTTGGATACGCTTCCACTAAATAGTTTTTTTTTTCTGTGGAGTTTCATGAAATAAGCTGACTTATGAGTTAGAGCTGACCCTCTCTGCAGCAGGTGATAGACAAACTTCTGTGTCTCTGTAATCTACTTACTTTAGACACACAACTTCCTTCCAACAAACAGACCAAACTTTAAGTCGTCTTTCCATGCCTGTCCTTATGTCCTTATGTCTCCATGACTCCCTCAGTTCACCTCCTTCTCATGTACTCACTGTAAGACCAGACAAAAAGCAACAGTCATAAGCCCTCTGCCTTTCTTTCCTTTTATTTTTTCACGTTCACTCTTTCATTCCCTTCTTTAAAAACTAAACCCCACTTCTTTCTGCAACTCTCAGTGGTAGTATCATGCACAGAGACAGACACAAACGTAGACAGTATTCTAATTTCTCTAGGCTGATTGCAGCACACACACAAGCACACACACACACACACACACACACACACACACACACACACACACACACACACACACACACACACACACACGCACACACAGGGAGACACACTCACACACTTGCGCAGAGGGCGAGAGGTCATTGTAAATAACTTGGTTTTCGTGCTTTCATTTCCCTCGGGCAGCGACTCTTGCTTAGTATTCATAACCATAACATGCAGAACCTGACAGACTGACTGTGTGTGTGTGTGTGTGTGTGTGTGTGTGTGTGTGTGTGTGTGTGTGTGTGTGTGTGTGTGTGTGTGTGTGTGTGTGTGTGTGTGTGTTTGTGTGTGTGTGTGTGTGTGTGTTTTTTCTGTTGGTGTGTTTGTGTGTGTACTTGTACTGTATTTATGTTCCCAATGCATGTTCACACATACGCAGACATACTAAGTGAAATATGCAGACACCCTGGGCATTTTGCAAACAGACAGATGGGAGAATATACATTCTTGTTATCACCCTTAACCATGCACCAAATACAGACACACACACACACACACACACACACACACACACACACACACACACACACACACACACACACACACTTCTAAAGAGATGATAATGGGCTTTGCTGGAATCCTCTATCCATCTTTACTTGCTGTTCTACTCGTCTGCGACCACTGATACTTGTTAGACAAATCCCGTCTTCTTCATCCCTCCAGTGCTCACCCTCTCAAAAACCTGCAGCGATTATCTAAACACACACACACTCACACACACACATCCCTATCGACACACATACACACACCTGTTTTAATGCCAGACAAGGACTTGTGTTTTGACACTTTTTAATGTATTTATGCATTTTTCCTTCTCCTGAATAATGCATAGTTTATTTGCCATTTTCTCTGCGTACACATTTGGAGGGATGGAAAGTGGAGAAAATAAAAAAGTATGAGCGCTGTTGAAAATATGAGAAGAAGTACAAGCTCAGCAGACAATAGTGGGTGTTTTATTTTATTTGTGTGGAACTGGAATGGCGACAGGTGCTGGATTTCTGAGGAATACCTGTTCGCTGTTGCTTCTTTGGTTCGTATACGTGTGGAGCTGTCACACGATGCAGGCATGTCCTCATGTTAAAACTGTCTCGCTCTGAAATCTGCTGCAGTCAGGGACTTTTTTTTTTTTGGCTTGAAGAGACAAGCTGGTGTCCACATGCCAAACAAAAAGATATTTGCAGCACTAACAGAGTCAGACACAAGGAGATGACAGACAGACTGTCAGAGAATACTCACGCTGTCTTGTCTTAAAGCAAGAAAGGAAACCTTGCAGTGGTTATTGATCGGGGTTTTCTAGACTCAGGGTCCTGATGGTTTTACAGTTAGGGGTTTTATTGGACACCAATTTGTACATCCAGGTTACTGCTGAGGAAGTGGAGAGAAGCTCAGGTTAGTCATCTGTGTAGAAAGGAGGAGAAATGCAGAAGTGATGCGTAGAGCCTACTTATGTTTCGCACTAACGTCACAGTCGACTGCTAACCATGTAAAATAAATCACTATTATTCACTCAGCTCCGTACATTACATACATAAAGGAAAAGGCTTAGGGCCCATTTTAGCTCTGGGTAATTCATGCTTTAACTCTATTTTACCCCAGGTGGTATATACAAGGATTTCTGCAGAGGGAAACTTTTAATGAGCTTGAACTGCAAATTTCTACTGAACTGCAACCACAATGTACAATTATAGAAAAAAGGCACAGTACTTTACCTTTGTAATGACTTCTATAACTCAGTTTGCTTAATTGACAGTGACACAGCGAAGGAGGCCTGCAGCATGTTACCTGCTGGTCCTGAAAAATAAAAACTGACTGTGCTTTGTTGTGCTAACTGCAGTTTGTTCCCTCTGACAAAAGCTAAGACTCTGTCACAGTATTTTTCATGTGCAGTGGGTCGTTCTAAGAGCATGCTACATAATTATTGGCTGCCATATTATAAAGCTTCCCTGTTGGTGCTGATTGAATGCTTTTGATGTGTAGGAGTACATTATGAGCTCTAATGGGCATATATGGATCATACAGCTTTCATTTGCTCTAAGGTTCACAAATAAGAGACAAACACTAACTGAATGTGCACTTTGACATTATGTTCTGGTTTGAATGTGGATATGAAGAACAATTAAACACATTATACAAACAAAGACCTAAAGTCAGAGCCCTGACAAAAAAAAACCAAACACTTTTTTTTAGGTTTTTTCTTTCCAGGCTTTTATGCCTTTAATCAGAGAGGATAGGACCATGGATAGAGTAGGAAATGGGGTAAGAGTGGGGAGTGTATCAGGCACAGGGAAAAGAATAAGATGCAGAGACAGGCTGGGCGTTTTCAAAAAAATCTGTGATCCAGAAACAGGAGCGGTTCACAAAGTCAATCAGAGAAGGCAAAGGTACAAGTCTGACAGGCAAAGATCAGGGAACGAGTGTGGTCAGAAAAGGGTCTAAACACGAGAAGCTAACTGTAACAAAGGCTAGATGTATCAACTGTTAACCTGTGATAATCTGGCAGAGCAGTGAGGGTATGAGAAGGAAAGGGGGGTGGGTCACACAAGACACAGGCACAACCATAAACTGTTTATGGAGTGGATGGTGTGGCTCTGCTATTTACCATCGTACAGTTTTGAAGCCAAAATACCCCCGTCAGGCGCAGCCATTGGCAGCAGTTGTGCAGCCACAGTCTGCGCAGTAGAGGCTATGAAGGACTCGGAGAGAATCTGACAGGAGCCTGGTGACAAATATCATTATTTTTTCTCTAAAGAGTCTAATCTCTTCTTGGCTCTCCTTCCTGACATATTTTACAATCCCCGAAAAAAATACATAAGAACAGCAGCTATCAATCATCATTAAACATGATGCAAAGCCTTGTTTTTAACCTTGTATAACTAATGAAAATGAAACTTTTCAGGAAAAAGAGGACCTCTGAACACAATGCAGCCAAATGATATCTTAAGATTGGACATGAGAAACATTTCTACCAGGTGTATTAATTTTATGAAGTTTGACTGCAGCCCATCTAGAATGGCTGGGGAGATTGATTTTTTGACCTATACTGCTGCCAGTCACCAGGGGGAGCAGTTTTTGCTACAACCTCATTGCGAGCTGAGCAACAGGTCATCTTTCTTTTTTTTCTTTTTTACAGTCTATGGGCGCAACACATCAGAAAGGGGCCTGGTGATCAGCAGTGAGGGAGGAAGCTTAACAGGAACTGAGAAAGTCAAGAGAAAAGGGTGAACAAAATGAAACAGGAAGTTCAGAAATAGTATTCTAACTTGACAAATACAGAGTGAAATGCGGGAAGGTTGCCACAGGCTGGATTTGAACCCAGGCCACCTATTTGGGGGCTTTGCACACAGGGTAACAGGAACAACATACAAGTAAAAATGAGTGATAAAAAAGGAGGGAAACATAAAGGCAGTGAGTAAAACTAAACTAGAAACAAAGGGGATAACAACTACAAATTAGAAAGGAAAACAGAAGGAAAAAGTCAAGAGATCATGACCAGCTAAAGTTCCTGATCACCACTATGATGAAAAAATGCCAAAATCGGCCCGTATCCAATACTAGAAATCAGGATTTGGACACCTTTAACACAGACACACTGAAAATTATTTATAAATTAACTCCATGAGGAGTTAACCAACTTTGAAAACATTCACACACTGAATACATGCGACAGCTTCTGATGAGAATGATGTCAGCAGAAAACGACTGCTGTGACAGTACGTTTGCTCTGAGCCACAGCAGTCGTCTTCACGGCGCAGCATGCTGACCTTTTCTAAACGCTTCCCCTGCGTGCTGTGCTCCAAAACAGTATCGTGTTCACAGTGAAACTACACTCGCAGGGTGTTATTAGAGCGCCGTTTGTCCCTGGATTGAATGGGTCCATTTTACTAGATAATCAGCACCACTTGGCTGGCGATGCTAACAATATGACGTATTCTCTCTGGCATCAGCGTGTGACCTTGTTTACCGTTTCCTCAAATCACTCTGACCTCATTTTAACAACGACAGGCCCATAAACCCACATTTACTGCCTGTTTGTTTTTGTGCACCTAAGATGTAATTTTCATATATCTGAAGAAAAAGACCCAAACACACACACACACATATATCTAAATATAAATGTATTACAGCCTGGCTGCAGTTATATTGCTTTCCAGAAAAAGAAGAGAATCAATCTGAGTTATTTTCATCTGTTTGCTCTGAATAAATGTCAGTGCTCTGTGCCTCTCCTGCAGCCTCACTCTGTCTCTCCCAGAGAGGCTTATCAAAACAGCTTAAATTAAATTGTTGTCATGTTAAACAGGGTCCTATATTGCAAGGCTGATTTGAGGAGTTTATCTGATTGAAATGTGTGTGTGTGTGTGCTGAGTGAGAGAGAAAATTAGAAGTTGATAAATGTCCCACTGGTCTTTGTACAAAAGTTTTGAGGTATAATCCACTGGATCTTTGTTAGTTTTTAAATTAAGTTTCAATCTTTGGTGGCAGGCACATTGCAATTCTGCTTTTGCTAACGAGAGATAATTCTTGTTTTTCCTGTTGATGAGGTTTTTATTGCTCTAGCTGTTTCAGTTTTTCCAAGAACATAATTGGAAAGTGGTGAATTAGCACAATGGTTTCTAAACATTTTGTTTTCTGACAGTTTGAAGCCAAACTATGAGCTATTGTTTTACCTGCTGGTTGTGCAACCAATTAGCAAACTCTAAACAACAGCTATCATTTAACAGCAATTAATCAGTCTTTGTTGCCAGTAGTTTTTCAGAGAAGTGACATCCATGGAAAAATTTATTACCATTTGGGGTAGTTGGTGTCTGGGTTGGAGATTAGAGGTTTAGTCTAGACACTTTTAACCAGAGGGTACATAGCACAGATAAGTCTGCAACCAAGTGGTTAGCTGCTCTTTTTAGATCTACTGGATGTTTTTCTTGTTTCCTTTTATAACATTTCTTCATTTCCAAGTAATACTGACTGACGTCATTTCGGCAGGCTTGGTCTATGACAAGACCAGTCTGTGGAGAGCAAAAGCAGGCAGGACACATACTGCTGCAGTATTCTGACCCTAAGTTATTAATAGCTATTAAAAGACGTCGAAAAAGGCCAGCTGACGAACCATTCTTGATCAAGAGTTTCAACTGCACCACACTGTGCGACAAAATCCCGTCAGCAATTAGATTTCCCGACTACTTACAAGGCATCAGACATGATCAATCAAACCTTCCCTTAGCAAAAATATTAAAGTTTTTTTTATCTTAACCACTGGAGGGCAGGCCAGATAAAATTTGCACCTTTATTTTTTATTAACCTGCATTGTAATGGTGTTGATTTTAAAAACTTTAGACCAATGAGCCGTGAGTAAATCACAAGAAGTACAAGTTTATTTTTCAGGTTCATGACACCAAAGAAAGAGTTAGAGTGTGTGTGCGTCAGCTGCTGAACTGAGACCTACAGCTACTTGAAACAGATGAATAGGTGTCACCCAGGGGGATGTAATAGAGCAGGAAATGACAGCATTTATGTTGCAGACATAAAAGCAGCATGGAAAAGGAAGTCTTAGCTGGAGGTTGTTTTCCTAACTGCTGGCTACACTGGAATCACTGAAAATCAGCGTTCATGCCAGGAGACATATGTTTCCTCTTGTCCTTAGATGATGATTACAGATTAATCAGATAGTGCTTCCTTCTCATGCTGCATAAATTAGCAGTTTTTATTAATCAGGTAGGAATATCCTCTGTTTCATAACTACAACAACAAAAAAAATAATTATTTCTCCATTAGAAACGTTTAGTACTCCTGTCCCCTCGAATGAGAATCACTGACAGGAGTCTCACTACAGCAGTTAGCGTGTAGTAGCTAACATGTATCAACAGAAATGAAGAGGGCAGATATAACTCTTAATGGATACCCATATGCTTTTTCTCTGCTTACCTTGATCCAAGGTGAATCCTATGACTTCCTTAAGATGAGCTTTAGTTTGTGTGTGGAAGGAGAACCTGACTTTTCGCAGCCCTGCACAGCATATTGTACCCGGCGGCCATCGCTCATTAGCGAGCGTTGATGCCAAAGGCCAGGCATGATTAGCCAATGCGCCGCAGCACATCAGTGCTGATTTTGGCTCTCCACCCCCACCGGCTCCTGTTAATCAGGAGCTAATGAAAGGAAACTTGTGGCATATGTGCTTCTTCGCCAACACGAATCCTTGAATCTCTTTCCAGAGCCGGGATGAGACTCTGAATGCTTCCCTCCCTGATGGCGGTGCATTGATTTTGAAACCCAGCATCTTTATGGTTTAACTCTGTGCTCATTCAGTTTGTGGGCATAAAGGTGGTTTGTATATTGGATTTATCCAGCTTTTAAACGATTATGTACACTAAAGTAATTCTCCCGTCTGTTGCTCTCAGCGAGGTTTGAGTGATAAAAACACATCACCAGTGAACCGTAGCTGCGGTGTGAGCGCTCACTGTAATGTCAGAGCTCCTGACTGGGTCTAACGAGTTCCATCTCGCTGCATTTGATCCAATGATGCTGAGCACGCAGCTCAACAATTTAAAACAACATGAATGCATTATTGATTAAATGTGATCCAAGCTTAAAAGAGGTACGCAAACGAGCCGTTAATAGCTCCTCTGACTGCCCTCCAGATTCATTTTTTCACAGACTTCTTCAAAAGACCTCAGACTTAATCCTGGAGACACTTCTCTGTGAACAAGCTCTGACATCTCTCCAATAGGTAATGCTTACTTTTTTCCCTTTGGCCATTAAGGTGTCAAGGAGGCCCCGAGGTTAAAGAGACTGTCCATCAGCTCG
This sequence comes from Halichoeres trimaculatus, assembly GCF_033239565.1. Taxonomy (NCBI): domain Eukaryota; kingdom Metazoa; phylum Chordata; class Actinopteri; order Labriformes; family Labridae; genus Halichoeres; species Halichoeres trimaculatus. Next base: position 27,478,799 of record NW_027437189.1, read on the forward strand.
GGTTTTCGTCTTATCCTCTATCTCTTTCAGCTCATATGGATTACAGGACTGAAATAAAGTGAGTCGTTACACTTGATGTAATACCATCCTGTTCTTTGTGAGACACCGAGGACACTCATACAGCTGTCCTGATCCAGGATTAACTCAAGTTTTCTAACAGGGTGGACTGTTGTTTCTCTCCAAACCCTGGAAATAAATTGATCCACACAATGTCTAAGCTAACTCTTGTTTTTTATGACCTACAACTTTACTCTATGATTCACGCTCACTCCTTTAATCAAGCTCATTTCCAGCAGCAGCAGGCAGCTTATTAGCCAGAAACAAGCTCTGATTAACGCACTGTACGCCACCTGCCCAGCGCAGAAAAACACACTCACAAAGTCAATGAATAACTCCCGTAGACAGTGGTGGAGTTATTTGCCTCAAATGTCAAAATTAACACTTATATAAGGTGAAAAAATGTTAGCATTGTGCAAACTGCTTGTGCAGTAACTGCTTTGGACCAAGGTGTCAGCCTAACTGTGTCATAATTCAGAGGTTTCATCCTTTGAAGGCCACTTTGAAGATCAGTGGAATCACAGCAGCTTGCTCAGTTGGAAAGCTACTTCAAATCCTGCGCCGCCAGAAAAGTACCATTAATGATTCTCTTTTTTTTTCTATTTTTTTTCCTTTTTTTTTGCAGGAACGCCAAGTTAGAAATATTTTCATTAAACTGCTTAAAGCTTGATGTTGTTCCTTCAGAAGAAATGTCTTGAAATGTGCCATACTCATTCAAGAGAAGTTTTTAAGTGTTTTTGTGAAATTGTTCGCTGTCCTTCAAAGGACCCAAACATCTCTGTCTGTGTTCGTCATAAATGCCACATCCAGACGATTTAATCCCATCCCGGCTTCTTTCTGTCACTCAGCAGAGTAAATGGGCCCTGTGTAGCCGCTCAGACCCCACCTGTGCTTTACTGCATCTTTCAGGCATGACACATCTGACACTTGAAACTGACAGCGGCAGCACGAAATCGACTACCCTGAGACCAGAAGACCTCACAGAATTGAGATGTTTTAGTATTTTGTCTCCCGTCATTTATGCTTTTTCTTGAACGTTTGTGGTTTCAGCTGGTTGTGTTTCCAACACCAGAGGCAGTGATTGAATTCTGTGACTTTGTTCACTTTATTTTAACCTCACTCTCCAAATATGCGTTTGGTTCTGGTCTGGATAAACGCTTACCAACACTCTGTACACTCCAGCACTTTGCTGCAAACTGGAGGATGATGAGGGGCTTTTTGTGCTTCATTTTCCATTCTCAAGGGTAAAACAGCAAAGCCTGTAAAAGAGAGCAACAGCTGCAGTTCAGTGGAGCTCTTTGAAGACCTACATCAAACACACAGAATCATCTTCCAGCCACTGGCCTCCCAGTAAAGCGAGTGAAGCGATAGTGTGTGTGTGTGTGTTTTCTGTGTGCACACGTGCTTGTGTTCTGACAGCATGTTGGAGAGGTGTGTAGGACTGGCCTTCCTCTTGCCCCTCATCACTTGGTTCTGAGGTCTGGATTCACATCTCATCCATATTTAGTTCTTGGATGTGGGTTTTGATTGATCTTGTCTGTCCATCTTGTTTATTTTCCAGCCATTCCATACCGCTTTTCCCAGCTCCCATTCTGACCTTTTTTCCTTATCTCACGTTTGCACACTTCTGCTCACACCGTGTCGTCACTGCCTCTTTACTATAAGCCTTTCCTCACTTGCTTGTCGCCTCTTTTGTCTGAACCGCCCACGCATTTAGTTATTTTTTGATTTTTTTTTCAAGTGCCCATTGTTGTGGTTTCCCTGCTTTTCCTCTGCCCAGTTTCACGTGTCAATCAAATCTTGTTTACTCTTTTTTTCCTTCAAAATGCATCATTTGAGTAGATTTTTCCCAGAAAAGACCTGCCAGACACATGGTTTGCTCTCTCATACGTGACAGAGTAAAATGCTGGTTTTGTTCTGTTACTGTGAGAAAGGCACTAAATTACTGTACTACTTAAAACTGTGGTTTTTAATTCTCAATGAACAGCCTGATCACAGGCATCACATTAAGATCCACCACCAGTCAAACACGTTAGTTTACTTCAAGATTTCACCTCCTCCTGTTGAAACAGAGAGTGTTGCTCGAGTAAGTTATTGATAAACAACAGGAACGATTAAAGACTGTTTTGATGAAAGTTTTCAGTTTAAAGGGGTTGTGAGGACTTTCTGAGTGGTCTTGAAGAATTCTCACTTCTAGTTATACACCTGTTCATAATCCACATTTTAAAATCAGGTTATCAGCGCCAAAGTAGGTCATTTCTAAATGCTATGTCTGAGCTTCCCGGTCAGGTCAGACAGGACCAGATTGATTTACAGCACTAGTTCCTATGACAACACCACGCCGGCTGACAAAGTTTAGACAAAAAGAGAGATCAGTGTTTTTCTCTGCTAAAATGATGCATTTGATTAATTTTGTAGTGATGGGGGACACTGGAGCTGAACTGTCAGACAGAAAAAGGACAGAAGAGCAGAAGAAAGATTAACAGGAGGGTGATACAGCCCGAGCTAAAACACAAGCTTGTTCTGTTTGTGCTAATGTTCACTCCAACCCACAGTCAGCAGTTATTCTGCAGTGGTCTGTTCAAACTTGAGAGTCTATCAATAAAATGAAGAGTGAGGTTACGTTAGCTCTGATTGGTGAGGTTGAAGTTGGACATAACCAGGACTAACCACCACTAACGTTACACATTACAGACATGTCTCAGAGCACCAGGCTGCGAGTTGCGCTTAATGTACGGCTACAAAACTATGCTATAAAATGAGTTTATGAAGTTAGCTTGTAGTCACTTTTCAAACAATAGGGCTAGCCAACTATGAATAAACATTACCTAGTTGCTTTAGATCCAGGAAAAAGTTGTCTTGAACAAAGATACACAGTGTTAAAAACGCACGACTTGATAAGAGTCACGTCCTCTTGGAAGTGGGAGCAAGTGTTCATGGGAAACGAATGGGAGTCTCACAAAAACACTTGCTTTTCTAGATAGTCTTCACAGCCCCTTCAAGTCAGTTTGAGCCTCTAACTCTTAAACATTAGCAATGAAGTTATGAAATCTCTAACTTTACCTGATTCATAGCTGGTCTCCAAATGTTTGAGTTTGTTTTTACAGTTTATTGTGTTTATTAGAGCCGGCTGTCACTGAAACAGCAGCTGTTCAAGTTAAAGAGAGCTGTGAGAGTGAACCCAGCAGAGTTAAAAATCAAGGCTGGTTCATACATAAGAGAAAACTGTCTGAAAATGTAAACATGATAGAAAAAATAAAAAGAAAAAAAAGATTAGAATCAGATTAATATAAATATTATTATATCATTATAAAACATAACCTTTTGGCGAAGGTAATAAATGTTAATGCCTCTTCATGACCTACAAAAGTAAACATGAGCATCAAGAAGAAGAGCGTCTGTGTCCGTGTAGCTTTCTTTAGGTCTAAAACCACTGGCAGGGTAAGTGTTAACTGCTTGGAGGGAGATGCTAGTATCAACACAATCAAAAAGTTTTTCACATGAGCTTTTAATTAAAATAAAACAGTGATACAGTCCTGCACAGGGCTTGTTAGTAAGATTTTGTTTCAGAGTTTGCAATTATACAACACACCAGAGTCAGGTTCAGAGAATTAATGCTGATTTTACCAAAAGCTTTAAACCAAAAAATGAAACGAGAGATGCTAAAAGTCTCCGCGGAGCTCGGAGGAACTGCAGAGTTTGTGGATAATTGAGAGCGACTCCTTGTACATTACACATGGTAATGCAAGCCTTTGTTAATAAAAACAGCTTATTAGTGCAGCTTTAGGTGTGGAGCTGGAGTCTTTGTAAGGTTAGTTCAGCATTAAGACGGAGGGAGTGGCTCACAGGGCTCAGGCCTCGTGTTAAAATTTGAGTTTACTCCACTTATCAGTCTCTTCTCCGTCTCTGCAGCTCTGCTCTGCTTCGCTCTCGCAAAATTCTCTCAGCAAAGTCTTAACTCAATCCCCTGGTTCCTTTTTCCTCTCCCTCGGTCACATTCCCTTTCTTCTATTTCTACTTCTTCTTCTTCCTCCTCCTCTTCTTCTTCTTCCTCTTCTTCTTCTCCTGCTGGTGATAAGGGGTGGAGGGTGTCTTGATTAGAACACACACTGCCAAGTCCCCCCACATCGCATCATTGCATTTGATTAGCTCCAACCCCCTGTTCCCTCCCTTATCACTACCGGCACAACAGGAAACACACACACACACACACACACACACACACACACACACACACACACACACACACATGCACAGATACACTCGCATGCATATCACAAAACTCACTTTCATACTTATCTGAACTCCATGGATGCCTCTCAACGTGCACCAGCATATATGAGCACACACAATCCACACACTCACTCACACACACACATCTGGGCTGCTCCTGCCGCGCTGCTCGGTGGCGGCAGGGCATCAGGTAAAGCCAGCGTGGTGCTGACAGCTCCCTGTCCCTAATGAAGCATTAATAAACTGCAGCACAAAACAGTGGATCAGAGAGCAGCAGAGCTCCCACCTGCCTGGCTCGGCTGTCTGCTGGCTGCCAGGGGGGGAGAGATGAGAGGGGAGAGAGGATCACTGTAATCCCTCATCTTCCAAAACCCCTCTGCCCCACTTTTCAGGGACTCATCATCCTCCCCAAATCACTAGCTCTTCAGTATTGTGCTGAAGGTTCTTTACTTTTTAGTTTTCACAAGCCTGGTGTCAAACTAATACTTGACAAATAGGACTGTGCATAATTTAACAACCGCACAGCACAACAGCCAACACTGCAGCAGCTTCACGTCAGCATGGAGGAAATAAGTTATTCTTCAAGAGATTTATGGAATATCCTAATGCACTAATACGTGGAAATCTTTGCCTTAAATACAGGATCAGCGAGGATTAGATTAAAAATTTAGGGTCAGAGAAAAACCAAATTAAGTTATGTTATCTTAAAGTCGGTGTGTTCTGCTTTCAAATATCTAAACATTATAAAGTAACAAAGCTGGATGTTCATATTGAAAGTGAGCAGATTCTTAAACTGCTATGTATTTATATGTTGTAGAAATACTTGCACAAGATCATCTCAAGATTTCCACAAAAATTTCACAAGATTTCCTCCACATTCTCACTAATTCTTGCTTAAACGATGAGGTCATTTCATCATCTTCTGACTGGTTGAAGATGCACTGTAGGGGCAGGCCTCAAACACCAAGGTCTGCTCCGCCCCCCACAGGCCTCCAGAGTGCTGGCCAATCATAGGGGAGAGGGTTTGTGGAGAGAGGAGCCTTAAAGAGACAGCAGCTTAAATAAGGCTTTTCAGGCAGAGGCTAAAAGAAGAGTTTTCTCAAACACCAGTGTGAGAAAAATTGGGATTTTTTCAGTGTTAAATGGTGAAAGCTACCACATAGTCCTAGAAGGACAGTATAAAGAAAAAAAGAAGTAAAAATACCCCCTCTTTAAAATTTAATTATGAAAAATTGTGTCATTCTGAGTCGAGGAAGCTCTTGGACTGTACCTTCCCTGAATTTTTGAGACAGAAAAGCCTTTTACTAAAATGGAAAATCTCTGGAAACAACAGTTGAATTCATTGTTTTTCAAAACGCTTGTTTCATTTTCTCACTTTCTTGAACTTCAGATGAAAAGTTTCAACCAAGAACAAATTTTCACATATCTCTTTTTTCTTTTGTCTGCATAGTTTAGCCTATGGTCGAAACACAAATTATAAGTCAAATGAACACCGCTTGCTTTTTTCATGCTTTTTTTCAGCCTGTGCAGAATTTTGTAACAGGTTTTAAAGGTGGATTATAAACAGAGTCATTAATATGGTTCTTATTATTCCTCTGACGGCAAAGTCAAACGTGTTTAAAGTCCCTGTGTTCCTCCCAGGGTGGCAGTGTGAATCAGAAGTCGCCACAGCTCATGAATGCTCAATTAGGCACACAGGTAGTCCTTCCACAATGCATCCCTGACTGGCAGACAACGGCAGCTCTCTGATTCAAATGAAGCAAACCTGCTGAGTGTAGATTTTCATGGAGGTGTGTCCATTCAAACTCCTGCAACGCCTGTGATTACAGGAACAGGAGTGATTGTTCAGCCAAAAGGTCGAACCAAGCCGAGACCGAGCAGGACGAGTTCAGCTGTAGAGACAAAGATGAGGAATCAACGCTTTTTAAAAACTGTTTTGCACAAACATGTAACTCTGTAAAGAAATGTTTCTTTAAATGAGCCTCAGACTGCCAGCTGTTCTGTGTGGCGTCCTCTTTCTCTTCGCCGCAGACTCGAGATGTAATCTGTTTCTGTTTGTGCTGAATGCTGTTGCTTCAGTGTCACTTTGTGTCTTTATCTCTCAGTCTATCTGTATCCTTATCTCTGTTTTTTCCTCATTATCCTTACCCACTAAACCTCCCTGAGCTTTACTCCAACAGGGGGGGAGATGGATCTAATTGGCAATGAGGAGTGTTGTAATTTAGTGGAGCAGGCTGATTTTTTTCTGCTTATTCTGCCACCTTTCAAAAGATAATAATGAGGAAATATAAGCGAGAACCCCCTCAAGTTTTCTGTGCTGAGCGTGTTGTATGTTTTTTTTCCTCTTCCTTTTTTCCCTTTTTTTTTTCACGTGGGCTTGTTACACCGATCACATTCACCCAGGCAATTTGCCTGCTTGTCTGAGTCTGAGAGGAGAGGCTTATCTGCACTAACGCCCCATCCAGGCTGCGCTTGGTATCCAAATGGGCCTGTGTTAGCATTCAAATCAAGAGCCCCCACCTTCCTCCTCACCATTCTACCTAGCACACGTGCCCCTTTCTGTCACCCCCACCCCTCTCCGCCTGTCAACACGCCAGCTCTGCTCGGAGCGAAAGAGAGAAAAGGAGAGGGAGAAAGCTGGGGCTATTATTTAATGAGATCAAGAAGTGCAAGGGTGTGTTTACTGTCACAGAGCAAACAGAGGCGCCCGCTCTGCAGGTGAGGAGAAAGCACTGGGCTTATCTTCATCTTCCTCCTCTTCCTCTTTGGCTGTGTCTGCCGCCTTCGCCTAAACAACCACCATTTTACAGAAACAACACGCGCTCTGACAGGCTGCTTCTTCTTGTCAGGAAACAACAGAAGGTGCATCAAAAGCAGAGCGGTTTGAAGGTTATTTCTGCTCGGTGGTGCTGTACGCTGCAGAACAAGAGCGAGACCAAACTATTTCATTAGTGGAGCGAGCTGAGCTGCTGTGTAATTGCATCTGCTGTGATTTAACACGACCTTTTACCTGCTCTGGCAGATACAACGAGGTCATTACTGCAGAGCCGTTTCCCACGGGTCATCAGCGGCTCATTGTTCATATGATTAAACGGAAATTATGGGCCAAGTGTCACAGTTGTCACCCAGTCTGAGTTAGCTCGCATCGCAGCCAACAACGATTTCTGATTCCCATCGTTCAGAGTCAGAGCTGTAACTCAGTGCTTTATTTTGAAGTTCCTTCTGAGTTGTCTTTGTTGTAAATTGGGTCTGGTGTCAGTTTCAAAGTTGCTGCTGCAATACAGCACAAATATAGAATAAGAAAAAAGTGTTCGTTAACGAGTCTAAAGCACAGAACCTCAAAAGAACTTGACAGGAGAGCGCGGAGAGAGAAAGAGGGGAGAAAGAAATGTGTCATGAAGAAGAGGAAAGTGAAGTGCGGGGATATCCTTTGATCAAGAGCACTCCTCACAGCCCTCATGTCTCCTTACACATCCATAATATATATATCTGCTCACATCCTGGTCTCTCATCAACACGGCATCCTGGTGGAGGGTATCAAATTTTCAGTGAAGAGGAACCTCAAGCACCCCAGTGTTGCCTTTGCTTCAGATGAAGGAGAGAAAAAACAAATGCACTGCAAGAATTTGAAATGTAATATATACACGCCATCTTTAAATCAAATTTATTCATGTTGGATGCGACAAAGAGGGGATAATATCAGATATTTTTTCTAAAAGTGGAAGGCTTAGGAAATGAGAGGGCTGCTGATGCTCGGCTCGGCTCTCGAGGGAGGGAATGTTTGTCCACGACAGTCATAAATATGCATCATGCAGCGAGATGACAGCGATTGTAATCTAATGGACGCCTTTTGTAGAGCACACGAGAGCAAAGAAAAGCCCGCACCACGGGCGAACTCAGCTTGAATTAAAAGTTGCATCCTCTCCTGTCGGTGGAGTATGTCACTCAGCAACAAGTGGCGTGCTGTTTAATTAGGGTGAGAAGTGCCCCTCGCGTCCCCTCCGCTCACTCTCATTTGTGGAAAGGTAAATATTCAGAGGGTCTCTCTGCAGCCGTGGCGATTAAAGCATGCTTGAGCACAGCAAAGAGAATGTGTCGTGAATGCAAAGTTTGAAAATCAATTTGTGCCGAACCGCCAAATGAAACGCAACTCGCCTGTTGGAGTAGACAGCTGCGGCTGTGCGGCCTTTCCCAGAGGTGTCAAGTAGTTCTTCAAACCCAAAATAACTGCGCTGAACTTCCCAAAGTGCCCGAGCAGCCACTTAAATATGGTGGCCTGTCATGCATGATGCACTCCAGTGTACAGTAGCACTGGATGTCCTGGAGTGCAGCCGGCTGACAGGTGTACTTTTGCTGTGGAGGAACTCCAAAACCTTTTGACTGACTCCTGTTTTCATGTGTTCCTTCCTGCAGCTCTCAAAGACCCCTGCAGCGACGTGGTCTGCAGCTATGGCAGCACCTGCGTCCAGTCCTCAGACGGCCTCTCGGCTAAATGCATGTGTCCCCTGGGCTGTGAGGGCAAACCTGAGCAGACCGTGTGTGGCAGTGACGGGAAGGACTACCGCAACGAGTGTGAGCTCCACCAACACGCCTGCAAGAGCCAGAGGAACATTCGAGTACAATACCAGGGCTTCTGTGGTGAGTTCCTCCTTTCACGTTTCCCCCTTTAACATAATGTTTGAGTTCATTTGGTGCCAGAAATACTGATTTACTCACACTGTGGCACTGTTCTATCAAATTTATTTGCTCACTGATATATCCATCTTCCTCATTGAAAGTCATTTCAGAACATGGATGCACTATCGATTATAGCGATTTTTGAAGCCGAATGTTGCTTGTCATGATAATAATTTTGAAAATCTTGTTGTTTATCTTAATCTAATAGATGAGCTTAAGAAATTTAACCCCCAGCCTTTTGTTTTTGTTTTATAAACCAGGCTGTAATGTGTTAAATTTAACGTCTGACACATGACCTGATGAGGATTTCTTTGCTGTTGGACGCAGCCTCAAGTGGACATTGGGAGAACTGCAGTTTTTGGCACTTATGCATTGGCTTAGAGTTTCAACATACAGATTAGCATTCAGCCCAACGTGTTTCACAAATCAACAAAGATGGTTTAAAATTAACTTGAATAAGATTAAATTAACTAAAACCTCTGTTAAAGTTAAAAGGATCAGATCAATATGAGAAATGAACAAAAAAGATTAAAAGAAAATGATTTTAAACAACAACTGAGGATCCAACTTTTTTAAATGTTTTAGTAGTACTAAAAAAGTTAGTGTTAATCCTTTCAATCCTTTTTCCCCAATTTTGACTGATATAATTTGATAGCATCATTAAAGATGCTGTGAGGAGGATCAGTTGTATTTTGACTGCCTCGCCACATTCGAGCCCGGAGTCTCACACATGTTGTTGTAATGACATGAAGCGAGTTGAGATCTTTTTACAGTGTTTCACACAGGATACAGTGCACAGAGGTAAGGTATTTATCAGTACAGTTACGTAGAGATACAGTTTGAAACATGGCATCCTGTAAACGTTGTAGTAGCTGGCTACATGTAGTGCTATCGGCAGCCCGGTGCTCTGTATCTGTAGGCTAACGTAACAACAATCAAACACTGTCAGTTCATACAGTTCTTTAGTAGCCGTCTAACTTTAGCGCAACTGGCAGCCTGGTGCTCTGAGACATGTCAGTAATGTGTAACATTAGTAAATCCTGGTTATGTCCTACCAGTCATCTACCAAGCAGAGCTAACGTAACCTCACTCTTCATTTTATTGATAGACTCTCAAGTTTGAACAGACCACTGCAGAATAACTGCTGACTGTGGGTTGGAATGAACATTATTACTAACAGTTTAGCCCCTGTGTTAGCCTTTAGCTCGGGCTGTATCACTCAACTGTTTAGTTTTCTTCTGCTCCTCTGTCCTTTTTCTGTCGGACAGTTAGGCTCCAGTGTCCACCATCACTATAAAATTAATCACAGAAATCGTTTTCAGCAGAGAAAAACACAGATCTATCTTCTAACTGCTAAACTTTGTCAGCCAGCGTGGTGTTGTCATAAAGACCTAGATGTGCGGACCTGATTGGGAAGCTAAGAAGTAGCATATCATAATAACCTGTAGCCTTCAATATTGGTGCTGATAATCTCATTTAAAGTGTGGATTAAAATCAGGCATTAATATATATTTTTGCAAGATCACTTAGAAACTCATCACAGCCCCTTTAAGTGTACCAAATTTAAAGAAATACTGACCAAAAGTGTAAGAGATGGATCTCTGTGAGGAATGCTGCTTCAAACAAAGCATGCTAAAAGATTGCGTTGTACAAAGTCAAACAAGAACAAAAGAAAAAAATATTATAGTAGAAACAGAAAAGAAACTTCTAATATCTAAAGGGGAAAAAGTGTGAGGTCAGGTTTGTGTTTGGGCGCAGAGAGCTCTGCTTTCCTCTCCTCTGGCCCTGCTCTCCTGGCTTCAAGGTTCAATCCATTTTAACCTCCAATGTATCTTTTATTATAAAGTAAACTTTTGTGTTGGTTTAAATAAACCAAAAGAGGCGAGAGTAAGCAAGAAGCAAAGTGACCATGATGTTTGTTTTTCCTCTCAAAGGTCTCTTTTGTTGTCTGCTGTCATGTCTGTCAGCCTTTTGTGGACATCTCAACAGTCTGAGGCGCTGAGATCAGAAAAAAACGTAGCATTTTCTTGATAAAGGACTGGAGTTAGCATTTGAAATCTATTTTCTTTTTGTTGTCCTTGGTTTCCTCCAAGCGTTCTCTGTCTTGCTCTAATTGCTACCTCTGGCTCTTGTTGTTTCTCCTTCGTGTTCCCGCCCTCACGTACGTCACGCCTCTGCTAATTCCCATTTTTCATTCAGGTTGCTTTGCTTCACGCAGCTCCTCCTGTGGTGCGAATTGTTGTTTTCTCCAAAGTAGGTCTTCAGAGCTGTCGTTTTTCTCGTCACTCCCCTCTTTTTCGCTCATCCTTGTTATCGTAAGGCGATGGTTGTTTACTCCCAAGGCGCTCAACTTTAAGGCTCAGTTTTTATTTTTGTGTTTTGAGCCAGATGGAGGGAAAGACTAGCAGACACAAAAAACTCTGTCTCTAAGCAGCAGGAGCCTCCAGGAGACGGAGTGGGGTGTGAGCACTGAGAGATGGATGTGCAGGTCCGCCGGCGGAAGGTTGGGCGTATAAATCCAGCCCTGAGCCGGCCAAAGTGACCCGAGTTCCTCCTTGGGGAGGGGCCGATGCTCAGGGGACCAGTCGGCTCTGATGGTCCTCTAAATCTTCCTGCAGCCATTTCATCTAGAGCCTTGGCTATTTCAAGTCGCTAACCCAAGCCAGACAAATGCAAGTGATTTATCCGCACTGCTAGTTTTTGCAGCAAACAGGCCATTCTTTTTGTAATTACCCCACTTGCTCAGCTGGAGGAGAGCATGGATCCTGGAAGCTGTTCTTCTCAGTTAATAGGAGGTAATGGTCTTTCTTTCAGATAATGGCTGGCTGGCGGGTGAAGCGCAGCGTGCATTACGATAAAACCCCTGTTTGTTTGTTTGTTTGTTTGCTTGGTTGCTGGTATCTGAAGGCCTTTGCATTGTGCTGATAGAGAACAACCTGAGGCCCGGCCAGAGCCGGCCCCGTCACTCTGCCTCCAAACCCTCTGCAGCCAAAGCACTCTGCACCTTTTTTATGCCCCTGCATTGTTGCTCTTTGTGCATCCGCCAGAGGTCTTTGGAAACCACCTTTTCGTATTCCCTCTTTTCATCACCTTCCTCTTCCTTTTCCTTATGATAGTGTGTTTCATCCTTGGTGTGTTCTGAATGACTCGCCGGCAGCCTGGCAGTGATTTGATATGTCACGCTGCAACATAAATCCTTTGTCTTCCTTCATGCTGAAAGCGTGGCGAGCAGGATAAAGCCCAGGCTCCTGTTTCAAGGAGTAACACCTCCCCTCCCCTCTTCCCACACATCCACAAACCAATTTCATTATGATCACGGACTGATACCGCCGAGTGTGCCAGACCGACGCTCCCCGAGAAGCAGGGAGGTGCCAGGGAGCAAATCAAACGGACTGACTCTTCATCCATTTCCTTGTCTCTGCTTCACATCCAAGGTCCCACTTTGAGCCTCTGATAGTATCTGCGGAGGGGAGGCGATGGAGGATCATGTCTTCTCTTTCCCCTTTAACTTTCTTAGTTTCCTACTTTCCTTCTCCAACTGAAACAATAATAAAAAACAAATAAAATTTAACTTATTGAACTTTCAATTTATGTGATTTATTTTTTTAATCCCCAGCCATGCAGCCACCACATCACATTCACCTTTTTAAGTCTCCATTTGTTCCATGTTTTGATCATTTTTCCACTGAGGATCTGAGACTGGCTGAGATGTTTCTGATGAAAGCGTTCATCTTCAATCCCCCTGGGTCTAATTAACATTTTTATATGTTAATTCACAACAAACTGTGTTACAAACTGTTCATTTTGACAAATGTCTTCCATTTTTTTTATACCCACAGACCCATGCAAGGACAATGAGAACAGCGTGAACAGCATGTGCCGGGTGGAGGCCATCACCCGCCACACCCAAATCTTCAGCGCACCAGAATCGTGCCCCTCGGATAATGACCCGCTGTGTGCCAGCGACGGGCAGACCTACCCCAACGAGTGCGCCATGAAGTCCACTGGTCTGCAGAAAGGCATCAAACTTAAGAAGATCCACGCAGGAAGATGCAGAAGGCTCGGTAAGGGCTGGGAACTTCAAAACTGAAGAAAAATGCTGCTAAAATCATCAAATCATACAGATTTCATTTCAAATCTTACAGAGGAGTACGTGATCTTGCGTCAAAAACGATCTGTCTGTGTTCTACGACAAAGCCGGGGGATAAATGACTCTGAAGTCTGAGAGTCTGCACTGTATCCATGTTGGTAGTGGCCTCCACCAGCCTGATAAGAGCCTGTGGGGCTGTTATCAGTGCTATTAGAACAGGGGTTTAAGCCTAAGTCAACAAAGAGCTGTCAGCCTTTACTGTACGTCTGATAGCTATCGCAGGAAATCCAATTTTCTCGCTGTGTTGTCAGCGGGGTCTCGCAGCCACAACCACAGATGTGTTAGTTTACAGGAGTGATGTTCTGAGACCCTGGCCCATTTACTAAGACCTCTGACAACACCAGGGACAGGAATAGATGGCTGCAGGATGCCCTTTGATACAGCAAACAATGAGGGACTACTTTGACACAATCCTGCTCTGCTGTCGGCTCCTTTTTTATATCAGTCCAGTGTGTGTCGTCATGTGTGCGAGCTGAGGAGGATTTCCTTTCTTCTTTGCGTTTTCCAAAAGAGCAATGATTCAATTTGAAACAGAGATCCATGAAATCGTATCCCAAAGCAATTTACAAATTGGTATCTAATGAAAATGGCCATTTCGACTTGTAGCCATGACATTGCACATCCACCAAGTCCTCTCACTCAGACATAGCGACGATGTAATTAAGTGTAGCATGACAGGCTTTTAAAGAAAGAGAAGGAGGAATTGAATCGCTGTACAAATTTGATCCAGTGATCAGGAATGAAATAGATCTGGAGCCCAGTGAGCGCCTTCAGAAGTGAGGCCTGCTGCAAATTAGATTTTTCTCACTTCACTGGCAAATTTGCCATTTCACATTAGCTTCATTTCGTTCTTTTTCTTAATTTCCAGAGTACATTTCTGCTTATTGAGTCAAAATGTAATGAATATGATCGTTAAGACTTTAACTTTATTCTGATGTTAAATTCTTCCTTTGAGTCGAACTTTTGTTCATAATTGAGTAACTTTATGATCAAAGTTTGAGTCATTTAGGCATGTGAAATCTGAAGAAAACGAGGAGACAGAGTGATTAAAGGGAAGAAATGAGAGGAGGATGTTCTTTTTTTGCTTGTCATTTAGACAAACTCAACACTTTCTTTTTTTCTTTATGATTCATGGCATCAACACAGGAAACTTGTGACCTTGTTCGTAAAAACTCTTCGCTTTTTGTGCTTCATCTCAAATTCTCTTTCTTACAAACCTGATTTCCACCTGAGAACATTTATTACAATTCCCCCTAATGGATTATATTGCTAGGTCTCTTTTTCATAAATACACTAATTCAAATTGCTGCAAGTTAAGCAAGTGTAGGAAAAACATTGTTCTGAGCTGTCAGGGATATTAAAATTATGCTAAATCCACTTTTACTCTAAATGCTAGTCATAAGAACATTTTTCATGTTCCAGTTTGTGATAAATGATGCTGTGCTCCACTTGTCAGTAACAGTCACCCATTATTTGAAAAGAATAATAACACAATACAATAAGAAAATTCACGTAGAAATTGAAATCTGCTTCATGTGACAATTGCTCCAAAGGTACAAGTACTCTGTGTACCTGACCACCCACCATCTGTTAATCACATGTGCTCCCTGATCTCCTTCTAATGAATTGTAATGGAAATAAGCTGTAATTTAATTACTTCTGTTTAAGAGGCTCTTGTTTTGTTATTGTTAATGGCTGCCTAATGTTTTAATAATCAGTAAACTGACACATTTTTATTCCTCTTTTTGCGTGTCATTGTAAAAAAGCTCAACCACTGCTGAGAGAAAAAAAAGCTTTTACACGCACCAGCAGTGAGACCAGTCCACCCTAACAAGTCATTACTGCTTGGATGAAAACTGATTTATTTCCCAGCAGTGTCACATGCTGGAAGAACAATCACTTCGACACTTTGCTAGCTTGAAATGTTTTTTTTTTTACGCTCGCTGGGTACTTCTGTTGTCCTACCCTCTGTCGTGATCAGTCTGACACCGTGCTACAAACATGACTGTGGGTGTGAAGAAACCTTATCAGTGTCTGTACAGAGGGGTGAAGAAATGATTGGTGAAATAGATTCTTTTGAACAGAGACCATGGCTTCATATATGTACTTCTGAATCTTGATTGATTTCTTTTCTCTTTCCTCTAGATGCCTGTAAAGAGGAGTGTCTCTTTAACGCAGTGTGTGTGGTAGAGCTGAGCGCCCGCTGCTCCTGCGATCCAATCGAGTGTGATGGTACCTACAAGCCTCTGTGTGGCAAAGACGGCCACACCTACACCAACGACTGTATGAGGCGTAAGGCGGAGTGTGTGAGCAGGACGCTCATCCCCATCAAGCACCAAGGGCCCTGTGGTGAGTAGAGTGTGAAGTATACACACACCGCAGCCGTTTCCCTCTGACTTTATGTCCTCTGAGTTCCTCCAACAAAATAATATTTCAATGAAAGCAGGTTAGTTTTCTGACCTTTCATTGAAAAATGTCCACCATGTGAAAATAAGGTTTCCTTTTTTTCCTCCTCTATGTCTGTCTCTTCTTATTTAATGATATTTTAACATGTTTTTGTCCTTCCCTGTCTTCAAGGCTAACTGTGTGTCTTTACAGAAAACTGTCAAAGTTCAGTGATGCTTTTTGAAAGGGGACGCTGTGTCACTTCACACTCACACGACTTAGTGACTCCCCTTAAAAAATGTGCCTTCACCTATCCACTTATTCACCTTCCATCCATCTCCTCATCTCCATCATGCTGCATCGCTCCACCTCCAGCACCCTGAAATGAAACACATCCTCCATGTGTCGCTCATCTGCTCCCTGTCTCCCACTCTGACGGCTTCTGTCTTTATTTGTCTCCTCCTGTCTTTGTCTCTCTGTCTGGTCTGTTGCCTCTTCTTGTATAAAAAGCTCTTTCTTTCTTGTTTCAGTGCGTCAGTCAGTTTGTCAGTCTGTCTTTGTCCATGTGGCCATCTCCCCGGCTGTCTGGCTGCAGGTGGAAAGTGGGGTCACCCTGTGGGCGACCTCATCAGGCGGACTCTGAGGGGTGAAGCCTTTCCCCCTGCTCCGAAAGGGCCTAACAGGAGGGGTCTTGTACTGCTGTCTTTTCTCCTCTCACCCCTCCTGTGTGTGTGTGTGTGTGTGTGTGTGTGTGTGTGTGTGTGTGTGTGTGTGTGTGTGTGTGTGTGTGTTGTGTGTGTGTGTGTGTGTGTGTGTGTGTGTGTGTGTGTGTGTGTGTGTGTGTGTGTGTGTGTGTGTGTCTTTGTGCCATTAACCGTCTGTTTACCCTTCTGTGAAGTTTTGAACCGTGAGGTTGGAGAAGTCTACCTTTTCTCCCTGCTCTCTGTTTGATTTCCCGTCCAACTAAAAGAAGCTTCTGTTCCCTCCTGTCTAACCACTGCTTACTGTCTCTGTGCATGCAGGAGAGCATGTCAGCTCCTAACCTCACTGCTTACCAAACAATCCCTCTGTCCATCATCAGGACTCTCCCATAAAAGCTTCAAACTGCCAGATGAATCCATACAGCTCAGCTCTGACCACTTATGAGCATAAGAGCTGCACTGAGGTCAGAGTTCGACTGCATTTTGTTGAACCGTTTATATCCAGTCCTGTTAGACCTACCTTTCAGATATTGGAAAAACAGACGTATATAAAAATAACTCTGAGAGTCTGCTGAGATCTTAAACCTGTTTCGTTGGCTGGTTAGTTAGAAGGTCTACAGAGTTTGAAGGTAGCCATAAAAGTGTTCAGAACATGTAGCTTCAACTTCAAAATAAAGGAAGAGTGAGAAATAAGAACTGATAAAAATGTACCACAGTGTAGTGGAATCTAAGCAATGGCTGCTTACTTAAAGAAACGTTTTCACAACTTTTTCTGTCGGATATTTGATGCACAGTTTGAAATAAGTAATAAGTCACACAGCTGCTCTATTCAAACACTTGTAATTGGACAGACGCTAAACCCTGGTGCTGCTCATGGCAAGGTGAGAGGTGTATGGCTGTATATAAACAGAATAAGTGGACGCCTTAGACCAGTGGGTTAGTGATACGAAGGTCACAAAATGCAGTTAACTTTTATATAGTCTGTTTTCCACATTTTTGTTGTGCCTTGACCCTCATGGTCTGAGGTCAGGATCATTACTGAACCAGAGGCTAAATTAAGTGTTTTCAGGGGAGTGTTGCTCATTTTTGTGGGTTTTTGGATTGGTCTGTTAGTGTAGGTGCAGGTCTCCAGCATTGCCTCCATCAGGGGGTGGTGAGGTGAAAAGTTCTGGAGCCCTGCTTACCACCCATAAGTACACCGGATGTGTCTCTGGTCTAGCTCCGCCCTGTTGCGTTGTGAACATCAACTCGTAACCCCCTGCTTGTTCAGTCCAGCACGCTGTGGGACTGCCAGACAGCTGGAGTCGCAAGAATGAAGAGTTCCTGTGCTTCCCACGCCATTGATAAGCCTCTCTTTGTTCATGTTGGGCTATAAAACCTTAAACCTGCTTACTCCTGGTCTGACGGCACTCATTATGCCATGTTGTTGTTGTAGTCAAGCTAAATACAATCTGGTCTTGACACAGTTTGTTTTATTTTGAAAGTCCAGGCTCTATGTAGTTGATTCCTGTGCCCAACTTCCTGTCCTGCTCGATCTACCCTATGGTTAAATTATGTCACAACATTTGGCAAAAATTGGGTTGTTGTGTATCTGCTGCAACCTGCCAGAGCAGGGACACAGCGGGACCCTAACGGAGCACTCCAGTGTGAGTTAACACATTGACTTGAATGGAAACCTAGACACATCTGGTGTATTTGGGCCGTTAGACTGTATGCTACAATTGACGTCAGTTTGGCCTTGGTTCAAGCCAAAAGATCTTACAGTTCCCCTGATTGGCTCGTTGTAAAATCTGCCTCCGCCATTATCCCAGAGAGAGAATTAAAATACAAACAAAAGACTCAAAGACTCTAAGTTTTTGTTTATGGTTACTTCTTGTCAAGCTAATCTATGCTACAGGGACTCATTTTCCTAGTTTTTTTTTTATTATTAATTTGATTTTAAAAATAGCAGACATGACTTCATGTTTGACCATGTACATCGTTCTGTACTTTATTAGCAGAGTAGAGAAGGAAATAAAAACCTCTAACATGACCCACCTGAAGGATCTTTAGTGTTTTGTGAGCCTTGAAGGTGTGACGTCAGTCTCACGATGCATCCACCCACATTGCTTTTGCTCATGCTTTGGCTCCAACACCATGACTGCCATAAATCCGGAGATGGAGGTGGTCTTTTGGCTTCAAAGCTCACAATGGGTGGAAATGAAGTGACGATGTTCATTCCATGTATATACAGTCAGTGGTTGATAGTAATGGGCTGCTGGGCGCTCCATGTTGCAACCTCTGCCATCAGTGCATGAATGTGAGTGAAGGAGGGTGAAACATGTAGGGCCAAAGCGCTGTGTGTCTTCAAAAGAGGAGAAAAGTGCTGTTCAAGTACAGTCCATTTACAATTTCCACTTCAATCCTCAGTCATATGATGGATTTTGGAACATGTTTTACATGTAAAACACATCTTTATACTGAAACTAAACTGTGACAGTGCCCAGAGGCAACTTTTATGGTAGTTCAAGAGCAGTAAATAGGGTTACAGGGGTGTCAGTTTCACCAAAAGAATAAAAACACAGGCAGCTTTCACGTGTAACTGTAAATTCCTCCTCCATCTTTGTGGAAATGATGCTCTATGATCTAATCAAGGCCCCAAAATTAAAAGGCAGATTATCAAAATAAAAGAAAAATGTGTTTTCTCACTTTGCAGCTGATAGTGTTTTATCAACACGTTTCATGTTGAGAAATAACACTCAAATCTGATTTATTTCCCTGTCAACAATACAAGTTTTAATGGATGATCCTCCAAACCCATTTACACATGAAGAAAACTGTAATCTGGCTCATTCCAAGTCATACTTCTTACAACTCATGTTGTTTACTCATTTCAGCCAAATATCTCCAAGTTTTTTCCTAAAAGTGATTCAAATTGTAGGTTTTGGTGATTCTCCTTCAGAGCTTCTCCTGTTTTCCATCTTTGCTCATGTTTAGTGTAAATTGGTCCAGCGTTTGTGTCCACACTGTCATTGTTGTTAGAAGCACAGAGATCCATCCCTCCTCCGAGCATTCGGTTGAGGCAGGAAACCAAAGTTATCTCCAGTTGTCAGCATCAGGAGGCTCAGCGGCGCTCATTAGCAATAGTCGGTCGCGCATAAATTAAGACGTGAAAATGGCAGTACGAGCTTTCATGTGTTTCATTATTTCTGGCAAACGGTGTCTCAGTCCTACAGCCCTCCCTTATTTGTTTTTACTGTTTTCTCCTCCATCGTACCTTCCCTCCCCTGCTCATCGCAGCTGTGAGCGACTGCGAGTATGTTTCTTTAATGCATTTTTATTGACATTTGCATATTTTTCAAAACAGAGCGCCACAAACGCAGCCCCCCTCCCACCATTCAGTTTTAATTAAACATCAAAAGAGGCGTAGGTGCCCACAGAGACAGTCGGTTTAGTCAGACAGATGATACACATGCAGGGAGTGTGTGTGTGAGAGTGTGTGCATATGTGTGTGTCCAATGATTGCCTATGTGTGTGTCCTTGTGTGTTTGTGTGTTCATGCAAATGTTGGAAGTTTCTTTTTCTTTCTTACTTTTTTTTTTTAAACCTCCTCCACTTACTTCCTTCTCCTCCTTCCCTTCTTTACAACCTTTCCTACATCCTTTCTTGCTCTTGTCTTTCCTTTTTTTGTCCTCCTTTATCTTTGTTCATCCAACATTTTATTCCTCCATCTCTTTCTTCTTCCCATTGTGTTCTTTTTTTATTGTAGCCTCCTCTTCAGCTTCCTTATTTTTCAGCTTCCTTCCTTTCTTCTGTCCATCCTTCATTCCTCTTTGGCATACTTTATCCTTTTTCTAATATAACGTCCCCTTCCTTTCCTTAGTTTCTTCTTTCTTTCCTTTCTTCCTCTTTTCCTTTCTTTTTTCCCCATCAGTGTTTTCTCTTTCTTCCCTTCTTCATTTTTTCACCCTTGCTTCCTATCTTCCTTTTTTCTACCCTTGTTTCCTCTTAAGCTTCCTTTCTTTTTTCCTTGCTTTTTCTTTTCCTTGCTTTTTCTACCCTCTTTTTTCTACTCCCTCTTTTCCTTCCTTTCCTTTTTCCAAATTTGCTTCCTCTCTTCCTTCCTTTCCTTTTTCCACCCTTGCCCCCTCTCTTTCTTCATTTCCTTTTTTCGCCCTTGCTTTCTCTTTTCCTACCATTCTTCCTTCATCGTTTCTTCCTTGCCCCCTATTTATTCCATCTTCCACCTTTCAATCTTTCCTCTTGTCCTTCCGGGTTTCATTTGATGTCTACCTTTCGACAGTCTTTTCTTTTCTTCCTCCTTCCTCCTCCTCCCCCTCCTCTTCGTCTGTCCTCTGAGGATTCTGTGTGTGTTGTACGTCTCAGCTCAGATTAGGCAGAGTCCTCTCAGTAATCGTTCGGCCCAGAAGACCTGATATATTCACTACGCTGACAGACACCCATGGGTAGATGCAGTGTGTGTGTGTCTAGATTTGCAGGAGATGGATCAATGGACCACACTGATCTCACAGCAGGAACACTCAGACTCACACACACTCCACACACACTCTGTGCTCTCTTGTGCTCGTGCGCTGACAGTGACTGGCAGTACCAGATGACGTCTGCACAATGACCACTGTGTCATCCTGCCACACAGCGCAGGCTGAATAAAGTCGCTCACAAACGGAGGGTAAGCTTCGGATAAAGTTTGAGGCGTCTGAAAAAGTCCAGTCTGATGTATTAAATTATCATTATTTGATAAATAATGATCTCTGTGCTGGTTTCATTGGCTGAGTGGTGCGCGGGGCGGAGTGATCGATCGTCCTGCCAGCTGTCAAACGCACAGAAATTCGTCACTTCTGACACCGTCATAAATCTCTTTTCATATGGGTGACAGCGCCTGTAATGTCACCCCCACCCCTGCCGGTGCTCGCCTTTCACAAAGAATGGACATGTAAAAAACGTACATGTCTATAACGTCCTGACTGGTGTCCTCCCTGGAGACCAGTGTGATTGATATCTTTAGCTCTTCAATTTAGAAGATGCAGACACCGCGTGGCATTTAGCTGATTAACTTAAGGTCCAGGCACAGTCACAAATCTTCAAGATGTCTGAGAACACGTGAGTCTGCGAGGGATTAGCTGGAAGTGAATCAGAGGAGGCTGCTGGGAAAAGGGTGAATAGGTCTGCGCTCTTGAAGTATGGAGGGGAATACATCTCAGTGGTGATGCCGGGTAAAAAGATATTTGTCATCAAGAGAGGAGCGGATGAGATGACATGGCTGATGCAGATCCATTGTCACAAAACTTTTTCATCATTTTTTGAGAAGAATAACTTACCACACAGCTCTCACTACGTATTTTTCACTCAGTTGTCCACCCTCGCACTGCAATAGAACATATCTTCATCCAGAGTCTGGAAAAAAAAGCAAGAATGATCACTGTGGTATATTTAGATCCATACAGATGGATCGGATTAAATATTTCACAGCATGAAACACCTAAGGATATTTTTGGATGGAGGTGTATTTAGACAGACTTCCTCCCATATGAGGACGCACAGCAGGCGTGAGATAAAAGGAAACTACACTAGGAAGTGAGCACGCAGCGAGGACTTGTAGCACAAATGTTGTGATAATTGTTCAGCTATATTTGGAGGAACAAACAATGGAGGGGCGTTTGGCACCCTGATGCTTTCTGAGGCTGTTTGTCTTTAGTGACAGAAACTAGTAACGGGTCAGTTTTTAAAGTAATTGTTTTCGATTGAGCAAGTGCTTAACAGTCCGTCAGTGTTTGATTTATCAGCCGGGAAGACCCAACTAGAGTTTTATCTCTGCACTTAGCTTCTCCACTGTACTCACAGCTTTGCAGAGGTTTTGCATTAGGATTCCTTAAGTGCTCGTCATTCCCAAGGTTTTCACAGATAGCCTAATTATCCTCAGAGGTCTCCTTCTCTTCAAAACAAATGGACTCGGTAATTAAAACTGATAAAAACACTGAATACAGTAATTAAGGGTCTCTGTCTCTCTTCCTTCCTTTACTTTCTTGGCCGGGCTGACAGATTTCTGCTCCTCTTCTGCTGATAAAGATTTTGATATACATGGAGGAGCAGATGCAGTTTATATGCTGATGCATGAAGACAAAATGTTTCACGCAAAAAGCAGAAAAGGTCAAAACTTTTGGTCCCAAAGTGCAGACACGTAAGCATGTCAGACCTTGTGACACTGGCTACGTTAACATGCAATCATTAATCCTTTCATATTCAGAATATAAGTAATAACCCGGTTGCACACGCCAGTAACCCTTTAAAAAAAACAGAATATGCTCATATCCTGATTTTTAAAAACCCTAAACTTCATCCCTGAGTTACACCTTCTTTAACCTGAATATTTGGTCATGTATACCCCTAGTGGGATATCCCCGTCAAAAAGGGACAGTAATATGTGTTCTGCGCATGCTCTGTCCGCAAGGAATCTTTGTCTTTTGGGTACAGGAAGTCGGCTGTGCTGCTGCTGTTGTTGTTATTGCTGCCATTGCTATGGAAACAGGAAGAAGCAGGAATGGTGCGCATGACATTCTCCTTGCGCTGTGATGTTGTCCATGCGTCGCTGTGTCAATTGGGATACCATGTAAACAGATTATTCTGAATGTTTCAAAAACTATAATATTGACCTTAACCCGGAAATTGACTGCATGTAAACATGGCCACAGATAGATAAGGAATGGGAAACATCAGGAGTTTGTGTTGCTAGTTTTCAGGACACACTGATTTATGGTTTGTAAAATTTATGAAATTGAAGAAAAAATGTGACCTGTGTTGCACATGGTTAGGCCAGGAAGTCAAATTTGCTTTTAAGACAATGAAATATTGACGTTAAAGGAGTCCTGTTAACATCAGGCTTCTCACTGCTCACTCCAGTCCAGCCTTGAAAATATCTGAAAGTCTGTTATAGAGGAATACTTAAAAATATTCAGTTCCTTTATCACAATGTTTAAATGATGAGTAACCAAGAGGACTCTGTTATTTTCCTGCAGTAAAACTAGGATCTTCTCATCTTAATTTTGCAGGAAAGATGCAGAAATGACAAAGTTTTAACCCAAAACAAATGTATTGCTGTTGATCCTGTGGCTGCTTCTTTGTGACAGTTATTTGAAGCTATGCAGTGAGGTTTGCAGTGCTGAAACGATGTAATTCGGTATCAGTTTGGAGTTGTCTCTGCCCTCTGAATGAGTAAGTTCACGCTAAAATGTGTTATTCCAAAGAAAATGAAGCTGCCGTTAGCTTTACGGTAAAATAGGAAACAAAGTGTGAAGAAGAGCTTTTTGTTCTAATCGAGATAGACATCCAACTAAATGTCATGATGACACAAAAGAAGAATGTAGACGCTTCTTCTGTGAGGCAAAGGTTTTAAGATGCAGTGGGAAGTATTTAAAGTTAGTTCAAAATAACTTTAAGCAGGGAGTATTTTATCACGTATGTCTGATAGCTTTTTATCTGTTGTTCCAGTTGAACACCTGACACAAATTTGAGTTGTGGGTGAATAAGAGGCATTCAAAGTTCTTGGCCTGTCCTTTTTTTCCCATTTTCTTTGGCCCTAATTATTTAACATCAGGTTTATGATTATTGTTTAAAGCAGTAAAAACATTTTAAATATCTCCATGCACTGAGGATGTCTTGTGTATGTTTCTTCTGTGGCACAAAACAAACCAATGACCTGGACCTTGGATCTGTCTGACAGAGAGGGAGAGTTGTTGCTGTGCACACAGGAAAATGTGCTGTTAAAAGTTTTTGATGTTTGAAAATAACAAACTTGAGTAACAAACTTATCACAGTCACAAGCTTCTTGTCCTTGTAGGCCACCGTCTCTTACCCACTGGAAGGTTGAGCATAAGAGTGTTTCGATCCCAAATATGACCACTTGTTGGGTATTTCTGTTTCTACTCACTGTTTCCTTTCTTAATAGAAAAAACTTTAAGAAAGAGTTAATTTTGTGTTAGTTAGCCTTAAAAACCTTGAATTACAGCGCCCTCTCTTGTTTTGGCTCACAGTATATTTTTTTTCCTTGGAAGATTTTAGTAAATATTCTTTGTTCCTTGAATCAGAGGCAGCAGCAGTGAGGTATCTGTCCCTCCTTCCAAGAGCTGCCGATGTACTGGCCTCACTTCTGGCATTAGAAGGATAGAAAATGACGAGTTTCTAAATTGGGGCTTAAGCTGTTCATAAAACAGAAACACGAGCAGCCTGGCTTTGAGCAGTGTAGAGGAGGACAATGCCTCAGAATGACTAAAACAGACTGAGAGCAAGGCGCTGGCAGAGAACAAATGGAGGAGCTGGTTTTGTGGACAGAATTTCTTTATTCACAGCTCTTTTGTCATTTTGTGGGTACACAGCTGAGTGGGTGAGAGTGCATGATTGCAAGTGCAGGAAAAACTCCTGCAAGTGCGAGCGAGATGCTTGAAATGTGTTGCCTGTCGCCTCCAGAGGTTAACACAGAATCACTCAGCGACAGACACATTGTCATTGACAAAAAGCTCTGCAAAGCAGGAAGGGAAATCAGTCACCTCAGGTGTCAACGCTCTGAGCCGAATATTTCTATCATTTGCATGTTTATTTGATTAGGATCTCCTCTGGCTGCAGTGATTGGACTCACAAACACTCGTGTAGCTCTGAGTGTAAGTCAGCCGCAGATCACTGGTGCTGTTTTTTTTCTAATCAAGTTAATTAGAGGAAGTGCCATGGGAGTCAGATTGACAGCAGCGAGGGACCGTTGGTCCACTTACGGCGGCCCGCAGGCTGTCATCGTGCAGAAATTGCAGAAAAATGTGGGTCAACAGGGTGTCAGTAGTGACTGGAGGCGTTATGTGTGCAGCACACCGCCGGGCTGTGATCAACCATGCAGCTCCTCTAATTTCTACATTTTTCATTTCATATCCTCTTACCCCTGAGCTCTTCCTCGTGCCGGAGCTCCTGGCTCGATTAGAGAGGAAATAAATGCCGAGCTTTGACTGATTTATGTTCTCTTTTGCATCTATCAGTGTGAGGAATCCTCCAAATTGTTACTGAATCCCCCCATAATGCACACACGCTGATGATAAAACTTGTTGTTTGGATTAGTAAAAACAGCTCTTGATGTCTTTTCACCTCTGATAGAAACATGTCAGAGGATCAGTGATCCCAGCATGCCTTTCTTCTTCCCCCCATGCTGTTTTTAGTTGTCTCCAGTTTGAAGAGCAGCACGTTTTCAGGTGTAAATGCACAAAGAGCGGCTTGGATTCACCTTCTGCCTGTGATAAGTATTCAGTGGTAGACAGACACAGCCCGCGGGTATGCCTTTTGCTGTATGCTAATCTGGCCTTCTCTCTGCACCTCCCTCTCGCTCAACTAATATGATACACAAATGTTTTTATTGCTAGCGAGGCAAAGGGAGTTACATCAAAGCCCTGCAGGTGAAGACACGCAGAGGGCGGGGTTTACTGCGCATCAGCCTCGTTGGACCCCCGTGTTGTAATGAGGTTACAGTTGCAGGTGATTCTTTTTGCCAGTTGGCTGCAAACATCACCTGGATTACACTGATTCACTACCCTGCATAGTGCAGCAACCATTTGGAAATGCACAGGCACCCGAGGGGGGAAAAGTCCAATTAACATATGTATGAGCTGAGCGGAGATGGGAGGAAGCTCCCGCCAAAATAATCTCCCAGCATTCCACTGGCATGTTACGGGGGGTTAACTGTGTTGGTCTGCTCACAACAGGCTCTGCAAATTCACAACGGAGTCCTGCCAGAGCTCGCTGTGCCATCGCACCGACCTAACGAGGGGTTGTTAAGCTTAAGAAGTTTGCTCTGTGGCACCGGTGCCGCTTTGCTTGTCAGATAGCGCCACTAAAGGGCGGTAATGATACTTTATGCAGACTGGTGAGCTCAAAGCAGGACATCACAGGAACGCGACCGGCCAGCGCTTCGGCTGGGGCAAGCTGACACGACGTGGCTTCACCTGAAGTAATCCCCTCCAAGCCCTGAAGCGGGGCCGCGCCATTAAAATACCACACTAATTAAAATCCAAAAGTTACACAGCGGCTGGCAGCTAGGTAGATACACACCGAAGATACACACCGAGGAAACACACTGAGGTAACACCAGGAATATAAAGTCCTCTCAGCGAGCGTCATGCTACAGAAACAGAGCTGAGTGCACACTACCAGAGCAGAATCCCTGATTAGAAAGAATTATTCATGTTTTCTATGTGTGTGTGTGTGGGAGTGTGTTTCTTCTTTCCACGCTGCCACAGCAGACCACTCTCTGCACCTGCTTGAGCCACCGCGTGTGTGTGTTTGGCTCTACAGATGTTCCCATTCAACTGTCAAGCTAATTTTCACGTACAGTTAAGACCCGGCGACTCGGGTTTATTCTGGACCTGCCTGACAGACACGCGGATACACGCATGAAGGAGATGTATTTAAGTCCAGGGAGAGAAACAGAGCTGGAGCAAGCTTGTGAAGACCATCCCACAAGCTGTAGAAGTGACAGGCTGCCATTTCAAAGCATCTTCCACGCATCGAAAAAGAGAGGAGAAGAAGACAGCTTCAGTTTTTAACTGTGTCACATCATTTCTACACCCTGAGAGCTTCTCTTCTTCTTTTTTTTTTACACCCTCCCTAGTTAATAAATCAGGCAGAAATTTTGCCCCCAGAGGTGGAGGATGATAAAAAATTAGTTTTGGAGGAGAATTCTTTCATCTTTTTTGTGCGTGTGAAACAAAGAGAACGGCAGACTGAGGCGTTATCAGAAGCTGCAGTTGTGTTTCAGGAGTCTGTCCTTGGGAGACGGGCTGCTGCACTTTTATGGGGGCCAAGGTTGTGCAGTTAAGCCCGGATCACAAGCTTACGACTTTGACACACGTGTACACAATGACTCGCAGGCACACACAAGAGGCGCTGACAAAAGGAATCGAGCAGAATCAATTGTTTTTGAAGCTGTAGCAAATTAAGCAGCCGTGAACAGCTTACATATTTATGTGGCACCTCCGAGCTCTTTGAAACAGCACTTTGGCATCAAAACACACTGAAATCAATAGCTGTGTTCCTCTTCCTAAATTGAAACATTCACTTTTCTAAATAGGACAGCCGCTGTCCTGGCTAGAGATCCTTAAGATTCATTTTATTAAAGCCACAACTTATCAGGAGAAACGGTTGAAGGAGTAAAAAACCTCTTTAACCCGATCCGCTGCTTACACTTTAAAAACCTGAGCCTCAGTTTGTACCTGTTATATAATGAGCTGCCCACAAGATTGGTCCAAGGATGGTTAATTGACATGATCCGTCCTCCTCATACCTCTCTTATTGCCCTGTATCCAAGAGAAATCAGCAAATTACCTCCGTCTGTGTCAGCAGTTGATAATTTACCCCAGCATTAGCGCTATGATTAGAGCCACTGCTGAATGCTACTGAGCTGATAAATGAATCATGGCTCTCCAAGCACACCAAGTTGCCCCCCTGTGATGCCATCTAATCCCATAATGGTCACAATAATGACAGAGCCATGGGTGGTGTCATTACAAGGGACAGTTTCCATGACAGCACCGCCGCCCCTGCCACAAAATCCAAAAGAAAAGGTTGAGAAGAGAACATTGAGTGTGTGCAGGGGTTGGATGAAGAAACCGTGACGCCGTGCGATTGTTTGTGTACCAAAATTTACAAGCTTCAAGATGTGATCATGGTTTCTTCAGGTTTGGGGCCAAAATTAGAACAAGGAGGTAGATGTGCGATGGTAACAGAGCAGCACTGACAAGGCAAACAGACAGTCCTAGATGAGTATTTCAGGTCAGCCAGTCAGATTTGACATTGCCTACACCCCCCTTATACACTCCTATGTAGGGATGGGAATTCACAGTAAACTCTGTATTTGAAAACACTCTAAGTATCAGATACTTAGATACTCGCAGATTATTTTTATTTCCATCTTGATCATAAAAGAAACTAGGGTCTGTTGGACACAAAGTCCCCAGACTGTAATTTAAGACTTTTCATACGTCTTTTCCTCTCTAGTAGATGTTTTTCTCTATCCCAGTGGCTTGTACTCCAGCTCGACGAACGCCATCAGCTCTCTGAAGCCTTCATCTTGCACAAAAATTAATTGAAGCATATCTTTAGTTCCCATTTTGTTTATTAGCATGCTAATCTTCTCTGCTCTGGTTTTGTCACAACCATATGTGCGAACAGGGCTAGCAGTTGACGTGATGTGAGACTGTCTGTCTCCGTTTTTGAGCACATGTGGTTAAGCATCAAACTAGTTATTGTATGGCATGCAATTTTAACGCCATCTTGCCCTTTAACTTTAACCCTTTAACTACTTCCAGACATCACTTTTCTTGATGTCGCAAGTGAAGCAGTTCTGCATTTGTTCTGCTTTTGCCTTCAGTCTAATAACATGTTCCTAGAGAGTTGCCATAGCTGCCGCAAAACAGTTGTTTATGCTGAAATCTGGCTCAGTGTGCTGAAGCTAAGGGTGGAAGAAAAAAAAATCGATATAGGGATTATTTGTTTGACAATATCAAATTGGGATTTTTGTCAAAAGCTGATTTTTTTTCAAATCCTTCATTTCAGTCTTTGTTTATAAACTGGATTGGAAAAAAAGTTCCCACTTTCCTCCAGCAGAGAGTGAAATATTTCTTTCTGACTCACGTGATGTACATTTATGGGAAAATATGGCTCCTGATAAAGTCTCTAGACATTATCATCTGCTGATTGTCTGCTGTTAAAAAAGCAAACTAAAGCTCGCAAAAATTGAATTATTGAAGAATCCCGATTTAAATCAAATCCACACCCCAAAAATCGTAAAAGAATCAAATCACGAGAATATCACATTGTTTCAGCCTTAGCTGAAGTCGTGGCTGGAAAAGTCAAAAGTTTGTATCCCATTAATACTTTCCCCACCTGGTATCTTCAGTTAGGCAAAGACAAAAAGCTGGGTCACACATGTAACGCTGTATAAGTTCAGGTTATGTCGTCAAAAGCAGCACTTACACAGTTGGGCAAATAAAAAATGTTACTCAGATATGGGGTTAATGGTAAGTATTTGAGTATTGGACTACTTCGATTACCTGTACCCATCTCTCCTCCTCAAGTGATGTCAGTATCAGTAAAAGTCTAATGTAAGGACTCCAGCTCTTTGCTTTTAAAGAACCAAGAGGCCACGTCCACTCTAAAGCTCTTTGCAGCCTCGCTCAATTTTGTGATCATGCATAATTTGATGCCTCAGTCTGTTTTCCTCCAGTTTTCATTTTTAGCATCGAGCTGAATGATCTATTCCTCATGTGAAAAGCTTTCCAAATAAAAATCACAGTAGAGCAGGACTATCAGCTCTTGTTTACTCTCGATATGAGAGTGAATGCCTTCTCTCCTCAAGGCTCAACACTAAAATACACTCAGTGTGCCCTGCCTCAGAGTACACAGTCCCATATTATATTTTCATTGACATATAAAGCTATAAGAAAGATTGATTGTGTCAGCATGGGAGGCTGTGATCAAAGGATTGTTCATACAGTTTTTTAGGCTTCCTCTCCCTCCTGCCGATCAAGTCAGGTTTTATCATCCCAGCCTACACCCATCTGACGGGAATCATGGTTGCAAAACCCCGTCCTGGTTTTAATGAAGTCATGCTGTAGCTGCTGCGTGAGCAGGAGAGGCTGAGGCAGACACCTCTCTGTGATGTTCACATTTCATATCTGCCTCTGCCCAGGAGCTTGCCTTTTCTGAATTATTAAGCAGAGAGGCTCTTTCTTCTATTCGGCTGATTCTTTCTTTCTCTTGCTCATTCCCTTTCTCACTCCTCCGTGTCACTTCAACCGGCTCTGGCGAAAGCTGTGGCTCTCGCTGAGATGCAAATGGTAGCCTTTGAAGGGGCACATTGGGAACGTCAATTAATCCAGGCGTTTACTGGCTTGAAAAGAAAAAAAGCGCTGTGCAGTCATTGTTCGGGGAATGTTTCATCTGTATTGTGCTACAGGGCCATGTTTTTATCCGCCGTCCTCATGCCACCGGATTCAGCGGAGTCTTCAAAGATGCAGGAGGGACACAAAGGCCAGGAAATGGCTTAGGAAGTTGAGGAAGCAGAGGTGTCACAGTAGAAGGATGTATTGCATATTCCATCATGTCTTTTTTTTTGTTCCCGAACCCTTTCTGACACTAAACCAGCAGTTCCCCATGTCCCTCTCCTCTAACCTTCCTCCCTGTCTCCTGTGCCCTGTCCAGCCCCAGACCTCTCTCCAACCTCTACTTTATATTCCTCCTTCACGCCTGCTCTGTTCAGTATCCAGTCTCTAACTCTGCTCTCTGTCTCTTGGGCTGGTGGCCTTCAGATCTCGACGAGCCGAGCCCCTGTTTGGATAAGGAGTGCGATCACGGGGCGGTGTGCGTGGTCAAGAACAATGAGCCGGTGTGCGAGTGCCCTGAGGCCTGCCCGCAAACGTCTGACCCGGTGTGCGGATCGGACGGCCACAGCTATGGCAGCCCCTGTGAGATGAGGGCGATGGGTTGTGCCCTGCAGAGAGCCATTCACATTCAGCACAAAGGACCCTGTGGTGAGTACCTATTTGATACACTGCAAAAAACTGAAATCTTGTGAAGTGATTTTCTCTTATTTTCAGTAGTAAATGTCTTAATATGAGCCACATTCACCCGACTAGTCCAGAAAAATGTCTACTTTCAAGCTATTTAAAGACAAAAATGAGGTCTGAATTCGGCCGGGGCTGATAATAAATTTTGCTGAACTAAATATTGTCCCACAATAATTGACGATCAACGCTATTTTTGACAATGAATTAATCAGCTTCATCCCAAACTCTAAACAGTCCAGTTGTCTCAGTTTTAAGCATTCACAATAGACTTTCTTTGGGCATACACCATTTCGCGCATCTCTGTTTATATTTACTTTGTTGCTCAAACTTCTTAATGAGTGTTGACCGTTGGGATGAAGGCTCTGCATCTGCTGGTGCAGTTTCTTCCCCAGCTGGGAAAACTGAGTCAGGTAGTTGTGTTTTAGATGGGAGTTTGTTGTGTTGCCTATTTTTGTTGCTGCACACTGGCTCGTCCATGTTGATGGACTCACCTCGCTCATTTGGTTTGAAGCTAAAATATGTCTACTCTGGGGCTGTGGCATTTCACTTACAACCATCTTTTTTTCCTTCTAATTTCTGCTACTTTAACTTGCATACCCTGTGTGCATTTACGCTAGCCTGATGCTAGCAGCCTCGCCTCCCCCAAAGGACAAAGATTTCAGATAACTGACAAGAGGGTTCACTCTGTTCATTCTGCTACAGGGGCTGAGAGTGATGCACAGAGTGAACCTTCCTGATATCCAGCCTGTTTGGAGGGGAGGCACAAAGAAATCAAACAAGCATGCACAAGGCAATATATTGAGGCCAGAAAAATTATTGAGTTCATTTCAATTATTGTACAATAGATTAATTTAGTGACTTTCATCCCAGGCCTAGTCTGAATTGCTTGTAACAAGTCAAAAAAATCTGCCAAAGGAACGAGAGAAAAGTTACTTGTATTCAGACGTTATTCTAGTTTTAAGCAAATTTTTTTTGAACCATTGGCAGATTTTTTTTTTATTGTTACAAACTATTCAGACCTCATTTTTGTTTTTAAATAACTTAAAACAAGCTGGTCAATAAGTTGAATGTGTCTCATATCATGTGTAAAAAGACCGTTCTTACTTAAAATAAGACATTTGATAAGATTTCTGTTTTTTGCAGTGTAGGGAACAAACACAAAGGAAAAAGACAACATAATACATTTAAAAAAGCTTGGAAATCCTCTTCTTTCTCAAGATATTTTATCCTCAGATCTGTATCTTATTTCATTTTTCCTTTGGTTTAGCACGCTGCTACTCTTTGCTCTCAGTGCTGTGTGTTTTCTACCACTCCATAAATGTAACCACGGTGACTCCACCCACCAACACGTCACACTCATTCCCTTTACATATGAACAAACAGTGCTCTTGCATAGAAATTGCCTCTCGTAGATAAAATGTTTTGAAATATAAAGAAACATTTGTGAGCAGCAGAGGATGCTACAGCTCGCTCCTCATTCATGGATCACCAGTGAGACTAATGTATTCACTTCTCATTATGCATCCGTGTTGAGCGCTCATTTACAGTGCAGGCACGACATGATGTGAATCACAGCTCACAGGTAGGGAAAGATCTCGCCCTGTAGAATATAATTAAGTTAAAAATTAATTAATTGTGCTTCATTTACCCCGAGGAAAGATTATTATCCACAGCCGTTAACAATTAACACATATGGAGTTAGAATCATGTTGACCCCCCGGGGTTTTCTACAAACCAAAGAAAGTGGAAGCGGTGTGTGTATACTTTCAGGCCTCTGAAGGTTTTTTCTCATCCTCCTCGTCTTTTTCCGGTGTGCTCCTCAGCAGCTCCTTTTTATCAACCCCAAGATTTCAGAATCCCAGTATCGACCTATAAGTAACGATGCTCTTTACTCCGCATCAGAGAGAATGTGAAGCACTTACATCTAATTGGCTCCATGAGTTTCTTGGCTTTGTCTCACAGAGTTGGAGTATCAGGCAGTCATTAGTGCACCAGAGACTGTGCAGCTCCAAGTGGTAAAAATATCTTCTGATCTACGGTGTAGGCTCGCTGCCACTCGGTCTGATTTCTGAAGCTCGGAAAACCCACTTTGTAAATACTCTCCCTGGCTTGATGCCATCTAAGAAGGCTTATTTTTCCATGGACTTTTACTGATGATTGAGTGTTCCTCCTCTCCTATGATTAAGCCTTTCACTTTGCACACTGGGCACAAGTACAGCTGTTATTAGCCCCTTTGGCCCGACTCTCCGCACAACCTCATTCCCCAATTTTTACAACAATAGATTTTTTCCAGCAAATTTCAAAGACCGTAACAAAGAAAATGAGTTGGCCTCTGCAGTGCTGTATTAGTGGATGAGCTGAGCACTTAGCTGAAAGATCAATACAACTGAATTAGCCACATTTTGCTTCTATGAAATTGTACTCCAGTGTTTTTTTTTTTTTCCAGGATATGCAATCAGTTAATGGGCCCAGTTTGTTTGTGTTATTGTTTCGTAAAATGGCCTGAATTTCATTAGTTGACCAGGCAGGTTGTCGGAGCGCTCCTCTCTCTCGGTGAACATCATCAGTCATCTGTCCCTCCTCGGCTTTTTCCTAAATTGAAATCCCAACACATACAGGAGGTTGTTCGCCAACAGGAAATAGAGCAGGAGCAGTGTTTGGTGGGCAGACGGGCTGACTCAATTTGGTTCCCCGCACCGCAGGTAGAGGCAGGTCTGCCGTCCCAGGTCCCTCACCAGTAATGAATAGTCTTTATTTTAAAAAGCGAGAGGCAGAGCGCGCTGGCGGAGTGGAGCGCCCTGTCTGAAATCCAGCACTATGGATGGTTCTTGGCTCCCGGAGGAACAGGCCTGCGTCAGCGCTACAGTGCCATAAAAATGCTGAGGCACTGCTTGCCAGGCGCTTGCCGGCTGAGGAATGATGGCCATGATAATGTGGGTTATTTCTGGGCTGTTTGCACAGCTTTACTGGGCTTTATTCAGCACCATAACAAGTGACTGACTTAAGCCATTATCTCACCTCATTATCACAGGCTGTTCTAACACTAATATTCTATTGAATTACATGTTTATGGTGCAGAAGAGAAGAGGGGAGATTAACATATGCTGCCTTTAGGTGCTATTGGAAAAGTTGAAAGGAAGTGGTGGTCAAAGACCCTGTGAGGAGTTTATTAGTGGTTTGGAAACACACAAACTGCTCTGTGGGGAGTTGGACAAGATGATCTACAACACTTTGACGAAAAACCCTTCTCACTGTTAATACAAAGAAAGATTTTTTTGCACTGTATAAAATATGGATGATGCCAGCCGCCTGTTACCGAAACCGTGAAGCCGATCCGTGGATGCAGCCATATTGGATATGGCGCATGCTTTGATCTTCCTTTCTAACAGCTATTGGGTGCCCATCAGTCATGTGAGCTGAGCTGTGTCTCTGATTGGACAATCATATGATCCTAATATCTTCTAAACTGGTGAGTTAGAAAAAAACCCTCCCCCTTCCCTGTATGGTGTATACGGACAACAAAAATTCATTTTTCTGAATCTGATGTTGTCCCTAATATTTTTGATAAAAAATGAAGTTAGTGTTAGTACATGCAGGACAAGGAAGTCATACGCCCAGCTGTGATCAGCTGACAGGCTTATGTTCATTTACTAGCCCCTCTCAACCAATCACAGCTTGTGTTGAACGCCATGGTGGCGTATTTAAACCCCATCATTACTCTGTCTTATCCCTGCTACCTCTTTGCCACCCAGCTACTGCTGTCTTGATAATTCCTCCTCCACACCAGCCTCCTCCTATCAGGGCTACATGTATGTATCCTATTGATCTTTATGCATCCTTTTTAATCTGTATGTATGTGGGGATTTGTTATGCACTCCCTGGAAAGCTCTATCAGGCTGCTCGGCTAACCCAGGGAGTACTCTGAAAAGCAGAACTCTGACACCACCTCTAACTGTATCCATTTGGCAACAAATGGTTCAATCTATGATGAGAATGTTTCTTACTGAAATATGGTTTAGGCCTTGTTCAGACAAAAACAGCAGCATTAAAAACAAGGGTCTTTCTCTTGTGTTTTTTAAAAATCTGTGTTTAAGTGACAATGCTGTATGCACACAGGACTGAAAATGTTCGAGTTTGCATGCAAGGCCAGTCGTTGGTGATATAACTTTGTAATGTAACACTACTGAAGAACACCATGCACCAGTACAGAGAGTATCAGAAGAGCAGCATTGGCACTATTTTTAAGGGAAAAGAATAGACGACATTAAAAATCCTTTTTTTTTTTTTTTTAATGTGAAACCAGCATCTAACCCAAGATTAGTAAAGAGATTATTTGTCTTCAAGAAACTACACAACCAACAGAAAAATTGTCACAGAAGCTTTAAATGAAGAATTTCTTATTATATTGAAATAGTTAGATTTTCTGTTGAGGCCATGTTTGAATCGTTGGTGTCTTTTGCAGAGTATTCTAAGAGATGATGGGTCAGCCCCTGCTGTCAGAGCTTTGGTGTTACAGAGTAAATCGCACATGGCGTCCATCATCCAGCATTGCTTGGGTTAACCAAACAGAGGCAAAGCAGAAACGGTGAACCAATGATGGCTTTGTCTAAACAAATCAACCAGCGGTTAATAACACAGATGATTAAAGTCAAATCAAAGAAATCAAATTGGAATTCAGATTGAGGTCAAACAGACACTATGAAATCTCTGGATCTTTGTTAGAACAAAGCCTCCAGGAGGTTTTGCAAATTACCTTCAGTGTCACCAAAAAATAGAAACAATGCTCCAAAAGATGGTGATTATAGGTCAGGTAGTTTTATGTTTTTTAACTGTTCTGTTCCTGATTTGCATTTAACAACCAGATTGCTTTCCTTACTTGTTTTTTTTCCCCTCTGGATTCGATTTAAAGCAGTTTTTATATGATAGAATATGTGAGACTCCTAGTAGAGCTTGAGTTTTCCGTAGTTGTTTTCTTTCCTTGTTCTGTTTTGTTATTTCCATCCAAATACACTATGATATGTAAGCTGTCAGATTTATTGCTTCCCGACTCTAAAGAAGGAGCTTAAGGGAGGCAGGTGAGGGCAGCAATAGCATAAAAGGTGAGAGGTGCCACAATAAGAAAAAATAACTCGACGTGTGTGTTTAACTGTGTGTGGTGTGTGTGTGTGTGTGTGTGTGTGTGTGTGTGTGTGTGTGTGTGTGTGTGTGTGTGTGTGTGTGTGTGTGTGTGTGTGTGTGTGTGTGTGTGTGTGTGTGTGTGTGTGTATGTGTGTGTGGATTACTACAGCATCTCATGGGCCCTGCTATAATTTCATTTCCTCCCCTGCAGGCTGGAAAAATGGTGGTTATCTATACGGCTCAGGTGCAAACCTGATAGCAATGTGAGTGACATTTGTTATTATTCCGAGAGTTTCCCACCTCCTGCGTTTGAGTGGCGGCGACCTTGTAGGGTAGGCAGGGAGAGGTGCGCTCAGTTAATAGACCCCCCAGCTGGGTATCAGCCGCCTTGGAAAAAGGGGCCATTCATTCGGCTTTAACCAAACAGATGAGAGCAGAGCAGCCCGAGTCGTTTCAGAAAAGAAAATAACAAATTCCTCTTTTTTTTTGTTCCCACAGGTGTTTGAGATGATACACACATTTGAGTAAGAAATATAGGTCACACCAGCATCATGATAGTGGACAGACAGAGGAAGAGGAAAGTAATAAATGCAGCAAAAGAAAGAAGATGGAGTTAAAAAGATGAAGAGGAGGAGGAGGAGGAGAGGAAATTGGGAGTAGAGTTAATAGCGTGCCAGGCAGGCAGGCATCGACAGGGGAGTTGTTATCACCCAGGCATGTTCACAAACCTTCAAAACACAAACCCACCTCCTTCTTCCTGCTTAATCCTGAGGTAATACTCCGCCCAGACCCCCTCAGCAATTCAGGTTTCTCCCCGCTGAGGATATCAACACAACAGTGTGAAACTGGAGGGTGTTCTTATTTTTCCTCTTCAATGGCCCGATCCTTCATGCTTTCAAGGCCACTTTTTCATCCATCCTGCCCCATTCCTCACTCCCACTTCTAAAAACTCAAACCAGGGTACGAAACACAGTAACGGGCGCCGTCACAGTGATAAACCAGCACTAGCTTCACCAACATTTATGTCTTGGGAACTTTTAGGGGACTTTAACCTAAATTTAGTCTCCATCTATCAACTGAGGTGACTGAGGTGAAAGAATAATGCTACACAGAAACACTTAGCTCTGCTACCTTTGACTGAATTATTGTCAGAGGAGAAATGCAAATTTAAGACCTCCTTATGTCTCTGTTATCTACACATGGATGATATTTTTGAGCACCATGAGTCTCTCATAGCTAAGAATTCCAAATTTCCCAGGTGCCAAAAGGGTTCTGCCAGTAAAAGCCTAAATTTAGCACATCTTGTCACCAAAATCGTGCCAAATCTGTGTTAGATAGCGCACAAATCCCAACTCCACTTATCATAGTGCCAATGCTGGCTCAAACTTGCCCAAGTGTTGCTTGGTGTAGTTTATTCTCTGTTGGTTTGTGCATGGATGATACATATCCAAACCTGGCAAAGAGTAATGAGCCAAAATTAGGTCACATCTTGTTCCAGCTTTGAGCTGCAGTCTGCTTGAATCAGGTTTTAACACCAGTTACCCTGCTTTAATATTTAAAACATTTCATTCTAATGATCTGGCCAATTATCCAAATAAAATCAACTCTAAATTTTACGAGTCCTGGCAAAACAAAGATCAGAAAACATCTCTTTTTGCTAATGGACAGTGTGCTGTGGTGTGTTTTCCTTAAGTAAGGTTTTTCAGGTGAACATGAAAGGTGTATAAATAAGATGAAAGATCCATATTTCCAACAACATGTAACTATTTCAACATCCTGAATATGTTTGTTAATGCCTGACAGAACTTTTACCTCAAAGTCTAAACTTCTCATACTTATAAAACTTCAAATTAGTGCTGACGACTTGCAAATGGCCGAGCTGCAGATGGCAGAAAGTGGACGTCTTAAGATTACCAGTAATGGCGACAAATCTGCCTCTCCTCCAGGCTTTGAACTGTCTTTTGCGGTCTGTTTGTGATGCATGTTGTCTGGAGGATCAGGCACTGTGGAGAGCCAGGTGCGAGGGGCAGGTGCTGATAAAGAAGCGAGGCTGCTATCAGGACACAGGGCCTGATAAAGGGCAACACTCGCCACTGCCGTCAACTGATGTTATGCCGCTCAACCACAGCAGCCTTCATTTTACACACACTTGTGTTTTCTGTTCATCTATCTTCAAAAAACCACAAGGCCTCCTCTTCCTGTTTATCTCAGTACATCCAAACCTTTCAAAGCAACCGGCAGCGTCTTTTTGGGATGAAACGTCTCACCTCTGGCGGCAAATTAATACTCAGCCTGAGTTATAATCATCAATCAGAATTTAAAGCCAAAAGTTTATAAAGTTCTCCAGTTTTACACTCCTATAAACAACACCTCGCACTAAAACCACGGTCATTAATATGTAGCCAAAGCAACCTCTACTCTTCTGGGACTCAGTCCACAAGATTTGGAACGTGGTGGAGGGATTTGCTTCCATCCTCCAAACAGGAGCTTTTCTGAGGTCTGACTCTGGTTCTGAGGCCTGGCTCACATTTGGTTTCCAATTAATCCCAAAAGTGTCGGATGGCTCTGTTTGGATTGGAACAGTTTGTCCAGGACAAACTCTGAAAAACACTTTTAATGGACATGCCCGTCTGCACTGTGGCTTTGTCACGTTGAAAGAGGAAACGGCTGAGCTGACACTGCTGCAGCAAAACTGGAAACAAATTATTGTCTAATATAATTTGGATGCTGAAGCACAAATGTGGATTTCAGGTAGTTTTTAAACTTTCCAAACTAATTTTGAGGGCTTAATAAAAAATCCAAAACAAAACTTTTTTGGTGCTGCGTAAGAGCACTATTTTAATCAGCAGTCTTTCACAGACATGCTGCAACAGCTACAACTTTAACTCCCAAAAAAATGCGTCTCTCCAAAGGTTGCTGGTTTTTGGTTCAGTTCTGTCCAATAACCTTGCACAGGAATAAAGAGCCTTTTAAATTAGTAAACCATATTTTAAAGACACTGTGAGGAGTTTTTGACTAATACTAGCTGCGTTTCCATTACGCCTGAAATACACCAGATAT
The DNA here is from genome assembly GCF_033239565.1 of Halichoeres trimaculatus. NCBI lineage: Eukaryota > Metazoa > Chordata > Actinopteri > Labriformes > Labridae > Halichoeres > Halichoeres trimaculatus. The sequence continues at coordinate 27,517,771 of NW_027437189.1, forward strand.
GTCTGCAGTGCGACTTCTTTGCGCTGCGTTTTGACCGCATTTGTCAACTCACGAGGGCTGCGTGTTCAGTCCGACAAGCTGCATGACAGCCAGACGACTGGAGTCTCCGCTAACAAGCCTCTCTTCATACATGTTGGGCTGTAAAACCTCAAACCTGTTGACTCCTGGTCTGGCTCCGCTCGTTATGTCAGTTTATCGTCATAGTCAAGCTAAATACAAACTGATTTGACACGGTCCATTTCATTTTGAAAGTAACTTGGTGTCTTTACTTAGTTTCTGGCCACAACTTCCTGTCTCACTTGATCTTCCCTGTGCTGAATTTATGCGCCACAGCTCTGCGTCCATCAAAAATAGGATGGCTGCGAATTACCTGCTACACAATGGAGCAGTCACACAGACGTACTGCAACAGAATGGATCCTGTGTAAGTTGACAGATTGATTTGAATGAAACCTGTTTGATCCATTCGCCGTAATGGAACAGAGACGCACTGCAGACACATCCGGCGTATTTTAGCTGTTACGCCTAGAATTGTGCAAAACATAAACATTGCGATTAAAAAAGGGTAATGGAAACACCAAATTACGAAAAACCTCTGAAATTTGGATAAAAGTTTTGACGCTTTATGAGGTGGCTCTTCAGAAGTTTTGATATTGATTGAGCTGGAGATGATGATTTACATTCAGTTTTTTGTTTCTGCCTGTTTTGAGTTGGCGTGATCACAGCCGACAAATCGGCATCATCCCTATCAGTGCAGCGTTATTATTTTACTCAAGTTGTTTCAATTCTAGTCGTAACGAAAACACCGGTATGCTGCAATTGTACTTTATCTAAACTTCTAAAATATCGCTTTTATTTTGCGAAAAGGTGTAATGGAAACTCAGCTACTGATGCCTCATTATGACCTACAGTTTTGAGTATGATTGTATCTTTATGCTCAGTTTTACCAGGAAAATAAAACTGTTTCAATATCCAACACTCACACTGAAGTGTCTCAATTCAGAACTCTGCTGGTAAAGTTTGAGAAGCGAGTTAGCAAGCAGGACGACCTTTTATTTTCTTCCAATAGTTTTCTTTGCTCATAACTTTTTGTCCTCATGGCTGATGCTGGAGCAGAATTGGCAGAGAAAAGAAGGAATCTAGAGTTTACAGTGGGGCGTGAATCATGGCACTGTGGTAGTTAATCAGTATCTTTTGTAAGCTAGCTATCAGACATAACTCAGTTTGCAAAGTTTTGTTGTTTTATTTTCTGTATTCTGCGTAAAGGTGGTTTAAACAAAAATCAAGATCTGTGTACTATTAATTTGCTTCCACACCAGTGCACATTGTACCAAAAGCCACATCATTGCATCTGCACATGTTGTGCTCCCTGGAAATGCAGAATTCATGCTGGAAGAACAAGAATAAATTTGTCCAAAAGATCATCAGAATTAAGCCCCAGGCCAGAATTACACATCGAACATTCAGATGAAATATTTCTCCTAACTGCTTCACACATGTAATTCCTTATGCACGATTACAGGACATTTCCACCTATTAATATCCAGTTGATTGCGCCTATATGCAGTTTACCTTATGTTACACGTTACGCGTTACAGAGCCCTTCAAGGCCGTTAAGTCACGCAGGGAGTGGATGTCATCATTAGATGGAGAGATGAAGGAAATGAAAGAGTAATAAACAGATTAATAATGTGGAAGGTTTTAGCCTTGCCTCTCTCAATTAGTGCCAAATAAGCAGCAGTTATTATCCTGTCCCTAATTGAATACGTTAGCGAGCTGTGCTAATGTAATCCTCCAGGTGTAAGTGGTGTCAGAGGAACAGGTTCATTTTCAGATAGCCTTGTAAACAGACAAGTGTTCTTAAAACAAGACCTTTGTTTAGCTTTTTAATGTTTCCTGCACATGTATGACATCAGTACTCTGAACGTGTCTGCTCCTGCCGCACCGTGTCTTCAGGGAAAACACTCTGCCTCTAGAAACAGACAATTTCTCTGGAGGAGATCCAAGTGAATCCTCCAACTAAAAGGTGGATTCTTAAAAGCTTGTTAAGCCTTTTGGGAATCTCTGAGCTGTCTTTTTTTCAGAGAAATGACACAGAGCATCTGCCTCCTTCACTCCTGAAGTGTGGTGGAGAGAAGCATATTTATAAGCAGGTATGAACGACCTTACTTAAAGTGATAACTACAGCTGCAAAGGTGTTACTTTTCTCACCAATTATTTTGAAGTCACTGCTCAGAGACGAGTCCCAAAAAATAAAACACTTGTGCCGGGGCTTCCCCACAGGGCTGGTGACGAGCAGTACCTGGCCTCTGCTAGATAAAGCAGTTGGCGTTCCAGTCAAAGGGTTTAGTTCTCGTCTCATCAGAGCAGAGAATCTTCCTTTTATGCTTCCAGGGTCATTGTTGGTGATGTGTCTTTTTCACAGTAAGTGTCTTCAGTTCTGTCCACTCTTGTAAGTATTTATTGATGGACCTCTGCAGAGGTGGTTGTCCTCCTGGGGTACTCTTCTTTCTCTGCAGAGAATTTCTGAGGCTCTTTGTGTTCACTTATTTAGTTTCTGCTTCAGAAAGAGTGAGTTTCGGTTGGTTCAGACTGCCATGATGAGCCCAATGGTCTCTCAGAACTTTTTCAGCTCTTTGGCCGTTTTTTTTTTTGCATCCTCACATCTGCCTCAGAAGAGTTCTATCAGTGGAGAGGTTTTTTTGAATTTCATGGCTTGGTTTGTAGCTCTATCATGAATGTAGACTGTGACCCATTTCAATAGACAGGTGTGTGGCTTCAGAAGTGTTTCAAATCGATTGAATCTGCAACAGATGGACTCTGAAATATTGTCCCATGCCTCTTCTGAACTCACTACAGAAAGCTGCATCACTACCCTTTTTACATCTGTTTCAAAAATGTTACTTAGCAGCAAGAAAGAAAAACTAAAAACTGATTCAGAGAATTTTACTGCTATCTGTTTAGTGTTATCGTGTAAACATTTCAGATCCATCCATGGACTTATGTACCATTTATGTATACAGTGAATAAATAAATCTAAAGATGATACTAAAATGTTGATCACAAATCAATTAAATTAATGCAAAGATTAAAAAAAATCAGAGGAAAGATGAAAAAAAATAGGGAGAGTCAGTTTAAACTTACAGTGCAGTGTGTTTACACACATTTAGCATGTCACAAGTTCAATCTGTTTTAGTATGCAATACTCCACTATCACAGAAGTGTGAAAGGCAAAATGTTACTGAAGTTAGAAAAAACACATTTACTGTAATGCAAAAGCAGAAAAACTGATTTTTAAATTAAAGGTTAACATTGCAGTTTAGTTTCTCTCTGATGTGAGCTTTTTTTTTCCATTTAACAAACGCATACAATGTTATTCTTTATAGGCTGTGATGAAGTGTTGCAGATGTTGATTTTCTGATGGAAGGAAAACGTAACACTTTGCGTCATAAATTTAATCGTGGATATTTTCCAGAAACAATACAATACACAATACAGTTAAATATGATGACGTAACAAGACACAACACAGCAGGATACAACATGTTACAGTATGGTACGGTTCAATATGAAATGAAATGATAGGACAGGATAGGGTACAGTCCAATATGATAGTAAAGGAGAGAACATGATAATGGTGTGATTCGATGAGGCACAAAACTCAAGGAGTTTACGATAATCTACAGTGTAATAAAATAGGACAGGATCAAGGGTCTAGGGCGGTTTCAGGCCCTCTGGAAGCCTCAACTGCAAAATATTATGTCTCTTGAGTAGCATTTGTAACATCATTTTTTTAACTGGCTAATGTCATGTTTGTTTAAATTGTGAAGAATTAATTAATTTAAGAACACAGAAGAATCTTGTCTCTGATAAAGCTCGTAACACATATGCCTGTGTATGTGGGAGCACACACCAGCACAATACCGAAGCACAAGTGTCCTGTTTGGTTGCCGGGCAGAGTTGTTCCGTGGTCCTGTAGCTGCATGCAGCTTCATAATGATGCTAACCTGGGTGATGTGTGTTTAAAGTGCGTACATGAATTACTTGTGGTCTTGTATACTGCATGCTATGTAAGAATTCAGCCTCATACTGGAGCACTAGTTAGGGTTGATCCCCCCCATCGCAGCCGGGTGTTTCACACACTGGACAGAATGTAAGACGAAGTGAAAAGATATGATTAGACAGGTCACAATAGGATGTGACACAATATGACACAGCACGACACGATACAAAGTTGGACAGGATACATTGTGTTTAGATACAGGATAGCATGGCACACACACACACTCTCTAACTCATATGCCTTCCTTCCTATCTCCATCTAGATGAAGCTTGTGCCAATTGCTCTTTCGGGGCAATCTGTGATGCTCAGAGCGGTCAGTGTCTGTGTCCATCCGAGTGTGTGAACTCCCACCAGCCCGTGTGTGGCAGCGATGGTGTTACCTACCCGAGCGAGTGTGACCTGCACGTGCATTCCTGCAACGAACAGATGGACATCCGGGTGGTCAGCCAGGGAGAGTGCAGTAAGTTCTGCAGTAATGCATTTCCACAGTATTTGTCTTATACCTACAGCGTGTCATATTCCCAACATCAAACGCGGAATATAAATGATTCCTGGCATATGCATGAGTCCCGCGGTGATCAAAGAGAGACGGAGAAAGGAAAATGCATGATCTGTGAAGTTCTCTTTCTCTGGCTTTAAATTAAATGTGGATAAAAAAGAATACAAGTGGAGCTCACCATCACACAGCTGCAGGCAGGCAGCTCATATTCAAACAAACTCTTTGAATTGCAAGATACTCAGATGTGGAATTACTGAGGGAGCAAGTCTGTGTCAGTTTTTAGAGAGGGATATTTAACAGGGGAAGTGGCATGCATGACAATTAGGAAAGGATCAGAGATACTTTATTTGAAAATTATTCTAGAGATGCATTTTCAGGGTTGGTGTGAATAGATTCAGGAAAAATAACTCCATGAATGTCTTATTTTCTGCACTGACCCCTCCTGCTCTGACCAGTCCCTGTCCTGTGTGTATAATTCAGAAACATGCGGCAGCACAGTTTGTGCCTGGGGAGCCCGGTGTGTCCAGAATAAGTGTGAGTGCCCGCAGTGCATAGGCGAGGCTCTCTCTGTGGTGTGCGGAAGTGATGGCACCACCTACAACAACGAATGCGAGCTCCGTCTGTCGTCCTGTATGCAGAAGAAGAGGATTGATGCGGCGAAGCCTGGCAGCTGTGATGAAGGTAGGAAATGGACTTTGAAATGGTGTAATTATGTTAACCAATCGGCCTTTGAAATGGTGTAATTATCTTTATCAACTGACCTGTGCTACCAAACTCAGTCATCTGTGGACTTTCAGAATGGTTGCATATGCCACCAGCAGCATGCCAACAGGGGAGTGTAGCAAGACATGCAGTCAAAGTCATACAACACGACCCGTCACATGGACAGAAATGTCTTCTGGGTCATTAAGTTCAGGTCAGCTGGAGCATTTAGAAGCAAAATGTTCATGCTCTGGCTGTCTTGTTTGTTCACCTGTTACACTCCATTTCCTCACATTTTCCAGGTTCTTTATTTACCCCAACTCTTAATGGACTCAGAGCTATGCCCTTTAATTCTTACTTATTTACACTAGTTTGGTTTGTTTTAGCATAATTTAGTTGAAAGCCTTTGTGTTTTTGGATTTGCTTTTTTTGTCCAATTTACCAGTGAGTGTTATCTTAGTTCCAAAACTTCTCCCAGTTTTTATCAATCTCAACAAATAAACACAAAAAGTCATGTTGGCTTTAAAATGTCCCCTCTTCTAGAGTCTATCTTGCGGAAACAGTGAAAACTACCCTCTAAAAGTCAAGATTTCAGATCAACAGTTGTGAGGAACATGAGCCAAATAGCACTCAGAGGTCATGCTTTTGCATTTTTGGTTTTATATACGTCTAGAGTAGAGTAGAGTAGAATAAAGTAGAATAGAAAAAAATAGAATAGAGTAAAGAAGAGTATAACTTTATTTTCCCCAAGAGGCAGTTCACCTTACTGACAGTAGTCAACACATTAACAAACAATACTAAGACACAAATACATCAGACACAACACCCCCAAGTTCCACGCATTGTCCACACACAGGTCACCGTGGTAACAGATTATTCAGGAAACCAAAAGCTGATGGTATCAAAGACAGTCTGTGTCTGTTTGTGCTGCACCTGGGAAGACTGAACCTTCTCCCTGATGGCAGCACCTGAACTCCTCATATGAAGGACGCTGGGGGTCAATAACTTTGGTCAGGCTGATCGCTTTTATATCAAAGTCACAGAAATCTTTCAGTTTTAAGCTTGTTGATATTCCACAGCTCAGTTTATCCAGTTCATTTTGCAAGTTTTCACAGTGCTTCATTTTTTCCACATTCATGTTACAGCTTTGTTACAAAATTCTACACACAAGACCTCATAATGACAATAATATTTTTTTTTTTTTTTGAAATTTTGCAAATGTATCATAACTATGAAACCAAAATATCACATGTGCAGGGCTGTGAATACTTTCCAGATGCACCATATGCTCAACAAGAGTTTAGAAATAAAAGCTTTAAATCTGACTCAATCCTTTACCAGGAAGTCAAAAGTCAATTATATCAATGGCTTAACTCAAAACTAGGGGCGCACCAATCACAATTTTCTGGCTGATCACTGATCTTTAAAAAGCCCGACCTGCTGATACCGATTTTGGCTGACACAGATTTTTTCATTTTCTACAACTGACTGCATATACCTTCCGTGTTTAAATCTTGTTTTATTAAAAATCATTGAACAATACCTGTGACACAATAAAATCTTTATGTTTTAACTTAAACAACCAATTAAGTGTCCTGAGTTTCAGGTCTCAGAGCAAAAAGTAACAAAGGCTGGCTGACAGACCCTCTGACAGCCAGCCTTTGTCAACTGATCTATTTAAGATCAGTTTCATGTGTAAGGATGTTATCTCATTTGGAAAACTGTGGTAAAGGTGTATTATGGTAAAAACAGGAGAGTCATGACAGAAGAGATTTTAGTTCAGATGAAAAATAGACTTAAGAATCAAAGCTTTGAATTGATAGCCAACATGTGACTCTGAAGCCACATGTATTTTCTGTAATAACAGAAACAAAGTACTAAGTAACAGAACCATAAAGGAGGTTTATAAGTAAACCCTGGTGTTCTTATCTGATGCTGTATACGAGCTCCGTGAGTTCACTTCTTTGTGTTTTATTTGAGAACCAGCTGTAAACATTTCCAGCTTTTCTGTCCAATTATTCTCTTAAGCGTGTGACCGATGGCACTTAATGTGAGTATCTCTGATTTCCACGCCTGTAGCTCTGTGGTTCTCCCACATCATGAATAAATGAGAACTAATTCACCGTGCAAATCATATCTTGATCAGCGCTGACGGACTGAGTCAGAGTATCATAGTCCCTCACTCGGCCCGTCTTAGGGGAGGACTTCAGGGAGCGAGATGCCGACTCCTGGCTGTCATGCACCCAGATGTCTGTGATGCCTTTCTCCCCCCCTGTGGCTGCTGGGTCATCACAGGGGACGTAGTCATCCTCTGACAAGGTGTGAAGGGGAGCAGATTACACCTGCCAGCAGGAGGGATGGCTGGAGAGAAGAAAAGAGGGGGTAGATGGAGGACAGGGCAGATAGATATGAGAGGAATCCTCTTCCATTTTGATTGCTAGCCAGCGGTCTTCCTTTCTTTTCCTTTTTCTCCTTATCTGTTTCTCCCCCCCATTGTCTACAGAACTGGCCCGGAGCCTGCTGGGCGAATTGTGCCACCGAAGCTTCTTGTGCTTGATTTAACATCATTTCATTGACTGAGACGGTGACCTTTTTTGTATGTAGAGCATGAAGAAATGTGCGACTGTATGCACATGAAGCAGACAGACGTGCTGCGTCCCCTGTCTGTGTGTATATACTGTAGATATAGATGAAAATGCTCTCCTCTACTCCCCCAAGGGCACTGCTCTGCTTGTGATGTGTGATGGCTTAGTTTTTCTATTTTATTCCTCCTCACACTGTCTCTGAACATCCTCCTTTTTTTTCATCACTTGCTCATTTCGATTCAGAGAAACCATCAGGCTTACACAATAGAATCTTTTTTTTTTTCACTCCCCGCCGCTGCTCGCCATCCCACCCACTCACGTCTCTCTCCATTTTGCACTGTTCTCTGTCAAAATTGTGCCTCTTGACAAAAGGGGCACCGATGTTTTCGCAGATAGGGGTGGAGATGGGATCGTCTGCAATCGATAAATTTCACCCTAGGGGTGACAACTCGTCCTGTCTATTTCTGAAGGCTCTGTCCTCGGTCCTTTCAAGCCCTTCAAATCTGACCCAGACCCTCCACAGGAAGTCAGGGGTGATTGTAAAACGATCAAAACCAAGTCGCTGTTTTTTCTTTTGACTATCCGTGTTTGACTGCGGGGTATTTCTCTTGTGCGACGTATAGAAAGAAGCATCTGTTGTTGATGTATGTACCGCGGCCTGGATGTATGGATGGTAGGTTTTGGTAAAATTAGGAGTTTATATATATTGTGTCACATCGTGCTCTGTCAGAAAAGAAGAAGCAAAGACTGTATTTGTCAGACAGCAGCAGAGCTCTACATCAGCCCTCCTCTCCATACGTCACATCCAGATAAGCCTGGTAAGAAAGTGAACATGTGATTTATTCGCTCACGTAGACCTGACTTGAAAAGCATCCTCATTAGTCTTCCAGGGGGGAGGGGGGCGCAGAGCATAAAAATGGAAGTTGTTTTCTTCCGCCTTTTGTTTAACAGTAATGAAAAATGACAGTGTTCCCACTGTTGGCCATACAAGGAAATTTATCACCTGTTTAATTTCACACTCGGGTAGGCCTGGCCTCAGCTCCTTTTTCAGACACTGACAAAGTAGCGACTGAGAGCAGTGCATCACCTACGGGTGCCCGGGCCCTTTTTTTAATTGAATAGACATTTAATAAACAAGATTATGAGCGCAGGATCAGACCGTGATGTGCCCTCCACACCCTGCTCTTCACATCGATCGGATCATAAAAGCTGCAAAAGACATGAAAGGGCATGACAAACAAAAAGAGCAAAGAGAGAGGCTGTGTGAGGGAAAGAGCTCATCGAGTGAGATCAGCAGATTTTTTTCCCTTCATGCTCCATCCATCACCGGTGCTGTAACCTTCTGTTAAGGCACCAAAACTCCATTTCTCCTTCTTCCATCTTCATCCCTCCTCCCCAGCGGGCGTGACGCTCCATCCCTCTCTATCTAACCCAACTTTATTTGGACTAACACGCTGTCACGTACGTCATGAGACTGCACTGATAGATGGAGTGAAAACAAATGCAAATCATGCTTCACCACAACCTTTGGCAAAGGCCACCCTCATTCTCGATCCTTGACGTGACATCAAAGAGGATGCTGTCTAAGCTGACAACCACGCAGGTGAGGATCAGGAGCTTCTCTGGCTGCTGTTGACATGACAGCTTGACCAAACATCTGCATCCCTGTCCATCAGGCACACTTTCTGCTCCTCCTTTTATCCACTGCCCCCCTCTCCTCCTCCTCTCTTCCTCCTTTCAGCTTTGACAACAGCATCCTCTCCATCACTTCTGTTATTATTTCCACTGTCAAATGTTTCCTCCCTCTCTGTCTTTCTTGGACATTTTTCTCATGCTATTCATTCCCTCTTTTCTTCTCTCTGCCACTGAATTCTGTCTTCTTAATGGAGCTCCCTTGGCTAAATAGACTCCAGCTTATGACATGATTGAGTAAAACTCAAACGGATGGGCAGCGCAGAGAGAATAGCTGATGCAGCCATCTTAGCTGGGGATGTATTAATTGAAAGGTTCATAGGCAGCGCATGTGGTGGGCGCATCAAAGAGCAACAGCTAATTAGGACCCCCCTCCACCCTTCACTTTTATTTATTCCATTCTTAATGTCTTACCTCTTTTATTTATTTATCTCCCCTCTATAATAGGCCCTGAGCTGAATATGAATTTGCTGCTTCTGCATATTCTGTTTAATGTGTCTTTCTCAGCTGGTGTACAGTTCGCAGATACAGGTGGCCAACAGCCAGCGCTGCAGCACTGATTATTAAATCTCTTTGAGATCTGATGTGATCTGTTTTCCTGACTTCGACTGTAAAGAAGAAGTTGATGAAGCATCTTGGTTTAAAAAGTTGAAGTCAGTGCCACGGTGCTTTAAACTCGCTGTATGTGTTATTTAAAACAGCCCAAAGGTGATAGAGTGAGCTGCTTGCAAGAAAAAAAGACTCATTGTGAACATTTTACAATGAGTTTACAATCTGTAATGCTGGTGTCAGCAATTTTTAATGTGGCATTTATGTTCATTCTGTAGACTAAAGTACCATTCAATGAGAAGGAAAGTAGAGATGCACCGATCCGATCCTGGTATCAGGTATCTGCCCCGATACAGCCCCTACATGCTAGAGCAGGTATCGGTGGAAAAAGATCGGTCCAAACTTGAAATTAGGGCTAAACTATGATTTGAGATACAGGGTATAAAAATTTACAATTAAACAGTCATTACTGTAAGTTCTGAAGTACTGTTTTAACCAAACTGCTGTTAATCATTAAAAACTTAAAGTTTAAATGAATATCAACTTCAGTAATTCCATATGTACACTTTTTTTTTCTTTTACTCAAAACATGCCCAGTCTTTTCCCACAGTAGAGCATGCAGGTTAATATTTAACACTGGTATCGATTCAGTATCGGTATCAGTCGATACCCAAAACCCAAGTATCAGTATCAGTATCCAGACATGAAAAGTTGGATTGGTGCATCCCTAAAGGAAAGGTTTTAAAGCAACCTATGATCGACAAGACACTTCCATTGCAATCCTGTTGACCATCACAGAGACTCACCAGTGCAGCCAGATGTGGTCACTTAATAAGAAAAACAAAGTGGCATCAGAAAGAAGATAAAACTGTGTTGGCATTCTTTAATCTTGAGATTTAAGGTGATGTCTGAAGCCAAATACCTGCAGTTGTTTCAGCGGGAAGTGATCTGCCTGTGCATTGGCCCTCGTCACTTAAGTCTTGTGTTTAACTTGGACTGTGGTTAGCGATCGATACGTAGCGGCACTGGCTAATCCAGGAAAAAAGGATTAGGCTCTGAGGTTCTGCTCTTGTGAAATGAAGACAGAGCAAACGCCTAACGAGTGCTGATGTTTGGTGGAGGGGTTGCGGCCTCTGAAACTCTACACAAAGCTCCAGCTCCGCTGCTAATGAAGTGAAGGCTGCTCCACTGTATCGACCACTCAAAGCTGTCACAGCCCATTGCTGATGACCCATATCAAAGAAGAGCCAGGGCTCCATCTGCCCTGCCCCTCCCCTGCACTGTGACCTGCTCCATAATCTACTTTAGAAGATGGGTTATGCTAAGTGGCACCTCCATCACAAGGACATTGATTTCACCATTAGAGGAAGGAACATCAATACGGAGAGCTGAATGAGGCCTAAAAGTAGACGGGAGAGGAGGAAACATCCTGATTACCTGATGTTTTTGGAGTCTCTGGGCTGTGCTGGGAGCTTTTAGTTGGCCTGCATTCCAGTTTTGAATAACAAATTTGTTTCAAATGAACTTTCTGCCAGCCCCCGGGGTGCCTCTCCCCCTCTCCTTCCCTCTCTGACATTCTCTCCATCGTACATGCTGACTGCTTTCCTTCCCTGCCTTCACAAACATTCACCTAATCTCCCTCAGGACTGCCACTGTAGGTGAAATTTGCAACTTCAAAAGCAGGATCCTCCCTCTTTCCGTGCCTGCACCCTGCAACAGCCCCCTATTTGTTTTTCATAAATGCAACTGCAAAACACCCTGCTGAAAATGTTTTTTTTGTCCCCTTCGGTTACTGCTTTAAAAGTTAAGAAACCTGTCTTTGTACTAAAGTTTGCTCAGGAGTTAAACAATGACAAAATAATGAAAATAGAGTATACAAATCAAAACAGCTTTTTCATTTCTCTAAAAATAGCTTCACAGAGCACTTTATATTCCATATATTTTGCTTATATCGTCTTTTTTTATTCTTTAAAGTTTGTTTTTCTGTATTTACCTTAGAGACATTCAAACCCTAATTTTATTTATCACATTGTTTCAACTGTCATTTCATATTTAAGTCAGAGATACATGTGTGTGTTAAGTCTGTTAAATTAATCAACAATGCCATCCTTGCTAGTCAACACCAGAATTACCAAATACAAAAGATTGATACTCAGCCAACAGATAGTTTCAGCACCTCGAGACCCTGAAAGCAAAAGCTCCTTCTCCTCTGGAAAATAAAACTTAGCCGCCGAATCTTAAAATACTTACTGGTGGGTACAGAACCAAGAAGTCAGAGGTGCAGGAGGAGGAAGGTCATGCAATCCAAAAAGCAATCAGTAAAATGCTTTAAATCTATTCTTACTGGAAGCCACCATCAAGAAGCTAAAGCAGGGGTTACAGTATAACCCTCCATGAGTTCTTCATAGGCTGAAGCTGTAGAATAGTTCATAGTTCATAGAAAAGAGTTTTCCTGTGCGCAGAGATGTAAGGCTGAGTTTTGCCTTGCCTTTTCTTTCTTCCAGGAACTTGTGGTCACCATTTGCTCCAGAGAAGAGCCCTTAAAGTGCAAACAAAAGGTCTGCCAGGGTCACAGAGTTGCTGGAACAACTTTGTTTAAAGTCTCAGGCGATAATTAGATTTTACAGAACACTTTGCAATTAGTCGTATTCTCATATCGGGAGGCAGGCACCCATAAAGCAATGTCTTGCCACCAATTCTCTCTGCACACTTGGAGGCCAGAGTTAATAATTCCCTCCCTTTTTTGTCTCTGATTTAATTGAAATGAAAAGGATGCCTCGCTGGTTGTTCAGAGATGTTGCTTCTAATTTATTTAGTCAATCTCTCGCCCTGACTACAGTTGGTCATTATCTCTTGCTACCAGAAGCGCCTATAGCTCCCTTTTTCCTCTCAGCAGCATGAGGGGAATGTAAATTCTGCTAACTCTGTGACGCTCCTGATGTATAAATCCAGCCCAGCTTCAAAGAGGAATGAAAGTAGGACACTGTTTTTACCTGAGTCACAGGTAAAGGGGCATCTCCTGTGTGTGTTTGTGTGTTTTATTGATCATATTGTGTGTTTGTGTTGTGTTTTAAATGCAGACTGTGGCTCAGGAGGCTCAGGCTCAGGTGTGGAGAGCTGCGAACAGGACCGCTGTCGTACGTTCGGAGGCTCGTGGGACGAGGATGCCGAGGACGATCGATGTGTGTGTGACTTCACCTGCCAGAGTGTGCCCAACAACCCGGTACGGCTGCTCTCAGAAAACACACAACAGCCACAGCTGATGTCTTTTCTCTGCGTGGAGTCAAAGCACATGAACATTAAACATAATTGTGTTGATATTTGTTATTTGCAGCAGAGTTTATCTTCACATTGCTCAGGGATGATTCAGTTTAGAAGTTTATTAAAAAGCACTCCTCTTAATCATCACATCTGGCTTTTTGTTATTCAAGGTGATACACATGTGTTTTTCCACAGTGACAAAATGAACAAGAATAGCTTTTCCTGGTGTAAATTTGTCAAAGTGTTTCTTATAAGATAAAACACTTCTGAACCAAAGGTTGAAGATCAAACCTTGCATCAACAAAAAATGTCTTCCTGATGGCAAAAACTCAAACCAGAATCAGAACACAAGTGAAAGACAGATTCTTCTTTTTTTACCATTATCATTCCCTTTTAAAATGTGCTGTTTGGGGATGCTTGGACTAACAAGCTGGGGTTTTTTTTTGTTTTTTTGTATTTTTTAATTTGTTTCTCAATTCCATAAAACGCCCTTAGCATAAATGAGACAATCAATGGGAACTGATTGTAGGACCATAACTCACACAAGTACAAACGTATGTAAAAAAGTGTCTCATGTTGAAAAAAAGTGGGTTCACAGGTCAGGTGTAGATCAAACAGCCCAAAGGTTGCAGACAAAAAGACAGAATCACAAATACAAGCACTGGTCAAAACACACGTACAACTAACAAGTAAGGCCAGGCATGCACTTCACAAACTGAAGCTGATTTTAAAGACAGCTTATGAAGTTGATACGTCAGCTACCCAAACTTTTATTCTCCTGGTTGTACCAAATGGAAGACAGCAGCTTTTTTTTTTTTTTTTTTTTCTTTTCGCCCCTGCCTGTCAAAAAGTCTGTGCAACACTGGAAGACAGCATCTTAAAGCATCAACTTCAATCAATCAACTTGAATTTTACAGAGCCATTTACAACACACAAGGTGACCCAAGTGCTTTCCATTTAAATCAACAACATCAGAACACAAAAATCCAAATACAATATAATTATAATGGAAAGAGTGTCTAACACACACTCAGCTAGATAAGGGGGAGCAAGGCCATTAAGAGCTCTAAAAACAAAAAGCAGCAATTTAAAATCTTAAACAGGAAGCCATTTCACATGGGGTCCAGAGCCCACAATGATCAGCTATAACATCATGACCACCTGTGCAATCTAATGCAATCCAGCTCAACGGCTCTACCACCTCTTTACCAAGCTTCTTCAGCTTTTGTTTTTATGTAAAAAAAAGTGAAACTTGTTATTCTTTGATCCTAACTTCCATGTGTGGAAGTGTTCAAAGGAAACTTTATTGACCATCTCCCTGGCAAGCTTCACAGTCAGACCTTACAGTTTGGTAGTGCAATGTTCCCTTCTCACTGTGACATTTATTGAATAACACTGTATGTGCCCAGCTGAAGAAGACTGGAACAAGGGAAAACACAACTAACAGGCAACCACAGGGGAGATTCAGGAGGAATATATACACAGAAAATCAGTGGGTAATGAGACACATGTGGATTTGAGTTGAGGTGAGGTCAACACGTGGGGCGTGGAAAACAAGAAGCAGGAGCGAAAGGTCAGGGACATGTGTAGGAACTAAACAGATACAACAATACTGAAATTAATTAAAACCAAACCATGACCTCAGGTAGAGTGACAGAGTGTATCAACACGCAGGATCGAGCTAAGATGGATTGTAATACATAAAAACATGTTTAAGACTGTAACACAATAAAATAAAAACAGGCCTATTAAAAACAGCATCTCATTTAAAATCTGAGAAGGAGACCTTGTATTTTTTAAAGCCTGAAGACAACCAGACAAAGAGAGGCCAGATTACTTTTGTTCATCATTTTTTCCATTTTCATAAACACTGTTGTGGAACACGTATTTTACAACCCTCATGACAATCAATGCTGCTTCTGATTTTTACCTCCACCAAGGAGATTATGTTTTGAGACAGTTTGTTTGTCTGTGAACAACATAACTCAAAAAGTAACAAACAGATCTTGATGAATTTTTTAGAAAATGTTCAAAATGAGATAAGGAGTAAGCGATTAAATTTGGAGGTGATCCAGATCACCGTTTGGATCCAGGATTTTTTTAAAGGATTCTTTATCATTGTGAGATAGCACCGTTTTCACCATATGTGTATATAACTCCACAATAAATGGTTGGATTGCTTTGTGAAACAATACAAGACAAGGTCACCATAATTTTTGACAGATGTAAAAGTACGATCCAGATCCTGGCAATATTCTGGATACTAAGATCTGGAATATGAAATATGAACTGGGTCATCATAACTTTCAACTCTGTCAGGAAACAAATTATCGTAAAAAACTGCAACTAACACCAAATTGTAGCAGACAGTCTGCTGAAAGGGAGTATACCATTAAAGCAGGACTAAAGTGTTGCGTGACAATTGTTCTCTGAGTGCTTTTCTAGTTGTATCTTATTCTTAACTGACAGAGGATCTTTGACAAAACATTGTAATGACGTCATGTTAACTTGAGTTATGCTGTAACGTTTGTTAAAAGCTGGAATAATTCATAACTGCAGCTAAGTTGGGGAAGACCTTGAGATGTGGATGAAAGGTCAGAGTGAACAGACTTAAAGTTGAGGCATTTTTAAACAACTATTTTTTTTTTTTTGTAAATCTAGCATAAGCTCTGTCTGCTTTGCTTTGACTTTAAGTGACAGAAGCTGCACGGTAAGGAATGTTAAACAGTGAAAAAGAGCAGACGATCCAATCAAAGGTTATGTGATATTAATCTCCTGTGATTTTTTTCAAAGGTTTGCGGCTCAGATGGAAAAACCTACAGCAACGAGTGCGAGCTGAAGAAGGCCAGATGTGAGAAACAAGAGCACTTGTTGATTCAGAATCAGGGACCCTGTACAGGTCGGTACATTACACCACTCACAGAAACTGTCATTAAAGCACGCAGAAGCACCCTCACCAAGACTCATAGTCATTGACATCTCATTTCTCCTCTCATTTCATCCATTGATGGGGTTTTAAAGTCCGTAGTAGGAATATGATTCTGTTGTTTCTCTGCACGGTGACGACTGCAGCCAAGAGCGAATGAAATGAAGGTTAAATATGATTTGCTCTTTGTGTAATTCGCTCAGGCATGGTTTGACTGACTTGACACATTTGCAGCTTTTCAGAAATACTCTCATTCTTATTGTGAGACTGACCGGTCCTCTGAGGCCAGCTGGTGTGCAGAGTTTAAAAATCTCTCTCATTGGCTCATGCATGAACTGAGCTGACAGCAATAATGATTCACCCTCCCTGCTCAGACATCCTGACAACCCAAACCATTAAACTTGTCCTCACAAGCATGCTTCTTAACCCCTCAGGAAAGTACTTTACCCCTCTTACTTACATAAAAAAACCTCTCTCTTCACATGCAAATGAATGGCACTTTATCAGCCCAAATAGACGTCGGATCAGCGGCTAAGTAGCAAAGGTTAGACCTCTTCCTCTCCATGGCTGTGAAGGGCTTTTGCTCTGATGCTAGAACAGGCCAGGGGGAGCAGGGCAAAAGGCACTTAAGGGATTTCGTGTGATAATTGCAGCCTGTTTGATTCCCCCTGGGTTAAAAATAAAAAAAGGGAGAAAGGAAGAAGTGGAGGGAAGAGAGTGAAAGACGGAGCCGCCAGTGTTTTCACACATCCCTGCAGATTCTTCTTCCCTTCCTAAGCCGGCCTCCTTGGGCACTGACAGTCACGCTTCTCTACCGTCCGTGGATAATCAATCCTTTTTTTTTTGAGAAGCCCTCTATGGCTGCCACTGCTCCCGGCTCTCTTTCTCCTGTTGGCAAATGGAAAAACTCAGATCTTTGGGAATTTCACTGCCCTCTACATTAGACATGTAAAGGAGAAACTTGACTTGACCTCAGCTCCACAAACTTATGGGCACATGTCTGCACTGTGCGGCAGAGACAGAGACAGAGAGGGACCTTTTTATTAATGAAGGTCTTGATCAAAGACTGAATGTGAGAAAAAGTCGTACCTCCAGCCAGATGGATGGGGAAACACCTTAAACCTGTGTTCTTATTAACACCCAGCAGGGGGCAAGATCCCAGGGCTGCAAAAGTTGTTCAATTTATGCACGTCTCTAAAAAAGAAGGTCTTTATTTTTTGTTTTAACTTTTGCACGACGTTACCTAACGTCATTGTCTTCATTTGTTGTAAAACAGAAAATAAAGACAAACTGTGTGATAGACAGTTTGTATTTAAGCTGCTCTCATTTGAAGTAAATAAACCGATTAAAAGTAAATAAAAACTGAGAAGTGGAGCCAAAACATGTTTCCATCTTTTTAAACTTTCTATAAAGATCTAGCTTGAGTTTAGCTGGTTATGAAACAAGCTTTAATTAATATCACTGCCTCTTTATGAGCTACAGCAGCAAACAAAGCTCTCAGCGCAAGTGTTAACTGTTTCTTCAGAGATATTTCCAATGCCTGGATTTACAGTGGTGTGGGTGTGAGACTAAGTGGGTTACAGAACGCTCCGGATACAGTCTTTTTGCTTTCTTCAAAGCAAATACGAGTGGGAAGAGATTTTTAAGTTTTTGGCATGTGAGGAAAAAAAATCAGGAACCACTTTATCTAATTGGGAGTCAGGAAAATCTCCTCACGGGAGTTCAAATTTGCTGAATTTTTGCAGTTTTACAGAAGTTTAATGTGTTGGTTTGAAGAATTAGTGATTCCAAATTTTAATTTGGTAACTCCAGAACCATGAAAAGTTGGAAACTTTTCCTTGGAAGTTTCAGAAATGAATGAGACTTGTCAGGAAATCTCTGGATGAACACATGCTTAATGCAGTGTTTTTAATGACATTATAAATGAATTTTCAGGGATTTTTTGGGGTTTCCATAACTTATTCATGAATATCGGCATAAATATATGTCACAAGCAAACATACATGCAGATATACCTGATACAACACTTATTAATGACACTTTTCAGTTTTTAGAACGATACAACTATAATAGTTACTGTCACAGAACAACAAAAACCATGAATGGTGAAAAATAGAATAAAATTCAGGTATCTGCTATAGCCTAGACATATTCAGTATCCTGTATGTCCTCTTAGAGCCACAGAAACATTCCAGTCAAAAAATGTCAGAACGTTGAGTTTAGCCTCTCTTGAGGCCGTGCTCTTTACTCATCAAGGATCTGGACTTCACCATCTTTAGTGGCCGTTATGTCTGGTCGTCATCTTTAATGTCACAAAATGGTTTCTTTCACAGGACCATGGATGGATAAAAATGTTTTTTTCAGTAATCCAATTTTTAGAAAAAATAATTTAAGTAGAGGACAACACCCTGAAAATTTCCAATATTCCAAGGCTGAACTTACCCAGGAAAAATTTTAGGTACCTTTTCTGAGATCTTTTGGAGTTTTTCCACCCTTTTGCAACCCCATTTCCACAAAAAAAAAAATCACCTTTCATACATTCTAGCATGCAGCCCAATTAGTGCTTCACCAAAGAACAGAGCGACAACAAGAATCAGCAACAGGTGAGAAGACGCATATACAATTCAAAGTGAAAATAAAATCAGTGCAGTGAAATCGATATGTTAAAATCTGGTAGATACAGTAAAATAATAGAATAAAAATTAAAAAAAAATTTAAGATAAAAGAATGAAAAACAAATGCATCCCAGAACTTAAAGTAAATGATTCCATATTAAAAGCTAAATGACACAGAATTGGTGTTTACCCTCATCCCAAACAAGGTGACATCTGACTCCAAACAGGGCTAAAACAAAATAACAAGATAACATTGGTTAAAATGCAAAACATATTGCTTTAAAATGCTTTCTAAACCAAGAGTGGTTTCTCTGTTCAGATTGTGTTTTGGATTAAAAGAAAAAAATCCATCTTATCCATGACATGTTGATAATGTCATCTGCTGCATGCATATTATAAAGTTTACCTTGTGGCATTTTAATTAACCGTTTATCTCTGCCTCTGAACTCCCTTCTGGGTCAGGGATGTAAATATGGAATGAAACACTTGTGGGTTAACAACCGAAGCGTCCACGTGCAGATGTGCCCTTGCAGGATCATAAAGACATGCTACAAACACAACAGGAGAGGAAGCACAGCAGCAGACCTTGGAGTCTGTGTGAGGGGTAATACTGCACGTCACAGCTGAGCTGCATTGTACCGGACAATGCCCATTGAAGAGGAAAAACCCTTGAAGGGTGGAAGAACATATGAAATTAAAAGTTCTCCTTGTCCTAATAGGCTCAGTACAGATAGCCGTATGGAGCGCCGGAAAGTGGCAAGTTAAATGAACTGTGTCCAAAGCCCATCTCTGGAGTGGGAAAGCACTGGAAAAAGAGCGAGCCGAGTCATCACCATTAGGCTGAGGCTCATATCCACACCAGTAACAGTGTGATTTATGGCCCCGGTATCTCCAGCCTCCAAACTCCAAATGAGCAACACAAGAGAAAGCGATCGAGAGGGGAATAGAGAGAGACAGAGAGAAATAAAAAGGGGAGGGAGAGAATTCTGCTCTCTATCTCTACAACTTTACTTTCCACTGCAAAGCCTGGAGAGAATTTAAACAATGATATTTCTGCCTCGGCCATTACAAGAAAAAAAAAAAAGAAACTCCTCTCCCACTCGCTGTATGTATTGTTGTTCTTTTCCAATTTTCTGGAGAATCGCCAACTTTTAGGAGCACATTTTGCTGAATGTTTTTCTTTTCTCCGAGCTGTCACACTAGTTTGAAGGCTGCAGCATCCTTAGACAAAGGAGCTCTCCAACAGGCAGAAAAACTGCTTGGCACATTCCTTCACATTATGCAGCCGGCTTTCTTTTCTCTTTCTGGGAGGGGGAGGTTGTAGGGCAGCAGCGCAATCCAGTAGTATGAGACAAGAACAAATGAAGAGAACATGCCTCCTAGTAGGTGGTAAATGTCAGCTTCTGCACATTCACAAGCAACGCCATTGTTTGTTTTCACTGGAGGTAATAGCATCATTTTCCCCCTGATTTTGAGCCATTGTGGAAGGAGGAGCAAATAGAATTGTTATCTTGAAGCCCGCTGCCAGCCTCTCCACCTCTGCCCCTCGAGCCAATCTCATTGTCGGGAAAAGTTACATGTTGCTTCGGGATTGCATTGTCTAATTCTCTCCCCTCACTAATATAATCATTCAAAATGTTGCTGTTCTCCTTTCTCTCCTTGTGCCATCTCCAATCTCCCCTCCCTTTTTCTTTCCTCCTCATCAGCGATTTCACCCACATCATTCCCCGAGCCAGAACCCCAGCACTGCAGTCTGTCTGTGTACGGCTGCTGCCTCGACAACGTGACGACCGCCTTGGGAGTCGGTCTGGCCGGATGTCCCAGTAAGACCTCCTCTTAGTCCTGCTTTAACCCCTGATAACCTTCTATATGTCGTGAGTTTGTTTTGTGCTCACGAAAAGTAGTTTTAGATACTATCAGGCTGTTTCAGCATATAGCTTATACGGCTTATTGTCCTTGACTGCAATTACAGCTGCAAAGTTGCAGAGTGGAGAACGTTTCATCTTAATCCAGGAATAATTATGATAATGTTGCACCATATCAACAGAAAAATCTCTCCATCTGATGACAGCGATGGGGGAGAAAATGCTGCATTAAGCTGTTAGCAAAAGGATACAGTGTAAATGGAGAAAATGCAGAGTAAGAAATCAGGATATACAGAGATTTCGTCAAAGAGATTCACCTAAGCGTGCTTTATCCACCGTTTAAGTTTTGAAAAGAGCTTAGCTGACTCTTGAGCCGAGCATCAACCTGTGACAGGGATTGTAAGCAGCGTCCAGCTGTTGTGAGGAATGCTTTGAGAAGGAGCAGTGATGTAAAGAGGTAGAAGTGACATCCACCGTACTCTCTTCTGCTCAGGCACCTGTCAGTGCAACACCTACGGCTCCTACAAAGGCTCATGTGATCCAGCCACCGGTCAGTGCTCCTGTAAGCCCGGCGTTGGGGGGCAGAAATGTGACCGCTGTGAGCCTGGTTTCTGGAACTTCCGCGGCATCGTGACTGAGAACATGAGCGGCTGCACACGTAAGTAGAGAAACACTCCTGAGTGTGCTGAGGTTTATAATCACATGAACAATACCAGCATCAATTAGTGATGATGCTAGCAACTGTTAACATCCTGCCTCTGATTATTTCCCACAAATTGCTGGAAGCTTTTTTACACCTTCTCATTCGCAGTACATCAGAAGATATCCTCTGGACAGCCACACAGAGATTTGTGCTTTTATTTGTGTTTCTGGATATCTGTTTCTGAGGTTTCAGCTCTGACCTCAAGAACACTTCCCTTTTTTTTTTTTCAAACAGCCCAATAAAGTCAGAAATCAAACATGCGTTTTAAAGGGATTTAGAAGTAGGCGGCTGTGGCTCAGCGGTAGAGTCAGACACTCACCTCAGAGGCTGGAGGTCTGATACTCGCTCCCACGGGCCACATGCTAAAGTGTCCTAGGGCAAGACACCGAGACCTGAAATGCTCCAAAGTGGTTCACGAAGCTGTGTATAAATAGGATGAGTTGATACCGATGGGAACTTCTCATAGCAGCCTCTGCTATCAGTGAACGAATGTATGAGTTGGTTAATGCAGTATGTAGCAAAGACAGGAGAAGTGTTAAAATAAAATAGAATAAAATGATTTAACATTTACAGTTCAAAGAAAATCAAGCACTTAGTGATGCACAGTTAGTAGAGCCAGTGCTTTGTGTTCAGATGCTTCAGTCCTCCTCAAACTGGTCGTAAGTTTGATCCCCAGTTTGGGCATGAATTACCAAACAGATGTCAAGATGCATTTATATAGATGTAGATTATCACATCACATTTCTAATCAACTCAACAACATGGGTTACTGTGGGATGAAGCCTGATGAACTTCAGACATGTCAGGCATCAGTTACCTTTGGCTGCACTCAATGATTTTTTCTTATTTATCTTACTGTGTCACAAGCTGGTCCCAGGTTGGAGCAGCTACTTTAAAACCATCATACACGCTATACAAACAGTCACTGAAAACTCTGGATGACAAACCAAGGAGCTAACACCACTGTAACATCATTAAAAATATAATTTAATGACCCTTGACAGTTTTTTTAATGCAGATATGTGTTTGATGTAGAAACTATTTCATGGTCAGACCCCACCACCACTTCAACAACGTGTTTTACTCTACAAGAATAATCTAAGGGAGACCAGGGCATCAGCAAGAGGAGACTGCCCTGTTAAACTTAGAGAAACTACATTTTCAGTCAGAGCAGCAGAAAAATGAATGGAGTTCCTACCTACATTAGAGACTGTACAAGCCTCAGAGTTTTTAAATGTAAACTGAAATTATGACTCAAGGAAAACAATCATGTGATCGCTGATTTAATCCTCAGCATCTACTGCATCAAAGGAAAATATGTACTCCAAAAATATGATTTTAAATGTGTGATGGACTGTTGTTGAGAATATATTGTTTAAATGTTAGTATGCTTGTTTTATTATTTGTATTCTACATCTTCCTGCCCAGGGACCACAGATGAAAATTAGCTCTGTAGCTAACTCTGGCTTGAAAGCTTTCTTGTTTTGCATGGTCCCTGTCAAATAAACTAATCAAATAAAAAATTAAATAGAATAAATGAAAGATGTAAAAGTCTTTGTGGACTCTCAGAAATAACAAATGTTTAACGTAAAGATAATCTATAAGCCACAGCGTTTGAGGAAACATGCGCTCCCTCGTCCTTCAGTGCTGTCAGGACTGTATGAAATGAGCTGCTTTCATTTGTATTCAGGGAACAACAGTGTCAGGACCCCTTGTTTGTCTGGCTGTAATGCAATATGGCGACCAGCTCGTTTCCTGCCGCTAACATATCACAGGACATAAGCTCCCAAAGCCACAGAGCGTTTTCAGTCAACAGCAGGAAGTCTGCAGGTGCCTCACCTGTGGCCTGACCTTAACAAGGTTTACCCTCAGCACGCAGACAGCGCGCTGCACGCCAACACCAGGTTCAACGAGAGGGGAGGAAAAAATAACATCATTGATTCCAGGAACATGATGGGGTTGATGTCCTTCCCTGAGGTTGTTTTTTTTTTTTTTAGAGAGGTGTGTCTGTGACTTCTCTTCCGTCTGTGGCTCCTGAGGCTGTGTGCACTGTTACTAACTCTAAGATATAGGAAGATGTACCTGAACAGCGTTCTGAGACCCCAAACAGCTTCTCCTTCTCTACATGAACCCAGCTATTGTCCTTTTCTTGTTGTTGTGTCCTGTTGATACGTCTCCATCTAATTAATCCTCCTCCGTCCCTCTCCTTGTCCATGTCAGCGTGTAACTGCGACGCCACAGGCTCAGTCCGGGACGACTGTGAGCAGATGTCAGGTCTGTGTTCCTGCAAGACGGGAGTGAAGGGCATGAAGTGCAACGTGTGTCCAGATGGAAGCAAGATGGGCATGAATGGCTGCGACAAAGGTAATAAGAGAGAGCAGCAGAGCAACTGGTGGAGTGTTAATCCAGCACTGAAAAACACACAGGCATCTTTCTCTTCCGTCTCGGCGTCTCTCTATCACTCTAAAGTGTTTTGCTGTCACTCGTCTGATCCACGGATCAGCCTCTTTGCAGCCAATTTTTTCTCTGTCTGCTTTTCACATCCATCTGCTTTATTGGCACAGGAAGGAAGTGGCTCTGAGGCAGTTCATCGATAGCGATTAGGAAAATAGTGGAGTGTACGAATAACATCTGCATGACGCATCGCCCATTGATATTTAATTTTCTATAAATCATATGCTCAGTGCTTGTTTGTACATTTGCATAAGGACGATTGATTACTTCGATTAATAGAGGAAACAGTTACTGAGACAGCACAAGATAAAAAAAAAAAAGTGGGTTGAAGGAAAGGTTAGTCCCTGCTGTGGGGGCCTGCAGCTCCTTGATTAAGATGCACCATCAGATATCGACTGGAAGTCAAACACTTAATGAAGCCAGCAGTCCCAGCACAGTGGCGGAGGCGCTCCTCCACACACCCCGCTGAATAGAGAGACAAGGTACCAAAAGGTGGAAGCACATGAAAGCACAAGCCAAAGGGTGGGGGGTACTGTGAGCCGCTATGATGTAGTGACAATGCAAAGACCCCCACACTCCCAGCCTGGCAGGTGCTCGGTGGGCTCCACAGCTGTAGCTCCTGCTGCGGAAGCTTCAAGGCTTCAAAGGCTCCTTTGGAGCGCTTCAGGGGTGATCTGCTGTGGTCTATGGGAGTATGAATAATTCACACTGTGTGACGAACAGGTAACTACACTATTTTATGACACTGCCACTCAAGGACTGCGGATACAGAGGCTAAAAACAGGTCAATCACTCGGAGGGAGAAAGCATCTTTTAGCCTGTCGATTTCAAAGGTGGTGGTGGAAGGGTCTGGGTTTGAAGCTCTGTAAGAGGAGGCTTCGTAAACCCGCATTAGTGCAAACACTACCCCTTGGTGCGCTGATATAGCATTGATCGTTCTCACTAAGAACATTTGGTAACTCTTCACTTTAGAGATCCACAAATTTCATCGCACTTAGGTAATAATTAGACAAAGTTTTTTCTTATTTCTTTGAAACTACCCCCAAACATTTCATGAGAATTTGGTGAAAATTAGCACATAGCTTCTGGCCAGATTCTGTTTTGCAGTGCGCCTGTACTCACAGTGTCTATCACAATCAGGTAAAACCAGTTTACAACCCCACTCTTGGTGAATATCACATCTAAAGCCTTCAGTTGTATCATGTAAAACATTATAGGCCTAATCATAAAGGTTTATCATTTTACATGTGATCTCAATTATGCATATCAACAAACTGGGTACTAAAGAACTTGGTGAAATTAAATAACAAATAGCTAACTATCAACTGTTTATTGGGAAATTGAATTATTCACTGAACATTTCAAAGGTAATTATCAGAGGAAACAATGAACCTAACTTCTGTTTCATGAACTAAGCAGCTATTTATCACCTGCTTCTCTGGAAGGAGCAGAAACGTTGGGATACTTTTAAAAACATTTTGTGGTGGGTTGTGATTTAATTTCAAATAAATTATTTGATAATCATCACCTTCTTACCGTGCAATTTGGAGTGAATTTCAAAGAAACTGAAAAAAAAACCAGTAACCTACCAATAGTGACTTGGGACAATAAATGTGGACATTATTTTAAGGAAGTTATGTGCTAATTTCAAAGAAATAAGAAAAACTTTGTCCAATTATTACCTAAGTGTGATGAAATTGGCAAACCTCTAAAGTAAAGTGTTACCTAACATTTCCCCTTCCTGAGAGTAGATCTGGGATTCGAGCTCTGTCTGACACCACTGTGACTAAAGGCATAAATATATACACACTGGAAGTGATTTTTAACATGAGATGTGTTTTTACGAGGTAAATTATCTTAATTATGATAAATACAAAAAGTTCAGTCTCAATACAACAGCAGGAAAGCTTTTATCAGCGACATGTAGCCGGCTTTGAATGATCTAACCCTCTCAGAAGTCACTATACTGATGTGTTTTTGTTACCATCAAGTGGTAATTAACCCCAAATCTTCCTCTCACATCAGTCAAACAGCAGTTACACATATTATTCTGTGTCAGGAGCTGTTTTGCAATAAATAAATAAAAAAATGGTACTGCATTGAGTCATCACCAACCGTGTCAAACTACCCTGCCTTTCTAGTGGATGACTCCACTTATTTAACCCGAGGGAAATTGTGAATGGGTTTATAAATACCTTGGGAGAGCGATGGATACAGTATTTCTTTCCTATAACTGCGTGTCAGAGCAGTTGACTTTTCAATGCTTTTGGAAAAGAAACTCAACAAATAAAACAAGAATGCTAGGAATATTAATTTTCTCGCCTGGCTGAAATCGATGGAAGCAAAAGTGCTGTAAAAGATTGAGAATGCATTCAAAGTGGAAATCATAAAACATGTAGACTCTCCTTCTTTAAGCTGTGAGATTATGGAGCTGCACAGAGTGTAATATAACACTTTTTCTCTCAGGTCCTGAGGCCCCGACGTCCTGTGAAGAGTTGGAGTGCAATTTCGGAGCCTCTTGCATCGAAGTGAATGGCCAAGCTCACTGCGAGTGTCCGTCACCGGACTGTGACGAGAAAAACAAAACAAAGGTGGGTCCTCTCAAATGTTAGAAATAAGAAGTGCGATGCTGAAGTTTGCATCCATGTTGGAACTGTAAGATGATTTTCAGCAGCCCTCAGGGAGTAAACATGTGTTCCCATCTCCCCTCACTCCGTCTCTGTCACCGTGGAGCAGGTGTGCGGCTCCGATGGGGTGACCTACGCCGACCAGTGCCAGCTGAGGACCATCGCCTGTAGACAGGACAAGGACATCACGGTGCAACACTTTGGACAGTGCACAGGTGAGTCCTGTCGAAGCCTCCATGCATCACACGCCCCACAGCTCCAATCAGGAGGTAATGAGCGCTGCGGTGGGCCCCGTATTATCTTCCTCCTGCTGTTCTCCTCCCATCCGTCTCTCTGTCTCAGCCGGGGAAAGTCAAGTCGCAGCAGCCTGTGTCCTAAAGGATCCTAAACTGTTTCTGTAAGAAGTACCTGCTCTAGATTAAGCACCGCTTGTTTTAAAAGTCAAATCCATGACTCATGCGTTGGATGGAAGTCCCACGTACAGCTTTATCTGCATTCAAGTCGTCCTTTTCATTTAATTTCTTGTAATAATGCCCCTTCCCAGGCTCCATGGTGATAAGTGTTTGATTTCAAATATTTACAGTACAGCTCAGTATTTCCTGGCCTCACCCTGCTTGTGAGCTGCCAGTTTGTGGTAAAATCATGAGAAACACGATATAAAAGAGTGAGATTTTAACACCAGGGGTTCTGCAGTCTGACTGGAGTCTGAGCTTTGACATCCCACAAGATATCAACCACACTTTCTTTCTGCTTCCTCGCTCCTCTGCTGGGATTTGGCTTCATCTTCAAACCCTCCTGTGGGAAATGCGTCGATGCTTTTGCAGCATTGCTCTGCCAGAAACATAATGCAGATCGGCGTCTGCAGAGTACATGTGTAGCGAGTTAAAGGTGCAGCCCTCGGCTGAGGGTCCAGCTGCTGATGGACGTTGTTCAGATCGCTGTAATGGAGGCCGGGACACAGGCCAAGGCCGCGGCTTTCATGTACGGTGAAGTTGTCACGCCGATCGCCAGCTTGCGTCACAGCGGGATTCAAGAGACGGCGTCAGCGAGCTCGGTAGGGAGGAGGAGTGCCAGCTGTGCAGGTCTGGCCACGAGCCACTGCCAGGTGTCACCAAATTTAAGGTGGAAAAATGTTCATTGACCTGTTTGCTCAGTGGGCACGATGCAGGTGACCCAATAATGTTTCATTAAAAGCAGAGTCCTCCTCACGCGTTTCTCTCCAGGACTCTTTATCACACCCTAACTAGGCCGAATCCATAGGACGCCGAGCTGTTGACATGGTCCTGGTTGAATTGTAATTGCAGGTACACGGATAAGAATCCAAATATGCTCAGTGAGAGATTGACAAGCTTTGAAAAGTCCCCGAACATCTGGTGATTACAAATTCAGTGCCGTGGGTTACCAGCAGAAGCAGCCAAATTCCACTCTAGTTTCACATTGCTCTGTTGCCTGGCAATAGAGATGTGGGTTGTGTGTTATCCCTCACCTAGCATTGCTGCACACAGAAGGCAGGAACACGTCTCACAGCGGACTCTTGCTTTCTCTACAGAGCCCTCAGGGGAGGAAGAGACAGGCGAGCGCTCGGGCCCACCGACAGCCACAGAGGATCTTTTAATTTCTTCTCCCGGATGCGGTCGCACCGCGGGTAGCTGCTCCACCGTGGCTGTCGGCTCGGGGGTTAGATCTGGAGCTCATTTCACGTGTGGCTGGGTGCGAATTAGCATTTGCTCTGCCTCCGCCCCTCACCACGCCGCAGTCCTGCCTGCCCTCCCTCTCGCTGTTTACATGCAGAGCTTCCAGACACCCAGCCTCGGCGCTGTGGCATGCTAATGCTCACCAAGCTGCTCTGTGGTGTGACAGCAGAGAAATGCCAAGGGCTTATAGAAATGAATGAATATTGATCCTTCTTTATCATCATTGATCCGCTGCAACTTTTTATTACACCACAGGGTGTGCCTGCTGCTGCAGTGTGCCGCTAATGGGCAGGCAAAGAAAGAAATCCTGCAGAAGAACTCCTTAAAATCTTCCTGCATAAAACAGGGAACTTGCAGCTGACTCTGATGTTTTCCAGCTTCCTCTGAAGCCTCAGAGCTGAACGTCGGCGCAGCCACAGAGCGCAGGGAGCAGATTCTCTCGCTTCTTTGCTGCGTCTCAGCAGAAGATGAAGCGACATCTGAGGAACCTCACTAAAAAATGCAAGAGCTGCTCAACCGAGCAGCAGGGGGAGGGCGTTTGGACCGTCAAGCAAATTCTGGCGCCAGGGGAAAATGGCCACCAACTTGGCACCGACCTGCCTCCCTCATATGGTGTTATCACCTGTAGGTTTGGGGCAAATTGGCATGGATTGGCAGCATATGGCTCTAGCAGCCCTCCGCCTGAGTGTTAGGGTTCTGTTCTCGTCAGCATCCCTCCTCCCTGTCCTCTGATTCTCTCTCATTATTCAGACCCTCATTCTGCGTGAGCCTGTCATACTCTCCCACTGCGAGCTTTGTTAACCAGCTCCATCCCCCTGATTTAATCCTTTTCCTTTACACTTTTGTTCCATATAATTTTTATTCTTCTTAGCCCTTTGCTTCTGTTGTTTTTCCCCTCCAGTCTCCTGTATCCAGATTTCTCCTCCTCCTCACCCAGCGCGGCCGACACCACAAACAATCTTAATAACCACCTTTCAACAATAACTACACGGCTGAGACAAGCAGATATGACAATGATTTTTTTTCTGTCTCCATCCTGTGACATAACCGTCCACTGCTCCACTGAGGATGGAAAAAAAAGCACAAAACAGGCAAACGGAGTGTTAAAGCTGATTAAGAGAGGCATCAGCTGCACAGAATGTGCTGCCAGTCTCTCTTTCCTCTGTCAGACGTGTGCTCTTCTCTTTCTTTATCCCATGTCAGGGAGCTGGAGATACACTCACACAGACACACATTAGGCGCTTTCCAGGGAGCGAGCGGCCTGGTGCTGAGCTTGGCACCTGACTGACAGGTGTAGCCAAGAGGAAAGTCGACGCAGGCAGCCGTTCTTAGTGATAGCATCACTGCTCTGTGCACTCCAAATCTCCTCTATACAAATATCTGCTGAGCATTAAGCTGACATCATGTGTCTCTCAGGGTTACCGCCGTCTCACTGGGTATCACATTTCACACCTGGGTGAATAATTGCCAATCAAATAGGTGATGATAGTGGTGTAATTAAGTCCTACACATAATGTTAGGCAAATTCTAATGAGGTGCAAATCTGCAGTAAAGTTTTTTTCTTTATCCTCTGCTCGTTTCACCCACACGCTTACATCTATACTCGTGGGGCGTAAAGAAGTAAAGGAAGAACGACAGTATTGTCACGCCCGCTTGCCTCAGCTTAATCTGAAGTGCTCACTTACGTAGCATCTCGCTGCCAGCTCGCTGCTCCCCCTCAGGAGTTTGTGTCCTATTTATCGCTCTTTTTATCGCAGACAGTTTGTCCTTTTGCACCAGAGCTTATTCGCGTTGGTAATGACGGCCTCTTTGCAGAGAGCCTCTTCTCTCTCCTCTTCCTCATTTGGAGTGTGTGTAAGTCTGTCTGTGTGGTGAAAGCAGTGTGTTTGTGATGGCGTTGACGGATGCCTGCGCTCTCTGCGAGCAGCAGCCTGCCGCCTTTGAAGCCCGAGTTAAAGCTGGCTTTTTTTGCCCCATTTCTATCAATCATTCATCACCGCAGGCACTGGCTGTTGGTGATTAAAGCTTTGCTACTGGAGGGCAGCATTTGAATATGGATATATAATTTATAGGCACTGGTACAGCATTCATGCAACACACTAACATGCGCATTGTGTATGCACTCACAAACACACACTGAGCGGTAACATCGTCTACTGGAGTTTAACCCTGTCTGGGCTGCATCAGCAGGCACAACACGCTGCACTGCTGTATCTCTGAACACGGTTGGTGTTTTCCATATTCACTCTGCATATGGGTGAAATTTTATTACTTAAGGTTTTTTCCGCCTCTGATTTTTCACTTCTCACTTAGAGCAGAGTTTTTAATCGGAGGTGTCTCTTTTCTCAAGTGGGAGCTGCTTTTGTGAGTGTTTTTTAATGTAATTTTATAATGACATAGTGGAGCATCAGGGAGAAGAGTTAGGGGATTACAAAGGACATAATGACTCAGAAAATGTGGAGGTAAAAAGTTATTGTCAACAGCATGTTGTAATAATCATTAAGGGGCTCTCTTGTGCTCTGTTGGATGATGATTTTTTTATTTCTTGGTGAGATTTCTGAGGTTTTAATGGACTTAAGTGACGCAAAATCAAACATTTTCATCTTTGCTCAGTCATTCATCCATTCCTTGCTTCCTCCCCTTCCCTCCACCAGAAACCATCTCTGAGCCAGCCGACAGACCCACCCCCAACCCCCTCGCCACCACCGCTGCCGCCACCATCACCACCCCCGCCCCCTTCCACCCAAACATGGTGTGGGCCATCCCGCCTCCGAGGACGGCTGAGACAGAGACAACAGAGCCACCCCAAGCCACCACCCCACTTTCAGCCATCACCCACAACCGTGCGCGAGCAAACCACCAACACCCCATCCATTCCAAGCCGCCGCAGTCCACCGCAGCCGCCACCACCCCTCATCGCAGCAGCCCCGCCCCCTCGACCACCGGTGAAACCTCCTTCGAGGGCTCGGGCAGCGGGGAGCCGAGCGGAGACGACCAGACAGAGGAAGAGGAGGAGCCAGAAGAGGAAACAGGTAGCGGTGTCCCAACAGAGGCCAGTGGGGCAGAGGAGCCTGTCGGTAAATCCCTGCTCTTTCACTTCATTACCCATAATGCTTTGGGGGCTGACTTGGTGGGTATGTTGTTTTGTACAAAGGTTGACAATCGGCTGGATGAAAGAAGAGAACGTGGTTTTCTCAACTCAAAGGTGAAGCTAATTCACTTTATTCACACTGAGGCCGTTTTTCTCTCCCAAAACACTTCACTGATGTTTGACCATCAGTTCACTTCTTCTAGTTTGATCAGCCATGGAAAACCCAAGTCATTGGTTGAGGAAAGCCTAGCAGATATGTGACCCTATTTAATGTTAAAGAAACAAGAAAATAAAAATTGCTAGCTAGCTTAAAACAAACTAAATAGTATCATAGTGTAAAATGAGGAGAAAAAAAAACGAACCTTACTTTTGTTACAGGAAGCGTTGCTCCTGTACACTTTTAAATGTATTGTATCATCTTTTCATCTTTTCAGTTTCTGATTTAGTCAGTGTCAAGCCAATGACCTCAACTATAGGACACTAACGCAACAAACAGTAACACCGTCTGTTGGGTATAATTTATCAGATATAATAAACACAACAAAAAAACTTTTTCTCATCAAATATATTGAAGTACAACAATACATGGTGAAGTGAAGCACTCTTCTTTTACTTTTCTCTATACATCTCATAAAATGAGAAAAAGGTGTCATGAGCAGACCCTACAGTCAGGCTCTACAATTAGTAAAATATCAGGGAGTCATCAATGAAAAATTCCTTGGAAATATAAAAAATTGAGCTGGGAATGTTTGATTCAGTCCACCTATTTCTTGGACATCTGAGTCTCGTCCAGTGAAGGCTGTTATAATAATTATAATAATGATAAATAATGATGAAAAAATATGTCACCCCTTAATCACTTACCTGCCTGTTGGGGGAAAAAAAAAACAGAGACAGGAGCAGTGAAATGCGCCTTACCTCTGATGACGTTAGTGTGATGACGTAGCCTGAAGCTACTCAAGAACCCGCGCAACCCAGGCAGCAGCAAGACGATGAAAATTACATGACCACAGTTGCGTGGGTGAGAATCAGCTGACGTCAGTGCTCAAGGGTTAAGACCCCACAGACCACAGAAAACATGGCTTGTAAAACAATGACGTTGCCTCTTGGTTTATGCAGAGAGGTGTATCATGAAGCAGAATGGTTGTGATAACCAGATTGAAAGTCTTGAAAGTCTTATCTCAAGCTTTCCCTGGTTGATTTAAACAGAGGTGGAGTTAATACTAAAGCTTGTCCACGATATGCAAACCTGTCAGTCAAATCAGCCGTGTCCTTATTAATAACTTATTATGCATAACTCCTTAAATTGTTCATGGAATCAAAATGGATTACAAATGGGTGAAACAATATGCATTCAGCTCTAAAAGCCATCCTGGAATTTTCAAATGATGGGATCTGAAATGTGAAAATTTGCTTTGCAGAGAGGGACTTCTTCAGGTTTTTGATAGAGCCTCTAGTGGACTCCAAAGGAGCTGAAAGGTCTGGAATGGAGGTTAACCTTTTAAAGATCCCCAACTTTTTGTGATTTGTATCTTGTGGCACATGAATATGTAACTGGACTGCCCTGTAAACCACAAAGATCAAGCTGATGTCAGAGTAAACGGCCTCAATGTGAATACAGTGAAAGATGTGCTGACTTAAACTTGCATTTTCTCCAAGAGCCAGCAAGAGGGTACTCCGAACTAGTACAGAAATGACTTTTGTCTACTCTTTTACAGAAGAAGATTATGTTAAAGTACTAATTTCTGTTTTATGAACGAACAGCTTAAAGTCAAACACATTGAAAGAGCTTCACCTTTGGCTCCAAACTGTGAACTAGTGATGGCTTGAGACAGTTCTTCACAGCTGAGTTCACCTGAGCCACGTCCCCTTCTTCTATACGGTCCAATTGTGAGCCAGGGTTGCTCTGTTTTCTTGGCTGGCATCATAACATATTCATGCCATCATCTGTTAATTTAAAATTACTCTAACACCAGGTTTATGTATTTGTATGCAAATCGTTTCCCGAGGAGACAAATGTCAGAGCCAGGCAGGCGGGGAAGAGAAATCTTTGTAAACAGATGCTGTTAGTGTCATTTCCACTTACATAAGATGTATATCTCAATTTCAGACAGAAAGGGATGTATCTGCACAGTTCACTGTTGCTACATCACCCATTGCTCTTTTCTCCCATTCCACCGGCCCGCTCGCTCTCAGCAGCCCACAAAACAAACCCAGGCCCCGTAAAATACACTCTGCGGGCCGGATGAAACTGTTGGCTCGGATCTGTGGCTCTCTGGAGCCTGACTTGACAGGCTGATGTGACTTGGAGGTTTGATGTGTTTGAGCGTATGTTGGAGGTCACATGACTGGTCTTGGATCTTCGTGGACATGCCCTCCTCCCTGAAACAGGCGGCTGCGCTTTCCGGGCCTCTGCTCGGACAACGAGGGAAGCCTGAGACTGTTCAGTCAGACCTTTTTTTAAAATTATTTTTCTGTTTTTGCTTTCCCCCCATCCATTCACCTCGCCTGACAGCTTGCAGTAACAGGACAGGATTGATGGAACATCGAGCCCCCAATGTGCTCTTCCTCAGCTCTTCCTCCTCCTCCTCCTCTCCTTCCCCTCTTGCTCTTTTTCCACTAGTCTCAGATTTATTCTCTTGTCAGAGGCTGACCAGAGTGCTCGGTGACGCGAGGAGCATGTCTGCCAAGGAGACCTGCTGCCTAGTGTCTGTGCATGTTGATGTGTGTGTATGTGTGTGTGTGTGTGAATTAATGTGAACCCAAGCGTGCCTGGATGTTTTTTACATGGTGTGTGCTCTGCGAACACCAGCTTGTATCAGTGTGTGAGGGAGGTGAGAGATGGAGCAGTTTGGATTTCAACAGAGCTGTTAAAATCTGCACTAATCTTTCTCTATGAGGCGTGTTTGTGCTCTTTAGATGTGTGTGTTGAAGTCTTATCTTTGTTGTGTGTCTCTGTGTGTGTGTGTATCACTCTCAGCTCATGTCACTGAGTTTGTCCAATTCCAAGTGCACATATCACTGTCTGAGTGTATAAATGTTAGCAGGTCAGAGGTGTGTGTTTGTGTGCTTTTGTATCCAAACTCTGTTGAAATTACTCTTATCAATGTGTGTGTGTGTGAGAGAAAGAGTGTGTGTGTGTGTGTGTGTGTGTATTTATTTGACAGCCCTCATTGCTCCCACTGGACTCATACAGCGTCTCCATGCTGTTGTGTTCTGCCCCCTTTCCCCCACCAGCTCTTTCCTCTTCAGCCGAGCATCTGTAAATCTGCAGACCACACGCCAACAGATGCCCCATAAACCCAGGCCTCTTCCCCTTTTTCCTCCCCCTTCTCTCCTCCCACCTCCTCCCTCCCCTCGTCTCTTTTGACCGAGAGTCCTTGAGCAGGACGTCCCTCGCCTCTGACGTCTTTACGACTTGTTTAGCCGCTAGCTGTTTGCCTCCACGATTATTTCTAATCTCTGTGCGGCCATAAACTGCCCTGCTTCGACCACGACGCCCCTCTGCCTGCACCATCATTAGAGGGGACGGAGCCTCGCTGCTGTAACACACTCATTCTTCAGACGGAGAAAGCCCGGCCACTTTTATGTCTTTTATGTCCCAAGATGGCCAGATATACAGTGACCGTAATGCACCCGCTTTTGTATGCTTTCTCCTCTCTGGGAAGCTCAAAGGTAGCTGTCAGCCAATCAGATTTAAGCCGCTATCACATTCCCTCATCACTTAAAGTGCTCTGTGTGTGACATGACTGGCAACAGTGCCCATTATGTGTTCTCTGCAAAAATGAGTTCCAGGTGTAGAATCAGTTCCCATGAAAATGCCATATAATCACTTCTGACTGATGCCTCTATCAGCGTCCAATCACAGGTCAGCAGGCTGGAAACACACAACCAGCTGCAGAGGCGGAATGGGGGGAAAAAACAACATCATTTTGTAGATTCTGCTCTTTGCTGAACCTCTCGTCTTCAGAGGCTTCTTGAAAAAGCAGCTCCATTCTGGTTCTGTGAGATAAGCTGGCTTAAATTTATGGATTTTCTTAAGCTTAATGAATTATTATATAAGCCTCTCTGTATCACCCTTAGGTCCCACTGTTGCAAGCACCACTGTACCCACAGAAGACCGGTCATCATGTGACAACTCGGAGTTTGGCTGCTGCCCTGATGGGAAGACAGCATCCAGCACTCCAGAGGGCGCCAACTGTCCCTGTAAGTCTAAATACCCCTTCATAAACTCAATATCACATCGTGTGAACACCTCAGAGTCTCCTGTTCCCACTTTTCCTCCTGTGAGCTGACACCACATATGAGAGACATATGAGAGACTGCAAAAATACCCAAAAATACTCAAAGATGACAAAGTAGCTTATAGACCAAACATTTTCACAAAACTTTCCTTGTTCTGTTTGAAGTATAAATTTTCTATACAGTTAACATTAAGAACGCTCCACAGCATGCTGGAATAAAAAGAAAAAGAGAGGTAGCCCATTGCTTAACAATATATTTCTGGTGTACTTAAATATAAATGATGCCTCAAAATCTTGGTTAAAGTTTAAATAAGATTTTGAGGCATTTAAATAAAGCTTCTGGCAGAACCCTAATTTGCAGCTAACACAAAGGTACCAGCTTTTCAGACAGTGCACCGTGCCTCTTTTGCTGTTTGTCTGTAAACGTGCTGTTACGCTTCAGAATTTTTATCTGAGAGCAAAGCGCTGGTAGTCAGAGCATGTTTTCTGTTTTGATCTGAGAGGAGGAGTGGCCTGCGTCTTTTGCATTTTGACAGGTAGGTACATCACAATAATGCCAGTGTCCTAGTGCAGCGCTCCATCATAAATTGTAATCTGTAGAACAGGATGAACATTTTAGGGAAGTTTATAAAATCCCCCTCAGACATAAATTGACGGCCAAAAAGGAGGACGCGTCCGGGCAAAAGAGGACATATGGTCACCGACAACATCTAGCATCTGAGTTAGCCTATAGTACATTAGCATGCACAACAGCACTTAGCCTGCAGGATGCTTATGGCCAAAACTGAACTTCATATATTTTGAAAATTTAAAAAAATTCTGATGGCAGGAGAAAACTTGCCTCAGATACTCACAACTAAGTCTTAACAATGTAGAAAATATGCCTATTTTCTTTCTTTCTGGAGTAGATCTGAAAAACATGTAACTCAAACTCAACTATATATGGAAAGATGTATTTATTATATTCATTAGATTTTTCCACAAGTTTCACTTTCTGACGTCCATCTTGCTTAGTGCTTCGTGTCTATTCCTGTCGACATGGCTGCATCAGTTAGCTTGCTCCCTGGTTGGCTATTATTGTTCCACTCTGTGTGACAGTCTCAAACTTTGCTTGATTATCCTGCAGTATGTTCCTCGTTAGACTCATCAACACGTAACTTTTCTTCCTTTAACACGATACAAACAGTAAAAACACAACTTGTTGAGTTACTGAAGTTATTGTTACAGCTTTTTCCCTCTGTTCCACGTCTTTACGCTAAACACAAGTAATCATGTCAAAGCTTTAACATCTTATAAAAGTGTAGCATAGTTAGATCTACACTTTATTTTGCTTAGCTGAGTTATTCCTGAAGGTTATCTGTATTTATTTGTGATTTTAAAAGCATTAATGCGGTAAAAAAAGCTTTTTTCCTCGTGACTGTGAGAGCCTCCAGTGTTATGAAGCCTCACTGTGTTTCATAATGTGTCAGAGTGAAGAGTTGGAATCACCAGTTAATAATCCATCATTATTTTATCAGTGCACACACGTCTTGAATGTGGTGGCACTGCGCAGATTGCATGCCTCTTTCTCTCCTCACTGATTTCCCCGTTCACAATTTATTGCCATAATTTGTTGATGCATTGAAAACCAACACTCTCTTTTTTCCGCTTTAATGTTTACTCCGGGAATAGTGATATTGTGCCATCTGTCTTAAACAACCACATGAACAGGTGGTATTTTTTTTTTCTACAGCGGTGCGTGCATGAATCACCACCCTCTTATGTAAATTATAAAAATGGCAGGTGGCAGGAAATAAAAAATCAGAAACAGTCAAACTTAAACTCTGACCTCGGTAATCCACGGCGATGAAATTTGCTCATCTGGACAGAATGACCCTGATAGAAGTCCTTTCCTGCCTGATCTGAAGTGAAGTTTCTCTTTCCTCCAGAATTTAAATGAAGTTTGCTTTGATGCAGCAGTCAGCATCAAAATTTAGCACCCCTGTGTGTCAGTTTGTAAACAACCATCCACACCTCTGTTCTCCCCTCTTGTTCCTGACTTTCTTCTTCATTTAATCTTTCTTTTCTCTCTTTATTTACCCTCCTTGCACACTCATTTTTCTCGTTATCAGTCACTGCCACTGTTTGGTATCTCCCTCTGGAGCTATATTTCACTCCTTTCTCTCCTTCAACTCAGTCAATCTCAATCCAGTCTTGCATCAGTTCATTTCTCTCTGGAGTTGAACGGGGAAGAGAGTGGAGAGACTAGCAGAGGCCGACGAGCGGCATTGTACCAATCAGTGCCTTCTGCCAGACTTGGTTCATAAAGATAAAGGGCTTCTTTCTCCCCTTTGCCTCCCTATCTCTCCTCTCCCTTCATCCCTCAGTAGAAATCTGCTCTCTATTTTGTCCCGGCGGTGTTAGTCTGACTGATTGTGAAAGGGGGATTCTCTCCGGCTCCCGTGGGAGCTCCAGGTCATGACATGAAAGAGCTGAGGCCACAAATTAGTGTGCGGAGTTGCATTTCTGCCATGTTGAAGGTCCCAAAGCCCTCTAATAAGCCAGCAGAGTTCACAGCCACACAATCCACAACATGATCTCAAGAAAAGTCAGATCTCCCTCGCGGTCCCCTCTCTTTCTTTATCTCCTCCTTTCCTCTTATCGGGCCAAACCTCTCCCATTTGCTTCTGTTTTATGGGCCGCCGTCACATCTGAATCGATGTGTGCTTCCCTGAGAAAGAACTGTAAAGACAAAGAGGGGGAGACAGGAAGAGCGTGAGCGAGGCGGGGAGCGTGACGGCAGGGGCTGCTGTCCTTTTCATGCAATTTTAACCAGGCTGTGTCAGTCACCGGTCCGGCGGCATTAAAGAGACAATTACGCCTATCTTTCACGATAATCATACAAGTGCTCTTCCCATTCTCCCTGGCGTTGCTCAGGCAGGGGCAGCCATGATTGATTTGGGCAATTTGTTCTGCTGATTACGAGCGGCACGGAAGTCTGGCATCAGCGCCTCACATTCTCCTCTGTTCTTCACCTCACACAAACACACACACTCACACACACACACACACACACCACTCTCAGCTTTATTTCAAGCTCTCTCCTCTCCTGGAGAAACCGATTCAAGAGTTGATAAATGTCGGACAACATAACCCCCAAGGTTGCACAGGGAGGCTTTCTCTTTGCTGAAGGAGGCACTTTTTAAGAGCGCCTGTGGGATGTTTCCTCTTAAATGTGTGTGTTGTTTCTTCTTTTTTCTGTGTGTGTGTCTAACTTGTTGTCTTTCTACCCAGCCCTCCATGCCTCGGCCAGCTTTTGGGACGAGTCTGGTAAAATTGGCCCATTTTTCCACCTTCCCTTCCCTCCCTCTTTGTCCCTCTCCTCCTTCTGTCATACCTCACAGTCCACCTCCTTCACACCACCACCTCCACCACCACGTCCTCCTTAACGGCCAAACTCCTGCCCTTTTAAACCCACACACAATCAGCAGAAAACTCACTAACCTCCCCCTGATCCAACACACACAAACACACGATCCATCACTAACACAGACCTGGCACAGCCCCGATCGAGCACTGTGTGAAGGCAGCGGGATGTGAGTGATAGAAGAAGACTTTTGAGCCACATCCTTCCACTGTAACATCTTCTTTCCTCTCTTGACAGCGACCATGAAGTTCAGCGGGTACCTGCACCTGGACCAGGTGGAGGGACAGGAGGTTTTCTACACCCCTGAGATGGAGGACCCCAAGTCGGAGCTGTTCGGAGAGACGGCTCGCAGCATCGAGGGCGCTGTGAGTCTCAGCAACAATCATTACTGCTAAACCTTTTTTTTTACTCACAGATGATTTTCTTATGTGCTCTTGTAACTTTACAGTCTCATGATTCTGATTGAATTAGTTTATCATGTAATCACAAGCCATATTCTGGTTTCTGAAGTGGCCCAAAGCTTTAATGATACATCGTAAACGCAGCTGACTCATCTGACTGGCTCCACCTTTGGACGCAGCAACTGCTACTCTGCAAATGTTACAGGCTCTCACTTTGAATTCTACATTTCCACTTGAATCTTCGTGTCAGGAGTGGAAAAGCTTCTGAGACAAGATTCAAAGCATCCTGAGACACTAAAACTCTCACCGAGAGCCAGACTAATCTAATTCTTTCAGCTCCTTCAGGCGGGCTCAGCGAGGCTTCATTGCAGGCTTTAACACCCCCTGAAGCTGCTGAGTAATATTCCTCCACGCTGGACTGCTGTGATATTTCTGCTTCGACGTCTGATGGAAAATAAGATTGCTGAAACATGTATGCACTTGTCAGAAAAGAACATCCGAATAAAACAACTGATGTTGGATTTTGGTCAGAGGAGAAATCTGATTGGAGACCTTCAGGAGGGAGCGAAGTGATGGGAGTCAAGTTTCTGATCCTGGGAGGAAATTCAGACATGCTCCTGTCAGGATTATTTTCAACAAAATCAAGAAAAGGAAATCTAAACATGTCTGGATGGGTTATATGGCTGAATAATCAGTTCTGATTGACTGATAGGATATTTATTACTCCCTGACCATGAACCAAGCAGCTCGTTTGAGACTAGAAAAACTTTTGACCCCCTACTGTGGGAAAACACTGACAGGCCAATCCAAAAACAGAAAGTTGAATTGAATTAATCTGATGCCACTGATACTGCTGTTACACTGCAAAGAAACTGAAATCTTATCAAGTGTTTTTGTCTTATTTTAAATACAAAAAAAGTGTCTTATTACACCTGATATGAGCCACATTTAACTGGTCAGTCTACAAAGATTTTCTGACTCAAGTTATTTAAAGACAAAAATGAGGTCTAAATAGCTTGCAATAACAAAGAAATCTGCCAATGGAACAAGAAAAACTTCTCTAAAAAAAATATGAAAACTAGAATAATGTCTTGATACAAGTAACTTTTCTCTTGTTCCATTGGCAGATTTTTTTGTACTTGTTACAATCGATTCCGACCTAATTCCTGTCTTTAAATAACTTGAATTTAGAACTTTTTTTCTGGAGTGGTCAGGTGAATGTGGCTCATATAAAGTCTTAAAAGACATTTTCTTCTGATCATGGGAGATAAACACTTGAAAAGGTTTCAACTTTTTGCAGTGTATCCTGGTTTTGTCGCCTCCGGGGTCTTGTGACAACAAAGAAATTGTGAAAACAGATAAAACATTTTTTTTTTGCATGGTGTTACATGAAATTTAACCTGTGTTTTTGTTCTTATTTTCACGACAATAGATGAAACATGCAGTTCTAAACATTTTTGGATTTTGGAAGGTATCTCACAACCCCCCTATGCATTTTTTGCAACCCTCCCAGAATGTCCAGACCTCCACTTTGGGAGCCACTACTCTGGATGAATGCACCAGCAGTCCCAAATTGAAACTACGATTAACAATGTTTACTGGAGTGCTGGACAGTGTTTTCATCCCATTTTTGAGGAATAAAAATGAGAGTTTCAGAGGTTACCTGAGCTTAAGGTGTGGTCAGAGATTCAGAGTTGTGGATGCATGATAATGTCATTATGTCTTATTTTGTGTATACTGTTGGTCAGTGGTTCAAAAAGGATAATGTCATTCAGGTTGTCCATTATCAGATGTTCACAGCCTCCACATTTTCCATTATTTTGTGAGAATGACTCAGATTTTTGCTTTTTTAATGCCCAATAATGGATGCTGGTGAAATTGAACAAAAACCATCAAAGTCTAACAGTTCTGTGCAGAATTTAACAGAAACTCATTTTTGATTCGTTTGCCCGGCTCCTCACAGAACCCAAACGCTTCATCTCAGCGCCATTAATTACGATTTTTCATATGTTTGTAAAACCAAGTCCCTATTTAAAGAATGAGTCTCGGCTCTTTTGAACGCTCACAGGAGCAGGCCCAGGCAGGCACTGAGCGCGTGCAGTAATCACCACCCCCCCTGGCGGACTCGCTCAGGTCACATTTCTCCTCTGAGGAGCTCAGACCTTTTAACAGACGTCTCTGTTGTTAAGCCAGGGACCCACTCCTCTGATGAAATGGGGACGCGTGTGTGTTTGTGTGTGTCTGTATACACAGTACACATCTACCAGCTGTTGAATCGGTGTCACATGCCCCCACTGGGACCTAATCTGCTACCTCGCTGCGGTGTGTGTGTGTGTGTGTGTCTCGTTAACACTCTTAGTCTGTGTGTCTCTGAAGCCTGGTGTGCCTCTTGACAGAAGCTACCTCCTGCTCTTCATCTTCCAACACACAGTGTGCAGGCTTCAGATATATTCAGGATTCACACACACACAGGACGTTTCTTTTGCTACGCAGCGACCTGTTAGAATCACCCAATGAGTGAGTTAGAGGAGAAGGAAACATCAGGAGGAGTTAAGGTCATAGGGGTGTTTAACCACTACAATAAGACAGCTTTGGAGGATTTTGTTTGTGACCTTTTACACCTCAACACTTAAATTAGAGACTTTTCCCTGAAGGGAAAATCTCCATCCTTCAGCCGAACAGAGCAAACAAAATCATCCGTATCAAAGACCAAATGGGAAGCTGTGCTTGAGTCCAACAAACAGCATGCGTTTCTGGTGACTAACATCTGAAAAGTGGGATTTTCATGTACAATGACTGGCTTTAGTGGGATACAGACTGTCCGTGTGGAGGAGCGCTGAGTGGAAACATTAAGAAGCCACTCAGACAATGCTTCAGTGAAGTGGGTTACCAGGCCCAGTGGCTCCTGTGAATTCAAACAGCAGTTGAAGTGCAGCAAAGGATTTTCCCGGTGTTTCCTGTGGCTTTAAAATGCATGAATCTTTGCTGACAAGAACAGAATCAAGCTGAAACACAGAGTTTCACGATAAAATATTTAGAGGTAAATCTGGCTGAAGGCAACAAAAGTCTCAGTGCTGTTCTCTCTGTGTTAGCTTAAGAAATATTCAAGTCCAACTTCCTCAGGGAGCTCTTCTGGCAGTTACAACTTGTCCGCAGCGATCAGGAGCACATGTCAGGGTACACCACGGCATTTATCTGAGCTACTCCCGAAAACTTGTCCCCATAATTAATGCCACGGCTGCAGCTAAATGTCAATTTGTACACCCACTCCAGAAACGTCTCCTTCCTCTGCAGCCCAATTTGAGAGGCAGTCTTTCTTCCTTGCAGATACAGTATGGTCTTCAGGAACTGGACTCTCTGTTATGATAGCTTGGAGCTCATTACCAGCCTCATTTATCATCTCTCTCTGTCTGTTCTCTCCTCCCACTCTCTCTTTGTCAGCTCAATGAGTTGTTCAGGAAGTCGGAGGTGCGTAAAGACTTTATGAGCGTTCGTGTCCGTACCCTGGCACCGAGCAATTCCATCCTCGCCTTTGTGGAGGCCCACTTCAAACCAGGTGAGAAATCTTTGAGGAGAGCAGAAGATGAAATAAAAAACGGATGTGGATGAGGATGAAGCATCACTGGAAATAGAGACATGCTGCACATGTGGTGGGAATTGGTCATGGTTAGCTCTCCTTTGTCTTTGGGCGAGAATGAAATCTCAAAAATGACTTACCAGACTAAAAAGAAATTGGGATTGGGAAGACCTAATTAGTTTTCATGCAGAATAAGCTTTCATATCAGCATTTTTTAAGCTGTTCACATTTTAAATCAGAACTCTTGGAATGTAAGAAGAAGAAGCTAAATTGGTTCTCTTAAGTCTGACTGCTAGCCCCCTCTCTTCCAGTGAAGTTTCCCCAAGTTTTCCCCTCTTTATTATTTATGCTTCTTTCACTCAGTTTGGTGCATCAGATCAGATATTAGCAATAGCAACAGCACACAGTTCCTATAAAATAAGATGTGATCAGGTGTAAATGAAGCATGCATGTATCAGTGTTTTAGAATCACCTGCAGTCTGTTGGGTAAACTCTGAAAGGCATCATAATTTCACCTCAGTTGGTGTTCACCTTGTCCTACTTTGCCACCTGTTCCTATCATAACCCCTGCTGTAGGTTGTGCACGAGTGAAGCTATTTATCAACGAGGTACGTGTAGATGCCTGCATGGATTTCTTTTTTTAACTCACCCAACATTAAAGTTTAAACTGGTGAAGTTAGAAGACCCCGGGACTGATATATCTGCTATTGACTTGTCAGATGTGTG
Organism: Halichoeres trimaculatus; assembly: GCF_033239565.1. NCBI lineage: Eukaryota > Metazoa > Chordata > Actinopteri > Labriformes > Labridae > Halichoeres > Halichoeres trimaculatus. Next base: position 27,561,449 of record NW_027437189.1, read on the forward strand.
TATACCTGGATCTGCAAAGTGAATACCTGTGAAGTTTTCAGATTGGTGTGCTGAAGGGAAGCTTTTCTGATGACAGGCAGAGCTAACCCACACATTTTAAATCAAAATATACCACACAACCAAAGGAGATTCAAGACAACTACATTTACATGTTAATGTCTTTTTTAAACTATCTTTTTCCTCACATAAAAAAATAAATAAATAAAAAATAGATAAATACATTTTAAAAAAGTTAGATTTCTGACTTGTTTTTCTTAGAATTGTGACTTTTTTTACTCAGAAAAAAATAGTAATAGAAAAAATAATTGGACATTTTTTTGTTTTGTTTTTTCCTGGTGACCCTAATCCCCTTTTTTTTCACTTTTCTTTTCTTAATTTTTAGACACATTTTTTTCTTGGTTTGATCTGGTAGTTACAGTGAATAGCAGTGGTATTTTGACTGCAGGAACTTTCTCATGATCTAGGAATCTTTTTGAGGAACTTTGTTCATTTCAACAGCAAGGAACCAGGGTCTAACTTTACATCTGGGATAGTTGACCCCTTGAATAATGCCTACTGGGTGAGGACAGGAAGTCCTCCTCTGTCCATGTCAGGGGTCAGGGTAAGGTACCAGGGTCGAGAGGTTCTTTATCTTCTACCCTCCTGGAACCATCTGTCACTGAGTCACCTCTGGACTCAGCTTTGAGAGGAACATTTATTTTACCAAGAAGAGGAACCGTGCATTCTCACAAAGGTTAACATTAAATGATTTTAAGTTGTATTTCTACAGAAAGAAAATCTGTCCTGTATTCAGGTCAATACGTTAATTATACCAGAATGAAACCATCCAGAGCGATCCTACAAACGTGTAGAGTATTGGAGCTGTTTCAGAATAGCCATGGTTCAGTACTAATTCTTCTCCTTGAGCCAGAAGTGACCTGCTTCACACACGTGCCAAAGACCATCATTGTTCCTGTTGCTGTTCTGAGACGGATTAAGGTTAAAAACTGCCAAACATCTCGAATAATAAATTAAATCTGAAGAACTGTGCGGCCTTGGCAGAGCTTTGTTCTCTTTGAGTGCTTTCTATTTATTTCTGTTTGGCCCATTATATTTGGAAGCACTAAATGTTTTTCCTCATTATTTGTTGTCTTTAATTTTCTTCTCAATGCCAGTTTAATCACTCGCCTGCAACAGTTTGGCACAAACACACACACAACATCGTAAAAAGTTTTGTTTACCTCAACTTGCACGAGCTTCTGTGATTCATAAGAGACAGGAAAGGTTTTCTACAGGAGAGTCGAGGTGAGGTCGTCGATTTATACGTTTGGTGACAATAGAAGAAATACATAAAGTAATGAAGCTGCTGCTGCTGCTCTCAGGTTGACTGACAGCTTTAATTGTTTGCAGTAAAAAAATAAATAAATCACCACAGGAGGTAACTTTTTTTCATAACTCCATTTACGGTTCCCTAACGGTACTTTTCACAGGTCTGTTCTGTCAATCATGATAACTTTCATCCATTTTCCATCACTTAGTTAAGTCTCATTGTAGGAATACAGCTCTGAATTACGCAGCTCATACCTCGACTGGGTCTTTAAACTCCTTTTGTCCTCTTACGTTTTTATGAGCATTGTATAGCGCCTTTATACTCTTCATACGGGGCGAGGGATGCCGTTAAGCGCTGCTCCTCCATGGCCAGTAAGGTGAACATCTGCGCGACGCGTTATGAGAACAGTTCATCTGGAAAAAAGCCGGACAAGCGGCTGGAGGACAAGTGCCCCATGGAGACCCTCCACATGTCACACGCCGGCCTTTCTGATATATTCACAGAGCTGAAACAGAGGCTTGAATCCTGTTTCTGCTCTCGAGTGCTCTTTAGAGGTCTCATTCTGAGTGGTCGTACCTCTTGTTTATTGCAGACACAAAATACACAGTGGAGGACATGGAAGGAGCGCTGCTCAAACAGCTGAAGGCCTCCAAAGACACCAGCATCGCCGTGAAGAAGCCAGAGGACGAGAACATCCGCTTCACCAATTATGGTAATACAATGTAGACAGTATAGGGTGGGTGGAGCAGGAGTGAGGAGGAGGAATGGGATGAAAGAGGTTGTGTTTTATTCAACCATGAGCTTCTACGTTTAACAGCTCTTCATGGGAAATGTCTTTTCTTCTTCTAATTCTCATTGTTCTTGACAGGCTTGTCCTCAAACCCCATCTTCACCACCACAACCACGACCACCACAGCCTCCGTCACCACAGCAGCTCCCACCACAGAAGCTCCCACCACCACCAGGCCTCCCCCAACCACCGCCTACTTCACCCGCCGGCCTTACAACGGCAGACGAACCACCACCGCCTCACCGCCCACTACACCCCGACCTATCACCGCAAAACCTGAAGCCGTGAAAACAACACCGCCGCCTCCGGCCACCACCACCTCCCACATCAGGGGCAGGCTGCACCACAAGGGCCAGAAGCCATGCAGCTCCCACCCCTGCCTCCACGGGGGCACCTGTGAGGACGATGGCGGCGACTTCAGCTGCAAGTGTCCCGCAGGGCGAGGAGGGGCGGTGTGTGAAAAGGGTAAGCTGGATCAATCTCTCCTCTTTGTGTATCCTGTTGTATCACTCTATAAGTTTCATTATAAGAGCTTATTTAAAACGCATAACAGAAAATGAGCCAGAACAGACTTTCCCTGTAATTATTGTTATTATTACAATTAGCAATTTCAAAGCAACGACCACAGACTGAAATTAACAGTGATTTTACAGCATCTCAGAGGGCTTTAGGCACTTTACTACTCTTTGTGTCAATCATGCTTTAAAGTGCTCTTTAATCACTGCTTACTGCATCCTCAAGTGCTCCAATATATTTATGAGAGAGAGAAAAAGAATCACCATATAATAAAGAAATGAAGCATTCAATGTATGTTTCTTAAAAGGCCGTTAAGCTGAGGTTTCATCTAATTGTAGAGGCTGCGGAGTTACTCATAAAGTAGCAGACTGTTGAAATAGACGCCATAAGCTAAAACATTTAGAGCTGAAGTTTGATACAGTTTGGCCCCCCTTAAGATTCACACATTATCCACATGAGGTGAATAATCATAAAGCCAGCAGTTTTTCTAGATTCAGACCAAAATAAAAGGGACATGAGCAGTCGTCTATTCTGATTTTCCTCTAGATACAGAGTGAGTATGCAGCCTCTCAGTGTGGTCCAGGACTCATACAAACCACCTCTAAAGGTGGCCTGAGAGATAGGATCTTAATGTGTTCTCAAAGCATCTGGGGCGGATTTACACCAGGATGCTATTTTGATCAGATCTCTGAGGACCAAGCGGAAACCTCTGCAGTTAAAGAACGAAGCCAGTGTGGAGGTGCAATAAGCCGCTGCTCCTCCAGTGTCCTCTGAAGGCTGGCTCTAAAAACAAAGGAATACTCATCAGAGATCACATAAAGATTATGATTTCTTAAAGCACAGTTAGGTATGTTTACAGCATATTAGAGACAACTTTCTGTGAAGCCCGGTTTGATTATTTTTGTTCAGACCCAGCTCATGAAAAAAGGAGGCAACATGAGCTAGTTAAAATAAATTTACTCCAAAAGAAAGGCAAGATTGTGAACAACACTTATGAGGGCTACTGAGTGCTGTAAAAAAAAAAAAGGAACAATTAGTTTTGCAGTTTTTGTGAAAGTCCGACAACAAGTAATGCACAGTGGACTCGGTTGTGAACAGCTCACAGGGAACCTTAAAAGCTCTGCACGGCACCTCCTCTTCTGATTGGCTGTTACAGTGGAGCTAGTACACCACTCCAGTTTCCTCGTCTGCCAATGATGGCGCTCGACACGTACAGTCATGCAAGATACACACCCACACACAGAGAGCACTGCAACTAGTAAAGATAAGCTTTAGATTGGGGGGTGCAGCTTCACCTTTATAAAATTATAAAATCATCATTGAACTGTATTTACCATAACACAGAGCCACCATATGGAGAATTAGATCATTTTTCTGATAAAAAAGGAACTTTGAAAATGATGGGCTGGCCCCTTCAAGTCGAGACCTTGCAGATTTGGTTGAGTTGCGAAATAAAGTGGACAGATCTGTTGTACATTAAGAAGAAAACCTTTGGTTTGACTTGCAGAAGGAAAGACATATATCGACACTATGCCAGAGAAACACACTGCTGTAACTTCTGCAAAAGGTAGAAAAAACAAATATTAAAAGTACAAGCAGATAAAAACAGTAGGACTCACCTCATCTGATATTTGCCGTGCTCAGAGTAACCATCTGCATGTTTCATGATCAAGACTTGGAGGCAAAAAGGTCAAAACTTTCAGACAACAATCCAATTCCAACAATTTTGGCCACAGATCAATAAAGACAGAGAGTTACTCGTAAATAGATGTAAGTGAGGGTGTGTAGCTGTAGCATGTGGCATAGTTCCTCAGTTAGCCAAATGTAACTTGAAGTCAGCTTTTTCTAACATGGCCACCACTAGGATGAGGCAATCAACAGTCACGAGCATCTATTTGGTGACTGGCTGGGCTAGCAAGCAGCAGGAGCGTCTGCCTCCACATGTATGCCGGTGTTTCTGTGACACAGGACTGAAGCCTGACAAAAAAATCGTGATTTTTTGTGAGATGCAGTTTGTAATACACATTCAATTTTTTTAGATGAAGTAACAAATATTCACAGCTTGAAAAGTCATGAGCACCATCTTTGGGCTCAGGAACTCCTCAGGTGACTTCACTGAGACTACATCAGCTCCAAAGAGAGTTCAGGTTTCAGAAGTGGGTGTTAAACTTCAGAACTATCAGTCTGAGGTGTTGATTGAGTCAGACGCAGCATGTACCCTCTGCCACTGATCTTCAAACTCATCTCTGACTCAGACAGTTTCAGCACCTCAGAAGCAAGCAACTGCTGAGTAGTTCACCAAAAACTCCAATTATCACCACGGAGAAAATCTAAAATCAGGGAGAAGTTCTCGCAATGTACAACGCCTTTGTTTCCTCCCTCTTACCCTACTTTGGGATTTTGGGGGGATGAGGAGCAACCTCACGCAGCTGCATCTTAAGATAATTGACAGTAATTGCTTTGATGGGGATTAGCTGCTGAGAATCAGTGTGTATCTTTCAGTTAGAGTGGCTAAATGAAACACACACAAGCTACACACCAGCCTCCCCCAGATCAATCAAGTCATTAGACAAGAGGCAGCTCATCAGCTGCCATTCTCCTCCGAGAGACGGACGGAAAGACAGATGGACGGAGAGGAAGAGAGCCCGGGGGAGAAAATGGATGATAATAATCATAATTGTCTTGTGGCGGAAAAACAAAGGTTTTCCTGTGTGTGTGTGTGTGTGTGTGTGTGTGTGTGTTGTGAGCAGGGGCGCATGAATGTGTGTGACATGAGGGTGGGTCTGTTCCCTTTGATAAATTCATCAGAAAAACATCAGTCCTGAAACAAACTGACAGAAAGGCTCATTTCTCTGTCATCAGGAGCCAGTGACACACCACCTCCGCTCACACTTAATCATGCACATTAAAGCTCCATTCTGCTGTAATAAAGGGAAGTCATGTCGTAATGGCAGGGTTGGTGTTGTCTGAATTCCTCCACAGTGATACATTACTTCATCCCGTCATTCGGCGGACAGTCATACCTGGCCTTCCAAACAATGAGCGCCTATCACACCGTCCGCATCGCCATGGAGTTCAGAGCCTCAGAGATGACCGGCATCCTGCTCTACAACGGCCAAGAAGGCAAGAAGGACTTCATCTCTCTGGCTCTGGTCAACGGCAAAGTCGAGCTCAAGTAAGTGCGATCAGATTCAAGGAGCGCAGCGACCTTTTCTGCTGCTGAATTTTCTGCTTTTGCCTGATTACGTTTGAAGAAACTGAAACGAGCCCTTCAGGGAAACACGGTCACTGCAGCAGAGGATGTAGATAAGAATGAAACAAACACGGAGCAGTGAAGATAATGAGGCAAATAATTACAGCAAGGAAACATGTTTCAAACACCACGGCTAGGAAATAAATAAAACCACAGAAGCTTTCTGACAGATTTGCAGGTTGGAGCGATGAAGAGAAGCTCTCAGAAATGTGTTCAAACTTGTAAAGAGGCTGTGAGCACGATGACGTCTGCAGATGGTGGGAACATATGGACGGAAATATGTGTAGCATGTCCAAATTTAGCATTTCAGAAGCAGTTCTAGTGTCACACAATTGGGTTTATGTGTATAAATGTGGTATTAACAGATGGAGGATGTGACGTACGTAGAGGAGAAAAGAGTAAAGTTTGTTTATTAGGGCATATATTTAGTGTGGTTTGTCTGCAGACCCTGAGACAAGTTCAAACACAAAGTGTTTTTAAGGCTTATACCACTTTCTAACTTGGATGTGTGAGTGTAAATAAAAGTTGAATCAGAACTGTTGGACTTTAACTGTTTTACTGACTGAAACTTAAAGAAACACTTAGTATTCATCTCCTCGCCCACAGTGGAATTGTATGAATAAAAAATAATCTGGGGAAAGGCTGCATCTTCAGAACAAACTTGAAAACACTAATTAGAGATTCTGCAGAGCATCTTTTTTGTGGTTTGGACCTATTATTTCAAGCACCACTGGCGATTCTAATCTCTAGAGTCTTGCGTTTTACTCTAACCTTTTGCAACCTGTTCAGTTCCTAGAAACCTGGCCAGGTTATATTTCTCTATTCAGAGGGAAATCAATAGCAAACTAAAGGAGATCATTAGTCACTTTGGCTTTCAAATGGGGCTCTGCCTCAGCTCCAGAAATACAGCTGTGAGATTACCACCCACAGCTCTGCAAATCCTCGACGTGGGGAGAAGAACTAATTATTTGTGGCAGATAATTGCTCACAGGTTGTGCTAATGCTACCATATGTGTGGGTGCACATACGCAGCAGCGTCTTTCTGTGACGGTGTGGCCTTTTTGCAACAAAAACTCATTAGATAAAAGCTTTAATTAAAAGGGGGTGTGAAAGACATTTTTTAAAGGAGGAACTGCCTCGTTCCAGGCACGTGGTTCAGAGTCCCAGATGGGAAGTCCTGTACCTTCATTCTTTCATCCATCTCTGTCTTGTTGAGCAATGTGAGCAGTTTTTTTATCTCATTAGGCTGTGTTAAATTAAATATGTGAAGTAAATAACCTCCCTGAGTCGTGTAAACTCATTAGAGGTGAGATACAGTGGAAGGACTGTTTGGTAACATCCAACATTTTCTCTTCTCAGGTTCAACACAGGTTCAGGAACAGGCACGGTGGTCAGCAAAGTGGAGATCACTCAGGGCCGCTGGCATCAGCTGGTGGTGACGCGCAACCGACGCAACGCCATGCTGAGCGTGGACAACGAGCCGCACATCGAGGGAGAGAGTCCACGCGGCACAGACGGCCTCAACCTCGACACTAATCTGTTCATTGGAGGAGTGCTTGAAGACATGAGGACAGAGTAAGAAACAGAAAATCAGCGTAACATTCTCTTCATGATACTTTTATTTCTTGCTTCACATCCAGGACTTGTGTCAAGTTTCCCATTTTTGTCTGTTTTGAAGTCTGATTCGCTCTGAATGCTTGGCTTGTCAACTGTGTTAAAGAAACCAGCAAAATATCAACACAACGCTTTCCTCCACACCCTAGTTATAAATGAAAGATTTGACTTCAGATGTAGTTATTTTAAAAGAGAGAGATAAACCAGGAGAGCCAAAAGGTTAAAACCAAGCGGCAAACTTCTGGTGTAAGAATACGAGACAATGCTGAAGCGCTAAAATCTGCTGTTTCTCTCGTGTCAGCTTAAAGCTGGCTCCAGAAGTACCGGGAGTCACATCCACACCAAGCTAAAAAAATGTTTTCAAAGCCGAAATTAACCTATTTTTTCGAGCTTGGCAGTTCAGAGGATGTGAAGATTGTGAGCTTGCCCAATCAGAGGCACAGCTCAGGTCATGTGACTAACATGTGCCCTATAGCTGTACACAAAGCCCTTGCCACTGCTAATATGGCTGGCGTGCTTAATTTTCTCTTTCACAAACAGAGGGTTGACGTTGGGCAGACTACGTCCATGTTTCACACAGTCTATGGTTAAAACCAAAGCGTCTACCTGAGGACACGGCTGCTTGTGGCTCACCTGAAACCACATTACTTGACTCAAAATTCAGACCTCACACTTAATCCTTTCTTTTACTTATAGTACATGTTGAAAGTTGAAGCAGATGATGAAACAGTCTCTGGTTTTGGTATCATTAGGAATTAGTTTGCTTTAGGAAAATGAGACCTGAAAACAAGCATAAAAAAAGAGGCAGAGACCAGTCAAAAAGTTTCAGAGCATCTCTGCCAGAAGGCAAACTTTGAGGCAACGTACTGTCACTGAACAGCACATCGGGCCAGATTAGGCAGAACTCTGTTGGGAAAAAATCAAGGCTCTTCAAACAGATGAAACAAACATGCAGACAGGTGTTTAAGACAGGTAGCCAAATCCGCCTTCAGGCTCTCATCATGGATTTGATATTGTGCTTAAAAGCCAGAGTCCCAAAATAGAAGTGCAGGTGTTCAAATCAGCACAAACTAACTCACCCAATTAATGTGTGGCATGAAGGAGCCACCTGAAGTCTGACGTGGTCACCAAACTTCCTCCGCTTGAAGAAAAGTATCTCAAGCAGAAATGAGCATTAGAAGATTAAATCACAGGCTTCAAACTCAAACGTCTCCTCTCTTTAACTTCCTTCTTCAGTGTGCGGGAGAGAACCGGGGTGTCCACCGGCCTGGTCGGCTGCATCCGCATGCTGGATGTCAACAACCGGATGCTGAACCTGCAGGAGAGCGGCGGCGACAGTCTGTACGGCAGCGGCGTTGGTGAATGCGGAAACAACCCCTGCCAGCCGAATCCTTGCAAGAACGGCGCTGCGTGCCAGGTGAAGGAGGCTGAGATGTTCCACTGCAAGTGCAGCAAAGGATTCTGGGGTAAGATGCTTCAGTGATGCAGCTCAGCAGTGTGTCTAATTGTCATTTTGGGATCCCTGCATAGAGAGGTTTATTCCAGTGAGGAGAAAATATTTAAATTTGAATTTTGCTGACTTTCCTAACGCGCAGCCATTAAAACTAAGTTTATATCTCTTCTTCGCCTTCTCTTTTGGGATTCTCTGCGGTCATGACTTTCTCACAAATCCTAAGTAAGCTTGACAGCCTAATTTGACTGTGTAACTTCTGCCCCCAGCAGGAGCTCTGAAAGTCATTCTGTAAACACCAGCAGCATCAAATCTGTGTGTCCGACACTGAAATGAGAGATTAAATGTTGACACGTCAAAGAAAACATGAAAACTTCCAGTTAACGGCCTATCCCTTCCTCCACATCCTCCCTCCTCTGTTTCTCTCCCTGCAGCTCAAACCAACTAACAAGCAAGTCGGAGAGATATAGTTAAGAGCAGACGCCATCAGGGCCCAGCCAAGCGTGCCCCTCGCTGGTTGTGCTGCTGCAGAAAGTTTCACACCAGAACTAAATTAATTGTCAGAGATAACTTTTATGCTTGAATAGTAAAGGGTTTTACTCTCACATCAGGGCAGCTCAGCGGTTAGGGAAACACCTTTGAGCTGAGTTTTAAAAAGCTCTTTTCTTTGAATTCAAAATGTGGATCAATAAAGTATCGCATTACAATATTATTGCCTTTTATAGAGGAGTTGCTTTTATGGTTTGTTGTTATTGAGCAGCCTGAGAAGACGCAGAAAGAACATTACTCTAAGGAAACATCGCTGCCATCAAAGTCGTGTTGGCAACACGGCGCTAAATGAATGGTGATAATGAGAATTGGAGCGTTGCCTGCAGACTTGCGTTCGAGTTAATTTTGTCATCATGTCAGTATAAAAAGTTGCCAAGACTGCCGGTCACGATAGGAGGGACGGGTCACGGAAAAAGAAGGGAAGAGGATAAATAGGTGGTGAGATTTGTAGCCAGAGAGAAGACACGTCAGGACAGCCTGATGAACGGGAGCAGAGAGTGAGTGTTAACGCCAAAGAGACGGGAGAGGGGAGCCATGTGATAAAAAGAGCTGTGGTAGGGAAGGAGTCAGAGCGAGGGATAAAAGCGAGCTTCCAAAAAGCACGAGTGAGGAAAAACGGGGCAGCCCTGTGAGCTCAGCGGGGACGAGGTTCATTAAAGCGCTGGGCTCACCACAGGCTCTGACTGCTGAAGTAATGACGGGTGAATTCAGATGGGCTGTGGCAGAGGGCAAAACCATCATCCAGCCGGCGCTGCCGAGCCTTTCCCACAGTCAACGCTGGCCCAGAAACATGTCCGCATGGTGGGGAGGCTCTGCGCTGTTTAATCTGAATGTGTAATATTTCCAAATCCTATTAGAAAATGACCTCTATTAGAGAGGAAATCCTCATCCCGACTCCTCTTTCCACTCTCCCCCTCCTCACTGTCTCCATTATAGACAAAGAAAAAGTGGTTAGATGGTTTTCTGATGGTGGATTTATGTCTGTGCTCAGGTCCAACCTGTGCTGATGTCCACGACCCATGCGAGCCCAACAGGTGCCATCCATCCTCTGAGTGCCAGCCACAGCCCGAAGGAGGCTACAAATGCGAGTGTCCAATGGGACGGGAAGGCAAGCACTGCGAGAAAGGTAACATAACACTATTTATGACCTAACTGCTAAAAAGGGGCTTCTGACAGGTCAGTTACAACACTCGGAGGAAACTGATCACTGTGAGGTTTCCTTTTCTGAACAAAGCAGCTGAGATGAAAGAAGTCCAGTGAATTCAACGTCTAATTCCTGTAACAAAACAGAGTCAAACAGCATATTTGCAGGCATAAAAGATCAAACCCAAAGGGATCTTAGCTGTGGCAGCTTTGAAAGAGGTCATTATAAAGGAAAGCGTCAACAAACTTTTGCAGAATTTTTGAAGTGGAAACTTTAAAGTGGTCTTTATTCTTGTATTCACCTCCACATCATCTCATTTGACTCTCAGTGGATATATGTGTGGTTTAATGGGACTAAGAAGAGATAAGTAGACTGATTGTAAGCAGGCTCTCAGTTACTCCTGGAGCAGTTCAAGCTAACATCTCAAGGACAGCTTTTTGAGGGGAGGAAATAAAATCTCTTTAAATCAATGAAATTCTTTCCAAATCAATTTTTAAATGAACTTTTTATAATAATGATGATGTGCAGTGTTGAAGCTTTTACTGCAGACAGGTGAGGCAGAGCTTGCATCACCCTCTGAGTGTTTCCTCTGTTATCCTTTGTGTTTAAACTCGTCTCTCATGCCTCAGTTACCCCCTCCAGCTCATGTCAAAGAGCAGCAGCCTGGTCAGGAGTCGGTAAAGTGGCGTTCTTTTCAATTTTTGCCTCTTTTCCTCCTCGTTCTCTCCACACGGTGATGTTTCCACCCAGACTGAATCGAAAAGGAGATCAAACAGAGGCAGAGGCGGGGAGGGGGGTTGAGCCTTCAGGGTGGGAGAGGGTGGGAGGGTTTCTGAACTGAGGTAGATGATTGGCCCCGCCGGGCCATTCACAACATTGACTCGGCTGCGCTTGTTAGCGGGTAAGCGGCAGTGAAGCCGCAGCCCCCCTCCTCTTCCTCCCCTCCCTCTGTGCCTGTCCGCCCACAGGTGTTGTGTTCAAACATTGTTGTTGCTCGATATGGCAGAACCGGGCTGCAGCTGGGGAAAAGACCAGAGCACGCCTCGCATGCTTTTGAAGTTCATCATTAGCACTTTTGCTGGTGTCACAATGTGAAGTTTACCCGTGTTTTTCCCTTCCTGGCTTTGTGGATGTTGTCAAGATTGTTTGGCTCACTGACGTCAACTTGTGAACCATGAATGAAAGAGCATATACTATCAGGCAGACTCCTAACAAAAGGAAACAAGCGTCCTTACATCCGGAGGAATTTAGAAAACCCAGATGGGGAAAGCCTCCTTTCAGAGCCCTGAGTCCCTGTTAGCAGGTGACTGAAATAAATTGAGGTGAACCAAAATCAATGCCGTGTGAGCGAGAGCGTCTCCCATTCCAAAAGGCTATTTTTTCTCAGGAATCAATGAGATGACTAATCGCATCAGTCCTCTCTGCCTGCTGTGATTAATGGGAGCGTCAGTCAGCCCGAGTGTCAGCCCCAGACAGGAGCTCGGTGATACGGCGGCAGTCAGGCGGACGCGCCCTCAGAGGGCTGCGCTGAGAACGGTTAAAAAAGACAGGTACCTCACTCATTAGGGCTCCAAGGCGAATTAGTGCTAATTTTAAGAGTGTGTAACCTTTGTGTGTGTGTGCACTGGGTTGAGGTATGGTCTCTGTTTCAGTTCAGCTACAACAAGGTTTGTCAATGCAGCTCACTACTGCCATCAAGGGCTTTCCTCAAGGGTGTTTCAGTCGTATTGAATGGCATACCTCTCCGTCTCCCTCTGTGCTCTGTGATCGTGTAAATCATTACAATTTAGTGATGAAAGCAGGATCTCTTGAACTCAGACAGTCCTTGAAAAACTAACTGCAGGGGGAGCTTCAAAATGTTCAACATTCAGTCCCTGAGCAACATGTGCGGGAGTGGGAGAGGAAGACAGTTTCTGTGTGAATCACTCACCGTTTCCACACAGCGGCTATTTTCCCTCTGATGTCAGGATCCAATAGGAAGCAGAAATGCCATTTTAACACCAAGTCACTGTTTTCAGCTTTGAAAAGTGACACAGATTATGAGGCAAATTATTTTTGTTTCGTAACTTTACACTTGTTCAGTTGAAGAGATCATGAACAGTGAATATAAGAGGGATGACTGGACATATTTTAGATTAAAGCAATGTGTTTAAAAGCCCATCAGCTAAGATTAGCATTCAGCAACTTCACATCTCACATCAAAATGTGATCGCACTGCAAAAAACTGAAATCTTACCAAGTGTCTTTGTCTAATTTTCAGTAGAAAATTTCTTCTTGGACTTAATATGAGCCACATTCACCAAATCAGTCCAGAAAAATGTCTCATTTCAGGTTATTTAAAGACAAAAATGAGGTCTGAATTGTTTGTAAAAGTAAAAAAAAAAATCTGCTAATGGAATAAGAGAAAAGTTACTTGTTTTAAAGCATTATTCTAGTTTTAAGCTAATTTTTCTTTTTCCATTGGCAGATTTTCTTTTTTACTTGTTACAAGCAATTCAGACCTCATTTTAGTTTTTAATTAACTTTAAACAAGACATTTTTCCAGACTGACCAGTTGACTGTGGCCCATATCAAGTAAAACAAGAAAACCTCACTTTAAATAAGACAAAAACACTTGCTAAGATTTCAGGTTTTTGCAGTGTGTCTCATTAGGTTTTTTAAGCTCAATGCTTCTGTAAAGAGTTTACAGCTCATGATGAAACAGGCTGAAGTTGATCATGATGCTTGTTATCAATCAGATAGGAGTTGTATCAAAAGAACAGGACTTTTTCTGATGGGCTCGTCACATGGGGGTCTGGTAAGGATAGAAGGACTCCTCAGTTTGGACCACTCCGTCTGTGTCTGTGAAGTTTTAGCCGTGGATAACTTTGAGAGTTCAACTTGAAAAAACATTTCTCATTGGTCAGGCTCGACTCGTCATGAAGGTTTATCCCGGTCACTCAGCTCATCCCACTGTCTGGACGTCTGGAGGCGTATTGATCACAGTGCTTTCATTTGGAACATGGGGCGAATGGAGGAAAGTCTTCAGTGCACACTTCTAAGAAACCCCACTCGGAGCAGCTCCTTAAGAGTTCACATTAGTGCACCAATCCTTGTTGTGTGCAGAAGACTATTTTCCTCTCTCCTCCGTGGTGCGTGTCATCATCATTAGCAGTCTCCTGCACAATAGCTAATTAGCTTTCTCATCTCCGTCTGCCTTTCCCCATCCTGACTCAACTCAGCTAATCCCAGCCAATTACCAATAAAAGCTTTCTTGCCAGCTACGTAGGTTTGTGTGTGTGTGTGCGTGAACGTGTAGCATCGCAAATGCCTCTGAATGACGGTAGTTTGAGGAAACAACACCAGAAACACGCACCCTGGGGTGACAGTTGAATGATTTTTAATGTCAAACCACTTGTTAGAGGATGGCACGGTGCCTGTCCTAATCGCTCCAGACCGCCAGACGTAGACCCATCGCAGAGACAGGAATTTGTGAAAACGGCCTGCCAAAGTGGAGCGGCTGCATTATTTCATGGGTCCCTGCCGTGGTGTTAAACTCCATGTGTCTCCAAAGGTTCTTTGTTACTCTGTGGCAGGCTGTGTAATCACTCTGACATAAGGGGTTTTGATTTTTTTTGTTTGAATGTCTGTCAAGAAAGAGTCTTAATCCCAAAGGCTATAAAAACACAAATCCACGTCTTTCCATATTGCTGACAGGTCGCTCACAGATGCACTGACTATCCCTGAATTATAATTCTGTCAGCAACAAAACGAGACCTGAGGATGAATACAGAGCTTTTGTTTCCACAGTGGCTGAGAGGAGAGGGGCTTACATGCCGTTATTCGATGGAGACTCTTACCTGGAGCTGAAGGGGCTCCATCTGTACGGGCATGACCTGCGGTAAGTCTCTGCATGAAACCCAAACAGCCAAGACTTATGCATGTATTACCAAACACAGGATATCATGTAGTTTTCACTGGCTGAGCTTGTTCTGGGCCTTAGGCAGATCTGCCGTCTGGGAGCCTGAACTGAATATCAATGAGCATTGCAGGTTTCACTTTATCTTGGTTAACTTGTGGAATATTTCTCCCTTATTTTCAGTCCTACAAATAAAACCACAGACAAGTCTTATCCTTTCTGAGTACAGGAGTGTTTCTCTGACTCATGCGTGTCTGTTTTCTGTTTTTTTTCTCAGTCAAAAGCTCAGCATGACCGTGATCCTCATGGCCAACGACTCCAACGGTTTGGTCTTCTACAACGGACAAAAATCAGACGGCAAAGGAGACTTCATCTCTCTGTCCCTCAATGAACGGATCCTGGAGTTCCGCTACGACCTTGGAAAGGGACCAGCTACCATCAGGTAAAGAGCGCAAGAATGAATAATACACAGAAACTGCCGACCTACAAAGAGAAAGGAAGCATGTTTTCTGTCAGTCCAAACAACAATTACAGAGTCCACAAATACGTTCAAGGTCAGGAATAGAGTCTGTGATAAGACTGAGAGCACATACAGTTCAATACAGTACAGTCAGTTTACAGTTTGAAGAGTTTCTTCTCAGTGTACTCAAGAAAAGCTGCCTCAGTCTCTGGAAACCCAGGGTGAGTGTTTGATAGTGAGCCCCAAATATCTCTTAGGTAAAGGCAGAAACCATGTTACTCAGCTGCTTTTCAAAGCAGAGAAGAAAACCTGATTTCCTGTCACTTCACATCACTCTTTTTGCCATGACCACACCAAACCTCAGGGACTGTTGAAGAGAAGAAGGAAAGGTACACAAAGCAGTCGGAGCAGCCCAGATGAAAGAGACTGTCAGGGAATAACCTGAACAGGTTTGAAGAGTCAGAGGATGGTTTAAAGCTCCTGTGGGAAATTCTTAGTTTGTCTTGATTCTGGCGCCTCCTGCAGACAAAGTGGTTACCAAGGTTATTATGGTCAGTGAGAGCTAAAGAAATAACAGAAAAACAGGTGGTAAAAAACATTTCTGTTAACTGAAATAAAAATAAAAACAGGCTTTATTTTGAGTTTTTAACTGGACAAAGCTCTTCCTGACATTTTTTAATTTTACCCTTAACAACTACCATGTATTACGAAAAGACTAAAACTAATAAAAACAAGGCATTTGCAAAAAATAAAATTAAACCAAACTTAAAAAAAAACTTTAAAAATTGATCAAAACTGAACTGAAATAACAAGAAATTGAAAAGTCAAACTGAAATAAAAACAAAAGCTCAAGAAAAATGCAAACTATAATAACCCTGATGGCAACTCTTTATCATATGTTACAACAGACAATCTCATCATCCTTCTTTAAAGTCTCCAATTTATGTGTCATTTTAAATCTTTGCCATGGAAAATGTCAGTGACGGCTGTTTCGGCAGCATGCAGTCAATCACTTTGACTGATTCTCACCCCCTGCTGTGGTTTCAGGCATCGAATATGACTACATAAAAATAATCAGTCCTACTGCAGACAGCTTAGTTTGTTCTTGCAGCTCACAGATAGACACCAGATACATTCAACCTGTTACATAACGAGTTCAAACTCCCCATAGGAGCCACAAAATCATTTTGTGTGTCTGTGTAAGATGGGACCTGAGACAACAAGCAGAAACTTGTCAGTCTTTACGCTGCCAGCAGGAAAATGATTTTGACCGTAATAATTGGATGAATTTTAGAAGCCAGTTTACTTCATAAGGATCTGAAAACAAAAAGGAATCCAGTGCTGCAAATGTCTACCAGTCGGAGAAACAGAACTTCAGAATTTAAAGTTGAATTAAAAGGAGTCTCTTTTCACTCATAAGTATTATTTCTGTCATTAGTTTTTACTCTTTTTGGAGGGAAATAAAAAGACTAAGCCCTCTCAGTAGACAGACAGTTAATACCTTCTGTTGTCATTAGCGTAGCTCTGAATCTGTCATCTTTGGTGTCTTCAGTTTGAGCTCTCAGCTAGAAAAAAAAACTACATCCAACAAGAAACTCTGACAACTACTTAAGATGTAGTAAAATTAGTAAAAATATGATCCAGTAGAGTCAACTGGAAAATAATGTGTCTAGGATGCAAAAGTCCTACGATAAGCCTGCAAAACAGGTTGTATGAAGACAGCCGTGTGTTAATAAGATTCTGTTTTATTCATTTGATCAGGAGTAAAGAGCCGATTCAGCTGAACGTGTGGAACACCATCAACCTGGAGCGCTCCAACCGTAAAGGAGAGATCATGGTGAACAAAAAGGATCCTGTTCGAGGAGAGGCACCGGTAAGAGGAAGCAAGCTAACGCGCTGCGAACAGTTACCTTGCTTTAAGCATGCCGAGCTGATGGACCTGATCCGTGCTTAGCCTTGCTTGTGCATTATTTACTGTGTCTGTTTGATCATCTGTGTGCTCCTGCCATGTCATCGCCACAATCCCGAGCTTCAGTGAACTTTCTCGGCTCACGTAGGGGCGTTTCGTTCGACCGCCTCAGACAGGGCTGTATCAGCAAACTTTTCCCACAACATGCGGTTCTGCCTGCCTGGTTTGTAGAAAATCTGCCGCTATCTCCTGACACCCATCAAGGTGAGAGGGAGAGCTCCAGATGTAGAGGGCCAGTTTGACAAGCTGTCTTAATTTTGGAAACCCTGTGATTCCACTTGTTCTCTTTTTGAAACTCAGCCTTTCAGCTTGCTGACATGCTGGAGATAAAACTTTGTGCTGCAAACAGAAAGCAAAAACAGCTTATAACGCTGCTATAGAGTCGGTTTTATAAAAGGGGCCTCAGAGGAGGCGTCGGGGGAGGAGGTGGAGGCAGATTAAGGAGATAGCAGCAGCAGCAGCAGTGAGATGAGCGTGATGAAACCCTTCAGCTCTGCGTCCAGACCAATAACACAGGTGCATACATCCAAATGAAAGGTGATCTCATAGCTTGATAAGCTGCAGGTCGTCTAATTAAATTCAAAGTGTAATGTGTAATTATGAACATGCACTCTGATCTTACACAAAGACACAACACACACTCCTTTTTATTTCTTCTCTCTCTTACTGCTGGGTCCTCCCCCGCTGCCCATATGATAATTGTGTTTTATTACAGCAACAGAGGCAGAAAATCATATTAAAAGAAGAGAGCAAGGGGGGAAGCAAAGATGGAGGAGGGGGGTGCCTCGAGGGATGAGCTGGAAGTAGTTATAGAGCTCAAAGCAGAGACCCAATCCGGGACGGCTCAGAGCTAATTCTCTCCTACTCCTGCTTTAAGAACATGGAGGGAGTGAGAGCTGACTGCTCCGAGAGAGACGCTGCATCACACACACAACATGTTATGGATTAGAGCTGCCATGATATCACAATTTGAAAGTTGAGCACAAGTCAATACATTTTTTAATACATTAACAAGGAGAAGTCGCCAGACGGCAGATGGTTTAATGACACAGTGCTGCTGTAAAAAAACACATTTGAGTCAGTGTCACCTAAAATTCAACTTAAATTCAACTCATACTACAAAGTAAAAATATGTAGATCTTCTCTTGCAAATTTACAAAGTGCTTCAAAAGAGGCGCCAGTCTGGTTTAGTGGTTTTATCACGCACTGCCATGAACAGGGCCACAATTATTGAAGCCAGCAGCCTTTGCTCTTTCCTTCCAGTCACCTTCTCTATCCTCTGTCCCGTGATATCAGAATAAAGGCATAAAAACCTAAAACTCAACTTAATAAAGGAAAAACATCTTTGACTTTGGATTTTCTGCTGTATCTGTCATCTTTTTTTCTCAAGTAGAGCAGAAAAAAACTAAGAAGAAAGTTAAAAAGAGAGAAAAAAGTGATATTGACAAATTTAGAGATCAAAGAAAAATGTGTACAACAATTGGCACCTTGTTGTTAAAACAAGTTTGTGACAGATTTAGCAAACTGGATTCCAGTAAATGGGTCACAGTAATTTTTTTTGGCCAGAACACTGAAGCAGAAGTTCAGCCAGTAAACCCCAGTCAGCATGTTGAAAATGTCTAGTCTGATACTCAGAGCTCCCATGAGATGAGTATTTATACTAAGTGGTACATTTGACTTTTACAACAGAGATTTTTGTTTTTTTTAACTACTCATCGATGGATATCAGAGAAGGAGGCTGTTCACTTTATCCACAGGAGGCGCCCAAAACAGCGCAAACCAAAAGTTTCTTACTTAGCTACAATCTAACAGTCTGTAGATGGAGACAAAAGTAAACAGAGTGACCAGAAGGCATCATGGCCTATCCCAAGACTATTCTACTTCTCTGTAGTTCACTGGACTGCCCTACAACTGCTGCTTTCTGTCGTTTTCTTGCTGCAGCTTTCAGTTCAGGGTGTCATTTTTAGATCAGTCACAGAGTTTCTTATCTCAAACTTTTAAAAATAAACATTCAGGGTGGTCGTATTGACACATGGCACGGAAAAGTTTCATCGTTTGGGTTCACATCACATGCTGGGAGTGTTCTTCATCGCAGAGATGGCTGGAGCTGCCAGCATGATGAAGTGCAGTCTGTGAAAAGGCACACAGGTTCAGATAAAAGGGAATAAAAACCTTCCACACCTCTGATTGAATGGCAGCAGTTTGTAAATGAGGTTGTGTTAAGTGGCACTTTTCACTGCCTCTCCTCCATGAAGTTTTCTCTTTATATCTTTTCTCAGTGGCACCATCTGCTTCATGCATGAGCCTCTTAGACCTGCTCTCTCATTTGCATCCCCTCTCTTTGGAAGTGTAAACACACACTCGCTCTGCTTTTGGCTTGTGTGTGTATGTGTGTGTGTGTGTGTGTGTGTGTGTGTGTGTGTAAAGTGTCTAGAATGCAAGGTGCACGTTTCTCATATTTGATTTTAAACCTTACTTGTCTGTGCTTCCCTGCAGCTGTGTTTAATGCTCTTACAGACGCCCCCCTGTGGATATGTGTGTGTAGATGAGAGTCTGTGGATGTGTGTGTAAGAGTGTGTGTATGTGTGTTTTGGGAGCTTTTGCACTTGCTTGGCTCTGCATGTCTCTCTGTGCACAGACACTTACAACTCTTCCCCTAATAACTCTCTTCCTCCCTATTTTTCTTTCTTTCTATGATGTGCTGTCTGGAAATAAGAAATCACGCAAGGTAATGAGACGAGTCCCCGTCACACCTCCGCCCATATTTCATTTTAAGTCGCTCACTACGTCCTCTCACCCCCATGTCTTCATACAACAGCAGCACAGTTAAAATAAAGGTACTTCTGCAGAGCTGCGGGCGGCTTCAAAGGTGCCAGTTCTGTAGAAAAACTTTGCCATCTCATAAGCTCACACACACGCACACACACACACACATGCACACACACACACACACACACACACGTACACACACACACACACACACACACACACACACACACACACACATACACACACACACACACACACACATTGGAGTGGAGATGCTCTTAAAGAACGCGGTTTGGCTTTCACCTCGGTCCATCTGCCGTGAGGGTGGGAGGGGGTGGGAAGGTGGGAGGGAAGAAGGAAAGGACACAGTCATCTTTGTGGCCGCCATTGTTTTTAGCAACAAAGAAACGTCTTCATTAGCCGGGCGTAGGTGGGGATATCACGCCAGAGCCGCGTGGCTGACGAAGAAGAGAGAAAGCGAAGAACAGGGGGTGAGTGAAGGAGAAGGAAATCTACCGGAGGAGATGTGAGGTGCCAAGCCAAGCCGGGCTGTTCTTTTGTCATCTGCTCGCACTTTTTTTTTGGAAACAGGAACAATTCTCTATAATACAAAGTCACTCACTCTGTCACCCACTCACTCTCCCATAACAACACAAACAGCACTCACTGAACATCACTGGGTGAGGATGGCTCCTCAGAAGAGCTATCTCAGCTCCTCAGGTTCAGATCGTTACCTGTTCAGAACGTGACACATCCTCCATTGCATGAAGTCTCATGATGCAGTCATAAAAACTGAGATTCTGTGATCTAAACATTTATAACTGTGAAAAATACCAAACTAGTCCTGCACAGGCTGAGCATGCATCACAGGTTCAGGAACTTCTTTCCTTACTATCTCGCTTCTTATGGGCGCACACATGAACAGGGCTCTGACTTTTTATTCCTCACCAGAAAACACTCACTGCAGCCTCATTCTTCATGACTCTTTCTCTGCAGCTGTGTTCACAACGTTCAGGGGACGCAAAGTCCTCGGGGTGCTTTGGAGTTCTGCAGAGAGAACTAACATTTCTGTAAATATTGATTTTAAGTCAGTCTTAAATAATTCATGAGACAAAAAGTCTTTCACAAGTTCATTTTTAAACTGGAATGTTTGTCACATAAAACAACATTAACTGTGTTACAGGCACCGTCAAGTCTAAGATGGTGTTTGTTAACTAGCACAAAGCTAGTTTTAATAAAGACTTACTGATAAAAATGAATGGACTTCAAAATAGAATATTGTGACACTACAACAGCAAACAAAGCCAAAAAGGGGAATGAAAGTGAAAACTGTTGTCTAATCCTGTAGTATCAGGGATTATACATTTTAATGGGCTGTATATCAGTTAGCTGCTACCATCTCAAGGTTTTTCCTGCAGCCTGGAGAAATTTAGCAACAGTTGCATGAGGCCAGTGCAGTGCATTAAAGTTTTTCAGGTACAAGGTTGTTGTTGTTGTCAGGCAGTGATTGCCCAGGGGCTGTTTTACCTCTCGCTCTGAACTTTTTTTTAAATCTTGAAAACATATTTTATATTTGTTTGTAATGAGAAAGTTTGGGAGCTGTTTTCAAACTACAAGACTGTTATCCAAGTAAGATCTCCTAACTTTAGCTTAATTATAGTGCATAGGGATGTTTTGTGGTCTTAATATGATGCATGTTTCCACAGCCAGCAGCTTCCCTGCTTACCACCTTTCACAAGCAGCTTTGAGGGAAACTCTCAGTTAATGGCATTTCTGTTGTCTAATGTTGTCACACAGATAAGAAAGCATGAATTTAGCTTCTTTTTATCTGCAAAATAAGCTCTGTGCCTCTCATGTGCATGCTGAAGAACATCTGGTCATTGGTGAATGTGTGTACCTGTATGCGCAGTGTAACAGTGGGCCTAATCTGCTGAGAAAGTGAGTGTATCAGAGCAGTCAGGTCTACATAAAGAGCCCGAGGTGGACGACTCTGCCCTGCAGTTTGTGACAACTTTCAGCTCAGCCTCCGGGCTCCAGCCTCAGCTGGTCCAGCAGCTTTGGCCGAGGTCCTCACCCTGGCGCTGCTGGAAGCGGCTCAAGGTGCAGTGACACAGCCTCCGGGCTTCAGCCAAGCACCGCTGCCTCCTGCACTCCAAATCCCATCCTAAATAAAAGCCGAGCCGGTGCCAGCTCGCCTCGCACAAAGCCTGTTTACTTGGCCCCTTCCATTATTTTTCCAGCAATTAACTCCACTTTACCCCTCTGGCAATTACTGCTCTACATAAAATAAAGATCATTAATTCTTTCCCTCTGAAGTGGGCCGGCTCTGCTGTGCAAAAAAAATAAAAAGCGGCACCTTGCTAATGCAAAGCAATCGGCCCAAAGGTTTGGTGGGAAGAATTGAATTTCAGAGCCGCCGCAGTGCAAATAAATTGCAATTAATGTGTCTCCGCACTCAACTGTTTGAAAGGTCGCTTCTTATGATCAGCCATTCATTAGAGATGTCTGTGAAGACGCTGCAGTACCTCTAGTCCAGCCCACTCCTGATTTTCTTTGTAGTCTCTTTTTATGTCTCAGATAGAGGATAATTGACCACTCTCTCTGAGAGACATAGAAATCAATTATGCTGTAATGTATCAAGTGTATTGACGCAGAAAGGAGCCGAGCAAGTGCAGTTAAAACCTCTGCCGGCTACGATATGGAAAATTCCTTTTCTTAATGGGACAATCTTTATGACCGTGACATGTCTGCAAATATGCTTTATTAATCTTACTCCAATCATAGATCTAAAATAAGACGACACAACTTATTTCATGCTTCCTGAATACAAACACACAACTCGCTAAAGAAAAGCTATAAACCATTATATGCTGAGGAAAAGAAGTCTGAAGGTCGTTGAAGACACAAAGGATTAAATTGGGCACTTTAAAAGATATATGTGAGGCTCTCTTAACCTCCTTTTACACTAACACCCAGGAGGTCACGCACCAAGCTCTGGTGAAACTTATACCAGAGGATCAATTGGAGGAAATGGCCTCAGTTTTGGCAACAGAGTCCACCTGAACTCAGAGATGAACTCATTAAAGTTTGAAATGTTTTGGACCATAGCTCAAGAATAGACAGTGTTTGATGTAAATATTAAAAAGAGTAAATGAGAAGAAATGCTGTGTCAGCTCAGTTGAAACAACTTTCAAGCCTTAATTTACCCATTCCTGTGACGTCTTTGAAACAGTAGTGGCTTGAAACTACCAGAGAAGTGATTCAAATTTGGATCTCACACGTCAAAAATGATGGCAGCTATTCCCTTCTTTTGGAACTTTTTACCACATCCGGTTTGCATTGTCACGTTTTTAATGATGTGGTGTAACCTTTTCTTTACATGTAAGCCTGATACTGTGTGTAAAGGTTTTTGCAAAGGTTGTTTTAATGCAAAGCTCACTCTAAATGGCAACTGAACTTTGTTGAAGTTCTTGAATACATTTTGCATCTCACCTGAAAAGACCTCTTTAGTTCAACCTTTTGGACCAAACTTTTAATGAAGCTTCATTGTGTTTTTTTGTTCTTCCTTCTTAGGGTCATATAGTCCAGTGTAGAAAACATATCTCTTATCAAAAAAATACCCAAAATACATTTCCTTTGTGCAGATGACTACTGTAACTGGGGCATTTAAGAGTGAGGAGCAAATTCTTCAGCTTGAGCTCATCCATTACTGACACCTCTCTTTGTCCTGTCTCATCAGAACCTGCACGTAGATCTTAACCTGAAAGAGTCTCTGTTTGTTGGTGGAGCTCCTGATTTCAGCCGACTGGCAAGAAGCGCAGCGCTAACAGAAGGATTCAGAGGAACGATCCAGAAGGTGAGTGTTCACAAGCGTCTTTCTCTTGCAGGATAATGGACCCATCAGCTGATGGATTTATGTTGTACTTTAATGACTCCTGCACCCTGAGATGTATACTTTCACATATCTAAGGATGAGCTTCTTGCGATCTATCTGTCATACAACAGACCGTGGTGTAAGTTATTCTCCATTATAAGCCCACTCTGATGGGCAGTGACTCCGCTCATTTGGATTAGCACGCACTAATAATAGAATAACCATTTTGAAGTCCCTCCCTTTCGCTCCTCTTAGATCTTTCTCTGACAGCCTTCCAGTTTTTTTCTCCACTTTCCAGCAAAAAGCTCATCTCTGACTGCCAAAAATAACCTGGTAGAACAAAGGCAGGATGTTACTGTTTGTGCAAACTTGTCATTAGTTCTCCTCTGCAAACTTCCCCTGACAGTTTTCTGAGCAAATCAAAAGCTAAATGTGGTGTTTGTCTTACTTGGCCCCTTGGGAGTAGTTAATTATGAGGAAGACGGTTTGTCTCAGTTTGATGTCCTGTTCTGCATGAGCATCGTGACAGCGCCTTATCTGGGAGACATTTCCCTGTTTGGGAACAGAGTGGAATTCATTCTCAGAGGAGGAGGAGGAGGAGGAGGAGGAGGAGGAGGAGGAGGAGAAGGGGTCTAAATGAATCTACAGTATCACTGTACAGAGTTGTTTAGCTCTCAGGGTGTGTTGGGATAATGAGGTTTTAATGATCATTCAGCAGAAAACACAAAGCACCATAACTCGTCGCTTTCCCTTGGACAACAACCAAGAGCACTAACAAATGATTATCTTCAAGTGTTTTGCTAAGGAGGGAAAAATTAAATCAGATAAATGTGACAAGAGAAGGGCTGAAAATGAGGTAAGAGATTAAACGTAAAACAAGAATTGAGAAGGTAAAGCTCCCAAAGAAGGTCAGGGATGATTAATATTTACATTTTTACATAAATACAGGTCTGTGTGAAAAGGTTAAATAGGCATTAAATGAGATTAGGCTGATTTATATGTCTAAGCTTGCGGGCAGGTTTGATAATCATACCTGTATTTTAAAACCCAGCTTTGAAATTAGGCCTCCAGAGACGATAGCCCAGAGTATGTAGAGAACTTTTAATGCACTTAGTTTGACCTGAAACTTTTCAATTTAACATCTGAAATGATCAAAAATCACTCCACGATGTAACTTTGGCTGTAAGACGTTTCCAAATATAAACCATTAGAGTCCAGCATGTTTGAGTCTCCGTGTGGAGACACCTGTGGATGTCAGTCAGGTCTGATCAAACTGCCCCCACACACTCCTCATTCAGTCAGATCAGCTCAAGTTTCCACATCCTGTTAATTAAAACCAGCGTTTTCTTTCATCCAGGCCTGATCCTTCATTCAATAAATATTTAATTCATTAGTAAATATCCAAGGTTGCTTTAGTGTTGCAGCTGTCATATGTTGATCTCAGCCCTGGCGTTTTGCCACGGTCGTCACATCTCTCACTCCTCGCCTTTCATCTTTTATCATTAACTGACATCACCTTTAAAAGAAAAATCAACCCAAAGATAATCTTTAGAAAAAGGATTGCTTTTAGTCAAAGGGCCCATTAAGACAAGAGAGGCTAAGAGTCAAGATGCAGGATCATCTGCATGCAGACAGATTCCTTTGTAGCATTTATGTTTGTCCCTGTCTGTCAGGCGATCACCCCAGTCTTTCTAACGCCACGCTCTGCCCGGTTATATAAAGCAGGACCACTCTGATGTGAATGTGACTGAAAGCTGAGAAAGAAGTCACCTTGAAAACATCATTTCCTCTGATACAGAACAACTGAAAAGGCAGGCTGATATAAAGAGCTCATGAGCTGACCTGTCATGTGTAACCAAACTATCAGAGGAACTATTGTGAAGTCTTTCTAACCGTCTGCTTCCTGCTCATAGATCATCCTGATGGGCACCCCCATCCTCAGAGAGGAGAACGCCCAGCGCTCCAATAACATCGCCATGTTCCAGGGGCACCCCTGTGCCCTGGAGCCCTGCCACAACGGCGGCCGCTGCAACCCCCAGCTGGATACCTACGAGTGTGTGTGCCTGAGTGGGTTCTCAGGAGTAAACTGCCAGAACAGTGAGTGTCTCTGACCACAGTCAAAGTTATCATCCATCACATTACATCTTGATATAAAAGCACGGGCTTGATTGGTGTGGGCGTATTTGCTGGCTCCAGATCACCTTATCATGGCTGCGTGAAATTGCAATGAATCATTGTGACTGTACAGATTGTTCCATTTCCTCATCCAACATTATTTGGTTCTACTCTTGAGGGATACATGGCAGCAGGAGTTAGATCTTTGAAAGGATGCCGCCTTCCCAGAATTTTGTTTGTGTTGCTAAACCAGCGTCATAAAATCCCAACGTTGAATACCCAAAGGCGAAACGTAGCACACGCACACACACACACACACACACACACACACACACACACACACACACACACACACACACACAGATACACAGATCTACTTGACAAAGTTAACTTCTGAAATTGAGATTAATCAACTTGGTGTGTGAGCTGCTTTTTTTTACCTTTGGGTATCAAACTTTGGATACATGATGGCAGCATATTTAGTCTTTATGTAACATGGCTCGTTCTTGGAAGGGAAACTGTTTCCTCAGCTCATAAGAGCTTAGTTTGAGTCGTGTTGTGTAGAGACAGTGACTGTGTATGTCAAAGTACTTGTGCTTTGTTTTCAACTGTCTCATTTAAAGGCCCTGTGAGGACTCTGTAAGTTAACTTTACATATGAAATAGACTCGATTCGATATATATGCCTGTTCATAACCCCAATTTCAAATGAGATTATCAGCACCAACATCAGTTATTTCAAAAGGATCTTTCTCAGTATCTGTGGTCAGATCAGTTTTTCCCAGGACACAAATCCATCTCCATTTGCGTCACCAAGATAGCACTTTTTCTCTCCTTGACGCTGAGATCAGTAACTCTGGCTCAGCTCTAATCACCAGTTTTTGGTGTTGAATTATTTGTCGTGGCTACGTTATTTTAGATGTAATGAAATTAACAATAAACTAGAAAAGCACTCAGAGAGCGCAGACCCCCACCAAGCATATTGTGATTGCCACGCAACACTTAAGTCCTACTTTAATGTTATACTCTCTTTAGCAGACTGTCTGCTACAATTTGGTGTTAGTTGCAGGTTTGTACAATAATTTGTTACCTGACAGTGTTGAAAATTATGATGACTCAGTTCATATTTCATATTCAGGATCTTAGTATCCAGAACATTGCCAGGATCTGGATCGTACTTTTACATCTGTCAGAAATTATGGTGACCTTGTCTTGTATTGTTTTGCAAAGCAATCCGACCATTTATCATGGAGTTATATACACATATGGTGAAAACAGCCCTATCTCACAATGATAAAGAATCCTTTGAAAAAATCCTGGATCCAGACGGTGATCCAGATCACCTCAAAAATGTAATCACTTCTTCCTTATCCCATTTTGAACATTTCCTGAAAATTTAATTAAGATCTGTTTGTTACTTTTTGAGTTATGTTGTTCACAGACAAACAAACAGACAAACTCCCCCAAAAACATAACCTCCTTGGCGGATGTAAAATAAAATTAATAAATAAATGAATGAATGAATTTATAAACTTCTTCTAGATGGCAGCACCTGCGGCCAAACAAACTTGAAGCACTTCGTCACTAACTACTTTAAATACTTGCTTGTGTTTTATGTTGCTTTTGACAAACGTGTCTGCTAAATGAAACTGTAGAACTGTAAAACCTAGAAACAAGATAAGGAAGCAGCTCAGTTCATAGCCTCCGTTAAGTACAGCTTTGTTAGATAATCATGATAACAGTTGATTTGTTTGACTTTGTAAACAAGAGGAATCCCAAAATAGGTTAAACAACCAAAGAAAAGCTAAGCTAACTGCAGCAGCAGCTCAGCTCAAAGCTCTACCTTCAAATTACTTTTTTGGAGTTTTACATTGCTCTGCCTACAGATTTGCAAAATGAGAAGAAATTAGATTTTTTTTGAGAATTTTGTCCAGTGTAAAGTCCCATTAAAAATGAGACCTCTAACACATCACATTTTTTAAGATGGAACCTGTTTTGATTAGTTTTATGATATCTTTAAAACCAAACACAGCTTTTAAATCAATGAATAGATCACACTGTTTCATAATATTTTCTTAGCTTTTGACACTGATGTACTCTCTGGCAGCCCTGGTCCCTTTCCTTTGCTCTCATCATACAGCCTTGGTTTTATTGTTGCTTTCGGGCCTTTTGTTTTGCGGAGAAAACAACCTGTCAGTTTTTAGGGAGCCAATAAATAGCGGTAGCAGATAAGTTTATGATTAGTGTACTCACCGAAGTAATACAGCGTTTTGGGGATTATTGGCATTTCTGATGCTGGGATCGGTTTCAAAATAACTCGTTCAAACTGAAGTGGCGGTCATAAAAGTGATGAAAGCTGTCAATTGAATATTCATGAAAAGCTATTTTCAAGAGTTGCACATCCCTTTCATCATCATCATGTCACTCTGCCAGAGATAAACTCACTGAGGCCCTATCTGTCTTACACACTCAGCCACTGCCTTCTCCATTAACCTTGTACGGTGGCACGCTGTCCCTTTCTCTTTAATAAAAACTACAAATGCACCGACACTGGCCCATTTGCTCACACTCCGTCGGCTCTGATAACCGATCCTGCTGTCTTATTGATTGGTGTGATGTCATCCTCTGAAAAATCCTCTCTTCGATCCCTCGCTCCCTCCCCTCTCCCTTTACAGCAATCTATGAGAAGTCTGCGGGAGACACAGAAGCCATCGCCTTTGACGGGCGGACGTTCATCGAGTACCACAACGCTGTCACAAAGAGGTAAGCAAGAGGACAAGGAGATCATCTTCATCTATCCAGCTTCATCCACCATCAGCACCATAATAGCTTTTAGCCAAATAACCCTGCTGTCCATCCATCTCCTCCTTTGGTCCTTTGGTTAGCTGTGATAACAGCGTTGATGAAATCATCAGTGCAAAGGCTTCTGGGTGAACTGGTCACACATCCAGCCCCGCTCTGGATTTGTCTAATTAGCGAGGCAGTTAACAATCCCTGTGCTGCCCTGAGCGCTCCGTTTGCTCTGTGGTCTTCTGCTCAGCAAGCACCAGACAGTTCACACACATGCATGATTTCACTTTCCCCTACTTTCAGTGTTCAACCGTTGTCAGTAAAACCCGCGTCAGAGGAGACACAACCTGCAATTTTCAACAGCCTGTGAAGGCCAAAGATAAGCTGATGACGCAGGTTTAAAGTGGTCTCTGGAGCAGGTTGAGAAAAAAGAGAAAGAAATAGAGAAATCTTCCCCTCTCAGGCAGCTGATCAGACGTTCTTTAGCTCTTCCATTTGTCTGCGAGGCTTGGCAAGAGAAGAGCGCACCTTCCGGCTTGGCACAAACTAAAATGTTTATATGATGAACCTGAGAAGACATCAAGCATACGGCTCTATATCTTCGTCTCACAGCTCTTCACACAAACACTCAGAGGTGTGAAAAGCGTCCCAGTTCATCACACTCCCATTGAGACTCAGAACTCACACTCACTAACACACAACTGGCTGCCCAACTCTGTCCAATAAGTGTGTGTGTGCGTTTCATGTGTTTACGTGCTTTGTCCATGATTTTGGCGTTGGCTTACTGTGTGTTGTCCTTCAGTCTGACCATCCTTGTTGTCTTTGTCCACATGTCTTTGTCTCATGTCAATGTCCTTGACTGTCTTTCCTTTTCACCCAAGCCAACTGACCAATGAGATCCCAGAGTAAGTAGACTGTACGGCTGGGAATTCTCCCCAGCTCCAAATCAAGCCAAACTAACACCAAAGAAAGCCATTGTTTAATAGTTAACCTGACTGAACAGATTACAGCATATCCATAAAGACCCCACAGGATTCATCTTTACTCTACGTGTGATTTCACATTTAAGCTCCATCTCCATTATTTAATTTGCCAGATTTTCCTCTTTTCAATACATTTTGCAGCGTCATTAAATCCGTTCTCCTTTTTTCCCCCCCGTGCAAAGAGAGGCATGAATGTGTGCATGATAAGCATTGTGCTCACCCCTCAGAAGACGAGAAAATGAATTGCTGTGCTAAGAATGTGCAATATTTTATGCATGGTTGTAACTCGTTCATAAACAAAATGAATTGCCACGCACTTTGCACTGAATGGCATTATCTGTCATGTGGGAAATGAATAAGACCCTGTTGAAACTACAGGAGGAGGATGAACTAAACACCCCTTAACCTAGTTTCTGGTGCCCGTGTGGACCTTCTGCTCGGGAAAGCCCTCGGTCATGACTTAGTTATCAAGGTTTTTTCCTCCTGCTCATTAACTCGGTAAGTAACCTCTTTCTAAAGAGTCCCACAAAGCGGCGGAGCAGAATTCAGCTCAAATTAAGCCGACTGGATTCAGCCCAGAGTTCCAATCCATGCCAGCGCTTCTGTCATCTCCCTTTTTTTGCCAGATCTCTTACTGTAATTGTGAATAATGACAGAGTCGGCGGTACAGAGAGGCAGCGACATGTTAATCACAGATTTGTCTCCCTTTGTAGATTAGACCTCCAATTGAGATCTCTCTGCTGTGTGCAGCCATGGGCATCAATCTCACTTAGCAGGAGGGGGACAGTGGTCCTTGGAGCCAGACTGTCGAAGTTTAATGGATGTCACATTTACTGAGAGCCTCCATGAGGCTGAATTTAAGCAAACCAGAGTTCTTCGTAGGCGTGCCGATCAATTCAGCATAATTTTATTTCCAAAAGAAATTCCTCAAGAGGACATTTAGAGCTACGTGAGGCCAAAAAGTCAAACCCTCACCTTGGTTTAATGCTCTGTTTCTATTTATAGCACCCTCTGTTGGCCCCTCCTTCACCTCCTAACACGTATCTGAGAGCACGGGTCGATTGGCTCATTCGCCATTATTTCAGTGACAAATCACATCTGGCCCCGACTCTCAGCTGATATGTCGCTTGACCCCATTTTTTGACAATTACCCAATTTTTCTCATTCAACGCTTCCATCTCTGGACAGGGGGTAATTGCTGCTGTGTCGTGGCGTGCAGCACCATAAATATGAAAGAGTTGTTCAATAATTGGACGCTGACTTAAAGTAGTGTTTGTTATCCTTGTGTGGACACTGACCATGAATGGACCTAACCTTGATGCTTACAAAATGCTTCATCACAAGGCATTTTGGCGCATTAATCATCCATGTAGCTGCCTCAAGAACCCGTGTCTGTGGTTGTGGTGTGATCAGAGCAAGCTGCACTCTTCCTGTGATCACACAACAGTTGTTATCGACCGTTGACGCGGTCGATATCGTAGTAGAGCAGAGACAAGTTATGCTTTTTGTACCTCCAGCTGAACTAGACCTCTTTGAGTCACACAAGTGGGCTCACAACACCCTTCCTTCCTTCCTTCCCTTTCCCCCCTTTTCCCCCCCTCCTTCTTTCCTTCTGGCCTCTTGCGCTTACACTGCATGCCGTTGACTCTCTCCCCCCTGCTCCCTTAAGTCCTGAGTCCCTGGAGAACCCATCTGACCAGAGGTGAGTCTCTTCAAAAGCTTTTACACTTTCTGGTGCCATCCAGGCGCCTTTCACCTCACCATGCTCCTTTTTTTCTCCTGACAAACCTTCCCTGACCTCTCACAGGGATGAACAATCCAACATTGTTCCCAGTTTAAGATTACCTACACCATCCTCTCTGCATAAGCTTTAATTAATCCTGAGTTTCAGAGCTCTGACGATGCTACAAAACCAAGCACAGCTGCAGCCTCTTTGCAGCAGCAGTCCTACCTTATGGATTCTTTTATTCTAACCACTACTGCCACCTAGAGTTTCAATGAAGAGCAGCACCTTAGGGAAGTCTTATGAGAATTTGAACACTGATGGGGAGATATAATCTTGAAATTTGCACACACAAAAAAACTGCGACACCTCAGACATCTATGAAGTCTGAGGTGTGTATGAGTCCCAGACATCTCTACGCTTGTGTTGTTTTATTCATGATGTATTCAGTACTTTTAATAACCTTGACCTTATCACTGACAAGCCTCTTGGTTAGAGATTTATTGGGCCCTGTAAGCTCTTAGAGGGTTTGCCAGGAGAGGATTCACTGAGCTGTGTTTGTGTTTTTTTTCCCCTCTCTTTCTCTCTCTGGAGGAAAAAGATCTTTAGTAATATATTTCACCCTGTTGACCTCAGCAGATCGAGCTCAATGTGGGGGTCAAAGTTTCCAACCTGAGCATGTTTTTGAAGGATAAGTTCAGTGTGATGCGGTTTTCCCCCTTGTCTGCTGAGGTGAACAGACTATTCTTGTGCTGAGCTTTAAAAACATTTCAAGAACTTCAAAGTTCGACCACATCCATCGCTTCTTTATGTGGAGCTCTTATTATTCACTCACTGATAAGAAAAAACCCTCAGAGAAAACGAGAAAATACTTCTTACAGTGTAAGGAGATGTTTCTATCACAGTTTCTCTTACCCCCTCCCATTTCCTGTCCTCCTTTTAAACTCCCATGAGCCTCTCTGCCTGCTGTGCTGAGTCCTTTGTCTTGTTGTCTCGTCTTGTCTAATCTTTGTCTCCAGCTCTGTGCTGCTCTTAGTCCTTTTCTTTAAACCACTTGTCATTGGTTCTCTGTCGTGTGTGTCCTCACCTTGTCCTTGTCTTTGTGTTGGAATACCGTCTGAAGACACAGATCCATGTAGCAGGTGTGCACACAGTCGCACAGGAGCAGACTGATGATGTGCACACAGTCACACAAACACACACACATGCACAGGGAGATGAGTCTCTGGGTGTCTGCTGAATCTCTGCTGGATGCAACCCACAGTGGAGATTTGTAGGAGTGTTTTTGTATGCAGTAATAGATTGAGATTGTGTGTGTATGTCCATATGTGTGTGTGTGTGTCTGTGTGTGTGTGTGTGTGTGTGTGTGTAAGTACAGTAGATGTGCAGCTCTGTGTGACAGTGACTTACAGGGCCTCTTACGGAAGGTGGAAGATGCCAAGTCCCTGCTTCCAAATCACCCCCGCAGCTGTAGCAGCCAAGAGATTCAAGATCAAACAGCTGCCTTAACAACACACTAACACACACACACACACACACACAGAAACACAGGGAGCCCTTAGTAACATTGCATTTCAGGCTCAGAGGGATTTGAAACGCTAATAGCAAAACAGCCCCCTGCTATTCCTAAACTCGGTCTGCATCCTTAAAATCCACTCTGATGCTTCCTGGCTACATGCGTTAGCACACAGAGCCATATGTCACTCTGGAATTATGGGTAATGTACCCTAAAGACATCAGCAGAGGCCCTTGCTTCATATTCCCTTGTACAAATGTCACACACACACACACACCAACTGTTCAGCTTTTAGTTTTGAGCTAAAGAATAGATCTGTTTGGATGAATTGGAGCAAACTGTAACTGATGTTTTTCTCTCCTTGTAGCGAGAAGGCTCTGCTGGTGAACAAGTTCGAGCTGAGCATCCGCACAGAGGCGACGCAGGGTCTGGTTCTTTGGAGCGGGAAGGGTGTGGAGCGATCTGACTACATCGCCCTGGCCATCGTGGACGGACACGTCCAGATGACGTACGATCTGGGCTCAAAGCCCGTGGTGCTGCGCTCCTCGGTGCGCGTTGACACCAACCGCTGGATACGCATCAAGGCCAGCAGGTAAGAGATCACTTGAAAACATTCACACTTCATGCCAGGATTACACTCAATCTATGCTGTATTTGTGTTGCTGAAACTCACGCATGAACCCTCTGCTACACGGTGATCCCCTGCATCAGGATAACTCTGCTTTAGTCCAGATTAAGGTTGTTTTCACGCCTCATGATGCACGAGAGTGAAGCCTAGCACAACAAATTGCTTAAACAAATTGATAGATGTTACAACAGGAAGAACATGCTGCAACATCTTAATGCATTTTGGCACACTGTTTGGAATGTATCCTGGAAATATATTAACATACATGCACGGATTAACCTGCTAACCTGTTTCCACACTAACTGTAAAGTGTGTACAGGCGAGGTGTCTTCATTATAAAGCAAAATCCTTAAACTGAGCCAAATCAAATAGGTTTAAATGAGGAACATTGTCTCAAAAGCAACCCAGAAAGCAAAAAAAAAAAACACAAGAGTATCAGAAACAAAGTAAAGAGCTCAGTTTTTAGAGGGCTTCAGTGTTCTGTTGCTTGTGTCTTTTACACTTTTTATTTAATACAGATAAATATAAAAAATATGCAGTATAAAGCACAGAATTAGGCTATTATCTCATCACTTTGTACGGCCAAAATCACCACCACAATGGAAAATATCTTTCAAACTGGATGTTTGCTTTCCTCACTTTTTAATTCAGTGTCCATCTCTGCACTTGAACACATAAAGAATCTGTCTTCAGTATATTCAGACTTAAATAACCAGTTAAATAAACACATAAAAACAGGTTTAAGTTCAATCATAAATAATACATCCTGGAAATCTGAAAAAAATAAGGCTTATATTCCTTTTTGTCACACGGTGATGTCACTTTAATGGATTCCTTCATTAGAAACAAATTAACTGCCTGAACTTTGAAAATGACCCACTTAGCACCTTCCACGTGGTTTCTGCTTTATTGCTTTCATCATGGCTGCGAATGGAAGCAAGGGGGGATAATTAGATTTGTTTCATCATGTAAGGCAAGAATAATCGATCCGGGAAAAAGCTGCTGCATCCATTTCAAACAGGGATTTGGCCAAATCTCATCCCGGGGCTTATAGGGGGGAGACCGCATGCATTGCTGGTTTATGCAGCATGTGGAGTCGAGCTCACAGAGGTTACATAACTATCTGTGTTTCCTGTTCCCTCTAATGACACTCCCTCTGTTGGAAACCATCTGTAGACGCTTCGAATCAGCTCCGTCGTCACAATTCTTAAGTGTGTGCTAAAGCAGAACCAGTGAAATTGAATGTGGCTCTGAAGGCATCTGTTAGCTGATAGACAGGCACATTAAGAGCACTGCTTGGCAAAGGCAGTTATGTGCATGCTTAGTGTGCTGGCAGAGGAGTGATGCTTCACATTAAGGGAGATGCTATTTACAGAAAGTCTCAAAAAATTCTGGACGTGAGACTCAATTTTTCGAACCTTTTGTACTCTGGAAAAATTCCCAAAGGTCTCAGTAAAAGTGATGCATAGCTTCTGAAGACATTTACGGTGGCAAGTACAGAAACAACTAGAAAATGTTGGCTCGAGATGAATCCCCACATCACTGCACACTGAGTCTGAGTCTGCACTTATACACCTCCACTCCTCTGCAAAGTTTGTTTTTAGGTTTATTTCTGTGTCTTTAAGATTCATCATACTTCACTTTATTGATTTCTTACTGTTAAGGAGATTTTTTTCTTCTTTTTGACATTTTTAATTTTTTGTCAGAACTTTTATGCAAACACTAACACGAACATATTTCTGCTTTTCTCTTGATGTCCCATGTTTACATAAAGAATATGAAATATAAAAATAGTAACTTAAAGAGAGAGCTCTTGGAAGCCTAGATGCAGGAGCAGGCGCCACATGTACGCATTATTTAGCCCTTGTCTCATTAACCACAGGCTGGACTCAGATCATGTTGCTATGTGGTCCCTACCTGAACTCCTACAGTGTGTTACAGACATCCTATTAAATTCATACCAAAGGCTCTGGAGTTATTTGAAAAGAGAGATTTAAAGTAGAAACTATGTCTTTCCAAAACTGGTTGGGTTAAGATTAAAATGTTAATATTCATGAAATGATATTCCATGTTGTAACACTGCATTATTAAACAGACAAAAGAATTTTCTTGTCGCTCCATAATTTTTGAAGATATTTTGCAAATATAGTAAAACCGTCTGAAGATATTTTACTGAAAATTTGTTAAACAAACGCTGCAGCTCTTCTCCTGGTCCCACTGACTTTTTTGAATACATCTTATAGTGCTTTAAATATGTGTAATAATGCTTTGGCTTCAGTCAAGCTGCTAAATATGGTCACACAATGATGGGTGTTACATTATAATAGTGTTTGTTTTTCTGTCTGATTGAGCGTAGTGTGAGTAGTTTACACCGTATTATGACTGCAGTACCATGATAATATCAAGTAATGAACCCTCTGCTGATTCCCAGTCTCTAGTTTCCATATGACTCACAAGCATCAGACTGACCTCAGACTGCATCTCTCTCTTCTTCCTCTCCTCCTCAGAGCACTTAGAGACGGCTCTCTACAGGTCGGCAACGAGGCAGCAGTAACAGGGTCATCACCTTTGGCAGCAACACAGCTGGACACAGACGGAGCGCTGTGGTTGGGTACGTTCTTCCATATTCACACAAAAAGAAAACCATTCAGACTATAGAGTTTATGAGAGGAGAGGATGAAGCCTGGTGTGCCACCGAACACCAGTTTTTGGCCTTTTCTCCACTTTTAAAATCAGATGAGACAAGTTTGTGTCAGTTTTGGGGCCCCCCAAGGACAAAACAGCACTTCTTCTGACTCTGCTTATATTTTATTACATGTGCAACAAAAAAAAAATGTTTAGACTTTGCGACTTAAATGTTTCACCCATCAAGATCCTTTAATGTTGAAAATAGAAGAGATTAGAATATACATTATTAATCCCAAAGGGGAAATTCAGGTGTCATAGCAGTAACATAAAAAAGTAAGAAGGTGTATAGAAAGTGCAAAAAGCTCCATAAGAAAATAGATGATGACAGTTTGTCTGTGAATAGCATGATGCTACTCTGCCCTCTGGTATTCCCTCTGTTGCTGGGTTAGCACAACTAGCTTGTCCATCTTATTGGAGATAGATCTTACGTTCCCAAAAACGATGGATGGAAGGACAGGTTGATTTTGTTGCTTCTTAGCTCTCAGCACGTCGTCCTCACCTCCTTCTCCTCACCTTGTGGGGAAACATCAGGCCTTGCACCAGTTAGCATTGACATGCTACAGGCCTGCTAACAGCTGAGTTCACATGTAAACAATGCAGCCATGGTTACATGTAGGACCTCCAGACAAACACAGGAGTACAAATAGTAAAAATGTCACTGAAGACAAAACCAGTTTGGTGTCCACGACCAATGAAATGAGCCATACAAAGTAATGACCCACTCCAAATACAAAGATGATGAAAAAGAGATGAAAAAATTACAAGAAAAGGACAAAGAAGAGAGAGCTGGTGCAACAGGCCACTTGGGCAACCCGCAGCAAAACGTTAGTTTTACTGCGGTCGGACATCAGAAATAACTCTCAAGCATCAGTCAATCACAGCCCCTTTAAACTATCTGAATGTGTTTAAACTGTAAAACTTTTCTTGTTTGAAAACTGTATAAAAATAATCTTGAAGCTCGTCAGAGGGAACGTTCGCTCATTGAGAAAAGAAATTGGTTTCAGGAAGATGGGTTATTTTCTCATCCCCTTTATACAACTGGACTCCTCATTGGGTCAGTGAATTCGCCCCCTGCTGGCTATCAAAATGAACACACGCTGAAGCCACTTCTCCATCAGCTTCCCTTTTCAAACCAGAAGTTGTGTCCACTCCATCCACACAGTCTGTGAGCCAAGCCTGAGAGTGTGTGAAAAGTGTGATAAGTGCCATACATCATGTCAGGGGAATACTTGTAATTCTGTAGTACTTTTTCATTCATCCACTGGAGGAAGGCTGCCAAAAAATGAGCAATGGACTCGTTGGCATTGCAGAGGATAAGCAAGAAAGAAAAAAAATGCAGTTACAGGGGAAAAAATGTCCAAGTCCATTCAGGTATTGAGCTGAGAAATGAAAGGCTATCTGACATATTCAAAAGTTGTCTGCTCACCTGAATTGAAAATGACTGAAGTTTGCCCGTTATCTACCTCCAGTTCAATTTGGTCCGAAACCCGGCTCTGAGGAATCGCTTTTTAAAGAACACACAGGATCGAACGTTCTGGGGAAATAACATCGAAGAGTGGCAGCAGAATAAAGTCGGACTTGCTTTTAAAAATGCAGAGTGCAGAGCAGCAAAGAGGAAGGTCTGAGAGGAGAGACAGAGTGAGTGACATTTCCAAGACGCGGTGCATGTAGAGGTGCGTTTGGTGTACTCAGGGAACACGTATACAAACACACGCACACAGGGAGGCAGTGCTTTGGAACAGGTGCTGAGCAGGGCCTTCAGCAAGAATACATAATCCTCACACAGCCCTCCCATTGAGAGCCCCTCTCCTTTTTAAATCCCCCTTTCACTGTTCATCATTAATTCATCTGTAACTCGCATGAAATTAGCCCTGTCGATCCCTGATTCGGAGGCACGCAATCCGATTAAAGGGGGCAGGGACAGGGGATGTAAAGAGCTCGACGGGGATATGAACCCTCAGTCCAACAGATTACAGAAGAGGAAACGGGGAAGAGAAGATGAGAAAAAAAAGGAGCTGCAGCCACATAAAGAGAGAAAGCCTGGATGCAGACAGATTCTGACAGATAAAAGAAAAGGAGAGGGTGAGAAAACAGGGAGAGCAAGCAGGTAAAACATAAAAAAAACGGAGGGTCAGCCTCCCTCACAGTGAGAAACCATCTCGTGAAACTCTGAATAAAGACGTTTCATACTGATTTTATTGAGAAAGACACTAATGACTAGTGCTGGGTGTGCTGGCTCAAAAGAGTCGCTCAAAACACCATCAAAAGGAAAAGGAGCCAGCAGTACACCCAGCAATTAGGTCATCAAGTCTCCACAAAAAGATATTAGGAGACTTGGTTTGAGGAAAAAAAGGTTGGAGGATTTGAAATAGAAGAAAAAGTGCAGCGAAGTTAAAACGAAATGGATAGTACAAGGGGCTGGAACATTCACTTTGAAGTAGAAATCCATGAAAATTTCATAAAGAGACTTCTGTTTTTAAAGTTTTTATGAGTGATAGATAAAAGACTTTAGTTTTGTGCAGTGCACCAGTGTTTTAATGGGCATTTTGTGAAATAACAAAAGGTTTTGACTTCTAATAGTTTAAATACATGCAGTTTTTAACTGCTGCTTCAAAAAAAGTAGATTGTAGATTGGTTTATTTCCTCTTAATGTTTATTAAAATGAATTGAAATGACATCCCATCCCTTCCTCAGAGTGTTGTCAGACACAAAGGACATGCTTCATTTTTTACAAATAAATAAAGAAGTAGTAGATAGTTCAGAATAAAACATTCATTAGTGAGCGGCTGCTGTCAGAGCAGTCTGAGAAGTAAAAACACTTTTTACTGAAGAGATGATATTTTAGGAGTTCAAAGCACATCCACGAGCTTAAATCTAAAGATAATGAGGATATTAGGTAATCGTGATTTAATACTCTGTCATTGTCAATAATTTGTAGCACATTTTGGAGCCCTTTATGTCAGAGCATGTCAAATTTAAAGACGCCTCTCTTCGTCTATCATAACTCACTGTGGCTGGCGTGCAGCCTCTCTGTCTTTATCCCTTTGATGGTGCTCGTTTGACAAACAGAGCGCCGACCTGTCATGTCACTCAGCTGGTGTCGTCGGGCGAAAAATCAAAGAGGAAGCCTGACAAAGACCAGCATCCGATTTAGAGCCGGAAATACATTTCAACCCAAAATATTTCCCGTACAGCCTTTTGATGGTATTAGTGGGTCGTAATGTGTAATGACATACAAAGCTCTGTCCTGGTGTTTGATCTGCGAAGGGGCACAAGCTGCTGGCTTGTAATATCTTGAGGGATCTGAGGAAATATCCGGTGATGATGTCATCAGGGATATCACGGATTTGATTTGGAAATATTATCAGAAAGCCAGTGTGACAAAATGAGTGTCCTGTTGCCCTGACGTGAGGTCAGCTGTTGGCCACTGGGTTATGTGTCAGCGTCTTCCACCTCAGTTAGAGATTTGTGTCTTCCACAAAATAACTTCAGATTCTTCTTCCACTGGCAAACTGGCAGTGCCATCACTATATCTGAATAAACACATTCATGGTTTGTGTTATCAAGACTTAAAAAGTCTAAAAAGAGACCGTTTGGTTGGATCCTGTGCTTCAGCTCACCATAGGTGTTTTATAAGATGGCAAATATCCTTTTGTCCCAGTTATAGACTGTAAAAAAACATGAATGTCATCTTGCTTGGCTCAAAGTGAGATCACCACAAAAACTGCTCCCCCTGGTGGCTGGCTGCAGTATAGGTAAAAAAAAAAAAAAATCTATCTCCCCCATCATTCCAGATGAGCTGTGGTTAAACTTTAAAACATTAATACACCTCGTAGAAATGTTTCTCACATCTGATAGTGGTGGTGATTTGAAGATTTATTTGGCTGCCTTGTATCCGGGTCCTCTTTTCTCTGAGAAGTTTTGTTTTCATTGGTTATAAGACGTTAAAAATGAGGTTTTACATTAATTTAAACAATGATTGACAGCTGCCGTTCTTGAGTATTTTTTGGGAGGGTTGTGTTATATGTCGGAAGGGAGAGACAAGAAAAAATAAGACTCAAGCAAGAAGAAAAAAAAATCTCACTCGGCCCCACTTAGATTCTTCTTTGGTCTCCCTTTTCACATGACAAATACAGACTTCTGCCCCCTGCTGGAGTGAAGAGTATTATCCCTCGCTGCAGATGAAAAACATTCGTGCTAGTCAAAAGTAATTCTAAATCTTTATGGTGTTTAGATGAACTTTTTTTTACCCTGCAAGTTTATTCATCTTGACTTTTTTTAATTCAATCTTTTTTGCGTGAAGCCATTAAAGCTACTGCTTCTTCTGAATCAAATGAGAATTAACAGGTAAATTTTTAGTTGCTGACAACTTGTGTAGACCTGTAAACACACGATTTTTTGTTTCCTCAGAAGGCAGAATGGTTTAACTTGCCTCAGAGAAGTCGTCCCTCTGTACCCGTTTCCCTAACGTAAGCGTACTTGTGTTCATAATGTGACTCATCTTTGTGTCTCTCTGTCTCCCCTCAGGTGGTCTGGAGGAGCTGGCGGTGACCCGCCGGTTGCCCAAGGCCTACAGCACCGGCTTCGTTGGCTGCATCAAGGACGTGGTGGTGGACGGCGTGGAGCTCCACCTGGTGGAGGACGCCCTAAACAGCCCCAAAATATTACAATGTTCTGCTGCCAAATAACCTGGCAGAGACAAGATATTAAGAAAATCACAAAAAAAGAAACCTCTCCACCCGCTCCCTCCATAGCGCCCATGTCTCCTGCTGTAATTATTTTCTATTTTTGTATACTTTTCATCGCTTTTTATATGGAAAGAAAATTAATATGTCATTTTTGTTTGATATATTTTGTTCTTTTTTCTTCTGCACCTCCATTCAGAGAACACATTTTTCTTTACCTGTACTGCTCTGGCCCTTCATCTTTTTCGAAACGCAAGCATCTCTGTGAAAATCAGAGATTTGATTCTTGTCAGTTTTGTTGTTTTAGAACAAACGCCAACAAAAAAAAAAAAGCCTGTTCCCGTTTTTCTCGCTCATTACTTGAACAATGGTGGACCTCTCAGATGATCTCTGGTAACTGCCTTGTCTTGGTGCCATATCTATCGTCCACATTCCCCAAGCATGGCCTATATATCCATGATTATACCGGCATACATTCCCCTCAGAGAGCTGGACGCAGCGCAGCCTGGTGTGAGCACTTCTTTGAAGCTGCAGCCAGCTTCAGTCAACAAACTCTGTATTCAGCCCTCTGTATTTTCCTAATGGGACTTTTCTGATATCAGTCAAGCTGCTACAGTGAAAAAGTACACTCTCGTTACCACTCAATCAACCCCCATCTCACAGCGCCCAAAAAAGAAAAACCTCTCGTGTCGATTTGAACCCCATCAGAGCCTTTAGTTTTGAAATATGACTCACTAACCCTCCAAGCTGACATGATGGAGACAGAGAGAGCGCTGCGTTCCACGATGACTTGCATATCATTAGTCATAAGTCAAGACATGAATCATAGACATGAATAAATGTTATAAATATAGAGTATATAAATAATACCTGAGACTGTGAATATGTAAGATGGGTTCTCTTTTGAGAATTGTGCTTCTCATGTACTATTGTCGTTCTGTTTTACAATCAGCAGATGAACTAATGATGACCACTATAAATGCATGCACTTCTGCAGTGTTGGTTTGAATCTGGTTTTTGTTTGTTTGTTTTTATATTCACTTTTTGTTAAAAAAAACACACACACACAAACACTTTCTTATCGGGAAATGTCACTGTTTGGGGGTTTGTTTGGTTTTCTCAATGACTTTAAAGTGTTCCTATTTTCTCTTATTTCCACTGATGTGATTTCAGAAACGACAGAGCTCAGAATAATGTTTATATTTGTTCATTCCCTGTATTTTTTTTGACCGTTTTTATTTTTTGGGAGCAGTTAGTTTTGCAGGACTTTGATGGTGCATCAGGGGAAGAGTTGTTACCATATCTGACCTTAAGGAGGTGCTGAAGGCAAAGACTGAAGTAAAGGACAGACAGAAAGGATGCAAAGAGGAGTGCCTCAGCTCTTGGGAACGTCCTGTCAGACAACAATCAACACAAACACAAAAGAAGCTTAAAAAAACTCTGCTTGAGACTTAATTTCTTTTCCTATTTGACCTCGGAGCATTCCTGGAGGAGTCTGTATTCGGCTGTTTTTGAGAGAAAGAGAGACTGCGATGTTGTTGTGACCTTCTGAAGCCATAACAGCTGCAAAAATGGGAAAAAGATGCATAATCCTACAGTACTTGCAAATTAACATAGCAACGCATGGGTTTGTATTACTAGTGCGAATTCTGTAACATTCAGTGAACAGATGCAACGTGGAGTCGTTTTTGCTGAACCACAATAAGCTGCGACGACTGACCTAAAGACTCTTGTTTTGATATGAGAACCTTGGCAATATCTTAAAGACAAAATCATGCTTGTTTGTGATCGAGTATCAAACGGTCTTGTACTTTTTCCTTTTTTCTTAAGTTGTTAATTTTGTTTTCCTTCTTAAATCATCAAACGACCTGTTTTTGTACAGCCCTGCAATTTTTAAGTGTAAATTTAGCAAATGTGTGATCTGTGGAGGTTTATGTTTTTAGTAATATACACTGGAACCATGTCTGACGTGTCTGTTTGCCCACACGGCGATATACTCATGTATG
This sequence comes from Halichoeres trimaculatus, assembly GCF_033239565.1. Classification (NCBI taxonomy): domain Eukaryota; kingdom Metazoa; phylum Chordata; class Actinopteri; order Labriformes; family Labridae; genus Halichoeres; species Halichoeres trimaculatus. The sequence continues at coordinate 27,604,177 of NW_027437189.1, forward strand.
TGGAGGAGGGATTTGTGTGGGTTTAAGCTCTGAGTGTCCACACCACACCATGAAACACCTCCCTGGTGTCCCAGTACACATTTAAATTCCACTACTTACTCTGTTAACCTCAAACTGATCTTATTTTATCACTCTGCTCTTTGAATTTGATCCACTCAAGTGGTAACTCTCATTAAAAGGAACAGTTCTGTGTATTTGTATGGACTCATGACCGATAAGGACAGTTGCAGTCTTTGGTTTGGGTGGAAACTTTGAATTGCCTTAAAAACTGGTTACCTGGCCTCCAAGCAGGTGACAACGACGTCATTCATGTAACTGTCTCCTTACTTTAGCCAGTGTATTAGCCTCATCCCCATGATGTAAATGAGTATTGCATAATAATAATGACAATTATATTAGTAATAATGCTCATACACACATTAAAGAATCACAGGGAGACACCGCAACTGTCTCCACTGGCTTTTTACAAAAACCTATTTACTGTTTTTGAATCTATTTTCTGTTCCTTATTTATGTCTCCATGTGGGTTTCCCTCCATGTCTGGCCTCTGTAAACTACTGTCTAACTGCAGGAAACCTCCTCAAGCGGCAGTGCACCAAGTAAGAGTGGCATGACCTGAGCATTACTAACTTTATGATCTTTGTCTTGTGTTCCTACCACCATGAAATAAAAATGTCAACCAAACAGAGAAGGTTCCTGTCAGACTTTGATTTTTTTGTCCTGTGTTGATTTATGTTTCAGCAACTCTTTGAGGATCTGACAGCCAACAAACTCTGGAAGCAGATCCATCAAACTATGGGTTAATAATCTGTCTCCACACACACAGACTTATAACACTGTCTGAAACATACTCTGCTGGGTAATTTAAAGCTACACCTCAAATCAGAATAAACAGTGCCTCAGCAGAAGACAGTCTCACCTGAATAACAGCTGTGTTGGTATTGGAGGGTTTCTAGTTCAAGGACAGGGTTTGAGGTACCTGCTTGATGTGAAGTGCAGACATTAAAAACTAAAGAATGAAAAGTTATTGTCAAGGGCCACTTGCTAGACTTTTTCAACACCCTCTGACCAGCTGCAGAGACAATACATTTGATTTGGATAGATGTGTTTTTCAGACCTTTTCATGTGGTTTTGAAGAAAGTTTGTGGACCTTAGTCAAAAAGATTTTTAAAAATTGTCCATTTAAACTATTAAACTGTTCACCCCATGCATTATTGCAGACTGTAGTTTGAGACATTGAGAGCTCTATGGCACAGAAAAAAACTCTGCCTGTGGGTTCATTAGTTGTTGCTTTCAAACTGATGAAATTTGTTCACGATAAGAAGAACAGAAATTAAATATGCACACCTAATCAAAATTTAGAGACCAGTTGAAAAAGTGCACAAAGGAAGATTTTGCACTGTTGGGTCTTAATAAGGTTCTGAACTTATTGTACGTACCAAACATGGGACATTGACAGATGGAGGAAAGTTTATTTGTAATAAGAAGAAATTGAACCTTGATGGTCCCAATGGCTTCCAGCATTACTTGTGTGACAAGGAGATCCCACAGGAGATGTTTTCTCCACAGCTCAGTGGAGGGGCTGCCATCGTGACCTGAGGCGCCTTCTCCTTCAATGGAACAATAGAGGTTCAGTTTGTGCAGGGTTTGGTGGTTGGCTATGAGGAGATGTTGCAGGGGGCCCTCCTCCATGATTGAGGGCCCTGGTCTGCTTGGACTGAGTTTTTCAATGGGAAAACACTGCAGTTCACAACGTCTGCCTGACAAAGGACTTCTAACAGGGGAGTAACCTGTTCCCCTGGTAGGAGGGGGGCTCAGATGTGTTCCCCTGATCTAAATCACACTGAGAATTTTTAGGGGTTGGATGGAGGGGGAAGTTTATAGAAATGGACATTAGTTAGAGACAGTGGATGCTCTCCATGAAGCCATCTTCACCACAGACAAACATTCCCACTAACTTCCTCGAAACACTCACCTCAAGCATGCAGAAACTGCTAAAGAAATCAACAAGAACATTGGAGCTCCTCATTACTGAGTCATTTTTCCAAAATTTTAATTCTGTTTTTTTTTTTTTTAAGCATTGGACCTAAACTTTTGATCTGCTGATGGATAGTCTATTTTAGTTGAACCATTGTTTTGTCGTAAAAAAAAAAACAAAAACTTTTTTTTTTTGGCTTACTTACATTTGTTTATTTATTTGTTTATTTATTAATTTATCCATTGCATTTTGAACCTTAACTTACAACCTTCTTAAGATCCAACAGTAGAAAGTGTAAATTCTAGCAATTTTTCAACTGGTCTTAAACTGTCGATCAGGTGTCTGTAACAGTCATATCCCCAAAGTCTGGAGTTATTGCAAATTTTCTGACACATTTTTACACCTGGTATTCCATACCCACTAATGTAAATCTTGGAAAATTTTGATCATTGCAAACTTAATTTAACAAAGTGTAAAATTATGATGCACAAAGGGGGGGCGCCAAAATCTACACAAAACTGAAAAATTGTGACTTTTCCCTAAAGCTGAGCATTCTGTTATAGAGACTAATGGTCAGCTCTATTTGGAGAAAAAAACTTAACTTTTTATTACCCTATTTATTCTGATATGTTAGGAACAATGTATAATGAGTGGGTGGTTATGTGCAGTTAAATTGTTGCCAATAATCTCCGAGCTAAAGTTTTGTGCTCTCAAATAAAGCAATACATCTCTGTCCTTAAAGGTTTGAACAACACAAACTAGAGATTACACACTGAAAAAAACAACTATGTGACTACCAAATGACAATTTCAGACACAGGAAACCTTTGCTCCTTTGCAAATCAAGTTTTAGTCTGATCTGCTCAAGTAGCTGCAACCTAAACTCTTTTCTTGGGCCTAGAGAGCTGGTGAAAGCAGAGCGTGAAAACTGGTTAGACCAACCAGTTTTCAACACAAGTACAACACAATGCAAGCATGTCTGAAACGGCATTATCTAATGTGTTATAGGTGCTTGAGCCTTCCAATCATTCTGAGATTCCAGACACCTGCAAGATAAGGAGCAATAAGGAGTTCAGGCTTCAGTCTGTGCTGTGTATTTAATGAGTGGTCCCTGCTCTCCTCTTTGATTGAAATGTCCAACATAAAGAGTGTTTTTACAAATCAAAAGCAGATTAAGTTAGAGCGCTTATGCACACATCAGTAAACAGCTTCATTGATATGTACTTCTTGTGATTCAGATCACCTAAAGCAGTCTGTGCTGCTTCTCCACTAATTGAAAGCCTGGAATTCAAGCAAAAAAAAAAAAAAAGAGGCAGGAGCTTTGCACAGCTTCATACATCATTCAGCACTTCCTGAATCAGTGCTGAGTGGTCTTCATTAAGTCTGAGGCTTAATGAGTTGGATTTATTCCTTGTTAATGACAGTGAAGGACATTGCATGTTGTGTTGTGTTAATTAAAAACTCTATGAAATGGTGTTGATGAAACAGTTTTGCTCAGCGAGAAGTCCTTCTGGGGCCGGATAATTTTCATGTTAATAAGAGTAAGTAGTTTGATTAAAGGGCTTTCCAGGAATTTGAATGAGAAAAAAAATGTAAAGAACCAAATAATGTGTGAAACAGATGATCAGTGCATGGCTGACTCCAAAGAAAGATGGTTTGTGATGAAATATGCCTGTAAGAGGACACAGCATTCACACAGAAGGCTTATCTTGATTCATGTCTGAAGAAACCAAACCTCTAGCTCTGAGGCACCTCGAACATTTCAAGACATGTTTTTGTATCACATGTTGGAGACCGAGGTTTGTTGAAAAGGTCAAAGTGGATTTATGAATTATGCAACAAACCCTCTGGATGAAATTTCATCAGATCTTCAAACCTGAGCCAAATATGAGCCCCAAGGTCCAAAGCAGTCTGAGACATCATCTGTTATGAAAGAAGCTGTTCTTAGAAAACCACAGCGTGATTTCTAGGAATGTTTTCTAAAAACACCAGTGAGTTTCATCACTTAAAAATAAAAGATCTCACCCTAACCAAGCTGCAGCACATGCCTCTGGTGGAATAAAGTCCCTCTCTCACAGTTTTTTTTATGTTCACATGGTCATAAAAAGTTCTTTCTCTGTGACAAGGCCCCAGCTGTCCAGCTGAATCTCGCAGTAAAAGTCTTCTTTGTTTCCCTTTCCAGATTTTTTTCAGTCTCTGGACAGACAGATTTAAAAGTCTGGAGGCTAAAGGGGTCAGAGGTTACAGGCCTATAGAAGCAGCCACCTCAGGGTAGATGGGACATCCTGGTTTGCAGTCCCCTGGGTGGGAAACTGGGCTTTGTGCTCACGACTCTTTTTGTCCCTCCTAGACTCAACAGGACATGAGTCTGCAGTCTGAGTCGTATGAGTGAGTGTTTCAGTGCTGCAGCCTCGTCATACCTTCTCCATCCCTGACTCCAGCCTGCATTCTTAACATGTAACACACCAGGCTTAGTTTTGTTTCACACACTTCACAATCTCCTCTTTCCTCACTCTCATTTCTTTTCTTTTCCAAATGGGCTGACATGAAGCAGACAGTCATTTTTTCCAGTTTGATAATTATTTTAAACTGAGTATTTTTTCCTCTTAAATGCAACTATATTGATTTTTTCCGTTATTCAAAATATACACCTCCTTCTTCTTCTAATATATGCATTTTTAGGTGCAGCACAAAATCCCCAAGGTTTCTGGTCAAAGTCACCCTGTAAAAGTCAGTTTTGGTGTTAAAGGCACTGTAGGGAACTTTCATGATATGCTGATTCTGGCAATCCCCTGAAACAAAATCAGTTGTGTTTTTCCAGAATGAAAACCACATTTCCCATGAGCACAATTACCCAGTTATGGTAAAGATACGCTCTAGCCCAAGTTTGCTTTTGTTGTACAAGTAAAAGAATACAGATCTTCTTTTTAAACACCATTTATTTTCTGTGATCAAGACAACTCTGTACATGATGCAGAGTGATGAGGTTAAACAGTGGTTTGTAGTCACATCAGATTTATCACTGTGACCTAAAACTATGTTTACTAAACTCTGGTTTTGTTACAGTTAGCGCACAGAAGTACAATTGATGTTACCTGTCACAGCCCTGGTGTCAAGACATGTGTTCCTTTGTCCTAATACATTTCCAAATAACAAGTAGAAAAAACATTGTGTAAAAGGAAATGGTTGAAAAGACTCTGCTTGCTAACTAAACTTAACATGACTGGTGTGGCATAAATACTGAGGGGTTGTTTTTTCTATATGCATTACATGAGGCATTAAATAAGATATAATACAAGTATTTCAATTAAGTAGTTTTCTTGTTGGTGACCACATTATATTATGTAGGTCAGAAAAAGATGTCATATGGGAGTGACATCTGTAAGCACTGAGCTTATTCTTTCAAATTCCAATTTTTTTTTCATCATCTCAATTGTATTTAAATGCATTTATTGTTTTTCAGATGCTTTTTTGTACTTGTTTGTATGAGAAGAAGGCAAATAGCACATTCGAGTGTATTCGTTTTGGAGTCTTACAAATTATTATCCACCAAAATTGCTTCGCCACTCAGTTTCTCCCTGTTCTCTCTTAAATTGTGTGCCTCAGGTGCACAGGCATCCGAGGCTTCCAAGGATCTTATGATCATCCAATAAATGTTAACGACTTTGTTTTTCAGTTCTTGTATCAATAACATTGGGTACTTAGCACAAAATGTGCACTTTGATTCAGTCCAGTATCTATTACAGCTCAGCTATTTCTCATACTTTATCAAACTTATGAATATCAACATAGATTTCTTTTCTTTTTATGTGAATGTTAGATTGTTTTGGTGTGAAACATTTTTGGATTTGTCAGCACAGGGCTTCATATGATAAAACAACGTCTCTCCAGGTTAAATTTGCACTTTAACTATTTTTGCACAAGCCAGACATAATTTCCCCTGTAGCTTTAAAATATGGGATTCACTTTGTAGCACAAATAGCCAAAGCTTTCCAAAGGACCAACTTATAATTGAACTACATTCATTATGGACCAAATAAGTATATTTTGTGTTTACTTATTTTTATGTATAGATTATGAGTTTGAATTATTTTTTCCTGTCTTGCATATCACTTTTTTACAGTGCTCAGTCAATAGTTTTTGATTGTTGTTCAGATGCAGTGTAGTCAAATCAAATTGCCTTCAAATTACTTTCTTCACTTGGAGAATAATCTCTCCCAGTTATCTCCTAAAATAAAAGCCTCTAAGTGGAGCACAGGAATTCCAGAGTGTCCCATCAACTCTAAAATCATCCAGTAAACTGTTATGACTTTCCTTTTCATGTCCCTCAGTATTGTATAAATCACATTCAGTATGAAACATTTAATGTGCACTTTGTGTCAATCCACTTCCAATTCAGCCATTTCTCACCCGCCTCATTTATTTCCAGTGGGTATCGATCAGAGAGTGATGTCCTCCCCTTGTTGACAGGATCATTTTAACTGCCAGGCCCAACAATAAACCCTGTGTTCAAACCCATCTATCCAGCCTGCAGCACAGAGTGTTTGGCAGAGGGAAAAAAAACTACTTCAACAAGAAATCCCTCAGAGAGAAGAGGCTCCCTCTACCTCATCTCAGCCTTTGTGTGTAAGCTACAACAGTAGGTCAAACAGTGGAAAAGCAGATCTATATGTGTGAAGCCTGTGAGCTCACAGACAATTGCATAAGCCCATCCATCCCCCAGTAGATTAACCTCCACTGATAACCGCAGGCGGGTGACGTCAATGCTGCTCTGCCTCTGTTACTCCTTTGGCCCCCTCCCTCTCAGTCACCAACACCATGTTCTGAAGTGTGAGGCTGTCCCATCAAGATGGTATTACAGTCTAAACCTATCTCTCAGAAGACAATGACAGACTTTAAGAACATGACTTTAAAAATTGTCCTTATTAATTTAATCACTGGCAAAAACAAACAAACAAACAAACAAAAAAACAATGTATTTAGTTGAATAGAAATATAAAATAGTGAAAAATATTTATTATTATTATTATTATTATTATTATTATTATTATAACTAATTTTGATTTTACTACATGTACATTTCAATGCAGTGTCTGTTTTTTCCGAACTTTATCTAATGTTTAAGATGTTTAAATTTAGCTTGAATTCCCTGCTTTCTTAAAAGATCAATCAATACATTTATCAGCTACAGTTCAGTGACACTGTCCATCAGTATATGAAGGCCTCAAAGTACCCTATTTTCCCCTTATTTTAACATTAGACACTGCCAAGTATGGTAAATGTATTCATAAGCTTTACAGTAGATATTTTACATTAAGCTCACAGCTGCTGTAACAGGTGCTTTAGAAGCAATCTGAATCTTCATTATGTCAAATAAGAGGAGCTTGGAAATTATTCGTTAATTCACATTTGATCTTTAAAGGTTTCAAAGCCTCTTATATTAACCCCCCCTTGATGGAAAGCTGGGACAGGTTCACAGATGTATAAAGTTGGCTCTATTTAGTCAGTACAGCTCAGGAAAGGATGCATTTGTACCAGTAAATATAAACTATAATAGCCACAAATGAGGACAGTGCAGCTGGACTTTGTTGTGATAGGTTTTTTGTTCTGAAAAAGCATACCTTTGAGGAGAATTAATTTTACAATGACAACAGTCACAAGCAGAGTCTTTTTACTTGACAGTCTCTAGCCTACATGACATTAAACACTAAACAGGTTGTTTTTACAACCGGTATTATAGCCTGTTTTTCTTACTTGGTGGTGCGTTTAGTGATATTCGGTTTGTACTAAGGTTAGTTGCCAAAATAATTAACTCATTTATGTATTTATTTAACTCATACGCTGTTTGTTGAATTGCACTTCTTTCAAACAGTTTGTTTTCTTCGTAAATTTGTATTAAAGGTCTAGTTAAGGTATTTTGTTTTGCTACAAGGTTATTTATTCAACAAATGTTTGGAAATATAGTGGTACTGCTCTCGACTCACGCCCGTACATACGGCCTTTGTTTTGAAAACCACAACCGGAAGCCGTGTCAACAGAAATGTGTAGCTCCTCGCGCAGGTTCAACGGATCTTCAGTCTTCGGAGCGACTTATCGGAGGTAAAAGGTGAAGGTTTGAGGATACCTGACAGCTTTCAGAGACTGCTATGACATCTCGCAGGTAGAGTTGAGCTTGTTGTGTTTGTTTTCTTTGAGTTTTTCCAGACTGCCATTAACCCCACCGTGGAAATTAACCGTTTCTTTGCAGCGCACGAGCGCTCAGGATTTGTTAACGGGCGAGATTGAAACTGAGGTTGCTAGTGGGAAAGAGAGAGCTCTCAACTTTTACTTCTAACAGACTCTTCAGCCTCGTTTTATACCTACATTAAAATAAATTACCTACTTTTAAACGTCTTTTTTTTTTCAAATTGAATTATGTTAGTGCTCGACTCCTCTTGTAGCGACAGAAGTGAAGACTTCCAAAAGCGCTGGTAAAAAAAAAAATCGTTTAAATGGACCGAGCTGCAGCTAAATAGTAAAAAAATGCAACTTAAGTCTGTGTGAGGTTTCTCCGTTTATGTTTGGCAGTAATGTGCAGTGTGTGTGCCAATTTTGGTTAATAATTTAATTTTGAGATAGAGACATCTGTCAAGTCATCAATATAATGTCCACACCTAACCCAACATCTTATCATTTACTTGCAGAAGCTATGAGCTTTTTCTGTCTGTCCCCTCTTTTAGTCTTCTTAAAGCTACCTGTGAATCCTGACTTACACAAAGAGTACCATTATAAATTTACATCAAATTATAAATAGACACAAAGTTAAAGTGAAATCACTCTATAAACTGTATACAACTTCAGTATGAGAATAAACAGTGAGTGTGCAAGTGATAAGATACTTTAAAAAATAAATCACTCAAATATTTAATACAAATATAAATTCAGTTCTTGTATACTCTGACTGTCCTCAATAAAAATAAAAATATAGGTGGAGGTATTCACCCAAAAATCAGACAGAGCGACCTCCTGTTTTAACACATCTTAGCTCAATGTTGTTACTGGTGTACAGCTTATCTGCTCCCTCCACCAGTAACAGTGTCCTCCTCTCACATATTATTAACCCCATGCACATCTGTAGACCAGTAATCATTTGTAAATCTCACTGAAACATTGACCAGCTTAGTGTGTGAGGAATTAAGAGCGACAGGAGGCTGTGCCCAACGCTGCAAACATGAATGTGTCCTGAGTTATTGGTTTATATTAAGTCAGAACTCACTGGCTTGGCCTCTCCAGTGCACAGTTAGCGACCTGTTTTCTGTACAAGAAAGACAAAAGATGAAGTTAGGTGTTTGGCATTTTTCTGAGCCTCATAATAACTTGTAGGCTGCACGAGTGTAAAGTTTTTGTCCTGTTGTAGATATCTTTGCAAGGTGACCTCTGAAATGTTGACTCCTGCAATTAACATGTCTCTTGGCTATTTTGGATGTTGTGGACATAAGAAAATGCAAGCCTGGCAAACAGGGGGTTTACAGTTAAAACAAGTATTCTGGAGGTATAAGGGTGGAAAATATAGCAGTCTGCTTTTGTCTGACTTTTGAAGTTACCAGGCCAGTCATCTGATTTGAACGTAATCAAACTTCACTGAAGAAATGTATATGTTTGCCTACACAACACATCCATTTCTGACATTATTTGGAAATTGTTTTTTCTCTAAGAACTTGCCTCATGGGGCTAAGACCTTTGCACAAAGACAGTTTGGAAAGAGTGAAGCTGCTGAGCTGACTGCCTTTAAGGAAAATTAATTTTTGCAGTGTTTAAAATTTCCATTCTGATGCACCATTGTAATGCTGAGCTGTTTCTTGGTATGACGTCAGTATGGATGTACCTACTTAGTATACAAAGTTTCATATACAGCCATGCTGTTTGTAGCTCAGCTTTGCTTTGCATAAACTCCCAGGTAACATCTATGGCTGATGAATAGCTCATATAAACAAGTTTAGATATATACATAAACATATGTATGTTGGCTTGTCATCCCTGCTAAATAACCAGTAGCATGTAGTAGAGCATTGTAGTGTTTCAGCAGTCACCATTAATCACACTGCTTGAAAGATTTAGATTATTGGACCCATAAATGCCCACCAACACCCTAAAACATTCTTGATTTTTGGGAGTTGACTGAGTGAGTGGCTATGCTATGGATATGTGACTTGCGTGTCTAGCCAGCTCTAAATTATTTGTTTAACTAACTAAGAATCCTTTGTAATCTAAAATGATAGTAAAGAAACTATCAATACTGTTACAGCTTCCCATCTTGAAGTTCACGGTTCCCTTCATTCATTGAGAGACCCCAAACCAATTCTTATTTTGTCAGCTGTTGTTCAGAGTGATGCCGGAGCAACAATGTGATATACTGTATACTAAATATTCAGTAATTTAGGCTAGAATTACCTTAAAACAGGGGTCTGCAACCTGCGGCTCTGGAGCTTCATGCGGCTCTCTGACTCCTTTTCAGTGGCTCACTGTAGATTTGAAAAAATATAAATGAAATAAAGGTTTTTAATTGATTATTTTATTATTAATTAAAACATGTCCTATTATTAATTTATCTTGTATTTTTTTTACTTTTTGCAAATTTTTTAAAATTCATTTTTGGAAACTTTTTTTTTCCAAATTTAAAAATAAAAAATTTCAATTTTTTTTTTAAGATTTTGCAAATTTTTAGATTTCAATTTTTTTTTTTAATTTCTGCATTTTTCCCCCAATTTTTAAATTACTTTAAAACGGAGCAAATTTGTAAAAAGGCAGTTTTTTAAATTTTATTTTATTTTTTTGCAAATTTATGAATTTTTTTTTGTTTGTTTTTTTTGAAAAAAAAATCCACAAAATTACTGAAATATCTTATTATTTATTTATGTATGAAGTTTATGATATTACATAGTTTTCTATTTTTTTAATATTTGCAAATTTATTGAAAAGAAAAACCTGAGACATAACGTACAATTTTATACACGCAATATCTTCTTGTTTAGATAATTATTCACTGATTTTTAATATGTTTCAAATGTATACACTTTTTTGTCTATGTTGTGAAGATAGAGTAGAATTGTGGCTCCTGAATGACTTTAATCTGGTTGAGCTGAGAAAAAAATGGCTCCTATGACGGTAAAGGTTGCAGACTCCTGCCTTAAATGAATCCACAGTTGAAACAGGCAATTCGAAAATGTTTGAAACAGTTTCACAACAAACATCGTTGTCTCGTTGATGGTCCTTGTTTGGGCTCTTGGGGGCTTTGAGGTGAACAGTCACTGACCGTCGATCACTGGACGTTTTTAATCTTCAATTGAGTTTGATTACGCTGGTCGGATGGGAAGATCCTGGATTCTGTCTGTCGGGAACACATTCAAAACTCAGTGTTTTGCTGTGTGCATGACTGAAGGATACTGTTCAATTTTTAGTTTCAGACTTTATCGCTGGAATTCCATTTCTAGAAAGTTTATCTGACTCAACAAATATTCTTGACTTCTTCTCAGAGGTTTACACTAAACATCTCTGAGTTATTTCTGTGTTGACAGAGTGCCAAACATTCGACGTCCTCAGGGGCTGAAGCCACCAGCAGGCTTAGAGATAGAGCTGAAAGTTGTTTTCATGTCTGCCAGTTTCCATGGTGGGTCGTCGGCTGAAGCAGGCTCCACTGTTGTGCTGCGGCTTGTTCTGCACTTCCTGATCTGAAATACCTCAGGGGAGCAATACTGTAGTGCATGCGTGCCATCATGATGTGACAGACCTGCCCTCCTGTTGATGGTATCACTTAGCCTCTCTGTTTCAGGAAGGATTTCACTTGATAATACTATTGGGGAAGGCAGCTGCAGTTCCCACAAGTTTTACCCTTATTGTTCTAACAGTTCAGATTTGTGACAGAGCAGGCGTAAAGGAACCAAACGTTCAGTCTCTCATTGTTTGAACCTGTAGCTGGCAATGATACGGGATCACTATTTGTTGATGTCCTCTTTTTATTTCCCCAATTGATTCTGGGTACTGTTCTAAACTTTCCACTATTGGAAACCACCTCACCCCCTCCCTTTTGTTTAAAGAGGAGATCTCATTTGTCAGTGGAGCTCATTGGACCAGCTGAGAACAGTGAGTCAGTTTTGTCGATAAGCCGACAGGAAAACAACAGCCCATGTGGAGGAATAAGATAGCACTGCCAACGTTTCCAGGAGTGCTCTCGACCAACTGTTGTTTTTTTCCAGATAAATGGTTTGCATTCTTTCATTTTATTCAGCCACAAAATGTGCTCAAAGAGGGCACAAAAACTCCACATATGAAGGATCTGAAAATATTAGTGTTTTTCAGGTGAATTACTTTAAGGTCAAGTGCTTATTAAAGTAAAAGAGACCCACTTTTCCAGGTGTGTGTCAGATATTTGATGTTAAAATACTGAAATCTGCAGTAATGGCTTTGTTTTTTAAATCCTAACCTTTCTGCGGTGCGATGAATTCTGTTATACATAGCTGTGGGTGCTCTTCAGATGTCTGCCTTTGAATAAAACTCATGCCAATTTTACTTAACTGTTAAGTACTATTCTCTCACTACCTTTAAAATAGCCGGACGGTGAAGTGGAGCAACATGAAGACCTGCCAGCTGATACATAAACAGCTCCATGCAGATATGTTAAATCAGGTCTTTTAAAGATTAACATAATTTGTTTGTTTCACATACTTCACTATTAATGAATGCTATTTCTCCTCACTACGGGGTTGTACTCTCGCAGCACTCCAAGTACGTAAGATTAATGAGCTTTAGTGGTTCACAGTGCCATTAAGTCAGACATTTCTCCTGAAGTCTGTCAGTCACAGAAAACTAGCTGAATGTTTGGTAAGAGCTGATCTAAAGATATGACAGTTAAACTTGGTGACTTTTAATCGACATCCAAAACCTTTTCTTTTAATGTCAAGTCATAAAGACAGAGCAAGTTTGTTTTAATAATGCTGTCCATCATGTAGTTCTTAGAGATGAACTACATTTAAACTTGAATAGGCCTGTTTTTGAAGCGTTAAATACCAAACTCTGACTCCAGTATTACCCTATTGATGTTGCTTTACAGTAAATGTTCAATATAAAGCTCCTACAACAAATTTTCTGTTTTACTGCACATCTTTTCCTTTATGTGTGCTCAGTGGGTTGTCTGATGGAAAAGATCTCATCTGGCTTCATTGTAACGTTAGATGCATCATTTATTATTTCATTTGTTTAACGTTTGTCATTTTCATATTTGCAGTGGAAAAAATGAAGACAGGGGTTTTCCTTTATCTTGCAACAAATGGCCCCGCCTAACTCCTCGTTGTCTTTTAAAAAAGGTCACATCTGTCTCCGAAACATTGCCATAGTTATTTATTAACTAGTCATGTTAAGAACCACTGGTAATGTTTCTGACAAGCACTGTTTACCCCTACATGTACAAGTTCACCAAACTATTGTTATCCTGTGCTACTAGCTGTTTCTGGAAGATTAATTGACCGTCTAGCTACCTTAGAAGCTTTGAATCATTTCTCATATCACTATTATTTGCAGTGCAGGTGTACGCATGCAGTCAGTGATAGCTGTAGTTAGTCATGAGACCAGTTCTGCTAGGCTGGCTGTGCTGATGCTACAGAGAAGAGAAGCATCCAGCGACACGGGGTGTGTCAGTTTTGCACCTCATGTAAATACCCCAGATCATTGGCAGGACTAAAAATAGCCGCGACATAACCAAAACCCACACCCCGGGCTTGTCTGTGACCAATATAGCCCCAGCAGAGCCTTTCATGCTGCGCTACGGCTACTAAGAATATCACCTTTTTGTCAGAGGGCCTAGACAGGCGTGCTTTAAATAACCAGCCAGGGCTGTATTGAACTTGAGACATTATGTAAGAGGATAGAGTGGTGGCTGGATGCACAGCGGGTCTGTTTCCCCTCAACCAGCTCAAGGCCTAACCTGCAGCTCCCTGCTGCCCCTGTTTCTTGCATTTCACACTGTTAAATCTCTTCTCTGTCAACGTCTCTTCAGACAAAACCTGCTTATTTGAAATCTTATTCTCTTTGTCTCGTCTCTTTCACTCCCACTGCCCAAGGCCAGATGCTAGAAAACGGGGCGCCTGCTAGTTGTCAAAGGGAATCCTATTCTTGGAAAGCCCTGAGTCACTCCTGCTCCTGCAGTCATGATCTGAGGAGGAGAGGGAGGGAGAGTGCACTGACGGGGTTGAACATGAAGCCCATGCTGTTCAGTCTGTTTCAAAGACTCAAATTAATACACACTGAAGTCTACAATGGCTGCTGCACAGGTTGTTGCTGGACTTATCATTTTTTCTGTGGGGCGACAGAAACCAAGAATCAAATGCTCTGAGTCACTAACGGAAAGTGTGTTGAGCCAAAGAGTATAGATGACAGCTTACTGGGGCTTTATCTGACTGGGTTCATGTTTTTGGTGCGCGAACTCTTGTTCAAAAGCAGCATTTTTAAAGCATTGCATGTTTGCATGTGTTTTCAAACAGTTTCCAGTCCCTCCACTCTTGCTAACCCCCACTTCGAATCACAGGCTGCCGGTAATATTTGGGACACCGATCACCAAATTGGATTGTCGCAATAAAATAATCTCCACAGTTTGGGTCACATGGATTTGTCGAGTACTTTTGCAATGTTGCAGCAGATTATTTTGTGTTTGAACAGCAGGTGATTAGCACTACCCAAAATGCGAAGATAAATATTTAAGATAATTGGATTTGGAGAAATGTTTCTTTTGCAACTTATTTCACTGTTCATTATTAGTGCAGGTTTTTCAGCGACTGCTTTAACATCAGAACATTGGCAAACAAATAAGCAGTACTTTACTTTTTATCTCACTGGTTCCCAATAACCAGGTCTGTTTCCACAAGCTTTCCTTTGTGAGCGGCGGCCTTAGAGTTAATCATTACACACAGCACAACGGTGAAAGAGAAAGGGTAAATACAGTTTGTACTGAGCCTTGACTCAGATAGCCAGATGACAAAGTAATTGTTGAAAAAAGCTGTCCAGAAAACCTACCAAGATTTCTGCGGGCAGGATTACATAAGTGACATTTTCATAGAGCGAGTCCAATAGTTAAAAATAAAATGCCTTGTTTGATCCGCCTTTTATCAAAAGGACAGGGCTGAAATCACAGACAAAATCAGTCCATGCATCGAAATGTTTTCACTTGTCTCTGAAAAGGTGTTTTATCAAGGTGTGTAAAAAGCACTAAGATAATTGTCAGTAGTTCTTCAAATACATATTATTAAAGGCATAAAGTTTGAACTTCGAAGATTGAATCAGATTTTTTTGATTTTGCAGCCGTGGAATATTCTAAAACTTTACAGTGGGATTAAGTTTTATTGAAAACAGCAGAACACAGGAAACGTTGCTCGTCATAGTTTTTTGCTCCTGGTTTAAGCTAAGATGCTGGTGTTTGGTTGTAGGTTGATTTGGCTTCAGGAGAGTTGCTGCCTGTTATCTGTCAAAGTGAAGACATTCATTTGTTGATCTCTCAGCTTCCCTTTTTGATTTTAATGAAGTACAAGGCAAAGAGTGAGCGGTGATCTGTTGTTCCTGGTGCCTGCCCTGCAGCAGTTTTTTATTTTTATTTTCCAGTGTTAAACATTTTCTTACTTCAGCTGTTAAACAGAAAACTGGATGAAACGCTGTCGTTCCAACATTCATCAAAGGCTATGTTGTTTTCTGACCAGAGTTCTGAGAGGTGTTCATGGTCTTGGTTTGTCAGTTGAGGCGTACTGATTTAGCAGGTTTAAACAACAATAAAGTTAATGTTCAAATCACAAGGGCTTTCTATTTTTAACCCTGTGACTTGTGTCACTTTGGGGAAAGGTGTTTGTCAGTTGATCTGTTTACTGATAAGTGCGTTCCAAAGAACTGATAGGTTTATTGTTTGTGACTATAAACTGCTGCGTAGACTGAAATTTTTGTTTTATCAAAAGAACTAGTCTGAAGATAAGAAAACACTCAATAAAGTTTGGGTGAAGCATGGGTGCAGGAGACAAGAGTCTGCATGTGAACGTTGTCAGACTTGTTCTTTGAATCTGACTAACATCAGATGCAATAGAAATAGAAATAGAAATAGACAATACTTTATTTATTCCCGAGGGGAAATTCAGGATTCACAGCAGCAATCAAGAAAACAAAAGTAAGAAAGTGTATAGAAAGTGTAAAAAGGTCCATAAGAAAATAGATTACGACAGCCCGTTCATCACTCTCCAGCCCAGCCAGTCTCCACCTCCACAGGGTCCAGGACTGAGCTTCTTCAGCAGTCTGTTCAGTCTCTGTCTCCTGGATCCTGTCTGCTCACAGCAGGTGAAGCTCCTCCAATGTGGCACTGGCGTCTGATGTCAGCTCCGTCAGCCACATCCGTGAACAGCACGATGCCACTCTGCCCTCCGGCAGCCCCTCTGCCGCTGGGTTAGCACGGCTAGCTTGTCCATCCCACCGGAGATAGATCCCACGTTCCCAACAACGATGGGTGGAAGGACAGGTCCACGTCGTCACCTCCTCACACTCGAGAACCAGCACATCATCCTCACCTTATTCTCACCTTGAAGGAGATCATCAAGCCCTACACCAGTTAGCACTGATGTGCTAAAGGCTGCTAACAGCTACTTTCACATGTAAACAATGCAGCCATGGTTACATGTAGGATCTCCAGACAAACACAGGAGAAAAGTAGTAAAAATATCGCTGAAGCCACAAAAAGTTTGGTGTCCATGACCAACAATGAATCATACAAAGTAATGATCCACTCCAAATACAAAGATTACGAAAAAGAGACGTAAAAAATTACAAGAAACGGACAAAGAAGAGAGAGCTGCTGCAACAGGCAGCAACTTGGGCAGCGCCTAACAACGGAAAAGATGAGCTAGCACCTCTTCACCACCTTTGGCTCTCTGACTGTGAACATCTGCCTGTGCTGGTTTTGCAAAGCTCTGGTCAGGTGGCTTTATACAACCAACTTCATCTTTATAATTTTCTAAACCAAAAAGACACTTTGCACAATGCACCATGCAACAAGATGCCACATGTTCAGTGGTGAGTGGTGGGATATTATAATATGAGGACAGAAGCTGAGAACTGCTGGAGCTGCAGAGCCAGTTTGATATCATGCATCTGTGTTAACATTTGTAGAAAGCTTATAAATGAGCAGACATGTCCCTCTCAGAATGAATTTAGATTACTGCACCATCATCCGAGTGTGACAGCATCGTTACAGAGCTCTGAGGTTTGTCATTTTTCTTTCTTGGTGAGTAGTTACTAAAACTAAGTAGCTGTCATAAAACATCATATCCAGTGTTTGTCAGTGTTGCGTGATTAATGTGAAAAGTGACTCAGGTCGAGCAGTGCCTGTGCTTTGAGAGAGCTGCAGAGTTTAGAGGTCATTTTCAGGCCATGAGAAGTTTCTCTGCAGTTTAATTCTGCCGTGCTTTTGTTCCCTGCATTTATTTTCCAGCTCATCTGCAAAGCTCCCTAACCCTGGGCTGGAAAATTAATAGCTCTAATGGCATACTGCTGAATTGGCTGGATCGAGGGGTTTAGCCTTGCGAAGGCTAACTATGATCCGGTGTAACTACGCCATGCACGATTAGGTGTAATCTCCAGGCACAAGCAACACAGCTGTTGCATGTAGCCTCTGACCAGATAGCAGGGACCTTGTCGCTCTCGGAGATTCTGGCACCCTTATCTGGCCCTGGCCCTGGCCTGGTCTGTGTCACAGCCAGAGAAAGCTCTGTTAGCTCTGGGATCACAGAGGGGGCGTTGGAGCAGGGCCATCTGACAGCCGTTGTCCTCTTAGGGTGAGAGGAGGCAGAGAGAGCTGTAAGGCTGAGGGAGGAGAGCAGAGGGCGGCTGGACCGCTCTGTCTGAGCCTGCCACATTCATCTGAGGTGGGAAAGGCAGGGGGGCGGCTGATAGCACAGACGGGTGCTGGTATCAGACCTGCTCACGCTCATCCAAATCCAAGATTAAAGGCCCCCGCCTCCTCGCTTGCTCACTGGCTCTCCCTCCTGCGCTCTCTCTCTCTTTAACACTCTTACAAAGCACCCCCCGTCGTTCCCTCACTGTCTCTGTCTCACTCTGTCTAACCCAGTAACACTTTTACAAGCAATCCCCCCCTTCTCTCTCCCTTTCGTCTCTATATCTCCCTCATTCCCTCCCGCCCTCTTGTGTAACTGTGCCCAGTGCTGGATTACTAAGCTCTGAGGCTGCTGAAGCAAGGGGCTGTGGCAGGCTTCGACCAGAATGGTGAGGTAGGGCAGAAATGTTCACGTTCAACTTTGGTCTATTTTCTGCTTTTGCACAACCCTCACACTTTTAAAACTCCTGTTCCTGTAAATATTCCCTTTAATTCTGCTTTTATTGCTGGATATAATGTGCAGAGCAGTGTTAGGATAACAAGTGAACACCTGAGAGCATGTAAGATGTGTACGTGTGTTCTCTCAAGTGCATTGATGTGTGTGTGTGTGGCTGGTAAAGTGAGCTTTCAAAGAAGTATGGTTCCTGAAGGGTTAGCAGTGAGCTGTAGTTGTTAAGAAGGTTTAAACCGTGCGTGGAGCCGAGGCGCTCAGGGGAAGGTGCAGGAGAAGGTGGCGGCCTGGCTGAAGCTGCCTGTTAAGCCGACAGGTGAACAGTTTGGCAGAAGTTTTTGGTAATTGAGATGTTTGTCCAGTATTTCCGCCTGCCAGCCCATTTCCATTGTTTAGAAATATTTCGAGTAGCAGCGGTGCTGTGATGAGGGATTAGCATGGATTAGTGACATAAGGCATTTTTTGTCCCAACTGTTATTATTTTTCTGTATGAATCTGTATGGGATTAAAAGACCGTACAATGAGTAATCTGTCCAGCAGCTGACACGCATGACCTGTGGTTGGCTCCTCAGTACAGTAACCTTAATGCACTGTCAGTTTGGCTTCATTTCTGAAGACAGGTGAAAAAAATCTGTCATGAATAAAAAACAGAAAAAAAAGAAAATGTACAGATGGTGTCTGTAAAGCTGGAGCAGTAGTCAGTGATACCAGTATTGCAGCGTTTGGGTAAACACACAATTAGACCACGATTACATTACTGGATCAGTTTTTTTGTAGGCTACGACAACAGATGCTTCAATTATAAACTGAAAATGTTGGCTCTGTAGAGCAGCAGGGGAGTTTTAGACCAAGGGAGTCAAACAAGGGTAGGGGGAGTTGACCCAGCACCATGTGACTCCTGAATCTGATTATCATCCTGAATTTCCCTTCCGGGATTAATGAAGTACATTCTATTCTATTCTATTCTATTCTATTCTATTCTATTCTATTCTATTCTATTCTATTCTATTCTATTCTGTGTGATGAGGCAGTTAACCCAAGAGACAGCGGCAGAAAATCTAAGAGCTCAGAGATACTAAGCTTCATTTGCACACAAATATGATACCAGTAATATTAAAGGATCAGTTCAGTTTATACAGCTTTTACATTGTTTATAGAATGAAATAGAACAAAATACTCACCCAGAAGGCTTTCCTGATCCAAGCAGTGCTTCGGGAGATATTTAGATCCAAAATCGTGCAGCGGACGTCCGTATAATGGGATCCATCGGGGCATAGGCAGTGCCGCTCCTAAAACTGCATTAATCGTCCAAAAACTCGTGTTTTTCACCAATATTCCATCATGGTCCGCTCCGGGTTAGTCCTCTGCTGCAGTAGTGTCACTCTAGACAGAGCTGTGTGGCTGTACTGACCTCTGAACTGACGAAGACTTTGTTTACGATTGACCCTCCGCGCGTCGTCTTGTAGCCTGCCGTCTTCCCCTGAAACAATGAGCCGCACTGCGCATGCGCGGAGGGGCAATCGTAAACAAAGTCATCGTCAGTTCAGAGGTCATTACAGCCACACAGCGCTGTCTGGAGTGACACAGACTGCAGCAGAGGACTAACCCGGAGCGGACCATGATGGAACATTGGTGAAAAACACGAGTTTTTGGACAATTAATGCAGTTTTAGGAGCGGCGCTGTCTATGCCCCGATGGATCCCATTATACGGACCTCTGCAGCACGATTTTGGATCTAAATATCTCCCGAAGCACTGCTTGGATCAGGAAAGCCTTCTGGGTGAGTCTTTTGCTCTACTTCATTCTATAAACAATGTAAAAGCTGTATTAACCGAACTTATCCTTTAAGGTTAGTTGCTGAAATTTTTTCTTGGGGTAAATAAAATAACTTAGTAACAATTTAAAAGTAAATAAATCAATGCAGATTTGCACCTTTTAATTATTATTTATTTATTTAACGATTTATTTATTCATTTATTTTTTATTGTAATCTCCAGAGATATTGTTCTCAAAATG
The DNA here is from genome assembly GCF_033239565.1 of Halichoeres trimaculatus. Taxonomy (NCBI): domain Eukaryota; kingdom Metazoa; phylum Chordata; class Actinopteri; order Labriformes; family Labridae; genus Halichoeres; species Halichoeres trimaculatus. The sequence continues at coordinate 27,624,510 of NW_027437189.1, forward strand.
CTGTTAGACTGGATCCAGAATAAATACCACAGAGCGGTGCCCAGCAGTTTTAAGGGACCCAAAGAAAAGACATCAGCAGCCTGCTTATGCACATTAAACCTGTAACTGGCATTGTTTTGCCTCCGCTGGTTTACATAGTAACCAGTTGTAGCAAGGGCTGTTTCAGTCCCAGCTTGCCTAGCTGCTGGCTGCTAACGTTAGCGAGCTCGCTCTTGTTGCCACAAGTTTAGATTTATGGAGCAACGAAAAATTCAGTTAGTCCTCAGTCTTCATAAAAGGCCTGTGTGTGGATGCACTTCAGCCTCTCGGGTATAGAGGAGCTTGACATCATGTATTCCATCTGCAAAGTGTGCAAACAGGCTGCTGATGTCAGCTCTTTGGGGACACTTTGAATGCTCCAGCTCTCATCATACACCACCTACTGGAGTTTGAAGAAACAATGGACAGAATTAAGGGGTAATGTGACAGTTTAGCAGAGCAGTACAAGTCAAAGTGTAGAGCATGCTGTGTTGTGATCTAAAGTCATCCAAAATCTATAAAATATTCAACAACATTTTTTCTAAACGAGTAGATTAGAGATAGTTGGCTTGAGAATTCTAACTTATGTAGGTTAAAGAGTATTTCTCCCACTTTGGGTAACCTGGACTTTTTTTTCTTACCATATTAGATATCACGTAACTGAAAATTAAATTGTTGATAATCAGATTTAGAAAAGTATTTAAATAAAATGTGTTTTTTGATTAATATCTTTTCCTTTTTCAACTAAATTTATGATTGAATTATTATGGCTTTGAATGACAAAACCCACTGCTCAGGTCTTGTAAAGCATAAGGGTCTGGAGCATTTTCAAAGACCCCAAATTAAGAAAATATTCAGAGAAAAGACGGAAGGGTTATTTTTACTCACAGTTCTCAGCCAAAGTAGACTGTGTTGACCTTTCATCAACAGTACGAATGCTTATTTCTATGACTTGTCAGAGGCAGAACTACCTGGTAGTTCATGTTAAGGTATGCTCTCTTTAGTATGCTCTCTTTCTGGGATGAGTCTACCCATCTTCTCACAAAATGCTTTAATCTGAGTTTGATCCAGGATAGCTATTTAGTGAATGAAGTCACTTGCAAAGCCCTTAAGCTCTTTCATGGGGTCCCTGGTAAACCCTTTCTGATAGAAACGTATTCATAAATCACAAAGGCTGTAGATGGGCTACATTAATAATTCAGTGACATCATTACACACAGTATTTCTTCTTGCCTGATCTGCCTCTTCTCTCCCTCTGAGTATGGTTGGTTTTGTGCATTGTAGGTAGGTGACTAACAATCCATTAAGTACAAAGTGCTTCATGTAGTTTTGTTCACATATTTATCACAATGGAAGGCTGAGCGCAGTCCTGTTTGCCCTTTCCTGAATTGATTCTGATAGTATGTAGCTCTTGGCTGGATGAAATTCATGAAGCAATGAAGGTCAGACAACAGACACCCATGCCCCCATCTTCAGCCAACACACAGCCTGTGTGAAGACCATTCTGCTATGTGAAGCAGGCTTTAGAGAACAGATACTGTGAGATTTTGGGATAATACTTAAAACTTTCCTCCAATCCTTCAAGTAATTTCCTCTGTCTACAAATCTGTCCTAAGATCAACCCACAAACCTCAGTGCCAGACTTTCAGATATGTTTCTAATGTCACAGAGAGGGCGATGTCTCTGACATGTTTTAATGACTAATCCCCTTGTAATCGGTTATTTGTAAAGTTCCTCCTATAATCTGCTCCCTCAGTCTATGGAAGGGGAGAAAGCGCAGCAGATCGGGTTTGCCCCCTCCCCCTCAGTGAGGATAAGAGGGTCAGGTGCAGTCTGGGTCAGATGTCTGGTCTGTTCTGTAGTGATATCTCTACAGCAAGCTGCTCTAGTCCAGGTCTCTGCTTCAGGGTTACTTTAATCAGTCAACACTCTGTGTTCGAACAACCTGAACTGATATATGTATCAAGATCAAGCAGATTTGGGGATTTTATTTAATGCTGGATGAGTCTTGTGGTTGGCTCCAACAGCAGAAACAACAAAACAATCCATGACAGGACAGGACAGGAGCATGTGTTTGAGTACCCTGTGCTAGTCTTGTTGCAATATAGGTCCTCCCCTTCAAACTGTACCACTCTGTTGACCACAGTTTGAGGTAAATGTCAGGAAACATCAAAGTTCATTTGATTTACAGTTAAAGGCCATTTCCACTTCCTCATTTCACAAGCTTAAAGTCATTTTTTCTGCCTTATTTGTTGACTTAAAGGTACAGTATAGTATGTTCTGATGTTTCCTCATTCCTTCACATCCATCATAGATAGATCATGTGGTTATGATAGGATCCTTTTTTAATACAGAGGCAACTGTGCTTTACATGTTTCTTCACTCCATAAACGGAGAAAATGTACCACCCAGAACACACAGGATCTGTTTATTACAGCTCTTTCACTTTATCCACATCACTGTGTTGCTGAGGTATTTCATTCTTGTTTAGATCCATTGTAATATATAAAAAACCACACAAAACTGCGTATCATTTCAGGAAACAGTTGGTCCTGTGTTGTAGTGGATAGAATAACTCTCTGTTGACTTTGAGAAGAGAAATATAATTTCTAGAGCCCGACCGATTATGCCTGTCACCGATTAATCGACATCAGCCAAAATGTAGCAGATTATAAACATTTTTGCTCCACAGAGATTCTGTGGCTCCTGTTCCTGTGTGTCTGTGTGTTGGGCTGCACACTGCCCGAGTGCCTGCCCCCTCCGTCCACCGTTATCTTTAAAGTTTGACTTATTTATTTATTATTGTGTTTACAGCTTGTTCTTATTTATCATTGGTTTAGACTACAGTTCTTATGTTGACAGTTTCATAATTCAAGTTTCTTGTTTTAATTCAATAGTGTTCTGTCTCTGTCTTGAATCATGTGGGTATTATAATGATTTGTGATTATATATAGTATATATCCTGTGTGTATCAATGAATTTATCAGCCGATAAATCGGATATCAGTTGACATATCGGATATCGGCTTTTTTTTGCCCCCAGTATCGGTATTGGCATCGGCCCCAAAAATCCTATATCGGTCGGGCTCTAAAATTTCATTTTGAAAAATTTTGTACTCTCACATATAAAGATTGTTATTTGTGGGATCCCATCCAGTCTAGGGGTGCAATGATTAAAAGATTTGGTACAATCATGGTCTGAGCAACAAGCTCAGTAGGGATGGGTATCTTTCACATTTGAAATGGTACCAATGCCCAGTACCTGGCAATCGGTATCGGTACTCAACGGTACCAGTTTTTGGTCCTTTTGTGTGTTTATGTGGAAATAAATATAAGTTTGTTTAATAATAAAATCTAAAAGTTTTTCAATTTAACTTATTTATTCTTCAATAAATTTGCAATGCTGTGTTCATGTCCAGTATGGAAAATCCTCTACTCCTCCACTGTCTCACAGTCACACGGACATGATTAGGTACCTAAACATGGTACCATTTGATTTATGTCAATCAGTACTTAGTACTAGAAAATGAAATTCAGTGGGTACCCATGAAAGTACCTAATCTGGTACCCACCCCTAAACTGCAGCTACATTTGACCTCCTGGTAAATTTGGATTCTAAAAGATCTGAGGTGCTCTTTGTGACAGCAGTCAGTTTCTCTGTTGGTTTGCATTCTCTGCTATTTTACACACCTGCACCACCAGGTAACTTTGAATCTCCTCCCCTGCTCTCCAGTTAGCATAAAGTAATTAGCATTCCTCTGCTTTTCACAGTAAAAGCAGGCGCTTCTATTAAAAAATCCAGCTGAGTAAGGAGTCTGTGTTTATGTTGTCTGGATCATTAATCATTTAGTTTGGTTGTATTCTTGTTTCTTAGAAGCTTGCAGACTCAACGAGCTGATTGGTGTGCTGCATGTTGAAAAGCAGTACACATTAACCTAGATGAGTGTTTGGCTAGAGTCTCTAGAAATTAACTGACGTAAGGTCACACTGGCCATTTGAACTTCGTCATACTCAAGCATGGCCTGTCTACGTCATGATGAAGCATCTGTTAACACAAAGCATGATCTAATCAGAGTTAACACAACGAGACACAGAGAGCACTGCTACAACTTCAGAGACTTTTTGGCTGATGTCAAGTTGTTTTGGTCTGACACAGTCCTCCAACATCCCAACATGTCATGGTTCCGCTCATGTATGAAGTGAACTAGACCTTAGGGTTGAAGGTGCTTGAGCATGGTACAGATTGTCAGTATGACCACGTCCCACGTGGCACACTCAGCCTGTCTGTAGAAAACTACATCCTAGCTCGCTGTTTCTCTCTGCGGTTTCTCATTGAAGGAGCCGAGCAGACCTGCAGCTGATGCTGTTCATAGAATTACTAGTGACATGTGAGTCATACAACCCCATTTCAAAAGAGATCCTTTTTTTGACTCATTTGTCTTTTGAAAATAGGATCTAGATTTAGTGTGCTGACACATGCATTGATGTCTATAAACAGAAACAGTAACTCTGACAGTAGACAATAAGAATTGATACGCTTGGTTATATTTGTTTTTGGGGTTTATGAGTTCCTGAAGTAAGAAATTGGCAGGACTATGTCACAAACCACACATTGAGATCCAGACCAGCAGTGACCACAACACTATTCTAGTTTGTATTCACCACTCTGAGGTGACACAAGATCTGCTGAGCTGACACATGAGTCTTATTTTTATCTTACTGTCATGAGTCTGTGTCATTGGTGCTCAAAAACAGAAACGCCTAAATGCTCAGCCTCTGTCGAAGCCTTCAGATATTATCTTCTCTGCATGAGCTTCATGAAGGCGCTCTTGTGTCACCCCCTGCCTGTTTTCCACTGGGTTATGTTCATCAATAATAAGCCTTTGTACTATTCCAGGGTGGCGTTGAAAAGCTACAATTTAAGAACTGAAATGTAAGATTTCCATGACTCACTCAGTCCATATGTCAACATCAGAAAGCCTGTTTTTTCGTGTTCGTTGAATCTGTGGCATTTAGCATTAGGATAGAGTGATTCATCGACGCCATCGACAAAAGTCGAAGGTAAAATTAGTCACTGACTGATTTGATATTTGGTGATAAGTTTGAAACAGTACTGCCCTGTAAATTTTTCATTTTCAGTTCTTTTTTTAAAATCTTTACCTTACAACACTTTTCCTTTAAACAGTGGAGCAAACTGCGTTCTACTAACCACACAACACAGTAAACCTGAGGAATTTGTTTTCCAATTATTTAGATTCTAAATTGCATACTTACAGGTGGTCAATTTGAAAACATAAGATAGAATCATGAAATCATTCATTCTTCAGTAGCTGATTCCTGGTTTCCAGGATGATTAGTGGACTACCAAAATAGATGTAAGTTGCAGTAGTATTCTTTTCATCAGGGGCTCAAACTGATTTTTTTTTTACTTGGTTAGGGTGAGGGAACTTGTTTTTCTCATGTGTTTTTTTCCCTTATTTTCTTTTTTAGTTTCTGAGAAAAATAATAAATAGATGGATAATTTCAGCTTTTGGAAATTTAAAACTCCCTGAGATAAAATCTGATGTATATTTAACTGCAAATCACTGATGCACGTCAGGAAAAGAGCCCAGAACTCCCTTTAATGAAGCAGTTCACTGATTTGACTGATGTTTGTCTGGTTCATAATTTATATTAATAAACTGATGTTTCCAGGGTTGCTTCAGCCCGGCCTTGTTAATAATGCACATCTGGCCCAGTAAAATGCTCAAGTGCTTTTAGTGGACAGCCCTGATTTTCTTCTTTAATGAGGCTTCACTGTGAGAGACAAATTGAGTTCAGATCATGAAAATTTAGAAGAACCTGTGTGTAAAAGGGAATCTTAACCCACCTGAACAAAATGCACAACTCCATGTCACTGACTACACACTCCTGACTGTAATACTGTATAATGTCACTTCAGTCAAACCCCCATTCCTTGACACATAAATGGGGCCCTGGAGCTAATGGTGCGTTGGATTAGCCAGCAGTGGCACACAGTAGTCAGGGAGGTTTAACCCAATGATCCCTGCTTAAACATGAGCTCTTAATCCACACGGCTGACATTCAGCCATTCACTTGAACACTGCTGTAGAGCCTACTCACTGCTTCTTGGAGATTAAAAAAGTCCTCCATGTATTAAAGAGTTTTCTTTTCCCTCCAGCATGTTAGTGCAAGCTTGCAGATGTACAGGGTTTATGTCTTGTGAATGTTTATGAATAATGATTCTGGTTTGGTTTGAATTAATGGCGGGGATAAACACTCAAGTAAAAGTGCTCGACCCAAATAGTTGGTCAACCTACCTGAGAGGCTGATGGGATAAATATTTGCCTGCAGTGTTTTGCAACAGAGGAAGTAACATGTAATCATTAGCTTTGGCTTTTCAGTACTGTAAACCCATATGTCCTTCCCTTTCAACTGAGGACAGGACATTCTGTTTGTGTTATTAATCAATCCAGAAACAAATCAACTCTGTGGCTGCAGACTGTCTGTGGGAATAAATCCTGAAGAATAAAAGCATGGATAGACCATACGCTTTGGCTTCAACTCTTACTTCATTTTGCCCTCAATCTGCAGCATAATATGGAATAGCACAATGGAAGAGGCTCAGAGCTTGACATTATCATCACTCCCTGAGAAAGAAAAACATGACAGAATGAATTTATCAGAGGAAACAAGTGAACTGTTATCAGAGCAGGACTTCTCATTACTAAACTGAGTCTGTCTTTCTGTCAGCTCTGCTTTGATAACAAACTGAAAGTTTGCAGAGCTGACAAACACATATTAATCAGTGAATAACAGATCAGAGTCTGAAATATTAAGCTTTGACCTGTTAATGAAGTCCATGCAGCTCTGAGCTGCTCTGACTCAGCTGTGATTACACAGGAGGCTGAGACCTTTTTAAGCCCTGCTGACACGGGGGTGAGGGGTAACTTGAGAATATTAGTCCTGTCTGAATTGGCAACTCTATATTTTAGGCTTTAATTTCCACAGATTCTGTTTTTCCTGTGCATTCTTCCTCGTTTCAGTCCAGAATAAGTGACATTTGAAATTTTTGACCTAGGCCTGTCACGATAATCAATAAATTGATTAACCGAACGATAAATAAAAACGTCCTCGGTAAGTTTGCCAGCCTCGATAAACTGACACGTGCATGCATGTTTGTTTTCCTCCTCTCTTTTGACCAGAGAGGCTGAATGAGAAGATGGCTCACTACGTCTATCTTTCCTAACATCTGGGTGCATAGGTTCTATAGCAGATTTAGCAGATTTATAGCGGAGTGAGCTTCTGTCAAAAATGTGATCTTTGGCATCTTTTGTGATGGGGCTGCTCGCACGTATGCATGGAGAGAGCTGAAGCGAGCGTCCTGAAGGGTAAGGAGGAAACTCTAAATTAAAGATAAATCCTTGTGTCTCCCTGTGTTTTCAGGTGGTTCCACCCCAACATCACCGGCATCGAGGCAGAGCAGCTCCTGTTGACGCGGGGCGTCCACGGCAGTTTTCTGGCTCGACCCAGCAAGAGCAACCCTGGGGATTTTACCCTCTCTGTGAGGTGAGTTCCTGCCTATACTCTCACTCTGTGCTGGTTTTATTTCCTCCATGAGCGTTTTGTTTAACTTCATTTTCACTGGCGCAAAGTTCAGCTCTGAGAACAAATAAAGCTGTAGCTGTTTCACTTTGGGAGACTGAACAAGTGGTCCTACCTGGAAAGTTTTCACTCCGCACATGACTTGTGGCTCTTGTGTTCCCACTCTTAGGGAAGTCTGCTTTACAGCATCTGCAATGAACTGATATTAGCACAAGACAAGTTAATACCTGGACAAAAAAACTCCTCATGCTTTGATAACAAAAGTTGTTGAGCCATACAGTCTATATTACTGTCACTTTCCGTTTTTCTCTTTTCCATTGACATTCACTGAACAATGCCTTGCAGCGGGAAGCCTCACTCTTTGTTTGCCTTTTTTGACATGTGATCTGTTTTCTAATAGACATTTTATCCATAAACTTTGTCTTTAATTTCACTGAAATACCCTTTTAAGATAATTTCATTGCACAGGCACAGTCAACACTCTGCAAACTATTAGATGACCAGGGTGTCCATCTTCAGTCTGAGAATGAGCAGTGACTGTGCTGATTTTACTAAGTGGAAAGTTCACCCGTCAGGGGAGTCCAAACTTCAGCCCGAAGGTAGACAAGTGACGAATATTCAGATGAAAAACTAGTGACGTACTTTTCCTCTTTTCTGGGATAAGTGGCATTCAAACAGAAGTTGTTTTGTTGTGAGTGTTTCTTGGAGAGCGTTAGATAACCCATTTGGATTTTGTGGGATCAGATAACATTATGTCACAAACTGCCCTGAAAATCCCAAGTTGGGGCGGGTGGATAGAGCTGAGGTGAGTCAGATAAGCACAGTGGATTGTAACATCCTGAGAAACAACAGTTATGCCCTAAAGCAAAGTTCTCTTGATCTCTTTAATGATATTTCTAGTAAGTAGGACTCAGCATGACATGCTGTGCTGCTCACAGAGAGCAGAGAACAAACTGAGAGAGAAGAGGAGAGAGTTTAGAGAGTGGCTCTTCCTTGGCAACGGAAGCTTTTAAGAGATACATCAGTCGGCCAAGCGCCTGGAACAGGGCCTAAGCACATTTGTTACTGTGTGACTGCAGCTGAAGCTGGCATGTTTGCATGGGGAGATAGTGGCCGTGTGTGTGAGGGAGATACTGTAGGAAAAAAACTGAGCAGGAAAAGGAAACAGTAAAGCCAGACATGCAGTAGCTTTTAAATGAAGTTAAAGAGTGAGAGATCTGTTCAGGATTTGACCTTCTCCTGCTTTGGTGGGTGTGTGTACACATGTGTACACACGTGTTACTGAGTGTCATAAATCACATGTCACAGACAAACTGGTTGGGGTGAGTTGTTGCCTCAGTTTGTGGTCTTGACAGATTTAAACACACACACACACACACACACACACACACACACACATACACACACACACACACACACACACACACACACACACACACACACACACACACACATACACACACACACACACACACACACACACACACACACACACACACACACACACACACACACACACACACACACACACACACACACACTCAGGTCAAGTGGTCAGTGTGAAGGGGCTCAACACCTGCTAGAGAACATAGGTCGCATTGAGACAGGAAGAGAGGACAGAGCTCCTCTTTAAGAAACTTTATGAAGCTTTTGAACAAAGAGATAAAAATATTATAACACACACTCTTGTACTTAAATAACACATGCTTGATATTAGAATTCAAAGAAAATTAAGGAACTATGATTAAACTTATGTTAGCTTGTACTTCTGGTTACCTCCAACTGTATGTTCCACTTTACAATGAAGGCTAAAAAACAAAAAAGCAACCTGAAAATTCAAACAAGACAAGGGGGCGACTCAGCTGAGCTGTAAACACTTTAACAATGTCCTGTTTCCTTAAAGAGTGAGTCAACCAAATCCTGTACCTGTTTGTGACTTCAACTGAAATAAACTCACACTTTTTACAGCTCCAGTTCACCACCATGAGGGCAAATACAGAATATCAGAACACTTTAGAAGTGTAGGTTGTTACTTCTCAGAAGTTTTTCTATTGCTTCTCACATTTTGTGATAAACAGAGCTCAGTAACAACTGTCAAATATAGAAAATGTTTGAAAGCAGTGGAGATAAGTAACTAATTATCCTTTATCTACGGGGGCTATTCTTGGCTAACATCATGCTACCTAATACAGTCTTTTTTTCTGGTTACACACACACACACACACACACACACACACACACACACACACACACACACACACACACACACACACAAAGTGTCTTATCAGAGCAGAGGCTAATTAGCCAGTCATTAGCCAGGTTTCATCTTACCCGGGCTTCTATCAGCAGGAAAGTTAAAGGGTATGTTCAGATTGGAATGGACGCTGAGGGAGTCTGCTGCTCTTCTCCCTCTGTCTTATCTTCCTCTCTCTGACTCTCCTCCTCTTATCTCCACCACCTCTCCTCTCGCTGGTCCATGAGGTGAACAGCAGAAGCAGCGGTCGAACTGATCAGCTGCTCTGAAGCCTGAGCTGCTAATGGGAGCTTTTTGAGGATTTGAAAAACTGTAATCAACTCTGAGTTTCACAAAGCTCAATAAAGAAAAAAGAGGAAGTTTGAAGTAGAAAAGTTTCATTCTAATTTATAGTCCAGCCCCATAAGGAGAGCAGTCCAGCCAAGTGTTCTCATTTTTCATGCTCTTTATAAACTCTAAAGACCCTGAGGAGGAGTTTTAAGGGTAATCTTTAGAGAGAATTTTGCAGGGCAAATTACCACTGAGAGCAATGGATTTTTAAGGTCTTTGCAGTCCTGGGTTTACTTAGATGTGTTTCTGCTGCAGCCAGGCTATTTAAACTGAAGAAAAACCATTACAGTGAATAACAAGCCAACGTATGAATGTTTAATTTTTCTGGAATATATTTGTTTTTGAACTTTCGTTTTGAACCCTTTGCAGATGTTTTTGCAATACATGCCTGTTTTTCCCTCATAATGTGACCAACGTCAACGTTCTCAGCTAAGACTAGAATTGGGTGTGCTAAGATTATTGATACTTCTTATTGATTCCAACTTGCTTTGCTTTTATATATATATATATATATATATATATATATATATATATATATATATATATATATATATATATATATATATATATATATATATTCTGATATTATATCATGGTAAAATTAAATAATATAAATTATCCATTTGTATATATTACATCTTGGCCTGTAATTTAACACATCACTGGGCGCCTCTTAATGTTTTTTAAGCATACAAACTAAAGATGACATATTCTTTATGAAATAAAGTATCCTTTGTATTTTTTTTGCTGTTGTTTTTTGTGTTTTATGTGCTTCAGTTTCACACGTAGGTGTTGATAAACAATCTGTCACCTTTAGTCAAGTTGCCTATGGTTTGATTTGTTTCTTGTTTAATTTTAGTTTTGGTTAAAACAACTCCTGGAAAAGATGTGATAAGAAGCTTGGAGCTAGAAAGTTTAACAAGGTGTAATGTACAATAATCTTTTTCATATTTCTGAGAAAAAATAATATACAAACAACTGTTTTTATTTAATTTTTTTCGTTATCCAAAATCAAAGTTTCATTTTCTATCAGTTACATTTGACACTGATATGTTTGGCCATTGAGGTTGTGTTTCCCCCCATTTAAACCATACAAAATGCGTTTTGCGTCCTCCTTTCTTTTGATTTGGTAAAATGCAGCCAAACACTCAACCTTCTTGCTCGTTCAGCCATCCTGGTGGCATGAGCTTTTTAAATTTATTTCAAATAAAACTTAATTGAACAAATCATAGTGTCCAGTTAGGTATAATTGACATTAGTTTATTAAAGCACAATGGTATGTTACAGGCCGCAAGAGACTTGATGGGGGTATCGATAAGCTCAAACATTTTTATCTCTGGGTTTAAAAAAAAAACAAAAAACAAAACAAAACTGGTTTTCAAAAGATCTTTCTCCTCAGGACATGGATATAGCTATAATTTCTCTTCTGGTGGCGCTTTGTATTCTTTCTGTTCAGAAGACAGCCATGTCTGAACAAATGCTTCAAAGAGGGTGCATTTGGCTCACCCTACAGCTAATGGCGTTAACCTCCGAGAGAAAAAGGGGCTTTGGCCCGAGAACTGAGGAGGGCCCTTTAACAGGGCCAAAGACCTGTGGCAAACAGCCAACAGCCTCTAATAGGCCCATAAAGCAATTACCAGAATATACAGGAGAGAGGGATGGGGGGAGAAAGAGGGAGAGATGGATTATCCGACAAGAATGAAGGGGAGGATTTACAGTATGTTGAGTGCAAGGATGGGAAGAATGGAGAAAAAGGAATGTGAAATTAGTGAGCACAGCAAGAAAAGTGATGGAGGAAATAGGATTTGTTGCCATTTGATATGAGCATTAGCTCACGATCAGTTTGCAGAGAGACAGAGAGAGAAGGGGGTTAGGAGAGACAGAGAAGAGTGACTTTTTTTTAAAATCTCAAACTGCAAACCAGACCCCTGCCTGCCTGGCAAACTCCCCTGTGGTTCCTGAAACTCAGTTGTATGTTTTTGCATCATGTTTAATACATTTACAGGATGTTTTGTTTATTTCTGCTCACGAAACATGTCAGATGGAAAAAGATGGAATGGAGATGGAAAATGGAAAGCAAGTAGATTGAGCACCTTAAGTATTCAGCTGCTCCTTCACTTAAGCTTCTTGAACTGTTTGTTTATGGAGTGTGTGTTTGTCAGTGTTTTAATGCTTGTGCACAAGCCTGTGTTTTTATCCTCATGAGCCCATATACAAACCAGTCAGAGGACTTTGAATATGCAAAGTGGTACCAATTGTTTTCTGGCTTATCAGTCTTTGAGCTGGGCAGCTGCGTGCGCTCTGTTCTACCGTTCTGCAATCACAATGCAGCTTCCTCCCAAATACATTAGATATGAAAACTACCGAGTATTAAAGCAGGGATGATCCCTCGTTGTTTGTTTGTTTGCATATGTTGGAGTGAGAAGGACTGTTCGACAGAATTCCTCAGTGTTATAAAATCACTGTGGACCTTTTCAGTTTCTCTTGCCATTTTCTTCTTGCTCTAATGATTGTGGCTCACTGTTTTTTTTCAGCCCAGACAAAAAGAAAAGGTCAAAGTTTTCCTAATTTTCTTTAATTTCACACCCATGTGCAATAATGTGTCACTTGTGTAGAAAAATCACTGAAGAGAGACAAACAATTTCCCCACAACGACGGGTGTATAAGAGATCTTAATATGAGAACAGATGGCATGATAAGCTCGAAATTTAAAGTGTTTGTATGCATCAGTGCCTTGTGAGTGAGTGTGGGCGACAAAGTGTGTACAGTCTTAAATTAAGTATGAGCTTATAGTGTATGAACATGTGTGTGGGTGGCTGTTTGTGCTCACAGCTTAAATATCTGCCGGGTGTGAGTGTTCTAGAGAAATATACTAAAAGGGAAATGCTCTGATCACATCTTCTTATATGCATGATTAATAACCAGGTGATCTTATCTCCTCTTTGTGTTTCTTCACACCCAGACGGTACGATGAGGTGACCCACATAAAGATCCAGAACTCGGGTGACTACTATGACTTGTATGGAGGCGAGAAGTTTGCCACACTGGCCGAGCTGGTGCAGTATTACACCGAGCAACAGGATCTCCTGCGCGAGAGGAACGGCCATGTCATTGAGCTCAAGTACCCACTCAACTGCAAGGACCCCACCTCTGAAAGGTGCTGACAAAGTTATACACTACACCTACACCTACAAATAAGGTCAAATTAGCAAACAGTCAAAACCTGTATGGATAACTCCAAGCAGGGGGTTCAGCTAAGGTTAGCTCCATATGTGGTTGAAAGTTTATTTATTTATTATCTATGAATTCATAAAAGTTCCTCTCTGACCACAGACAGTAATTTTTATTCTTCCAGCGTCAGGGCTGTCAGACTGTTAAGCCTCATCCTGCAGTGAGAAGCAGCCAAACCACCTGAGAATTTTATTAATCCTGATTTTCTGCAGCTACAGTATCATGTAGTGGACTAGATGCTGCTTCTGAAGCATAGTTCACCCTTCAGGATTCTGGGCAAAATGTTGGCTCCTCGTACTTTCTGAAATGTGTTTTGAGGCATCACATTGTATTCGGCAATAAGCATTAGAGGTTTGTGTCATCATAGTGGTTTTCCAGCATATTATACTGAAGGAACAGTGCTGTGAGTCTGCATGGATAAGAACCGGTATAAGAGCATCATACTTCCTGTGGGAAATACTTACTGTGAAACTCAGTGCACCTTTTGTATCATCTCAAAAGTAAGCAGCATCTTATACACTGGTGCAGCCACTACATCAGTGTAAAAAGCTGAGAGAGGTATTCTATTGTGTTAGGATTTTCTACTCAGAAGATGGTGCTGGAAAAAGCGGTGGACTCCTTCATTGCACAAAACTTACCAGATACACAGTTAGGCTGACCAGGTTGCCAACTTTTATGGATTTTACCTCCTCAGGTTGCAATCATGCGTTTAAGGAAAAGGTTGTAACAAACCTCATAAAATGTTTGTTTGATTGAAAAGACTCTCCTCTTCAAGACTACAAGTGAAGTTTCAGCTGCAGTATGGGTAGTTTGTACTGTGGCTTTATCATCTTTGAAAGAGCTGCACATTCGCACAGAAACTGCACATTGCTGAATGTAATGTCTCTGCGCAAGGACACAAACCTTTATCCCTCTGGGAGCCCGCCAAAACAATGCTACTTGTATTTTAGAATTAATAGTATTTATTTTTGCAAAGGATAATATTTTAAAATATTTAACAATATTTTGTTGCTTCTCTCTGTATCTGTCTTCTTTACAGCATGCTCTTTCAGGTTGAAATTTTTGTATGCCTGTTCAATTTTATAAGCATGAAGACTTTATATACATTTTTATTTTTAAAATATTTTTCCAAAGCAAGATCTAAAAGTATAAAAGTATTGACAGGTTTGCTTACCTAAGTTGATTAAAAAAAAGCCCAACAAGGAAATGATTCGCTGGTAGTTTGGAAGGTAGGATCTGCAGGAATTTTTGTTACTTGTTAGTAAACACAGATTCAAGATGTGCTCCTCCTCGTTGGGTCAGTGCCAACGGCAGTGCACACCCACAGCCACCTGCCTCCTCACCACCTGCAGCATCACGTCTCTACGTTGGATTGACTCGAAAGCCACCTGACTTGGCATTTTAGGACAAGCTAATCATTGGGTTATTTGACGCAATGCCAAAGCTGCAATCCCTCCCTCATCATCATCCCCATCACAACTCACCATCTGCCTGGAGGAGATAGAGGCATGGATGGAGCACAACTTCCTCCAACTCAACAGCTCCAAAACTGAAGCCATCCTGGTTGGCACTCCTCACCAAACTAAATCATCACCCATGACCAGCATCACTTTCTCTGGCACAAACATCCCCCTCTCATCTACAGTCACAAATCTTGTTGTGAAAATGGACCCCCAGCTCACCTTCGAATCCCATATTAACCATCTCTGCAAGACTTTCTTCTACCGTCTACGAAACATCTCCAAACTCCGCCCCACTCTCTCCTTTCCAGATGCTGAAAAGCCGGTCCATGCCTTCATCTCCTCCAGACTGGACTACTGCAATGCACTTCTCATCGGGATCCCTAGAAAGAGCCTGCAAAGGCTACAATACATCCAAAACTCTGCAGCTAGGATCCTGATGAGAGTGCACAAACATGACCATATCACCCCCATCCTCCGTTCACTACACTGGCTTCCGGTCCCCAGCAGAATCAAATACAAGGTTTCCCTCCTCACTCACCAATGCATCCATGGACATGCCCCCCCTACCTCAAAGAGCTTCTCACTCCACAACACTCATCACGCTCCCTCCGCTCCACAGACTCAAATCACCTCCTCCAGACACCCAGGACTAGACTTAGGACCATGGGTGACAGGGCCTTTAGTGTTGCTGCACCCCGTCTGTGGAGCCCTCCCTGATACCCTGAGGGCTCCACAGTCCACATACCGTTTTAAAAGGAACCTTAAGACTTTCCTTTTTAACAAGGCTTTTGGTTCTTCTTGGTTGTCGCTGTTTTAGATCTTTTTAACTGCCCTTTTTTAACTGGTAGCCCTTTGAGATCTTTTGATGTAAAGGGCAATACAAATGAAATTTATTATTATTATTACATAACTGCTCAGTAGAAAGCCAACTTGTGTTGTCCTACATCCTGAGTTGCTCTCTAAGTGCCCGAAAGTGAGTGAAAGTCGAGCAAAGCCTCTCCATCGTTTAGGAAAAGGCTTCCTCTACACATTGGTTGTGTTTTTCTTGCTCTGTGCTACGTCCACTATTGTAGCCACTCAGGATAGCCTCTCCCACGGGCGCTCTGTGATTGGCTGATGTAACCACGCTTACTCTCTGCCCAGAAACGTCCTGATACAACCAAAACATCAACACTCAGGCAGAGGAGAGGGGTCAAGGCAGACACAGACACTGACGCACATGTATAGAGGCCCAGAAGTAATGATTGAGTAAGTTTATTCCTGTAAAAGTTGACGTTTTTAGGAAAATCCTGCAGATCCTACTCTTAAGTAGAATTTGTGAAAATATAGTTAAAGACACTGAATCCCCGCCCAGTTCTTCAACACCAGCAAATGCTGTATTTCAAATAAAGGACATTAGGAAAAACATTTCACAATGTACATGTGTACTCATATTAACTGTAGGGAGAAAGCATCATGCTGAACATAAAAGTCTTTCTCCCATTAAATTCAGATTCACTTTGTATTCACATGCATAAATATTAGTATAATCCCAAATGCAACTTCAAACAAGCTAAGTGGGTGGTGCTGCTTGTTTATGTGCACAAAGTATCTACAGGCTAACACTCTCCAGGGAGTACACACAGGTTTAAACAGCCATACGCTTTATTACACCTACTCACCTCAGTGAAACAGAGACTAAAGTCTCTGCCAGGAACCCATGTGTGCTTTCACACATATACGGGAGGCATTTAGGAAATCTACATGCATTTATTTATTCAAACGTGCGTAAATATCCTCTTTCCAGCTGCGGTCTGTAACGTGTCGTGCTGAGCTTGTTATGTACACCTTCTCAAGCTACACATCTTCTCCGCCTGGTGTGTATATCTCTGTTTTTGTTTAGGTCTAAGTAAAACTTGTAATCTTTAGTTTTAGCTCATGTGGTTTTTCCATTCTACATATGCGTCTCTTGTTAAAGCCGCCCACACTCTCGTCCTCACCACACAGGAAAAAAAAACACACATGCAGGTTTTTTATCCTCACATCAGCAACTGAGTGCAGACACTTTTCTTTCTCGTGTAGGAGTCCTGGCTCACAATGTACAGTACATATAGATAGACATTATGTAAACCCCTACACTTACAATCTGGGCCATTTTCCCTCGAGGTATGAAGCATATCGACAGTCCTCCTCCTCAGTTTGTCAAGTTTTTGTCTCAACTCTTGTAACTCATCTCATTAGTTTATCTACCAAGAAACAGCATCGAGCAAGAGTCTCAGCTTTTCCATCTTCATAAAAGATCAAAAACAAAATGACTCAGACGGACTAATATCATTAATGCTGACTCAGACAGGCTAATATCATTAATGCTAATGATTCATTGGCTGTCAAACAAAAAGTTAACGACAAAAACACTCTTAGAGCAAAAGATCCCACAGATAGCTCCTAACTGATGTTCAACCTAAGTTCACAAAGAAAGTATCATCTATTCCAAAGTATGAGGAAAGAATGCTGCAAATAACTAATGCCAGCTTCATTGCCAAAAGAAAGGATTTATGTTCATGATGTGTAACTCATACATTTTTGGAGTAACAAAACAAGATTTTATACTGTTTTATTAACATGTAGTGTTTAAATTTTAGGATTGGCATATTATCCAAGGAAAAAAATGTCTGTTTGATGTAAACGCCTAATGATCAGTAAGATTTAGTAGAAAAATAAAAAATGTCTTGATACAATAAGATTCAAGAAAAAATGTATCAAGTTGAAGCAAAATGTGCTCCACTTTACCACCCTGGGGTCTTGAAATGACACCATACCCTCAAAAGATTTAGGATGTAACAAAATTGTTCTCGTGTTTTATGTCTCCTGAAAAATGTTGATTTTTCTGTGGCTTAAGGTTTTCTAGCAAAATTCTAAATTTGCTTTGGACCTTATCAGTTTTCCAAATTTGAAGAGAAGTGGAAGATGATATAGTCGAAACATTCTGACCATTTGAAGCAGTTTTGTTCCTGTCATTGTTGATCAACAGCATTAAATTATGTTGTGCCTATTTTCAAGTTAACATGAAATAAAATCTCAGTGACACACCAGGCTGTCAAGGTGATTTATTTTTATTATCCTGATCAGTCACTGAATTTCAATAGTGTTTACAATTCTACTATTTTGAATTTCAAAAAAGTTTTTGTTCCATAAAAAAACAATGCAACACAAGCTTTGACATTGTCTTATACTGGGGATCAAATAAGTGCAATGCAATTTACTTGATGAGCTCAAGTTTAGATTTATCATTCATTGAATATGGTGTGCTAAATGGAGTTAAACGGCACCTGGTGAAGAATAAGGCTAGCAAATGATTATCTCCAAAAGTTGCAAGCTCAGGGAAAGTGAAATTCTCTGATATTAGAATTTCCTGGCAGAAAGAAATATTATTTGTCAGACTGAAAAATTACTACACATTGATTTAATCTTAGGGTGTGGGCTCTTACAGGTGTTCATGTCACTTTATATGAACAGGTCTTACCTGCAGCATGTTTCATGTTATTTTAGTCTAAATCTGGGCCCCACAGTAAATAGATTCTACCCTGAATGACCTGAACATTTGTCTGAGTCAACGTGTTAGTGACATTTTTCTCTCTTTTTCAGGTGGTACCACGGGCACCTGTCAGGACGAGATGCAGAGAAGCTGCTAACAGAGAAAGGCAAAGCAGGTAGCTTCCTGGTACGGGAGAGCCAAAGTAAACCAGGTGACTTTGTGCTCTCTGTCCTCACAAATGAAGAGAAACACGAGAACGTGGATCGAAAGACCAAAGTCACACATGTTATGATACGATACCAGGTGAGTTCCCCAAGCTCAGGGCTCATGAAGTGTAACAGGAACAGATTATTCATCTCCCTTAATTCATTTCAAGAACACCTCTTAAGCTTTAAGCCAAATTATTTGATTACGATTCTTTTCTGCCGCATTACTCCTTACACCAGATGTTGCTCAAGTTAAACAGTTTATGTTTGTCTCCAGCAGGACGGTAAATACGATGTGGGCGGTGGTGAGAGGTTCGACACTCTGGCTGACCTCGTGGATCATTACAAGAAAAACCCCATGGTAGAAAAAAGTGGAATCGTAGTGCATCTGAAACAGGTATGGCATAATGATAAACAAAGAAATCTTAATTAAAAGCATTCTGTCCTGTGAATCATTACTTTTAAAGTTTTATATATACGAGCTTAAAAAACACATTTTTAAACTTCAGCTTTTTTGTTTCTCTTTCTTTACATGACTGTTACAGCCCTTCAATGCCACCAGGATAAATGCAGCCAACATAGAGAACCGGGTACGAGAGCTAAACAAAGTGGCAGATAACTCTGAGAAACCTAAACAAGGATTCTGGGAAGAGTTTGAGGTATGCATACTGATATGTTTTCATTCTAACTTAATTTTGTTTGAAACACAAGGTGGGGGGGCTTTCATAGGGTTCTTATTAGTCTTTGCATTATTAGTCATTATCGAAATAAAGCACAAGCCAAGAACTGGATGACTTGCATCACATGCACAAGAAACAATCAGAAAAAGAAGTTCTTTTTTCGATACGCCCTTATGACTGCCATCTTCACCAGTAATGCTTAAATTCTGCTAATGTAAGTATTTTTGAGATCATTTTTTTTTCTTTCTTTATTTTTAAAAAATAATTCTTTATTTTTGTTGGAAAAGACATTTTCATTAATAGACAATTAGACATTTGTTATACAAAGTCCTCTCCAGTTTTTATATTTACACATATTTAAAATTTTGTGCATCCATTTCTGTTGTTTTTTAAATATATACCGTTGTCCAAATTCATTGTTACTGCTTAAATTTTAAATCTTTCTGTAACATTCACACATGTTTACATCACTCATATTTTAAATAACTATGTACAAATGAACAAAGGGAGTTTAAATTTACATTGGGTCTCTGAGGAGGTTAAAGAGTGACGGACAGTGGAGTCAGACAAAGTCTGCTCTTATCGGGGTAACAAATTTAATCCACTTATTCCAGATGAGATAAATTTGTCTTTTTGAATCCTTAGATTGTAGGTCAACTTCTCTATTTTAAAGATTTCTAAGATTATTTTGAAACAGTTGTCCCTGTAGGTGGTAGAGGATTAAGCCATTTTCGAGTGATGCACTTTTTGCTAGCTGCCAGGAGGGCCTGCAACTACTTTTTTCCACTCCTCTCTTTTACTTACTTTTACTTTCACTCTTTACTTTTCTATTTTATGAAAACAATGTTGAGATCAAAGTTTCAACACGTTTGCACAGCATGGCCTTTAGAAAACTAGATTTATGTTGAAACACCTAGCTTTGACCTCTATCTTTGTTGGCTTTCTTGATTTTCCACTGAGCAAAGAGACCACAATATTTTCCAGTGGAGTCATCTGGTACACAAAATGTAACAAGAAATGCTGGCCATTTGTTCCACAACCTTTGATATTCAGCTTACATGTTTCCATTTAGATGTTGGTTATCTTGTTCTTCAATTGTTTTTATTACACGTCGACCTCAACCTTGTGTCTGATCTTTGTAGGCATTTATCTACAAATATTCCTTGCTACTGTCACTTTCATACAGCTAAAAGGTTCATATAAACAACATGAGTTTTACTATATCCATATATATTACACTTGAACTCCAGTGTGTTTTTATTCGCCCAAGATCAGGCTGTTAAAGTTTTATCCTGTAAACACAGGACAACACAGTAAAGCACAAATGTTGGATTGGCTGGTTTGAGCATGCATTTACACAGGGCTTGTCTTCATAATGTTCTTGCTTTATGCAAGTTCTGTGTTGGTCTGTCTTCAAGTTATTTAAAATTCATGTAATAGGTACTTTATGCTGTCCAGATGAGTTACACATGGTGAGTTGTTCGGTAGTAAAGTCAGATAAACTGTGCTTTTAAGTCATTAGCAGGTCCATCTGATACTGATATTAAAATGCAGATAAGTGTTCCCATTGCTTCATACATTTTGCAACAAAAACAGAAAGCTAGTTGAGCCATGTTTTTTTTATGCATACTTGATGCTGAAATGCATATGCAATATACAGCTTTGCTGTTAGTGAACCCCAGGGTGACCCCTGCTGTATTAAAGGCCTATTGCACTGTGATATTTACATCCAGTTTTATTCAGCACAGCACAATGAATGTGTCCTTGAAATTGATAGAAGCTTACTCACTCCTTTAACTTTTAAAAAGCACACCTTAACATGTCAATCCTTTACATTTCAAACCCTACAGTCATTTTAATTAATGACGTCAGGGGCGGAATGGTCATCTTGACATTCTGGACGGCCGATGCTGCCGAGGGGGGGTGCTGCCAGTCTTCTGACGTGTCCCGTTGTTCTCTCGGGCTGTTTTTCAGTCCCAGTTCGCCACTGATTGACACCCATGCTTTTCAGCATCTAACATGTTTCTCACCCAAGCGGCAACCTCAGGTCTAAGAAAATGAGACAATGCTGAAGTGCTAAAATCTGCTGTTTCTCGAGTGTCCGCTTGAGGCTGGCTCCGGAAGTACTGGAAGTCACATACACACCTAGCTAAAAAAGGCCGTTTTCCAAGCAGAAATTAACCTATTTACAGCCTGGTTCAAAAAACGTCTCCTGTCTGAGTCGTCAATTTTACTTTCGGCACACACTGAACAGTGGATGAATTTTTTTCTAACTCGGCCGTTCAGAGAATATTAAGGTCGTGAGCAGAACAGTCTATGTTCCCACCTTTGTGTTTGCAATTCAGCAATTTTGGTTAAATTTCTGCCCCTAGTTGAATGAATAAGATGACGTTTAACAGCTACCAGTCCAACAATAATGACAGTAATAGTTGCACTTAGAGCAGAGAAGAGCTCTATAATGCTGCTGACTCTCATTTTCTTTAATAAAAACATTTTGATCTGATTAGGATTCTTGCTGATGTGAACGAATCCTCTCATAAGAATATCCCCTGTAACGCTACTACTACTTTGTTTGAACTTTCTGGAACTCTTTCATACTTTAACATTTCATTTTTTTCTAATTTACTTGTGTCCTCATCTACCAGGTACTTCAGCAACAGGAGTGCAAACTGCTGTATCCCCGGAAAGAAGGCCAGAAGCCAGAAAACAAGAGTAAAAACAGATACAAGAATATCCTCCCCTGTGAGTGTCTCGCAGCAACCTGCTGTTTCCTGTCTCTCCAACTTCCTGTGGAAAGAATGACACAAATAGACAGCAGACAGTGCAGCGGCCTCAGCAGAGCGTGCAGATTTTTGCTCTGATAGCTCACAGTCTATCAGCTGACATTAAAGAAGCATTGTGCGTGATCTCTGGAAACTGTTTAATTTATCACTGTTATTTTTTTTTCTTTCAGTCGACACGACTCGCGTTGAAATCAGGGAAGCAGATCCAGAAGTTCCTGGTTCAGACTACATCAATGCAAACTACATCAGAGTGAGTCTGTTCAGAGTCATAAGATGCCACAATAATTGTTTAATAGAAATGAAACAGGAAGACAAAACAGCCAGCTGTCACATAAGATTGATTACCCTTAGGAAGAAGGATTGTGGATTATATAAATACGGATTTCTGATAATATTATTATATTTAATAAGTATTCTGTTACCTGATAAAATTTTGTGAGCTGTTCCTTTGGACGGCTTATAAACAGCTAGTATACCATGCACAGTAATGTCTGTGTTTTCCACACATGCAAAATCTGCATTATTGTAAAGCTTTTGGTTCCACAGAGGCAGGCTTTAATGCATAGAGCAAAGCTTTCAGGATAAGAATCACAGTCAGGATTATTTCAAGTTACACTTCTCTCTTTAATAACGAAGATAAATTCTTATTAAATGAAAAACATCACAGGAGGTTGAAAGGTTTTTGCATTTCTAGATTTAAAATAAATTTCTTGAATAATCCCATCAGCCACCTTACATCATGACATTTTCAAAGTCTGCGTGTCTCAGTTTGTATATTTTTTTGCTGCACAGAGTATGCATGAAGAGGGACGACACGTTGAAGAGGGCAAAGTCTTCATTGCCACCCAAGGGTGCCTACAGAACACCGTGGTTGACTTCTGGAAGATGGTTTATCAGGAAAACACTCACGTGATTGTCATGACCACAAAGGAGGTGGAGCGAGGACGAGTAAGACACACATTAAACATGTGTCTCATGTTGTGACACTACTTTGAGTTGACTGCTTTTAATTTCTAGTAATTTCGGAGATTGATTAATGGAGTAATAATCTGTTATTTGAAAACAAAAAGAATAATAACACCACCCTACAGCTTAAAAAAAAAAAAGTTAAAAACCTGCAGGGTGTAAGTGTACTTACTGTCCCAGGTACCTCATCATCCATCACATGAGGTATTGTGACGAGCCTAGTTTAAATTAAATTATCTTTGTACGTTGGGCACATTTGAAGTTGCAATCAAATGTGCTTTTTCATGAACTTTTCCTCCCCGATAAGAAGAAATCAGAGGAAATGAAAAGTCTCTGTAAATATGTGACATGGAAATGTCCATATTTAATGTTAAGTCCTGGTTTATGACAAATCCCCAAAGCTGTGACTGGGAGTCAGCATTTTAATGCCACAGTTCAAGCTGAAAGACAGTTCCTGAAGGCATTAGTTGTTTCTAAGAGAGAGGCGAGAATGTGTGTAATAGGGATGATGAGTGTGTGGGTGTGTGAGTGTGTAAAGTTGGGGGCTGGGGAGGGAGACGGCTGACGAGGATAGTATGACAGTTAAGCTGATTGGAAAGCTGCTTGAGATGAGCTGGTTCTTTCAGTAGTCTAATACCAAGCACCACCCGCCCCCTCTCTCTCCGTCTCTGTTTTGCCTCTGATGTAGAGCAAGTGTGTCCGTTACTGGCCTGACCTTCACGGCACCAGGGAGTTTGGGATGGTGCTGGTGAGGAACGTGGATGAGCGGCCTGCTCAGGACTACATCCTGAGAAAGCTGGAGGTGACCCGTCTGGACCGGGTAGGGAAAGCCGTGTTCTTAATCAGAGCTGACCCACTGACCTGGGGTCAGATTATCTAACCCCCCTCACACATATGCACACACACATTCCAGCTGCGTGTGTGTGTGTTTTCGAGGATTGACTTCGTGGCTCTTAGGAGCAATAGAAACAGAAAGAGGAACACAGTACTTATCAGGAGCTCTTTCAACAAATGTTCTGAAAATAAGGTTCAAATGAACAACTTTTGTATCTTTGTTGCTTTTGATGTTTTCGCTTACGTTTTCACATTGACTGCAGACCACTTTAATTTTGCTTTTTTTAAACTCTGACAGAAATCAGTTTTAAGTGTTTTATAGGATGAGTTTAGGAATTGTTTATCTTATTTGTGTAGACGGTTGTTTGGTTGTTACTTTGGATCTATTTATTTCTGTCATGCAAAAAAACAACACAAATAAGGCTTACATTACTCAACCTTACTTTTATGAAGCTATGACAAAAAATGACCGTATTAATTAGACCCAGTTTTTTTGGAGGAGGGGGTTGGTGTGTAGTCAGCATATTTTGAGCTAGAATGCAAAAGAAGAGACACCAATATTATTTCTTTTTAAAAAAATCCAAACTTGATTGTTGTCTTTATTTTGCCGTTATTTCCTGCAGAGGGAGCCTCTGAGGTACATCTGGCATTACCAGTACCTGAGCTGGCCAGACCACGGTGTGCCAAATGAACCGGGCGGGGTCTTGTGGTTTCTGGAGGAAGTCAACCGCACTCAGAGTAGCATTCCAGATACTGGACCCATTATTGTCCACTGCAGGTAAAACATTTTGACAGACAGACATCTTTCAACAAGATGAAGTCTACACAAAATTAAGTTTCTTAGGAGGGAGGAAAGTGTAGTATGCAACATAAAGATATTAAAGAGCTCTGGTTTAAATCCTTGGTGAAATTAAGTCTCTATTGAGAAAGCAGGATGCAGGATGTAAATACAAAAGAAAACGGTAATTTCAGCATGCACTTACAGTGCTTTGATCTTCGATGAAATTTGATTGATGTTTTTGTTTCACATTCAGAAACATGTTTACTCACACTATTAACTGATGCTATTGGAAAGAAAGGGTAATCTCACTCACAATAAAACACACGTAAAGTAGTGATGCAGCTACAGGAAATCAGTCAAAAGTATCCGATTGCTTCTGAATTAAATGGTATTTTCAGCTGTTGTACAACCTGTGCAGTTTGAAATGAGTTCTGAGGAATGAGGTGGTCAGTCCAGGATTTTGCCAAGAGAGAAACAGAAAGAGATAGAGAGATGTTTTGAAACTCAACTGTTGCCACTCAAACCTGCTCTGGATGTTTCTTTAGTTATTTGCAGAAAGGCTGAGCAAAATAGAAATAAGTAAAGCTTGTTAAACTTTGGTTTACTTTAAAAGCAGCAACAATGAACTGTTTAATTTTTGTTCAAGATTTTTGGTCTTCTCCAGATCATCACCTGTAGACACCAAGAAAAAAAGTTAGATATGAAACAAGCCACTAGGGTGCACTACTACAAAATCTGTGTCCCAGGCTCAGTGGTTTCTTTCACTGTTGCAGTTGTTGTACAAACACATATGCTCATGTAATTCAGTGCTGCCTCTTGCAGCCTTGATTAATTATTACTGTTATATATAGTTCTGCTTGCCAAAGGCCCTTTACTAAACAAGTTTCACCTTCTCTGATCATTTTTTGTAAATTTATTTATTTTCTATAACAAAGGAAGTCAACACGACCAGCAATGAAAGGGCACAAACTACACTTTGATTTTCCAAATTTTATCACCAAAATATGATAAAAAAACAAAATGTTATGTCATTAGAATAAGACAGGGGACATACAGCAACTACAGCCCATTCTTGGAATAATCAACCTGTGACTTAATCGTGTTTTTAAAATAAGTTGGTGTGCTGTTGTAAAATTGTCACTCAGTGTACTGTGGTGTGTTTTACCATGCAGAGCCACCCACTCATGTTCTACAAACAACACGATGACATGTTGACACAAATATCTGACTCATCCATGTTATCGGTCAGCTGGTTAATGTTGAATTAAAGCTGTTTTTGCAGGATTCGAGATCCCACATCTCTAGATCTTATACTGCTCTTTGCACGTCAGCTGTAAACATCTTAAGCTCAACTACATCTCACACATGTGTTAAGAAAACTTGAAATGTCCTCACTGGTAATGGTACTTGATTAGAAACTAAATTGTAATGACACAACTTCATCATCCCTCTGCTGTGTCTGCAGTGCTGGCATTGGGAGGACAGGCACCATTATCGTCATCGACATCCTTATTGACATAATTAACCGCCAAGGTGAGACACCAAAATAACAAACCTGCTCTAAAATTAAGTCTTGACCCTGGCATACCCTCTTATTTCTGGATTTGTATGCATGCATGTGTTTTCTAGGTCTGGATTGTGACATTGACATCCCTAAGACCATCCAGAGAGTGCGGCAGCAAAGGTCAGGCATGGTGCAGACAGAGGCCCAGTATAAATTCATCTACATGGCTGTGCAGCAGTACATAGACACGGCCCAGAAGAGACTAGAGGAGGAGCAGGTACGTGATTCAACACGAGGTCAAAGTTACTGAGGATTACAAAAACCTCTGTTACACCACTGTTGGCATAGAAGTGGAGGGTTTCAAATATTTACAAAAGAAATCTTTAAACTCACAGCCTGTAGGCAGTTTGCTGTTTGTGTTATTGAAGAAAGAGCAGTGAGACAAACAGTGTGGCAACGTAGTTAATGACCTCTCAGATGAAAACCATACTATTCTGAAAATATCTGTCTTTTTACAGCCACTCGTTGGATAAATCCTTGCTAACTGCAGTTGTATCAATCAAGATCAACTTAATTTTCTTTGATTTAATTGCGATGAATGGTTGAAACAGTTTTCAGGAAAGAGTATGAACATGGTCGTGTTTGTTCCAAGGGAAAAAACAAAAAAGACTCTTAAAAATGCTTGTTTTTTATGGAGTCTGGGTGTATCTGATGCAACCTGAGGAAATCAGAAAAACCTCAACTGAAGGGCTTTCACAGCAGAGCTTCACAGAAAGTTTCTTGATAGAGCCTAAGAAAATTAAGTGTTTGAAAACAAGAGTGAAAAGTCTCCTAATTGGTGTTTTGAGATGAGAGTGAAATTCTTGCCTTTGCATCTTTTGCACAGCGGTCTTGACTTGACTTCAGGCTCCATAACAGTGCAGCTCAGCTGTTGATGTGTTTGCTCCATGAATATCCAAACTGCTGTCTTTAAACTGAGTATAGATGTCGCCCTGGGATGTTCTGAGTTGATTTAAGGTCTATGTTTAACAAACAGGTTTTTGAGGGTTTTAAAGAGGTCCATGTCAATAAAGCCAAGTTTTCTTCATGTTGTTACTTTGCAGAGGAATAAGCTGAAGGAAAGAGAATATTCCAATATCAAATATCCCCACATGACCAACTCTAGGTCTAAATCCAACATGACGTCCTCGCGCTCTTCTTCTATGTAAGTATGGAACAGAAAATGACAGGAAAGTAACATTGATTAAAACATAAAAATGATTATAGTAGCAAAAGTAAGACAAGATTTTCTTCTTTGAGGGAAATTCACTTTGATAAGCAGAAAGATTTCCCTTCGTCATTTAAACACACACTGAGCTGTAGGTTCAACATATACTTGTGAAGAAGTAATCTCATATTAAACAAGGAAAGGAAAGCATCATAGTTATGATGATAAAAACATTGAGGATTGTGGTGGATAACTTTGTGTATTTGTGTGTTAATCCAGGGTGACAAATGATGATTCATCGAGTGTCTATGAGAACATAAACTTTAAAAGCCCACAGTCGTCCTTTAGCAGCAACACCAGGAGGTAAAACCATCTCTGCAGACCTCCACATCTGTCTGCCTGCCTCTCTGTAAGTACATATTTGTTTTGTTCTGAAATCTTCAGAGCATCATCCAACATGCTTGAAAAACAGTGGGCTGATAGAAACAGGTACATTGTTGTTGCCGTTATATGATGAAAGTAGCTGAAACACACACAGATGTAACATGCTAATAAAAGCTGAGAACCAGCTACTTATGAGTGAGTGATTGTTAGAAAAACAGGGAAGTTAAAGTTACAGGATTTGTATTCCTAGAGAAGAATCCTAAACCTTGGGTGGCATGTTTTACCCCTCTTAAGCTGACACATTTTTCCTCTAAATTTAGAACTTATTAAAACTTTATAGGGACTGAAAAATAAGTGAAGTGTCTTCCAGTGAGTCAAATTAATTTTGTAAGGGTATTGTTCTCTTTTTATACCTTAAATTGTGAGGTACCAGGAGCGTCTGAGATCCCCTTAAAGCAACAAAAGATTCAATTTAGGTTCAAATTATAATCAACCTCAATTCTCCCAGGCTCCGTCTTTTCTCTTTCACAGTGATTATTACAGCAGACAGGGAACCCTGCAGAGTAAAAGAGAGCGAAACTTAACTTTGGTTTGGGGTCACCAGCACATGACTCCAGGAAATTCACATAAAAACCCAGTAAATGAACGCAGTAAGGCATTTTGTGAGCCGTTCTTTGTGGTTTGGGAGAAAATCAAATTATAGCTCTTACAAATATAGATCAGAGTTTCTCTTTATGCCTTTCATGTGAGAACTTTGAAGTAAAATCTCTGCTTATTAATTTATTCATTTGAACCACCACTGCCTAATTCAGGAGGGGCTCTGACCTGGGATATCTTCTTTGAGCCTTTTTGAATGTTTAAATTACAGCAGTGTAAAAAGTACATGGTGCAAAACAGGGCCTTTCATTTGAAACAGTTAGGTGGTTGTAGGTTGGGTCAAGTTATTATTTTTGTTGGTTCTTAAAGGGGCTGTGAGGAGTTTCTCAGTGATCTTGAAAAAGGCTCCCTTCTAGATATATGCCTGATCGTAATCCACACTTAAAAATCAGATTATCAGCACCAATACAGGTTATTTCTTAGCTTCCCAATCGGGTCTAGGTCTGTATGACAGCACCACACTGGCTGACGAAGCTTGGTAGCGAGAGGATAGATATGTGTTTTTTTCTCTGCTGAAAATATTGCACATTGGAGCCTGTCAGACAGAAAAAGGACAGAAGAGCAGAAGAGAGATAAACAGGAGAGTGATACAACCTGAGCTAAAGGCTAACACAGGGGCTAACCTGTTTGTGATAATGTTCATTCCAACCCACATGCAGCAGTTATTCTGCAGTGGTCTGTTCAAACTTGAGTCTATCAATAAAATCAAAAGAATGAGGTTACATTAGCTCTGCTTGGTAGATGACTGGCAGGACATAACCAGGATTCACTAATGTTACACATTACGCACACATCTCCCAGCACTGGGCTGCCAGCGCTACATGTGGACAGCTACTTTACTACTGTACAAACAGATGTTTACTTGATGTCATGTTTCAAACAACAGGGCTACGTAACTGTACTGATAAATACCTTACCTCATTGCGTTGTATCTAGTCAAAAGTTGTCTTGAACAAAGAAAACTTCTTCCAAAACAAACACACGTGTTGTTAAAAGTCATGTCGTTACGACAGTGTGCGTGAGATTCCAGGCCAGAAGGTGGCGAGGCAGTCCAATTAAAACAGATCCTCCTCATAGCATCTTGAAATAATCAGCCTTTTGCTGTATGGAAAACTGGGTGAAGGCCCCTGAGTGAAAGGTGTATGGCTCTTTTTTTAACGTTATACCCAGGGACAAGATGTTAAACAAGATGTCAACATTTAGAACACAGGGATATTTTGTATAAAAAAATGAATGCATTTAAGCTAATGTGTTTTACACATGTGCACCTTTTTTGTATGTGTATGTAAAGTGATTTCCTGTGAAATATTGGGATTTAAAGAGGCTCTTGTCGGTAGAAAGTGTATTAACAACCAGAGGTGCTGGTCAGCTTGGTCCCTTTATTCCTAAACTGGCTGATTTAGAAACAAACACAAAAGCTGAGCTACCAACCACTGTAGACGTGGTCAGCTCTACCATGTTTTTTAACTGATTAAGAGTAAAAAACAATGTTGGTGTGTTGTTATAGTTTTTGGTTGGACACACACAGTGCCCACACAGTGACTCCCATCCTTCAGGTGTTTGTTTTAAAAAGTAACAGTATGCTCTATTTAGAAATTTTAATGTGCTTCGCCTTCTAGAAAATCTGTTTTATGCATTATTTGCAGACATGACACATACATGTTTCTTGAGCTTGGCGCATTTTCTGTTTTGAACCTCTTTCCCAATCTCTGATGTTGAGTAGCTTTCATAAATAATCCTTAACAAGAGTAGCATATAACAGACGTATTAGTTATATTCTAAGTCACTCTCCTCATCCTTAAACAAATATTGTTTTTCAGTGCTTTGGTTAATTCAAATGCAGCCACCAGACCCCTCGTTATTTCACACAAAAGAGTAAACATAACCCCAATTTGAGTGTAATTACACTGACTGTATGTGCATTAAAGAGTCTGTTTTGATATTTAAATCATCACATGTAAGCCTGGACAGGACTAACCCCTGAATACATCAATGACTATTTTATCTCTTTTGAGCCTGACTGAAGCCGGAAATCCTTGAATTATTTTACTTAAGAAATCCAGTAGACCCTCAAAGACCAGGAGCTACATCACGCTTAAATGACATAGAGGCAATACTCATTTGATCCTCTTTGAACTCATTTTTGTAGACTTCAGTCCAATTTTTTTTATAACTTTTTATTGCTGAAAAAAACAGTAAGTATTGTCAGGAGATCAGCAGAAACATATTTAAGTAACATTAAGAAAAAGTACAGAGCACTGATTTTCAGGAAAACATCACAACCATGTTAATTATGGTGCTTTATTGAAAGTTTAAGACATAATAAATGAGCAAACGGGCCCAAAGAAAAAACTTTTCAATGTTTGCTCCTCAAACTCAGCTACAGCTGGACCATTACCAAGAAACCCAACTGTTGTTTTTCACTCTTTCTGCTATTTGTCTCTGTTACCTCAGACCGGCCTCTACTATCAGAACTTTCTATCGTATAAAGTCAAATTAAATACAGTCTTTTCCGTACTGGAGGCCAAGCATGAATACACATAGCCTGAAATAATTCTCTCTCATACATCGAGAATAAAAAGATGACACACCCAATGTATTGTGCATATCCAGAGCGAAGAGTTTTTGAAAACAGGTTAGATGATTTCAGACCAGTCACAATTCTACTCCTTAGCCCTTGGTTTTGTGCATGCACGCATAGTGAAGGAGTGTCCCAGTTCTCCGTAAGATTCAGGGGAAGAGCTACACAGCCCTTGAAAGGAAGACAAACCGAGACCTCACTTAAAACCAGGAGGTATGACAAATTTCCCATGAAATTGGTATTTTTTAAAATCAGATTCTCAAATCAGAAATCCTCCACAGAATCCTTTGTTAGGCGTTCAGTTCTTCACACTGCTGTGTGTTTAGTGATTGTTGAAGTAATGCTGCTTTAAGTTCGTATGATGAATCACATCAGATAGGGCGGATGATTCAAAGTCACACCAGCTATTTACTCCTCTTGTTTTTTTCAGTTTCAGCAGAAGTGGCGCTTTGTCAGCGCCTGAGAATCCTTCAGGGGAGGAGGGAGTGTTGCTCTGACTGTACCCCCCATCTGAGGACTCTAACAGGACTGAAGGCTGCGAGCTGACCCCTCTCCTGCTGCTGCCGTCTTGCTGGACCTCTCTGTCTGGAGTAAGCCTTACCCTCCATAGGGAGGAGGACTCTACAGCATCGTGCTCTCACTCAGGACCCTTTCTGTCCCCTGTCTGTCTCACCCTTCTCTCTTAACCAGCACCAGTGCCTTGTCACAGGATGTGTCTGTAATACAGCCTCCCAAAACCTGCTGCTGCAAACTCTGCTACTTTCCATCTCCTGGAAACCCAAGTTGACATGAGAAGCTTTTCACTCTGAGTGACAGAGATTAAACATGGAGTGTGTCCCAGCCTGAACTGAGCAGACCTGTACGGGACCCAAAGAAGGTCAAGACTAAGCTGTTTGCCCACAGAAATCTTTGTTTTGTATCTTCTCTCTCTGTCTTGGCTGGCTGTCATTTGAACTTGAACCTGAGACTGTTTCTACTCCGTCTCTCCAGCTGTGGTGGTTATTAATATGGTTGCTGACTGATTGCAGAGGCAGTTATGTAACTGGGGCACAGGAAGCACAAACGAGGTCTTGTTTTCATTTTAAATCTTTGAACATATTGATTTTGTGGCTTAAAGTAGTCCTGCTTTAAGTTGGAATTAATTCTTTTCACGTGTTTTGTTCTTTAAAATCAGATTGGTTGATTCTGTTTCTTGATGTTTGTGTTGATACTCTTGATATCATGGCTGTGTAACCTATGTTTTGTTGAAATTTATAGATATATTTATTGATGAACATTTTGGTGATCGACATCATGTTAAAGCACTATTGTTCAAGCAGCTTGCCTGGCACTAACTCTGCTTCTCCAGCCACTAGTGATGATTCATTGAGTCCACGTTTGACAAGAAACAGGAGGAGAGGATTCCTGAATAGATGGTTGGAGTGGAAGTTGTTTTACTGTCCTCGTAATCAGCAGGTCTGAAGCAGTTCAACATCTGTCGAACCACATCGTCATAAGGAGACAAGGGGAGTGGGAGCGATTACCGTGGGCCAGATGGCCATCTGCCTGAGATTGAAGAATAGATTTGTCTCCAAAAAGTAATTTAGAAGATGGCCGTAATCCAGGCTTGATGGTAGCGGGCGAGTAAGCTGGTGTCATTGACGTGATAAGGAAGACAGTGGAGGCGTGGAGCACTGAGCCCTCTGTGCTGTCTGGCAGATTGTGTGCTATTTTTAACCTCCAGGATAAAATATAGGTTTTCTAATACAAGTGGACGTAAAATGATTTCTGAGCTCAAATGTGTAAAATGTGAGATGAAGGAAAGGAAAAAGATGTCTCATGACATAATACAGTGTCCTGCTTCAGTATTTATATGTTCTGTTACACAGATCAGCCTGGAGAGACAGTGGTGGGATTGTGATGGATAGACCAAAAACGATCCAGAAGTTCTGAGTCTTGGAACGTTTCAGAATCATCTGCCATAAAATTTGATGAACGAGGAATGCACAATCATCGTCATCCTGCCATGGCAAGATGTTGGTGCTCACATACTTTGCCCTCCACGATGCGCGTTTCTTTCTTCCACTGATGGAGTGGCATCTGTAATTTCATTGTAACATTTGCTTACTGTGACATAAGGCATTCTGTTTTATTCTAATCTATTCTAAATGATGATATTTGATTTTTGTAGACCTAAAAAGCAGGTCTCAGTTCTGGTTTAATTGCTGCTGTGGCTCCTATCCTATCCAGGCAGGTGGACACTAGCTTGGGAAGAGGACCGAGGGCTGGAATAGATAGCTCTATTAGCTTTAGCCACTCTTGGCAAACCAGTTCAGCATCATTTAACTCATAGATGCTTTGATGTTTGATGTTAAGCTCTTTTCTGGGTGTTCTCTGACTGTCAGACAAGCCAGTACAGTAATTTTGGAATTTGAATTCATGATGAAGTTACAAGAAATGTGGTCTCTTGTTGAAGAATTCCTCAACTTGATGTTATCTTAGCCAGAAATATGTTTCTATTCTCAATCAAGGTACAGGTTGTAAGACTTTAAAAGATTGATATTCAGTAGAGGTGAACAGTTCTGCAGGGCACTGTATTTATGTCCATATGACCTTTGCTAGGAGGTATAAAACAAACAAGACCTGCACTTGTCAGTGGTGTTTGTGCTCCAACCATTCCTCAGTCTCCACCAACAGAAGCCTGCGACTATCACAAGCTGTTATCACTGAGTTGTCTTCAGCCAGATGAGATCTGCAGCAGCAGTTCTGTCACACAGTGAATCATAGTCCTCTGAAAAATCAGCATTCAGTCACCGCAGTGAGATTTTCTGCTGTAATTCTATACGAGCGACCTTTCAGGTGATATTGAAATACAGTCAGAGTGCAACCTGCAGCAAAATCATCCTGTTTGACCACTTTGATCTGACTGAAAAGTGCAGAGTAGGTTCATCAAGACCCGCTGTAAAAGTTGGAGCTCTGAAGTTTTAAGCAAATACAGCCTTTGCATGCTGCAGTAAATTTAAATCCTGCTGCCAGACCCAAAACGTGCTCCAACAGGAGCGTAAACAGGACCCCAGTTTAGCTCTATTACTCTGTCTCCAGGTGTAATTTTAGTGTCAGTTTTGGGACTGTGAGTATGAACAGTCTTTGTTAAATGAATTTGTCTCCACTGTATAGTTATGATTAATTTTTGAGGAATTTGATGAACGAGGTGGTTTTGACATCCTGTGTCCCTGAAGGCTTTTGTTTGTGAGAAATATGCTGCACCATTTGATGAAGTCGAATTAGAGCGATGAAGATGTTTCCTTTTGTTCTTCACCTGTCTGTGTTTTTCACGTCTCCGCGCTGGGGATGGTCCTGAATTTTATTATGTTGTACTTTGCCTCTAGTGGTCAGAGTTTTTTTTAATGGTGAGGAACATCAATACTTGAAAGTGTGAAACTGCTGAATCTTTGGCCTCAGGCTGTGTGTGGATGATGTTGTCCGTTGACTGTGCAAGTGTTTTTGGTAGTGCACTAGATTTTCAGCCATCAGTGTTGTTTTATTCTTTTCTCTATTTTTTGTTGATGTTGTTTTATTTTGCTGAAATGTTTCAAATTGTGTTTAAAATCATTCTTTCTTGCATTTTATACTATGTCTGAAATATTATTATCATTATTAATATTTTAATATTATTATTGGTGTAATTTCACCATGGTTAAGTTAATTCTGGCTCTCTGTTGAACCAGCGTACACAGAGGAATGCAGTAGTAACACAATATTCTCTCTCTGCTGTACCTCTGGCAAGAACTTGAACATGATGTTGATGTCTTTTTGTTATTTTTCATCCCTCCTCTTTGTTGGTCACAGTATGCCTGAAGTGTGTCGTGGTATCCTGAGTGTTGTTCCTCTTCTTGCTCTGGCTCTGCCCAGATGCCTTCTTGCTGTACAGGCTACAAACGCTGATGTAA
Source organism: Halichoeres trimaculatus (assembly GCF_033239565.1). Taxonomy (NCBI): domain Eukaryota; kingdom Metazoa; phylum Chordata; class Actinopteri; order Labriformes; family Labridae; genus Halichoeres; species Halichoeres trimaculatus. The sequence continues at coordinate 27,659,436 of NW_027437189.1, forward strand.
TAAGCTGCAAGAAATGACAGCAAAATGGTTATGTTATCATATAGTTTAATAAAAATGTATGATGGCAGAATGAAAAGTTACACATGGATTTGTCTTTTCATTGCTTCAAAACTTTGTGCAGGTTTTTCTTTTTGGGGAAAGGACAAAGAGACTTTTTTTTCGCTCAATTTTTGGAACACTTTTGGAAACTGTGCCCAAAACTGACAAAAGAGATCAGTGTAACAAAGAAGCTCCTATGTCTCTAGGTGTGGTCCTCACCGTGGAGAAGCAGCAGCAGCAAACAAAGGACAGTTTTTTTAAACTGGGGTCCGTTCATTTATTCCTCTCCATTTTGTCTCTGCTGGAAGAGTCGCACAGTTACTGAAATAGCTGTTCCATAAAAACAAGTTGGATAGTGCTGAAAAAGTAAAGCATTACTTTTAAAACTAAGGGAAAGTTATTTCATATCTGAAGCAGCCAAAGATGGTTGTCTGTTATATTCGCCCCATTTCTATCAAGCGATTGTTTGGTTCATCTTGGTACAGCATGCGTTTGTTGCGTTTCTTCTGACTAATCCTGAGACAGCTGTTCAACTTTGGATCCTTGTATTGGGCTGCCAGGCCGATCCCGGAAGGGGGAGCTACAACAGTGCAGACCGTTGATTGGTCGAAAGAAACATCTCTTACTATGCAACAGCAGCTATACCTTTCCTTGTGGCACATAGCCTTCACTGAAACAAAGCTTGATTGGGCTTTGTAACAAAGAGCCACATGCCAATCACAAAAAGGGCAAATTGCTGGATGTCTGCTTTGGTTGCTTTTTGTTTACTGTGTTGCGTTTTTCTTCTTTGTTGGATTTATTTGCACGGCACACTATGTCATGCTGCTACGGCATCACGCTATTACATAACCGAAGTGGCTATCGGCATCTGGCTTACACGCCCCTACCACAAGAGGGCACAGTTGGCTATGGAAACACAAACAGGATCAGGTTTAATCAATCCGACTTCTACAACATGTGCTGATTTAAACCAGATCACCTGGGGGGTAAACCAGGCTTTAAAATGTCCCTACGGTCCAAATTCCTAATTTTTATCACGCTTGTGTTTTAGGAAACCTTTTTTCTGCTGCCTCTTTAAGGCTTCCCACTACGCAGACCCCTTTCCCTCTTATTGGCCAGCCCCCGGAGGCCTATCAGGGCAGACCTTGGTGTTTGAGGCCTGCTTTTCCAACATGAACCAGTTAGAAGAGGGATTTCTTCGACTCATGATCGTGTAGAGGTCTGAATTCTGCACATTTCTACTGGAGACATCCAGCATCATCACATTATACGGTATCCATGTTTAAAATATGGAAAAGCAGAATACCCTCTCTTTAATTGAGTATGAGGGATTTGTATTTTTCCTATAATGCCCAGGATGCCACTACACACAATACCTTAGAACCCAGAGATATTTGTGTCTGTGTATTTTTGAGTTTGACTCATATTTTTATATTCTGCTTCATTTGAGAGAAGGAAGAGCAAAGAAGACCTGGAGTCATCTGCTCCAGAGCAAAAAGGAATAAGGTTACAAGAAGCTATTGTCTTAGTATAGTTTGTCTAGTACAAACACTATTTCTCCCTCCGGTTTTGTCTCTTATATCTTTACTGAAACAGGAAATAAGCTTCTTGAAGCCTTTTCCAGCTACGTCACTTGGTTGTCCATGTTTTCCAGCGCTAAACATGCTGCACCAGGAAGTCTGATTTTTATTGCTGCTGCTCCTAAACAGTGTTACACTTTAACATACATGTAAGCGTCTTATCAGGCTGAATTGAGCTCCTCGGAAAATCCCACAGCCAAACCTTTTCATCAGGTTACCAACCCGATCCGGGAATAAATATTAAAGGACACTTCCTGACATGACGAAGCAGGGCTGAGGATTTACAGTCATGAGTTTAAGGTTGAGGGGAAAGCAGGAAACAAAATGTGTTGCTTAAGTGGAGTTTCCTGCTCCTGCTGTGTAAACAGCTGATTTCATTGCTGACGCTAGAGAAAGTTTAGTATCTGAAATGTTGAGATTATGCATTAACACTTAAAACCATAATCAAACAATACCAAAACAGCTCCTCCAGGAAGTTTTTAGCTTGTTAAGAAATAGACTTCCATCAGACTCAACAGTCACACCTCTTTGGGATCTCATAAAGCTCTCTAAACCATTCCAAGTTATTTTACACTGTAAAATTTACAAAGCAAGGTTTTCCACTGATTGATGCAAAATGGAGGAAGATTTTAAAATACTTTATCTAGGGATATCCTGATTTTACATTTTCACTTCTGATACGATACCGATACTGCAGCATTGAGTATTGGCCGATACCGATATTAATCCGATACGATATCAGCATTAAACATACATACTTTTGTTACTTATTCTGTAGTATGTCTGTCATGTTAGAAAAGGCTTGATTTAAGTGATATTATTCAAACAAAGAACAGTAGTCAGCAACAGTAGGTATGAGGAAAAACTGACCCATTTATTATTAACCAATGGGTAACAGAAATTTTAACATTAAACATAAAAAATACTAGTAATTGAATAAAATAAAAAATAAATTAGAAGACCCAGAAAATAACCTAAATAAATCAAATAAAAACAGCAGGAGTGGAGTCTGGAATGGACTGCTTATATCGGAGGTTTTAGATGCATTCCTATACGATACTGATATTTGTTTTTTGCTGATATCGGACCGATATCCGATATTAATATCGGACTGGGACACCTCTAACTTTATCATCATTTGTCAGCTCAGTATTTATAGTTACCCCCACGCTTTCCTGGTCACAGCTGGTGAACAGGGTGTGAGCAAGACTTTTAAATGACGAGGGGTTTCTCAGTGAACCAAAACCAGGACACAGCAGACAGACAGTAACCACCAGCTGCTGTGGGAAGGTTCATATTTAACACCAGACCTATAGGAAGGATGTTTGCTGTCAGACCTCTATCTCTATCACTCTCTGATGTCCTGCAGCGCCTGACACCTGCTCAGCCCTGCAGGTGTCAGGCACTAAGGGCCAGAGGGCAGAAAGCAACAAGAGACCATCAAGTTAATTGACAGTGAATGGTGACCAGAGGTGTCCAAAGTATTAACATCATTACTCAAGTACAAGTATGGACAGTAGGGTTTAAAAAGACTTTTGTAGAAGTTAAAATACCAACTCTACTGATTTAACTAAGTGAAGGTGTAAAAGTACTGCTTTCAAAACTACTTAAAGTATAAAAGTCAAATTAATGTTTGACTACTTTATTTAGACACTATCACAACACCCGCATTGCTTCCCCCCCATGTAAGTAAATTTATTTTATTTCCCACTTAGTGCCGGACTAAAGCATATGTAATTTGAAGGGACTGTGAGGAGTTTGATAGTGATCTTGAAAAAGTCTCCCTTCTAGATATATGCCTGATCATATTCCACATTTTAAAATGATATTGTCAGCGCTAATATTACTGGTTACAGGTAATTTTAAATTGCTACTTCTTAGCTTCCCGATCAGGTCGAGCAAGACCAGATTGATGTGTGACACGTCTAGGTCTCTATGACAACACCACACCTGCAGATGAAGTTTAGAAGTTTTAAGAGAGGTCTGTGTTTTTCTCTGCTGAAAACAATTTCTGTGAATAATTTTGTATTAATGGTGCACACTGAAGTTCATCTGACACGCCAGACGGACAGTTTCATTTATCCGCCACGGAATTATTTCACAAATCCATCTGAGTAGCAGCTCTTCCGATTTGTTTTCGGAGGCGGGACTTTAAAATAAATCCGCAGCAGGTGATTGGACGACCGTTCTGATTAACACACTCGCCACGGACCAATCCACATCAAGCCACGGTATGACGTAGCTTATGTGAGCCGATGCTTCTAAGTAACAATAGATGAACAACTACTGAATCACGAGAAACAGCTGTGAAAAAAGCGTTAAACGACAGCTTCCGTTTTTATAAATTTAACTTAAGAATCAAAGGAACACTGACAAGTACGAAAGTCTGCTGACGTCACGTCTGCTACCACAGCTCCCGCCTCTCTTCCCTGATTGGGCCGGTCAGAATTTAGCCGAGTGAAATCGTTGGTCAATGGAGCCTGGCAAGATGGACCTGCAGGAGTTCAGAAACTGAATCAGGCAGGTCTGTCTGCTCTGCAAGGTTACACTGTAGTCTAACTGACAGAAAAAGGACAGAAGAGCAGAAGAAAGCTAAACAGGAGAGTGATACAGAGGCTGTATCACTCTGTAACACAGGGGCTAAACTGTTTGTCCTGATGTTCATTCCAACCCACGGTCAGCAGTTATTCTGCAGTGGTCTGTTCAAACTTGAGAGTCTATCAATAAAATAAAGAGTGAGGTTATGTTAGCTCTGACTGGTAGATGACTGGCAGGACATAACCAAGATTCACTAACGTTACACATTACAGACATGTCTTAGAGCACTGGGCTGCCAGCTCTGTTAAATATAAACGGCTACTAAACTACTCACAGACTGACAGTGTTTACTTGTTGTCACGTTAGCCTACAGCCAGTCGGAGCACTGGGCTAACATATAGCCAGCTGCTTCAACGTTGTTGTTGTCACGTTTTAAACCGTATTGTTATGTGACTGTGCTGATAAATACCTTACCTCGGCGTGTTGTAGCCAGTAAAAAGTTGTCTTGAACAAAGAAAGTTTGTTGTTCCAATCTCCATTTAACTCAAAAACACAGATAACTTTCACTAAAAGTAATTTACAACAGTGCGTATGAGACTCCAGGCCACAAGGTGGCAAGGCAGTCCAGTTCAAACAGATCCTCCTCATAGCATCTTTAAGGCTACTGTGGATAATTTTCTGAATTATTATTACACTTTTCCCATTAGAGCCACCGTACTTATTAGGTGCTGTTTCCTGTTTTGTACCAGCAGAGCTCGGCACCGTGTGTTCACCTGGCTTCACTGCCTTATTATTCTGGCTCATGCTTAGGTAGTGTTATGTTTATACCTCTCATCCAACCACAATCCAATTCACTCTATCCCAATGGCACAAATTATCTGGATAGGTTTTTATTTTGTGTGTGTTTGTGTTTATTTATTTATTTATTTATTTTTGTTATTTTAAAATGACAGGCTGGAATGAAAACAAGCCAAATAAAACGGGAGTAATGAGGTGATTTTTAAAACATAGGGAGTAGAAAGTACGGGTATTTGTCTAAAGATGTAAAGAGTGGAAGCAAAAAGTCAGCTTAAAAAAATAACGACTCCAGTAAAATAGATGAAGAGAAAAGGGATTTTCTATGTACTGGGTAGCTGAAAATGTACTTTGTTTTGGAGAACCTTGCAGAGAGTGATGGATCTGAGTGTTTAAAAAAAAGAAAAATGAGACTTTTGTGCAGCTGGGATGGCAGGCGCTTCCTGGGCAAAGGCCTCAGTCCTCTCTGCATGGGGCTCACTTCACGATCCCATCATAGTTTTGTTGCAGGTCACTCGCTCTTCTGTTTCCACATTTTCTCTTCGTAACAAGCTGTCTGAACAAATAAAGGCAAAAAGACTCAAAAAAAATTAACTTGAGGGTGCTGTGAGGACTAATTTTTTGGCATTAATTGCAGATACACCTTTGGACACAATCTGTAGTGTTTTTCCATTATAAAGACTTCATTTCCCATGAGGTCTATAACACTCTGACTTAAGAATGTGACTTTTTCCAAGGCAAAATTTATTTTTGAAGCAATTGAAGCGTCATTTTTCAAGACAACATTTCTTTGTTCAAGAGAACTTTTTGCAGGTTTTGCACTCAGGGTCTTTGGAGAAAAGAAAATTACTGATGTTTCAGTTGTCCCTTTTATGGAAATGGAATGAAATGAAGCTTATCAATTTGTCCAGTGGGGGGCGCCAAAATCTACCAAAACAGGAAGTTAGTCACTGGAGCTTTAAATTTTAAGGCATTCATTCACAAGACTCATTCTCTCAGCTTATGTCTTCCTTTTTATTATTGTTCTGTAAACAAAGACATATCAAAACACAAATCAAATGTACAACATGTAAAGTCTCAGTTGGCACATCATGATTACATTCTTTTCTAGAAAACTGTTTCTCGTTCCTGTAATCTTCACTGTGTCTTGTTCTTTAGCCAACATGTTTGCATAGCAGAGTTCAGACTCCATCAGCAGAAGTCAGAATGTTAAACGTCAGTGTTTGGTATCTATGTCATGGTCAACAATCAACCCACACATGCTCCCAGTGATCTGAAACTAGAGTCTGAATATCAAAAACAAACATTTCTACTACAGAGTCATTTCTCACTTCAGATTACAGATGATGATTAAGTGCAAAAGTCTTCATCGCTGAAGTTAATTTAAGGAAACTTTGTGTCAGAGTTCTTCTCTTTGTGTCTTTTCAGCCAGTGTCCTCTTGTACTGTAGTGCTGTGTTAGAGTTAAAGCTGCTGTTTGTGGATTTTTGTGTGATTAGCATCTTTCATTTGAACTACTTCATGTTATTCTGATGGTAAAGGAAACACAAACTCTTAATCCAGCATGAATATTGCAGTCCCTTCTTGTTTAGGCCTCTTATAGTTGGACCCTTTCCGGTTCATCAGTGTCCATCTACGTTGGTCCAACATGTAAAACATCCAGGCTTCAACATCTACAGTTTTATCACAAGTAAAAAAGAAAATAGAAAGAGGTCTCGACAGTTGTGTGCAGCAACTTTTGTGCAATTATAAGCAAAAAATCGTATCAAATACATTATTATTTACATATAAAGTGAAGTCCAGCAAGTCCAGAAGTTTAATCTGACAGGTTAGAGCGGATGAACGGGCTGAAGGTAGTGGTTGTTTGAGCGGGAGTTGGGTTTGGATTACCTGAATCCCGTACACAGCGCATGCTCCCTGTGCTGACAACACACTGCAGAGGCCAGAACACCACAACTACCAACAGCACCATGAGGATGACGAAGAGCATCATCCTCTTCCAGTCTCCCAGCCGGTCCAACACGCCCAAAGTCCGGGGCGGGGACTGGACCGGAGCAGGGGGCTTGCTGGCCCCGATGTCGATGCAGACGCAGAAAGCTGTGGGGCTGTCGGGGGCGTCGTGTATCGGGCTCTTATAGCACAGCTTCTCCCCGTCCAGCCACACGGGCTCCTCGTGCTGCTGGTGGGTGGGCAGCCTGCAGAGGACCTCTCGGCTGGTGGTCAGGGCGGGGGGCCCCTCCTCAGGCAGCGTGGTGGGGTGACGGCAGAAGGGACAGGAGAGGCGAGTCTCTCTGCTGGCGTCGTCCTGCTCGGCTGCAGAGAACGCCATGAGGCGGGAGAGACACTCCAGGCAGAAGGTGTGGGTGCACTCCAGCAGCTTGGGGGTTTTGAAGACATTGTCGTAGGTGTTGTAGCAGATGGAGCACTCCGGCTGACTCGCCACTGACACCTTCTTTTGAAGCTCCCCAGCAGAGTCCACTGGCATGTGCCAGATCTGTGGAGACTCCATCTTCAGAAATGTGAGACCTCCCTCTCCCGTGCTGAGCCCTCTTTGGACTCTCTGTGACCCTTCCCTCCCTCCTTTGACCTCTGGAAGACCTCTGGATTATCTTCAAAGAGAATGAATAAAAAGTAGAGATTAGTTTTCACATTTCCAAAATCATTCTGCTGACGTTATCTGAAAACCAAGAGCAAAGCATTTTTGTCAAGAACACCTGTAATCCCAGCGAGTTTTGGGATTACAATCTGGACACATTTTAACCAAAGTTCAACTTTAAACTATTTTTACCCTCAAGCAGGGCAAACATAATATTACCCTGCTGACAGGATTTTAGTCCGTCAATGAGTAATACAATCACCGGCGTGATGCCGAACAGGTCTGGGGTTCCTTCTATAAAAAGCCGACGCTGGAGCACGATGTGTCAGTTAAATGAGTTCACCTTTCCACTCCTCTCCTGCGAGGAATGCGAACGTGGCTTATTTCAGGTACATACAGGTGTTATTATCCAGGACAATCTGTTCCTCAGTGAACAAAAGATTTATGGCATTCATGTAACATATTAAACGAGAAAGACGACATAAGCCGTATTTAAAACCCTTAATTTGTAATTGAACGGCTAAGGCTGAACCCTTTCTGACCAAATCAGAGTCTGTGTTGGGTTTGTGTTGCCTGAGCTGTGTGATATCACAAACGCCAAGAAGAAACTCTGTTTCCCACTGAGCAGGAGACTGTAAATGTGAAACATAGTTAACAGTTGATGTTTTGTTTGCTCATGACCTGAGCACAGAGAGCAAACTTAATGTCCTCGCAGTCTCAGGGTACGTAACGTATCTGATGATATCAGACACAGTGTATCGTCGAGTTTTATACGCTGTACTTATTAATGTTTAGCTCAGTGTTGTCCTCTAAAACTCATAAAGTATGTTATCTAGCAAGTGATGAGGCAACCTTTTGTAGCGTGTAGCTACCATGCTGGATTTTTAAGGTAACAACCATCACTGCTGCTGCTAGCTTAGCCTCTTAGCACCCAGCTGCAACAAGAACTCATTCAAAGGAAAGGGTTAGCTCATGAGCAGACATTTTTGGAAAAGTTGAACCATCTCAAATTCTCAAGTTAACTCTCGTGACAAGATATCTGACAGACGGGGTTAAGGGTGAGGTATTTAAGAGGTATTGAGAGGAGCTGAGCTCCAGAGATGATGGCTTGTCTGAGCACAGGTGTTCTCCTCTCTGTGCCCTCGGGATCGGCCCAGTCCAAGAATTCCCATCTACACAAAGTCCTCGCTTGTTCTTCGTCTAATCGCTCCATCTACCCTTGAAATTCCTGCACCGCCAACTCTCGGTCTCTCTGGGTCTCTGCTGAATTCTTACATGCTTTAGTGGGATGAGGACAGATTCTTCTGTATAATTACACCTGTCTTATCAGTTTGAGCTTCCCTCAGCGCTGATCTTGATTTCCAGTGGTTATTCAGGTATAAGGTGTGGCTATTTGCTGGAGTTTCCTGCACCGTTAGTTAAAGTCACCTTACAATACAGGTTTAATCTGTTTCCTCCTCTCAGTGACCTGACAGAAGAAGAACTGAAGCACATGGCAGCTGAAGGGGCGGCTTAAGTTTGGTCTTGGTTTTCTAGAAAGGCAGGGCCCTTTGGCAGGCCGGTGGTTTTAGTTTAACTAATTGTTCACAGCTTACAGGGGTTCAAATGAGGTTAAAAAGTATCTGCTTCCCTTCATTCATGGGTCAGAGGGATCAAGCTCAATGTCTTTAAAAGAGGGAAACTGTTTTCAAAGCCCTGGGCTGTGTTACCTGTAGAACCAGTGCTGAGTAAATAGCAACTGAACAACAACAGAGTCCCCCATTGTTAGAAGTCAACCAGCTGAAAGCAGTTTTGGCCTCAGCCTCAGGCTCTGCTTTTTTGCACCCTCAATGATTCCTTAAAGAGACGACACAAAGAGGCGTCATGTCATATTACATTTTAATCAGAGCATCAGTAAGACTGAGCAGAGCAGCTTTTACAACCTCTGTGTTTGACCTTTTTCTGTTGTGCTAATAAAATCAATTCAATTTGAACTTGTTGGTTCAGGTCAAACAATCCCCGTACCTGCTCCGCTCTGTCTTTCAGATCACTTCTTATGTGGAGGTCTAAATCTTACTTTCTCTCTTGTTGTGATTGGGCTCATATGCTGAATGGAGCGGCTCACAGTTTGTATCAGTTGGCTTGTTGGGAGAAATGTGCAAGTACATTCCTAAGATAACTCCCATCCATCTCAGTCATACAAGCAAAAATAAGCTATTCAAGTCTGAAGATTTGACACTAAGACATCCAAAAGTTTCCAAGAAGTTTAGTAAAAATTCTACCTTTGAAATAAAAGCTTCATTAAAGGGAAATTAAATGTAACAGTATAAATCAAAACAAAAGCATCGCCTTGCAACTCGACTGATTGGTTTGTGGGTTATTGTTTTGGATTGACCAGGGCTAGCATGACCCCTGACCCCCCCCCCCCCCCCCAAAAAAAAAAAAAAAAAAAAAAAAAAAAAAGCAATTTAATAAATTAAAAATCACACCCAAATTTCTCAACTTTAATTGGCTCATGCCATCCAAGATTAAGGCGCTGCAAAGTTCGGCCACTGCCTTCAGGAAAAAAAGGCTGGACCCAAGCATACCCTGCTTTATCATCCATCCTTCTTTGCCAGTTAAAACCAAACAATCTAAAATAATTGTTTCAAGGGCGTCACGATGGAGCGGAGAAGACTGGAGAAACGCTTTTGAGACAAGGAGCTCAGGAAAAACATGTAACTGCGATTCAAACGATAAAATGATTCAAGCAAGCTTGTTTCTCCTTGCCTCTTAGGTTGTTTATTATGAAGAATGCAGTATCAAAGAACACCTGCATTGTGTTAGCTCACTGTCTTCTTCTACAGTCTAATCCAGCGCCTCATGTTTACTCATGTGATAGAGCTTTGCACTTCTCTGTACTTCTTCAACAAGTTGTCTTTGTACTTGAAAGTTGCACAGTGTGCCTAAAGCAGGACGTTAAAGCTCTTGTCTTCAAAAACAGAATAATATACATCCCAGAGTCCACGTGGAGGCCAAACCTGAGGGGTTATAAATGAACAATGTACAGCAAAGTCAAATATTAACTCAGGGCCGTTGCTGAACTCAAAGCTCCGACTCTAAACATGTAGGAGGCGCTTCATTTATCAGTCTACAGGTTTTTTAACTTTGAGCCGCAGCATTTTATGGTCTCTTATCTTTCTCTAAAGCTTGTGTTTTTCTTACTTGTCCCACTGACCCACTAATATACAAATAAGTCCATGGAGCTCACGAGAGCTGCTTTGTTTATTAGTCAAATTAAGCCATCCTTCAACCATCGTTTTGTTTTTAAGTCCTTTGTCTCGTGCTAAGCCATGTGTGCCCTCAGCTGTATGTTGGGTTAAAACCGTCCTCCCCGATGCTGCCCTACCTGTTCTCTGCCTGAAAAGTAAATGTAACTGGATCTACCTGCTGTTTGAAGAGGGAAGGGGGGGCTGAGAGAGGCAGTTTAACCGAACGTGAGCTTGTACAGATAGATAGTGGATGTGCAAACAGGCAGAGCAGGAAACAGTCTGCAGACAGTTGAGAAAAGCCACTTCTGACTTGTGCAGCTGCTCCCTCAACCCCCTGTATCCACTCACAGTTAGCTTTAACTGAATGAAATAAAGAAAACATGGTGTAGCCAAAACTTCAGCATTCTTATTTGTGATGAACTTTTATGTGCTTGGTTTGAGGATTATCAGGAGCTTTGAAAAAGAAGCAGAGAGAATCCTCTCCTTAAAAGGGAACCCTTCATGAAAGCATCACTTAGAGTGAAACTGTGTCAGCACAAGCATACATACACAGCACAAAAGCTCAAAGCAGCATTAAGATAAAAGATTAAACGTACCTGTTGACCAGAAGATGTCAGGTGATCCTCTCTTTATCTCTGTTCACTCCTTCAGCTCTCAAAAACACATTTTTCTGGAGTCAAACTCTTCTGAGATCCCAGCAGGACAGAACCTTGAGTTAAACTCTCCTCCTCTCCAGCAGCAGTCCTCCTCTCTGCTGCTCTGAGCCGCAGCCACAGGTGTGTGTCTGTAGGTGGGTGTGTGCAGGGCTTTGCTTTGTCAGTGTCAGCTCTGGGTCCTCCTTCCTCAGCGCGACCGTTGGCTGTTATCACCTGTCCTGCTCTCCCAGCTCCCCTTTTAGCACTTTATGCAAATAAGTTTGGAGAGCGTCTCGGCCTTGAGGTGGTGTCTGGAGGTGAGGGGGAGGAGGAGGAGGAGGAGGAAGAGTGGGGAGGGGGGGTAGACTTCAAGGTGAGTAATACACATTCTTGTCCTCTCACCAACCCTGCCTGTCTCTTTCTATGTTGATATCTTTTTCTTGTCTCTGCTCTTTTGCACAAAAGCAGCCACAATTCTCCTCAGCCACAGCCCAATACACACACACACACACACACACACACACACACACACACACACACACACACACACACACACACACACACACACACACACACACACACACACACACACACACACACACACACACACACATACAGACGGTGATAAATCCTTCAGCAGACAGCCCTGTTACTGCTCCTGTTTATAAATTTCTTATGTCAGAATTCTCAGAAAACTCCCAGAGCTGAACCTTTTTCTGACCCAGAATGAAGACACACTAACAGAGTGAGTCACCACTGTGCTGTAATACTCTGTGCTGGACATTAAGCACAAACAGCAAACACACACACACAGATACTCACACACACAGATACTCACAGACACAGAGGATCATTTCCATGAAGTGATAAACTGACAGGTGGTTCTACTGAAGTGTGTTCCCACAGTGAGAAAAAGCTGCTGATCCACTTCCTCACTGCTACACAGTGTTGTTAGTTAGCATGACACATTAACACTGAAGCTATGACTGTTTCCAGAGAATTACAAGGTGCTAATGTTTGATGCATGAGTGTATGAACAAAGCATTGTTGACCCAGAAGTGTGTGTTGTAATGTGAAAAGAATAAGTGACATCATGCAGTGTGTGTGAGGGAGAGGTTACAGTAAGAAGAAATGCTTTGTAAATCTACGTTATTACATCACCTCATAAAAAGCTGAACTAAAGCAAAGATACATAAGGAGGAAACACAGTTCTGTGAATGATTAAACACAACACAAAAAAATATACAAAAAGTCAAAGCGCTCTTTAACACTAGAAGTCCCAGGGTTTTCTTACCCCTGCTGCAATGCCCAGAGGACAGCCAAAAGGCTGCTCAGTTAGAATGTACAACTGAACGGCCTTCAATTAGCCACCATTGTTTTGCAAATGCAGCCCTTACCTGACAGATTGGCAGGCCACAGATGTGATACATGATCAGGGGGGAGGGGTGTGCCTGAAAAGAGCCTGGAAGCTTCCAACATCTACTGAAACTTTTTGCATCGGGCTGCCAGAGTGTGAGGCAAGAGGAGCTGTAAATATGTCTGGTATAATTAGAAAAAATATTTCTTCCATAACCCGTATTAGAGTACCCTTGTCCAAAACAGCTGTTGACTGTTTAGTTTAAGTTTACTATATTTATTTTTAAGTTTTTTTTATAGCTATACTATCTCTATATTCTTCTTGATAGAACTTTGTTTATATGTGTACAGTCTTTTGTGCAACTGTGAACATTGTAAGCTGATACATAAAAGAAACCTAAACTGAACTGACTGCCTCTGTCACAAGCTCCCGTCAGGTCCACTGTTTGAATGGCTGCTATTTTTTTTTGACAATATATCTACTTGTATAACTGTTGGTTCACATTTCACAAATGCACACACACACACACACACACACACACACACACACACACACACACACACACACACACACACACACACACACACACACACACACACACACACACACACACACACACCCACTGGTGCCACCCAAAGATCTAACTTTGAAGACATGCATATTAAAAGAAAAAGATCCAGTGTTTTTTTCACTATAATAGAGTGCTGAGTCTCAAGCATGCAAAGTTGACAAAGGGTGCTTTGAGTAGCCTGGATAAATTTTATCTTCATCTACCCATATTTGACATTTACTCCTGAGAGACACAGAAAATCCTGGTTAAAACAATAGAATAAGAAAATAAATAGTTAGAAAGATGGATGGAAAATGTAAAAGCAGGCCAACTGGATGTAAGGTGGAAGGGTGGGTGTGGCTGTGACCGATGGCTAAACTAGGGACCTGAAGTGGATAAAAAGCTCACTCACAGCCCATCATAGTTTATTTACTCAACCTGTGCATCAGCAATAAATCTCAGCAAGAAATAAAATTCATAAACTGTGTTGACCTCATACTGAGAAGGGAGGGAAAAATAACTTTCTGTCGTGATCACAAAAGTGGACTAATTATAGCTTGTTGAACATAAAATGAAGTCATTAACATTTTATACTAAACCTCTACCTCTCTCTCATAACATTACAACACATTGGTTTATTCAGGTAAAGGCATAGCAACATCTTTTCCTTTTTCAGTAGTTCAGGAGAAAGTAATTGCCTCATTTACAAAACAATGGTGATCCGATGGCTGTTCACACCTAAAGTAGAGATGTTGATTCCAGACTAATCCAGCCACTTGGCTGCCCCTTGGGCATGGAAGGTAGAAAAGCCAAATGGCTGGGCTGTGGGACTTCTAGTGTTAACAAAATGATCCGAGACTGTGGCCCCGTTTACACGACGCCGAAAACGGTCGATTCCGCAAACATTTCGTTGCGTTTTGGCCTTCCGTTTAGACGAGACCACGTTGCGTTTTCAGTGAAAACGCAAACTTTTGAAAACGCTCCCCAGAGTGGAAAGATCTGAATCCGCTCCTCCATCCAGCTTCGTGTAAACACAGAGCGGAGCGTCTCAGGGTGAAACGCTGACGTCACCGCATGCGCACTCGCAGTTTCAGGTAAAGGCTCCGCGCTCAGCCACATTTCCAGTTGAGCCAGTAGTTGGCGGTAATGCGCGTTATGGTTGGATTCCCGACCGTCTCACACAACAAAACGTCAGAAAAAGAAAGAACAGAAGAGGAGACTTCTCCTCCTGGAGTCGTATGAACGCGGATCGTTTTCACGCCGTCCTCATGTAAACGCGGGTGGCTTTTGAAAACGCAAAGGAAGAATCGTTGCGGGAGTCTCCGTGTAAACGGGGCCTGTATCCATGTCCAGCCATTGGTGATGAAAACAGGCCGTTTGTTCTAATGATGTAAAAAGAAAGAAATTGGATTAGTGGTATGAATGAGCGCAGGTTAACACCCAAACACAGGATTAAATTTAATGGCTGTAGACCCTACCATCCCGTAAACTAACCCCAGGTTTACCACACCTGTGAGGCTGTTTTTTTAAAGATGGCAGATTTTGTGCTCACGCATAATTGTTTGAAATGAAATATGAAAGAGAACGGATATAAAGGGATGGAAGACATCTTTTGGAAAAGAATGATGATGCTGAAGAAAACAGCAAATTTAGACTAAGTAGATACATTTTTTATTTGTATCCCTGTTTATGAAGAGTAAACATACACGATTTGTTGGATAGGGGTTTTCCAGAAAGTCCTCAGGTCATGTTCCCAACTCCTCAGTGAGGAAAATAGCTATTGGCTGTCCAGAAAGTTGCTAAAAGTTGCTAAATGACATCATAATTACCATTAATTTGCATAATAAGCCATTAACATGTAATTTTCATTAAAGCTCCAGGAGTGAGGAATAACTTCATGGGAGAGACAGAAAGTGTGTAAAAAACAAAAACAAAAAAACATTAGTATGTTTATATCTATAAATGAACTTTCTTCTGTTGATTCTTGATCTGTTTTAATATCGACATATCAACCGTCCTTCTTGATCCATGCTTGGGACAGACAAAAGTAACCTTAGAGAGACATGCACATACGCAGTTTATTTGCATGCAGTCGTCTGCTCTGGCTGCAGCTGGGAGAGACAGCTGGACAGGAGGACTTGTCTGCCTGTGAGTGGTTTGGAAAGGGGAGGGGCCAACGGCAGCATCTGTTGCTCATTGAAAAGAGTAAGATCAACGGGCGCTTTTACGTCAAAGTCTCCAAACTTTCCCCTTATTTCACAAAGAGTCTCTTAAGAGGTCTGAAAGTTGCTCAACATAGCGACAAAGTGGCTCAGTTGGCAGCACTGGCCCTGCACCTGCCCCACTTTCATGGTGTCATTAGTTAATTGGGCAGTTATTCACAGTCATGTATGTGGCTAATGCTACAGCTAAATGGGCCGCACCATAACGATACAGTGTATGACCAATGGTCCTGTTTATGTAATGACATGCAGGCTTTGATCTGCAGAGGGAACAAAAGATGATCCAGTCAAGGAAGTTAAATAACAGAAGGAGTGATGCTTTTATAAAAAATCCTGTTACTAAATATCTTTTTTTTCAAACTGCTACTCGACTTCCTTCCTTTTCCTTTAACACTTTTCTTTTGTAGGATGCATTAATTCTTCAGCTCAGAGGTCATCTCTTGAAATTGAAAGAAAAAAATGTCTGAATACTGTTTAAAGAAAATTTAACCAACATGACATGTTCTTTCTTTTTCAGATCTGAAAATTTGCATGTTATAAGAATTTATCAAACCTCTTATTGTGACCTCCAAAAGAGACTAACAGTGAACTCTGTGACGACAAAAAATGAAAGGAAATTAATTCCTGAGAAAAGGGGTAAAATTTACTCCTGTTCTGAACAAAATAACCTTTTCAGTTAGAGTAATTCCTGTACATGACAAAAGCAAACAAAGTCCTCAGCAGCAAGACTGACTCTTGACTGTTACTGAAGGTGTCTGAAGCTGCTGCGGTGGGCAGACTTCATATGACTCTAACAACCTGACATTCAAAGGCAGAATATCAACACCTCTTAACACTCTCTTACTCCTCATCTGCAGTCTGTAACGTACAGAGGCATCATGGTGCTCAGTAACTCCAACCTCAGAGGTTGAGAAAGAAGCAGAATAAGGTGAGAACGATGATGAGGAGTAAGGGTGCCTTCAATTAGATGTCTCACATTGTTCTCACATTTGGATGGGAGTGGCACAAAACACATTTCAAATAAGCATGAGAATATAAACACACGCATAGTGAAGTGTGATCTCTCCACAGGAGGCGCCAAAATCAACACAAGCCAAAAGTTCCTTAAAAGCTTTGACCTAGGATAAAGTGGCCACATGAACCACCAAAATGATTGCATTTGAAAAAACGTATTATTATTAAAATATTATTATTATTATAATATTACAAATTTATTTCCTTTTTTGTACGAATGCAAAATCATTAATATAATTGGTTAATCTAAAAGAGAGGGGAAAAAACTTTGAACTACACTAACCACCAGCAGTAAAATTTGGTGTCATTGTTTCCATGTGGGTCACCACTCCCTAATGTTTTGGTATCCGGTGAGAAAAGAACTTTTCCCTCTGACTCTGCATTTTCAGGACTTAACAAACATCCCATCAATATTTGATCCAGGATATAAATATTCAGATAACAAACTTGCTCCAGGAAACTAGCTCTGCTCATTAACATGATCTGATTGATAAGTGTGGGACTTTATTTGCTTTTATTTCACAGTAATGACGGGACCATCAGCCGCCTGTGTCTGCACTTGGAGCTGCCTGCCTGCCTGGTAGTTACTCAGTAACCCAAACACAAACACTGCCGTATCATATCAGCAGAGTCATTTATTGGGCGTCAAGTTGTGAGTGTTTTGAGGAAGGAGAAGGCTGACGATCAAAAAGCTTTTTTTCCCCTAACCGGAATCCATGAGCCCGGCTTCATGATAAACATGTCAGATGTTTGGAGGGTGGCAGGGTGAAAGTTAAAGCAACGATAAGTTATTCTGCAGGGTGGAGGCTGGGGTGAGGCTGTTACTGAGGCTGAAGAGGGACACACGTGAGCAGAGAGTCTGTGTGTGAGCAGGCAGGCTGTATAATGACACAATGTTTACTGTCTGTGCACTCGGCCCACATTTACTGCGACAATAGAGAGAAGAGAGGAGGATTTTCAATCCCTGGACCCAGTCAGTCAGCTAGGAAGGGTAAGATCAGAGCACAGCAGTCTATATTCGTACTAAAACTTTCAGAGTCATGCAGAACAGTTTATTGTTTAGATATCTATATCATAAATCCAGAAGAGTTTGGTTTATATAATCCTCCTCAGATGAGATGTTTGATGTTTTGGATTTATTTTATGTCATCTTCAGAATCATTTCTTAACTCTTTATGAGTGTAATTTTTCACAATTCATAATTTTTTTATTTCTTTGAATGAAGTTTTTTTTATTTATTTATTTATTTTTTTTCATTTTTTAAATGTCTTCATTTAGGGAGGACAGGGCAGTGGACAAACAGGAAGTAGGGTGACATTGGGGAGGAGCCACAGGCCCAGTTTGACCTCAGACTGCTCTCATAGGGCTAGCCTCACTGGTTGCAAGATCTGAACTGCTGGTCCATGCCGGCGCTGTAAATATTTCCCATTTTAATATATTAATTGCTCTTGGCCTTTCATTTTTTCACATCCTCATGAGTTGAACCCCTTGATGCCTGTTGTGGGAAATTTGTGACATACCCTGTCAGGTCTTGATGCAGCTGAAATGACCTTTGTATCTAATTATTACCTATTGCTTCATATTCTTCAAATACCAAAGATGGTATCAGATCCACTATGTCACAATACATTGGTCAGGGGATGAACTTCTTAAATATAACATAGTTATAAATATTGTGTGTACTATAATCAAATTTAAAATCTCCACTTAATTTGACATCTGTTAGAATGCAAAAGCACATAAAAACAATCTATTTTTAAATTTGTTAATTAATTCAGGCAGTAAGTGGTTAATGAGCATTCATATTCCCATCAAATCAACTTTTTTCATTATCAATCATAATTTCCCCATCATATTTTTTCCAATTGCTGAGCAAAGCTCTTTGTCTGCCTCCTGGACCAGTTTACAAGCTTCCGAAACTCTAATCAGTCTCAAGCTTAAAGTTAGACCTGGCTCAGGCATGGACCAGCCCTTTGGGGCTATGTTGCTTTAGACCAGGATTCTCCAACTCCTACCCTGGAGGGCCAAGAGGCTGCAGGTTTTCTTTCAAAGCAAAAACTCCAACAGCTGATTTCACTGATTACATCCCCTTTAAGCAGAGGGCAGGGACTAATCAGTGATCTCAGCTGATGGAGTTTTTGGTTGGAAAGAAAACCTGCATCGTCTCGGCCCTCCAGGGTAGGAGTTGGAGATCCCTGCTTTAGACCATGTCCACTCGTAGTGGTATATTTGGGAAACCCCATATATTTTTATATGTGTACGCCTGTCGTCCACACATAACTGCAGCTTTATGTCAATAAATCCATGTTTTCTGAAAACTCGGACCAAGGTGAAGATTTTGGAAAACTCTGGTTTCATGGTTTTGTGTGGACGCTGGTAAACAGAGTTTTTGGTTCTCAAACGTCACAGCTGAATGATGAGGGCTCTGATTGGCTGGCATGGGTTTTATGTCTGGAAAAGACTGACAAATATGGGTTTGGCATGCCTCAAGCTGCACTCACCAGCAGATTTGCCCGCTGCGTTTTGAACATACCCAGCTACGCATGGACATGGCCTTAGGCTCAGACTGACAAACTGAGCCCCTGTCTCCCTCTCTCCTCTATCTGCCTGTCTGTCTAACTTTAAATCTTGAAGCCTCGTTACTGTTACTGATCAAGGATCTTTATAGGAGTCCCTGAGCTCTCTTGTCTTGTAGCTTCCTCTGGATTTTTGCTGCAGACCTGCCGGACTCCAGATGCGGCAGTCTCACAGTCATCATCACTGCAATGCTGAACTACAGACTCTGTCATTTTTTCCTCTCTCTGTCTTTTTCTTCATCTTCCTCTCTAACCCAGACACGGTCTCAGCTGATATAAGATGAGTCTGCTTCTGTTGTGGGTTTCTGTCTGTTAAGGGAAGTGTGTTCTTGTCACTGTAACTTACTGAATGCTGCAGGTCTCTGTTCCATGGTGGGTTAAGATGAGGCCAGACTCCTTATCTGGTCTCCATGCTTTGCTGTTAATAATAAAACATAAACAGGTCTAGACTTGTTTATGTTATTCCAAGGCTAACTGTTTAGATTTGGTTCTTTATGAATAGATTGTTTGACTCATAATATCACACGGCTGACTACCCTTTAGTATTAATGACTTAAAGTCAGATAGATCTGATGAATGAATGAGTCTTCTGTTATTGTGTGTTTTCTTGATGTAGTGTCTCAATCTTTTCCTCTCTGATTCTCAGGACAGAGTCCGGAGCAAACGACCTGTTGGGATGTATATATGTAGGTGAAGTATAACTTCTCTTATCTTATCTCTTAAACAAAGGGAAAGATAAACATTTCTCAGAATGGTAAAGTTGGGTTTCTGTGTTTTATTTTTGTCTCTGAAAACTGCTGAGTGGAGGAAGGAACTGAGTGACGTTAACCTGGGAGACTTATCTTCTTTTTTCTCTCTGTCAAAACAGGTGAAATAGTCACCAAACACTGAATGTCAAAATGCTATATGCTATACTTAAGCTCAGCATTTTATAGTCCATGCTTTCTTATGAGTGTGTTAGCATTATGCTAGCACCACTTCAGCTTCTTGTAGCTGCTCTGGACTCTTGACAATCATCAGCTCAAGACTTCACTGAAAGGTCAGTGCTCCATTTCTTTCTAAGGTGATCTGAAGCGTCACGATCATGGAATAAAAAAACGAGACCTGATTGATTTATTGTCAGTCGGCTGCTGATAAACAAATATCTGACCTAAATAAACAAGTCAACACGGAGTCTACTAAACGTGCCGATTGGTGTCTGAGATCGTTATCAGTTATTTCTTTCAAATGGTTGATATCAGTTGAGCCTCTCAGGCAAATGAGATGTGTGTCATTGTGTTATCAGACGTCTGCAGTGAAGTGACCTTTATTTCTCTCTGCATGGACAAAAACAAAGAAAAACATGGCTGTAGATGTAGTTTTGATGCTTAACTGTGTTCTGAAAATGCTAACAGGTGAGAAATAGATTTTACTTTTTGCTGTGTATTCTCTGGGTGTGTAGCTCACGGTGTGCTCAGTTTACTCAGGAAGTGAAAAATGAATTTCATAAAGTTGGATGAAGAATTTCAAACTAGTATCGCACATGAAATATCTCTTGCAGCTCCCAAAAATAACTTAAAAAAAGTTTTTCTGAGCACATAAGAATATCAGAACACTATGTTCCCCGCAGACTGAGATCTGTCCTTTTCAGAAAGTGTACCAGCTTCTTCGTTCGCCTGGTAAAAGTAAATTATTTCTACATAATGAGCTGATAACCTTAGAAGACTGTTCATGAAACTCACTCTTAAGATTTTAGCTGGTGTCCCACTTTTTTTCTCCGGCAGTAACTTTGATTTTTAGCCTTAGAAGCCAAACTTTTCTGACAAACTGAATGAACAAAGATCTGCGAGGAGAAGGGGGTGAGTGACATGCAGCAAAGGCCTCCAGCTCTGGGGATGTTTCTGTTTTAAGGTGAGCTTTTTGACCAACAGGTCATCTATAAGGCTTCACACAAACCCAAACAGACAAGAAAGCAAAAAAAAAGTATCTTTAGTTATTTAATTTAAGATGGGATAGTCCTGAATGAAGGCCTTTGAGATATTTTCACCAGCAGGGTGTGGATTCATGTTTTCACAAAATTAAGGCAGGTCCCTATTAGAGGCCTAGATGCTTTTTTTTTTAAAGAGAAAAACAGGTAAGAGACATGGCAATGCTATTTAAAAAACAAAAAAGGTCAGCTGATGGATGGCTTTCGGTGGGATGCATCTTTCTCAGAAAGTTTTACCATACATATTTTTTCACATATATTAGTATCTAAAACCAAACTTTGAGGTTTGTTCCTAGGGATGGGTACCTTTCACTTTTGAAGCGATACAGTACCTGGCAATCCATTTTGGTACTTTCTGTGTTAATGTGGCAAAAAATATAAATTTGTCTAATAATAAAATATTTTTTTTTTCAATTTAACATATCTATGCTTCAATATATAACAATGCTGTGTTCAAGTCCAGCATGGAAAATCAGCTACTCTTCCTCTCCCTCACAGTAACAAGGATGCATTCAAGTACCTAAACACGGTACCTTTCGATTTTAAGTGAAGCGGTACATGGTACATTTGACTGAATTCAGTCAGTACCTATAAAAGTACCCAGTTTGGTGCCCAGCCATACTTTTTCCCGAGGACTTCTTTGGTCTTTCAACAGTTGTTAAAAATAGATAAGTTCAGCTGAAGGTCTCCAGTTTACAGGGCTCTCTTTAAACTGTAACACCAGGAGCTGACAGAGACACATTCAGTCCATCAGGCTCAAAGAAGACCATTGTTTAAGAGTTATTAAACCAAGCCAATCACTCACAGTGGGCTGTCATCTTACCGTGGAGGGGGGGAGAAAAACACTGTGGGTGCTCCGCCAATCATAAACTTTCAGCTTTCAAGCCCCGCCCCCAAAGTTCCTAGACCCCTTGTATGTTCCAAATGCAGGGCCATTTCAAGGGGTTTGTTGATCTCCCAGAGCTAAATTTAGAACCATGTTTCCTGATGCGGAGGACCTGACCATGAGACAAAATCAAAACAAAACACACCAGAAACAAGAAACTCTGAGTCCTTGAGCCATTTTCCTTCTCTTATTCACCTTTTAGTGTTGTACTACAGGTGGAGTCAAAGAAACACCTGTATACTGGCTCTTTAGGCTCCACAGATGAAGCTTCCTCATGAGCAGCTCTCACAAGACTCTGAGTTTCCCGACTGTCTGTGAGGAATTAAGCTCCCTACATGTGCAACCATGGCTGACATTCAAGGAGGACATGTTGTCTCAAAAGGACAGATAGAAGAAGAACTGGACTCCTCCTCAGGCTGTAGTCTCTGGTGTTGGACATAAAGCCAGTAAGGAGTGGTAAAAGTGTCAAGTGTCTACTGAAGGCTAGCCCTAAAAGCAAAGAAAGCTGCAGCACGTCTCATTTCACTGTCAAATTCTATTTGTTTGCAGCTCAAAACAAAAGCAAAAACAAAACAAAAAACATTTTTTGTCTTTGCAGCAATTTTTAAAAATATTTTCAACAGCTTTACATGGGTGATATTTTATGTCAAAGTATCTAAAAGCAAGGAGTTTGCATAAATTTGCATACTTTGGGGCATGATTTGTTTTGCGGATGGATGGCTGAGATGTAGTCGATGTAATGAGGCTAAAGCCTGACCCTAATCCACCTCAGCCTGGTTCTTGGTTCTTTTAGGATAAATCAGCGTTTTGCATATGGAGACCAGGATACTTCGACCTCAAAATGCATCTCCAGAAAAAAACACTGATGTCACAGAATCTCTGCCCATGGTTTCACTATTTTCAGCAAATAGACATTCCCCCGGCTTGTAGTCAGAAATAACAGTGGGTCAAAGAGATTTATCGCCATCTTCCCTTTTGAAGCTCAAAGCTTCACCTACTTTAAACTCACTGACTGTTATAAATCACAACCTGCATAAATCCTAGCTCAAACACATCAGACTGTGTGTCAGGTTTTGGTCCAGTCACCTCTCTGTAGACAATAGCTGCCCTATCTGTGTCTGACAGGTGTGGTTCAAAACAAAGCAGGTAAACACAAGCCGTATTGATTTACAGGCTTATGAGGCTGGTTTTTATAGTTTACTGTAAGCCAGCGCAGGTCATCAGCTTATCTTTATAACCCACAACTGAAAAACAGTCACGTTTTCCAGCAAATAATCTTTGGCCTCAGGCTCTGTGGAGCAGCATGTGTTTTCACGCCAAGTCATGCTTTGAGGAGGAGGAGGAGGGAAGGTATCCGCCCGACATGCAAAACACTCACTATCACTGTCCTTTATCAGACAATCAAGAAATAAATAAACATTTACTGACCAAAGGAGGATGAACCAAGTTTCCCAGGCTCATAGCTCCCACGTTTTACAGCTGGTTATCACAGATAAAAATATGTCCGAACTTTAACCTCAGCGTTTATTCCATTTGGCAGATTATCATTTTCCAACACAGTGACCTTCATAGACAACATGGCTTTTATAGTCGTTCCCATGCCAAATCCTTTCAAAATATTTGAGCTGTTAAAAACACACATGTTCACACACAGTCACACAGTCTGATGGGGAAGAGATAAAAGCAATTTACATATTAGAATATCAGTCTCACTTTAATAAATACTCACAGTTATTGGTTGAAAAGACATCCCTTCATGTGTGAGAGCTTGAATCCACCGCCGTCTTCTTCTTTTAAAGTTCAGCTCAAGTTTATATGAGGCCTCTTGGGTCTATGTCACCCTCCCTTTTTTTTCTTACATAAATGCTCTCTTTGTCTCACGATCCTTCCTCCTCAGTTTCATACAAACCTTAAAAAAAAAGAGCACATTTGTATTAAAAACTGTTGTAACACCCACATGATACTGCCGAGCTGGACGACCTCAGCCTCATCCAGGCTGAGAGAAGAAGTTCAGGAAGAACTTTGAGTCCTGATTGTCTCAATTAAGTGAAAACTTGATATTGATGAAGAGAACCATGCCTCAGGCTGAGTCTCCACCAGGGCCCTGAAGGCACCACGGTCAGGTGGTCCTCTGATTAGTTTTAACATTTATCTGCACCAAAAACGTGGAGTAAACATATATTTAGCAGGATGGACGGCATTTCATCTTTTTTTAAAAAGTCTTAAACTCTTACAGCATGAGCAAAAAAAGTCAAAGAATTAGCACCAGCCTTTGGAAAGGTAAGCACACACCTTTTTTTATAGCAGGTATGACTTTAATAGACACTAATGCATAAAAGAGGTCAGGACAAATGACATGAAAAATAAGAATAATAAAACACCCAAAGAGACAGAGACAAGTTTTCCTACTTCATCAGCACTCTTCACCTTTCCCCTGAAACACTTCTCCTCATCCTGATTCAGGATCTCTGAATAAAACAGATACTGAAACGCTCTGAGACAAATGTTTGGTCTGAGCCTGCAAACCAACAGATCCAGCTCAGGAGGCCTACAGTGGAAAGTGTTCATGCGTGTTGTTTGTGTTTCGTTGTCCTGTGCTCTCTCATGCCTCACAGGCTTCTTTGAATCATGGTTGTGGATTGCTTGTTTCCAGGGAAACGTTTGTCACCAACTCCTTTAGCCATAAGTATGAGTCACGAGGGGTCATCACACTCTCATGGTTGTTGATGGTAATATGAATCATATCTCAGGTGATGCTAAGAAGTTTGTTCAAATCCAAACATTTTCTGTTTGCATGACTTTATATGAATTTAACTCCCAATTTTGTTAATATTTCTTCAATATGCAATTGTTTACAGTTTCTTGATTTTGCAAGGCTTTGGGATCCTGACCCCCACTGATACAGAGAAAGGAGGGGTATCCTGTCCCGCTCTCAGACTCATCACGTCTTTGAGCACATTTTACGTTTCTCATTCAAACTCCGCTCACACTAAAAGCCTCCTTATTAGATTGGGAAAGCTTCCAGAAATCTATATTATGTGTTGTGTTGTCTCTCTCCGCCTCTATCTGTCTGCTCTGCCTCTATCGTACAGTCTCCATCCATCTGGCTCAGGCAGTCTGGTCCTGTTTCTAACAAATGTTAAGTTCTTTGTGCTCTTTAAGTAAAATAACATAACTTTTGTCACAGTTTGTTCCTCTCTGCTGCCCCCCAGAGGCCAAACTTTAATTTACTCACAGCACAGCTCCACAGATTGGATAAAGAGGCTCCTGGTGCAGGTGCAGGTTCAGGTTCAGGTGTGACTGATCCTGTTTGTGTGTTTCTAACCTTCAGACTCTGTGAGTTTTTTTCTCTTTCTGTCTCCTTTTTACTGCCTGAAAAGAAATTACAGACAGGAGAACCATCTCAGAGCTTTGAGCTCTGGGTAAATGAGAAGTTACACTGTCACACTCAGTCCAAGACATCACTGTGAGTGTATCAGTGTGTCTCCATGGTGAGTGTTGCATTTTGTGTCTGAAAAAAGTGAACTGGTGTGAATGTGTGAGAACCACTGAAGCAGTTTTCTGCAGCATGATGCTGTGTACGCACACGCATTAAAACACACAATATCATTGATTAATGCAAACATCTGGCATCAAAAGGGAAATTAAAGTCCTGATCAAATATTTGGTCGAGGAGAGACTCTATAAAACACAAGGAGACTGTTTTGATCTTTGGGCTCACTTATCGTCAGGCTATGAATTAAGCCTTTATTAGAGAAAGGCCATCAGCAGTTATTTAGGGAAAATAAAGAGTTTTTTTTCCTCTTATTTGTTAAAACATGTGAAAATACATCAGGGTTCTGGTACAGTCACAATCTGACCATGCTGTGATGAAAGAGAAGAACTACAAAGCTGCTCACAACAACCTTTAAGCTTATTTTTAGCTTCCAGCTTTCAGTGCGGTGCATAGTGAATGACAGAAAACAGTCATGATTGGTTTGATTAAGATGTCTATGAAAACCACAGGAAAGTGAGCATTCAATGGGGACTACTTTTAGTTGAGGATTAATCCAAATTTATAACCTTTCTTGCCTGGGTCAGACAAGTCTTAACCAAAAGCAGGGATACTTGTTTAAGCTCTCTTTGTCCAAGTTCATTTTTTTTCTTTCTTTTTCTTTACTTTAATCTGACAGATATGTTGAGCTAACACCAGGAGTCAGGAAGTATTAATGGAAATGTCTGCTCCTCATTTTTGGACAAACACAGTTTATACTTATTTATTGCTAATTTAAATGTTTCACTTGTGACAAACAAAACTTTACTCTAATAACTACATGAACTGCATTGCCATCTGTGGGTGCGTTTCTCCATTGAAATAGTTTTCTTACAGGCTTTTTTCTTATGTTTTGTTTTGTTTTTAAACATTCTGAATTATGATTTAGAGAAATCAACGGGAGCTTATTCGCCAAATCAGATGACAAGCACGGTGTTACGTAAATACCAGAGGAATAAAATTTGAGATTTTGATGCTGGAAAAAACAAATATAATGCAGCCTAATGTGAGACTCTGTCAGAAGCAGCATGGGGAGACAGCGCCCTCATGTGGCCATAGTGAAGTCAGGCTTCCTCCGTAATTAGTTTGCCACATTGAGACTGTTTTTCACCTCAAATCTGCCTGACAGGTTTATTAAAACACAGTTCACTGATACAAAAAGCTCCTCTGCTCAGATATTGACGTATTAGAGCTCTAATTAGAGTCACACTCTGTTTGCTGAAATCAATACAGGAAGTTGGCTCCTTTTTTCAGCTAAAGAGGAAGTCGTGCCTGAGAAACTGAACACGGAGGAAATAACTTCCCTTTTTAGAAAAACCTGTTCAGCAACAACCTTTAATCCTTCCTCTGAGGGTGTGTCTTCAATCTGAACAACAAACCATCTGCAGGATTAACTCTTATCTGTGCGGACGTTATTATACAGAGTTCAAAGAGTCACGTGACTTTGGGTTTGAGGTGTCTGGTGTCAGTTTGTTAAAGTGAAGTTCGAGGACCGCCGTGCACCACTGATAGTAACCATAGAAACCAATATTAAATACACACACACACACACACACACACACACACATATATATATATATATATATATATATATATATATATATATATATATATATATATATATATATATATATATATATATATATATATATATATATATATATACATTTAAACGGCCTGTTCACTCTTAATGCATTTCTGAACTGGTTTATTTGGTCTGATATATATATATTTTTAACTTAATGCCAATTAATTAGTTAATTGATTAAAAAAAAAAAAAACTAGTGAATTACTTTGCTTCAATTGTGTTACTTCTATACATTATATTTAATAATACACTAAATATATTACTTTTTCAAACTCAGCAGGAGCGATTTAGGGTCAGTTTTGCTCAAGGACACTTCCGACCACCAACTGTCTGATTGAGAGAGGAAGACTATGACTGAGCAACAGTTGCACATAATGTAAATAAACCACTATTCAAAAATGAACATAAAGCTTAAATAAAGCTACATTATGGTGAGTTAAAGACAGCCATAAAAAATCAAATAATAAACAAGATCTGGATAAAGTGGAAGATAAACTATTATGGGTCCCATGCGTTCACTAATTCTTCCTTATATTTAGATTACTGTTCGGAGGCAAGGGGGAAGACCTGTAAATCTTTCCTTCAACCAATTTTCATTCTGCAAAAAGAGCAATCAGATTTATTCATAATGCTGATTTTCAGACAACTTTCAAATGTCTTCTTTTTAAATCTAAAGCTCTAAAATTTTGTGACTTGGTGGAGCATGAAAAAGCTTAACTACTCTCCAAAGTGAGAAAGAATTTGCTGCCAAAAAACATTCAGAAAATGTTTCATGATAGAGAGGGTGGTGATAATTTAAGTGAAAAGGGAAAAGTCTGCGTACTACATTAAAAAGTTTCTGTATCACTGTTCATGGAGTTGAACTGTGGTACAGACTGAGAGCAGAGCTAAAACAAATTTCAAGTAAAGGCTTGTTTAAAAAGAGGCATAAAGAAATGATTCTCCAGAAGTATGCTAGTGGATAAATATCACAAGGTGTTAGCTTGTTGTTGTAACAAATTTTTACAGGGTATGGTAAATACATCTGTGAAGAAGACATGGCTATGAGTGTATTTTTCTGTATAAATGATACATTGTATATCCACTGTATATGTTTAAAATAGACAACAAAAGACAGTGTCATAATTAACAGGGTTGGATTAAATAAATTGAGACTTCTTCCTGCTCCTCTTCGCTCATGTAAACTGAGAAACTAAGTGATTGTCTTGTTTTGTTTTCAGTTTTTCCTGATTATCATTTATTTGTATTACTCACTGTTTAAGTTTTCGTCTACATGAACGAAATAAATTCATCCATCCATCCATTCATTCCATTTATTTTAAAAACAGGCTGTTGA
Source organism: Halichoeres trimaculatus (assembly GCF_033239565.1). Taxonomy (NCBI): domain Eukaryota; kingdom Metazoa; phylum Chordata; class Actinopteri; order Labriformes; family Labridae; genus Halichoeres; species Halichoeres trimaculatus. Next base: position 27,687,875 of record NW_027437189.1, read on the forward strand.
TTAACTAGCTGTGGGACAATCTTCCAAAATGTATCAGATACTGCTGTACTTACATATTCTTAAATTCATTGATTATTGCCCTCTAAACAAATCAGGGCAAAGTGTTTTCTCCCAGAGCTACAACCACAATTTTCAATTCTGTAGCAAGCAACTGAACCTAACAGCAACTGAAAGGAAGAACTAAACATCTAAAATGTTTGATTTGACTTTTGCACTCTTTTTTTTCTACAAGACAACCTGAATATGAGTAATTACTGAAAGAAAAAAAAGCTTCATTCCTTCTGAGTGACTTGGACACTGGAAACGTTGAAAATAAGCTAATCACAGACTTCAATACCCTAAAATAGAAACTTGTCTCATACAATCTTCAGTTATTGCTTCCCACATTAAGTGCCAAATCTCGTGTGCTGCTCTAGTTATGTGGGGTCAGAGTACAGCCCTAACTGGAACAATAGTGTCATAAATAACTCTGTCAACACGTGAACTACTGTCCATGGGAACCCATTTATTTAAAAAGTCATCTATGAATGCAATGTCATGCTTCAGTATAAAAATACTCCAAATACTGTACACTGGTTCTCAAAACTGTGCAAAACTTTTCAAAAACTATTTACAGCTCCAGTTAACAGGAAGTCCCGGACAAAAGGTAAAAACGAATGTTCTCATTATGACAGAAAAAGGGTTTAACTGTGATTCAAACACTGTGGATAACCTAAAAAACACAAACAGTAAACAAAATATTTAATCTGTGCTGAGATGAAGTCAACGTACAAAGGAATTTACATTAACATGTATAACAAATGCATCAGGTTGGAACCGTGTACATTATTTTAGTCAGGTATTTACAGGTTTGAAATGTGGCAGAGTTACAGACATTATGAAGGAGATGATTTTTAGTTTTGCCGTTAAATGTCTTAAACAGAATGAGTAAACCCACACACTGAGCAGGATGAGGTTCAGGAATGTCCTCTGTGCTTTTTGCAGACGCGTTCTCAAGGCTTCATTAAACAATGGCTGAAAGTAAACTTTTTTTTTTCCAGTTCTGGAGTTCTAGTCCAAGAGGAAGTGCACTACTTTTAAAACAGGATACAAAAAAGGTGAGCGGGGTCCCCTCGTATCCAAACCACTCATCCACACTCGATGCCTCAGCAAGTTCAGCAGCAGCAGGTGATTCATAACAAAGTCTTTCATCAAATTCAGGCTGATTTCATTTAATCTGCAGGAGCTTCATCTTGTTTCCTTAAAAAAAACAAAACACAGAAAGATAAAAGAGTTAACAGTTGTTTTTTAGCCTCTGTAGCAAAAACTTTGAGACAGAGCACTGCTTACCCAGTCCTTTAAGGAACTTGTTCACACCACTTGGCTCTGACTCGGGGTACGTATCCAGATACTCGGCCACTCTGAACTCAAAGAGACCTGAGAGAAAGATGAAATATTCTTTTATCAAGCAGTGAAAAATATTATCTGTTCTTAAGGAAAAGGTTTCATTCTTCTCATGATTGTATGCCCAAGGGAATGTTTTTAACCCTGCTGCTGAAATTCTGTTTTCCCCTCAAGTGCATTTGGTAACACAGACCGTATTGTTCAGTGGATTACTTCAAGGACATGCCAACTTCAGATCTCCAACTTTTATGAAACTTGACTTTTATTTTGCAAATAATAGGTTTCACAGTAAAATCAACATTGCGATTTTCTTAAGGCTCATCCTTGTTTTTTTTTAAGGAAATGTGAGAAATGAGAGGAAAAGAGAGTAGACAATCGACCTTCCTCTGCTACATCACCACTCACCTCTCCCGACTCCCTTTCGCAGCTCTTTGTCCTGAATGAACCCGGCAAACATCTGTGTTTCCATGAAGAGCTGCAGGAACTGGCGGACTCCCCGTGAGGGGTGAGATTTGCGGAAGCTGTCCCGCTGCAGCTCCCTGCTCCCGTTGGAAGACTCGACCATGTGGAGAGGATAGTGACCCACCAGCTCCACGAAGAACCGCACGAAACCCTCCGACACCAGAGAGCTGAGGTCAGCCTGCTGACCTGCAGAACACAGAAAAGTAAAAACATCAATTTAAAAAAGTTTACCGCAGCTTTATAATAACATCATTTATCGTTTTTTTCTCCTGATTACCAAACAGCAAGGATTCAACAGATTTCTGATTTACTGTCTGTTATCCCTTACATAACAGGCACATGTTTTCTTTGAGCCCTAGAAAAGTCTGAGACCTATTAAACTGTCTGTGTCGCACAAACTGCAGATCTCCTCGAGTGGAGACAGATCCAGATTTTCTACAGGGAGCAAAAGCTGATGCTGCAGTGATTACACAGGATCCCAAATTATTCATCATAAAACAGGAAATACAACAGAGCTCTATCCTGTAACGATAGACTGTAGTGATTCTTACCGCTCTATAATTAGGGACTGATGATGCTGCATTTATTTTTGTTTAGTGTATTTGATAATCTGTCACACAAACCTCCGTATCTGTCTCCATCATCCTGTCTCAGGATCTCTTCTCTCTCCTCCAGGATCTGCTGCAGAGCAGCCTGCAGTTTACTGGGCAGGATGCAATCTTCATCTCCAAGCTGTCACACATCAGAGCAACAACAGTCACATGCAGCACTCGAGGTATACTGTACACGTTTTTACTCAGCCTGAGGAATATCAGTATCTTATGAAGCTGGATTCTATTTTTACATCTCTCATTGGTCTTAATGGTACATCGTGACTGTGACTCCTGCTAGACTGTGAGTTTCTGTTATGTCTGCAAAGAAACGTTTTGGAGCAAATGAACCAAAAGACAGTAAATCTAATAAAAGTGTTTGCTTTAGCTTTTCAAAGTGACTCATTATTTTAAGGTGGATCCTCACAATGATGACCTTTTAGTGACGTTTAAATCTTTTTTAACAGGAAACAGCACTCTCATAACTTTCTTGAAGCTCTTTTTTGAGTCTTATTGTTTGACTGTCGCTTTAAAGGTTAGTCTGGATCCAGGACAACAGAAACAGACTAACCAGTCCAGCCAGCAGTGCACCAGCAACTGTGTGAAATTACAGTTTTTGGAGTCTCGAGGCTTTAAAAAGAGAGTACAGCTGTTTCCAGTTAAGGAGGATCTGTCCTCAACAAAAGTCTGTGTCTGCGGAGATGATTTCTGTAAAGTTGTTGGACATTTTGATTGAGAGTCAAAGTCTTTCAGTGGCAAAACAAACTCTTAGTGATCATGCTCCAAAACATTTCAGCCCATCTCCAAGCTGCAGCTGCATTCATCCACTGAAGCAATCCAAAGTTTTTTAAACAAATTACTCATTTCAAACCTGGAAATGTTAAAAAAAGAGCCCAGGTTTGAAAGTACTGGAACTTTCAGAGACAAAATAAAGACAAACCCTACGTAAGTAAATACCAAACAGGAACCAGGTGAGGTGAAGACAGACTTCATAGGGACACAACCCTCTCCAAACACACACAAGTTCAGTTAGACTGCCTTCCTATCAGAGTGTGATGTGTGATTTGATATGTGCAGTGCCTTTGTTACATAAAATGCTCTGTCACCCTCCAAACATTCTGAATGCAAACGAGAAACAAGTGTGGGCAAAGCCATCCACCCCACCGCGACCACACCCATCATTCCCGCTGCACACTGCTCTGAGTACACACCTGAACGACAAACTTGTCTGCACACAGATCCACTATGAGCACCTGGGAGGACACAGAGGGGAAAGAATGACAGTTAGTCAGAGCGCTATTTCGCAACAAGGGTTAGACAAACATGAGGTGAGCCTGAGCTGAGTGTCCTCAGGATGATACACAAAGTGGGAGCTACTGTAGAGGATAACAAAGATAAGATAAGATCTATTGACTCATGGTTAGGGGGAATTCACTTGTAAAAACAAGCAGGGGGATCGAGTAATAGAAAAAAAACAGGGGACATTAACTTATTAAACTTGTGATTATAAATCCATCATTTACACCTGTTACTAATTAAAATACTGGTTATCACACTTAGAGATAGTGCCATGTTGTTCAAACACAAACTGTGTTAATGAGAGTTAAATGACTGCTGCAGGAAACACTGCACATGAAAAAACAAAGTTGCAACTGTTAAATTTCACAGTGTGGAAGAAGTGGAGTGTTCATTTAAAGAATATCTACTGACAAATATAAATATGTAGGATATCTTAATTTACCAAAAAAGAAAAAAAAAGTGTCTAAGAATAAAATATGAAAGGTAACCAAATAAAAATGTGTACTTCTGGATTCTGATTTACCTCCTCTATAGGAAGCTCCATCAGCTCTGGCAGGCACGGTGCAAGCACCCCGATGAGGAACGGCGTGGGGGAGCAGCTGATGTCCAGCATGCTGGCTGGAAGCACAGGTACGAAGGTGTGCTGCCAGGTGAAGGGATAGAGCAGCGCCAGCACTGCATGACCACACCGGGACAACACACTGCGGTGAAGGAGGGAGGGGGGAGAAGGTTAAACACACACCTTACAGTGTCCTCACATTGATTTAATGAAACACACACACATATTCATAAATCATAGCTGCATGGACATGATGTGGTCACAACACTTGGAAATACTTCAACCACTTCCATTCAGCTGCTGGATTTCAGGAATAATAATCTTCCTGGACTTTTGGGAAACGTTCTGTCGACCTCAGCGTTTTCTCCACAGCACATCTGTCTTTTATTCCCTGCCTATTATCCTCCTGATTTAAAAAGTGATGAGTCATTCATCACATTTCTCAGAGGTTGTCTTTCATTAAAATTGCTCTGAGTAGACTGTTTTGAAAATAAAAAGTCCTCGTCTGACCTTTCTATTTTTAACACAAACTTCTTTGACATTTGAACTTCTTTATGACTGGATTTATAATAACCTTTTTAATCAATTCAAGACTTTGTGGCTCAAAAATGTCTCTTCATTCTGCTGACTCCATCTCAATCTTTTAATCCCAGCCTCGGCTCAGCCTCCACTCTGCTGATTGTAATACTTTCCTTGGTCATCTTGAAAATTAGCCTCTGTAACCTGCCTAATTAACAAGTCAAAGTCCTTAATTATCAGAATAAAGAGGAGGATTTTCATGAAAGCAGGATATGGTCACACAGAACGCTGAGTCTCTAGATTTACACACAGACAGTTCTGTGTTTAAATTTTTAGGAATTAAGCATGCAGACCCAAACTAACAACAGAAGAAGTTGACTGCATGTGGCCCTGAAGAAAACAAGTTGACAGAGTTATGTTTTTGCCTCTTGTGTCTGAGTCCACATTGCACTGGAGGAATTGTGGCATCAGCTGAATTCACACAAAATCCAGAGTAGGCAGGGTTGCGTGTAGGTGTTATTTGCGGTTTACAACCTAACCGCCATGACAGAGACAAAAAGAAATAATGTTTTGTTTACCAGAATTTACTGCTTTGTCCTCACTAATACCACTCCCTGCCTTCAACCAACAAATCCCTCTCATTCCTCTTTTAATGATCCAGTTTGTTAATAATAATAATAATAATAACTTTATTTATATAGCACCTTTTAAAAACACAAGTTTACAAAGTGCTTTAACATAAACATAAACATAAGCACACATACAAAAAATAAATAAAAATAAATAAATAAAACCAAGCACAAAAACAAAACACACAGTTCAAGACGCACTTGTGGAGAAAGACATCATGTATGAGGGCAACAGGAAGCATAGTCAGGGACCCAGACAATACAGGAACCATACAACGTAAAATGAGACCACGAGGACTGGGATAAAAGCTAAAACATAAACTCAGTGAGATAAAGGAGGAAAAGGCAATGGAAAGTGCAATAAAAGACAGTTACAAACATCAAATATAAATATAAAAAAAATGAAAGATAAATATGAACAGAATAATGATGATAGATAAACGAAAAATAAGAATAAATAAATAAATAAATAAATAAATAAGAGAGCAAAAAATGAAAGAATGAAAGAATGAAAGACGAAAGACGGCATCACATAAAAGCCAGCCTATAAAAGTGGGTTTTTTTGTTGGTCTTGAAGGGTTGGTAATTTCTTTGGGCTGGGTTAAATCCTGTTATTCTTCTGGCTGGATGGAGCCCTTTGAGACACTGTCCATGATATTGGGCTGAATAAATAAACCAGCCTTGACTTGCCTTTCTAATATCACCATGGCTTACAGTGGGTCAAAGGTGCACACGTATTTATTACACTGGACCACAGCCTGTGGTTAATAAGGCATCAGCTACATCTATAGGAGCCAGTCTCCTCCTTATGTCACAGATAACCTCATCCTCAGGTTGTCTTAATCCTTAAGATTTAAAACCATTGGTAGAATTTAGAGCAGGGAATAGGTACAACATAATACCACTGAAGGCTGTGACAAGCTCCTGCATAGAAAGTAACAAGTCTTTACTCAGCATTAATAACTTTAAGGTTGTAATAATTCATTAAAAAAACTGACATCAACACACGTATGATTTTTTTTTGTCTTCCATTTTAAAAAACAGTGTTTCATTTGACACTGGCATTTAAAGAGTTAAGTTCATTCAACCAATTCATTATTTTTAACTATTAGGGCTGATTAAATGAAGAATCAAATAAAAAAAAAACCTAATTGTTTTTGTATTTTACATGTCTCTTGTTAGCCATGTATTGTATTCTATTATTTAATTTCTCTGTACAGCACTTTGGCCAACAGTATCTTTTTTTAAAGTGCTTGGATTGGATTGTACATGAAGGAGATAAAGGGGTAGATTTACTAATATTAGTTGAACTTTTATGCGTTTCATCACTGCACTAACTATTTCATGCATCGCATTACCAATATTCTATCACCCCTCTACTCATGTGTCTCTGCAGTGTGTTTCTGTGACCACGACAGTACCTGAGTTTGTCAGCGACGAAGATGACCCTCCTCTCCAGCAGAATGGAGGCAAACACCTGCAGGAGTTTCCCGACACCGAGACACTGCAGCAGACTGTCAAAGTCCACATGCTCCAGTCTGGAGTCCACCGGTCGACATAAAGTCAAAACCTGGCGATGAGAAAAGAGCACATGGAGTCAGACTGCTGTGTCAATATAATGTAGGAGCTCATTTTTCTTTACAGCGGTTGGCCAACACTTGTAAAGCCTGTAAATCAAGCTCAACACACTCTCAAGAAATTCATTTTAATGTTTATAAAAAAGGATTTAGTGCTGAAACTCGAGAGAGTAATGAGTTTGTAACATTTCCCGCTAAGGGAGGAGTCCTCTCTCCACTTATCTGACTCATTTAACTGATCATTGTGGACTGCTAAAGTATATATAGCCATGCAAAGTGAACTCTCCTAAGCTGAAACAGCTTTGCGTATTGTTTACACAGATAACCTCACAGTCTGAGTCACTCCAGCTCTGCAGAAAGGAGGAGCTAGGAGGAACAGAACCACTAATTAACATTTCCTCTTTTGGTTTCAGGGTTACCTCATTCCCTGAGCCAGGGAGGAAGCTTTTCACTGTGACTGTGCGACCAGGGGCTGGAAACGGGGCCTCCATCACGCTACGCATAAAAGGATAAACCAGCGCAGGGGAAATCTCTCTACGCCTCTCCACCTCCTCCAGAATCTGGACAGACAGAAGGAGACAAATCAATGTTTGTGTCCTGAAGGAACCAATGCTGATTAAACTCTAAACAAATCAACCGTGGCAAGATGCAGCTCTGCATGTTAATGTCGTTTTCCAGGCGATCACTTTCACACTTAACTGTTTGTATATTTCCCTCAGCAAACTGGAAAACAGGCAGGACACATCCACATGCATACAATTTCTTTTTTTCCTTTTGTAAAACATGCCTGAGGTTTGCTCGGGATTATCTTTTAGTGCAGCTTCACTTAATCAAAACACAAACAACAAGTTTTAAGGCGGCAGCTGTAATACACTTCAAGAGGATTAGCACTGAACTCCAGAAACTCCTGCTCTTTTCATGTCTCTACAAAGGCCTCTATCAGCAGACACAGGGGGAGCAGATGTATTGTACAGCTGCCTTACCTTGGCAAACAGGTTGAAACAGCCCAGCTTGCTGACAATACAGTGCACCTCTGGAAGCCTCTTCCCCTTTCCACTGGGCTGAAAAGACAAACAGGTTCAAACGTTAGGGAACAGGTAACGAGAAAAAGATAGCTTTGACAAAAAATATAGAAAAGAATATTAAGCATTAGACAGACAGGTGGATTTTTTCTGAGTCTGTCGGAGCAGCAACAGGTGATTGTTCCTAAGACGAGGTGTGGTCAGGTGTTCTGTTGCTGTACTGCAATTTTGAGATAGATTACAGCAGTGACTCACAAACAATGGTACTCATACCCCCAGGGGTACACAAAGTGACACAGCGGGTACATGATAAACAAAAAAAGGGATTTGAAAACTACCTGCTTATTTTTAGTTTTCAGAATAAATTTTTATATAATTTTTATTATTTATTATTTATTGTTATTTATCATGCTGGCCCTTGAATACCTGTCAGGTTTTAACCAGCTGTTTCAGTAGTTAAAGTTTAAACTGGCAAATGTTTGTACTGTTAGCTCTGATGAAGGCCTGAAGTTTTTGCACAGAGGCTGGAGCTTGGATTGTCCAAGATTCTCATAGTTTTTTCTTCCAACCCACATTAGAGACAGTACAAGCCTCAGTGTTTTTAAAAGTACACTCAAATTATAGCACAAGCCAAAACAATCATGAGATCACGGATTTAGTCCCCTGAATGCATCAACAAGGGACAATGGAAAGTAATATCAAATGTGCTGTTATTACTGATGGACTGGTGTTAAGTATGTATTGTTCTAAATGGTAGTACGCTTGCTTTATCAAATGTATTGAGTGTTCTTTTACATTTTCCTGCTCAGGGACCACATATGAAAATTAGCTCTATAGCTGACTCTGGCTTTACAGTTACTTTGTTTTGGATGGTCCCTGTCAAATAAACTAATAAAATTTAAACAAAAAAATTAAAAAGGTATAGAAAAATGCTTTATGTTTAGTCAACAGACAGTATAATTAATGGACATAGTCTCCCCGACATGAACCACATTGGCTATTGTGGCCATATTGGAAGTGGCAAGGGCTTATATGGTGCTACAGGGCACCTGTCAGTCACGTGAGCTGAGCTGTGCTTCTTATTGGGCGAGCTTGCAATCTTAATATCCTCCAAACTGCCGAATCAGTTTGCTGATAGTAAAATTTGTGATTTAGACAAGAGACATTTTTTGAAACAGATTCTAAATAGGTTCATTGAGCCAGCCTCAAGTGGACACTTGAGAAACTGCAGATTTTTAGCACTTCCATGTTATCTCATTTTTTTTAGATGGGAGGTTGCCGCTTGGTTTAGTCAGGCACCTTTCTCTTTAAAGCTGTGGTGAATTTGGACTTAATAGCTTCAAGTTCATCACTGGTGTTTCTCACTTAAAATACTGGGAAATAAATCTTTTTTTTGTGAGAAATAGTTAACTTAAGCAGATTCTATTTGTGTGTTATGCATGCTAAATGTGGCAGGAGGGGTGGCGGCAGGCTCATAGACTTTTTTTTTGTAGCTGCTATAGGTACGTGAGAGTCGGGGGTACATGACTTGAGTTCAAATGTCTGAAGGTGCATGGGCTGTGAAAAGTTTGGAAACCCCTTGATTACAGCATTAATCAACAAAAACCTTTAGTATAGTTCTACTGTTTACAACAAATCATGCAGAAAGTGATTTAAACCTACACAGGCGTTTCCTCAATACACTTTCACTTGATTTATAATACTGACAGGAACACCCAAAACACACCTATGAATACTCAAAAGACTAAACAGCTTCTTTGGGTTCACTTGGGTAGAGATCCTGCACCATTTTAATACTGAGGAGGGTTGGATATGTGCTGAATACTTTAAATTATGCCTGTTAGAACAAGTGAGATGGATGTTTGCATCTAGAGTCTATTTTTATGACTTCAGTGAACTCATTCACTAACTTATCTCATTAGTCTTTGCACACCAGCCAACACTGAAGATAAGCACTAAGTTACAGACAGCTAAAACAGAGCCAAATGGTGTTAACAAAGATATAGACTCAAAAAAGACACACACATAAGAATTGTAACTAAAGTGAAGTTATTTCAAAGTGTCTTAGCTGGAGGAGCAGCAGCTCTCCCTGTGAGGCAAAAGAAAGGGGAAAATTCTTCTTGCACTCAGTCACTGATTCAGAAGTGGTTTATGGTCTGTGATTCACATGTACTGATTCACATCTCCTCTGAGATGTTGTGTAAGCACATGGCGGGATCATAACACACACACAAATTCACACACGCACACAGACAAAGCACTTGAGTCAGTGATTCAGATGCAAATGTCAACACATCCACACTCACCAGGATCTTACGACAGTAACAAAACCAGCGGCTGCCGTCCTCTCCGGTCAGGACAAAGGAGAAGGTCTCACTGTAAACACAGCAGATTATGATTACACTGTTGTCATTTTGAGTTAGCTATTTTAAAAACTTTTCAAAAGACACAGAATGTTTGGTGTAAAACTAACAAAAAGGATTTTCAAATCTTAAAAACACTTTAAAGTTATTGGGCAATACATATGATGACAGTAACCACATTACACAATGAAGCAAACAAAGAAAAAGAGGAAGACTCAGTGCTGCTTAGTACTCAGACGTCTAATTAGATGAGTGAAAATCAACCCTGTGGGGAATTCAGTTTAAGGGTAACATCTAACAGCTGAGGATATAAATTTAGAGTCAGGAAACTGTAGTAAGAAACTAACTTAAGTAAAATGACTTCACTCAGGATAGAAAGTAGATAATTACAATGTTTCTGATAAGACACATTTTTGATTATCAAGCTTTGAGCAATCTTTATTTTCCTTACTGCTGTTTTTTAAAATGCACCCCATGATTTTGTGAGTGTGAACATTTATCCTCTGTATCACTCAGAATGACAAACTAACAGAAACCCATTATGTGGTGCTTAGACTTCACTTAAGGAACTTTCTGTCTGTGCTTATTTTGGACTAAGTGATGCCTCATGTGCGCCTAATCCTTTTGTTCTGTAAATTTGTGAGTAGTTTTCTCTTACAAAGGACAAACCATGCTTTCTAAACCAAAAAGTATCAGTCATCATGATGATTTCCTGAGTAAAAAGTAAAAAGTAAATTTATCTTCAACTTGTTGCCGACAAAATAAAATACAAATCTATGATTCTGCAAGCGATATTTGTTCACTTCAGTGTGTTTCACTTCACAGGGACTTTACAAACTGCTGGAGAGAAGTTGAAACATTACTGAGATGCGTGTGCAGACCTTGGCATGTGGGCTGAGGGTTTCCAGTCCTGTGAATCAGGAAAGCAGAACTTGGGGATCACCCTCAGCTGATCCTCAGCCTCTCTGGAGAGCCGGGAAGACTTCTCAAACTGGAAAAGAGGAGGGTCCAGTTACAGAAAGACCAAAGCTTAATTAAAGACTATTTAATAGAAACAATAAGGTGTGAGCATCAAGAACAATACTTCTGTAAGATTTACTTATCCTGAGTATTTTTACACAGTCAGTTTTAACAGAAGTCCAACACTGTATCTTTCATGATAAAATGTGGAAAAACACAAAAGCTCTAGACTGATGTGAAGTTGTGTTACTCCCCTGAGTGAATCATAAGTATCATCCCTATTAAATTTGACAAACAAGATTATATTTTTGTACAAATTGTCCTCCTCACACAAAAACCACTCAGTTCAAGGATGGTTATGTAACAGCAGTGATGTCCTTAAAGGAGGGTGAAGTCTTATTAAAAAATCCTTCTTACCATTTTGGGGAACTGCTGCGTGATTTCAGGGGAGTAGGTGTTTCCCGTTGATCCTTTTCTCAGCGAAACCACCACGAAGATCTGGAAGAGCTGCTGCTGCTGCAGCTGGATCAGGTCTCTCTCCAGGGTGCGGTAGCCTGGTCTGCGTTTCAGTGTGGACTGTCTGTAAACTGATCTCTTGGAGCCTGCTGGAGAATGACACAATGACTACAGGATTATGATTGTCCTGGGACATATCACATTCAGCTCAAAGCATTAGGAGACATTTTAAACTCCAGTACAAAGTGTTATTGTGAAGTCAAATGATGGTCAAAGAATACAGCTTTACTTTCAGCGTAGAGTACCAAGCTTTATCACAAGAGACCACATAGCTCATGAAACTCATTTGAGCTTGGTGAAAATAGTTTCTTATAGATTTATAGAGGGATTATTTATCAACAACCCGGATGCGTGTGCAACTTGGGTGCAGAAGCACTGCGGAGTATGATGGCTTGTCAACCATTATACTCCAAAAACACACATTTTTAAACTAAATATCATCACCTTAACAGATGGTAAACAGCTCCCAGGTTTGTGAAATAGCAGTGAGTAGACAGAAGGAATCAGCAAGTGGACAGATATTAGGTGGACAGACGTTTTGGTGGAGAAATACTGCGTGTACCCAGAGAGCAATTTAAATAACTACTGTGACGCGGTGCTCATGACTGCATTATCCTTGGACACTTACCAGACTGTGACAAACCAGGACGTAAACATGTGTCAATAAATCAGAAACCCTCCCAGAACAAAAAGAGCATGCAGACTCCTGACACTGACCTGGTTCATAATAAAAGAACCAGAAAACTATATCCAGAGAACTGCACCAAATCAGATAAAGACGGCGCATTCAACTATCTACCTGTAGACATCGCTGGTGTTTCAGTGTAAAGTGTGACCCTTTTAACTGGCGACTCTCGGCCGTTAATCACTGATACTGTAGGCTGAGAGTCACCAGTTAGCATGGTCGCTATTCACTCCAAAACACTGGTTGCTCTGTGACGGTCAAAACTTGATTGACTCAGATTACCTCTGTTGTATAGATACGTTTCTAAAAACTTCCCAAAGAACAACCGTAGAGTTTTATGCTGCGTGCAAACAGGTTGAATTTAGTGTTTAAAAAATGTTAATTCATCTGAATGAATGAAACTAAACGCTGCTTTAGGTGCATGTGCATCTTTATGATGACATACACTGATAACCCCTCTATAACATAAGCATGCAGAATGAGCATGTTAGCTTTACGGTTGAAGCACTAAACTCAATGATTCACCTCTTATTATGATTACTGTGTTCTGTGAAACTGTTAAATATGTCTTTAGGAAATATTTGCCATTAATAGCTACCATGCAGAGATTTGTGGCAGCTGATTAAACGACCTAACAGCCTCCCAAAACAGCTTGCAAATATCCTCAATATATGTTGGAACATAATTAAAAGGCTTCTCTCTATCTTTCCTGATCAAAAAGTAGTTTTTTTGCCTGAACTTCAGTCTTTAATCTTAATATAAATCTCCTAACAGAGGAGTAACAACTTGTCTTTGTGTTCAAGCAGCTAAACCATGAAGAATGGGGCGTTTCAAATGACTCCAAACAAATTATGATATTACCACACTTGTTTGATATCTCTGTCTTGTTTAATAAGATGCATTAAGGCCCCATCATTGTGGTATGTCACTTGACTGAGCAGACTTATGTAACCTAGCTGGCATGAACTAGCTGTGAAGTTAGATAATAAGTTTCCCGGCACCAATAAATTCGTCACAGATTCTGGGGATATTTCTTTTTATGATGCTGACACTGATAGCGTCAAACAATAAGCTATGGTTTTATCCGTGATAAGGCTGTGTGTGTGTTTCACAGGTGATACCTTTGGTGTTGTCCTCCGGGTCGCTCTCTGTCCCGCTGGTCTCTTCTGTTGATGTGAATCAGAGCAGAGAGCGATCAGAGAGAGGCAGAGAAATGGAACAAACTTAAAAAACCATAACCAGATGCAGACAGTCAGCCTTTGTTTCATAATCGGTGGCTTTTCTGGCTGCAGCTGGCCTGGTTATCATCAAAAGCGGGTATTTCCACCGAGAGGCTAAACATAATCTTATTCAAGTGATGATGCGAGGGGCATGAGGGTATCTGTGACAGACAGTGTGTGTGAATGTGTGTAAGTGTTACCTCGCACTGAGAATCCCTGGTTCTTAACTCGTTTCCTCCCTCGCTTGTCGTCAAAGATGGTCTCGATCTTGTTGACGTACTACGCAGAAGAGCAAACACAGGTACTTTTTAGCCCGGTAATTTCACAGCCATTATAGAATCATGATTATAGGGACTCATGATGTAACAGCCACTAAATACATAATTATATTACAGATTTTCAGCCTTTTTACGCACACATTCCTGTAGTTTTCTCTTTTATGCCTTAAAAAGCAGAGCTGAGTGTTTGATAGTGATATTTTCAAATGAAATAAAATCAACATTTATTTTTTGACTTAGACACAGACAGGAAAGTGAGAGTTACCTTTAACAGGATACACAACAATCAGAACGACGAAGGAAAACATTATGCTTGCTCTAAGAAAATTGTAGTTTAAAGATACAACTTTAATCTAAATTTAATGTTTATATCATGATTCAGGCTGTTTCACCTCCTAGGACCTGTAAGATCATTTATTTCTTGTATAAAAGTTACACACAAACAGCGAATACATATCCAAAGATAGAAATGATTGGCATTTGCTAAACCTGCTGGTGCACAAAGCACAAATGCCACCTGTATTTTGAAGACTTGATCCTTGCCACGTCCTCTCTTTCAAAAACCACCGTATATGAATAAGACATTTACATTTTACTGTACCTTATCGTTAAAGCTCTCGCCTGTCCCCACTCTTTCCACAGCCATGAGTCTTTTACTTAAATTCATGTCTGAACTCTGAAGAAGCTGTCATACATGTTGCTCTGCCACTATCTCTGTCTGTCCTCTTCTTCCTGCTCGGCAAAGCTCCGCCCCCTTCTTTTCTCTCTGACGTGACTCATGACTCATCACTCAGCTCTGCTTTTCAACCATCAGTCAATATTTAAAAAAAGAAAACATGACGACAAACATCATTTTATCCTTTACCTGAGGCGTCTTCTGGGTTTTCTGGGTGCTTGTCCGTCGGGCTGTGGCTGGTTTGGGTGTTTCTAAAAGTGCTGAGGATTTGGATGGTACCATGGTTTGAGACCTCTTCTTCTCCACTTTTTCAGTGTATCCCTGCATCGTTAGGGGTTTAGGAGGCAGCTTGAAGAAAAGACATGTCTCTTAGTTTGAGATAGTTACACCACATTAAGCAACAAAATTTCTTTTTTCCAGGATTAGACCAGGATTGCAGGTACTAGATATAACTTTTACACTGTAAGGAACATATTTAGAATATCTGCCGTTACCTTTGGGAGCTGGGATCTTGGAATAGGGAGACACATGGGGGACAGCTTGACGTCTTCATAAGGGCTGTCTCTGGTCACGTCACCTGGGAGAAAAAGGGATGAGTCAGGCTGACTGGATATTTTTACCATGTTAGTCCTTTTTGTAATCTCGATATGGTACATTTTTTAACAGTTTAACTGTTACGCTGATATCACAAAGTTAAATTTGGGGTCTGGGATCAGTACAACACAATGGGACTGGCTAATCTGAGACAACTATTAATGTGAATGTCACCAAAAAAACAGGAGTAAAGTTAACAGCTTAGAACTGTATCCCTGAACCTTTCAGAAAATTCAAATAAAAAAGACTTTTTTGCATTTGGTGAAACACAAACATTATTGGCTTTTCAAATTTAAAGTCTGTTGTATAAATGTCAACACAGATGGTGTTTTCACCTCATATCGATGCCATTTAATCCTTTATCATTAAATCAATCGACTTCAGTAGTAGATTTTATACGCTGGCTCCTGTCAGTCAAGGAATAGGAGAATCTATTTTTCTTTGAATACATTTTGTTGAAGTTTGTCATTAATATATTTATGTCTTGTTTGAATGTCCTTCTTGCCACAATGTGCCATAGAAATAAACTTTCCTTGCCCTACACCCAAATGTTTGAACTGTTAGTTTTTCCCGGAACCCAACGTTTGATTTTATAACAAAAAATTGGTTGAAAAATTGAAAGCTCTGGAGACACTAACACCAGTTCATGAAAGAATTCATCTAGCATTTTATATTTTGAGTATTTGTATCATGTCTTGTTATGATGTGATTTTTTTTAGGTTTCAACAATTTTAATATCTTCCTGATGAGACCAACCTTTTAAACATAAATCCATCAAAGTTAATCTGTGGATAGTTCATTTCATAACTGTTTTGTCTTAGAGAAAATAAAGACAAACGGCCATATCAGAGCCAATGTTTATTGATTTGGTTTTATTTTGGCTATTGAAAGGAAAACCCGCAACCACGCAGGGGCGTCATTAAAATCATTTTGGACCTTGTAATGACTAAACATATCTCCAAATTACTCCTCAGTGGGATTTTTTTTGTCACACATGTGAATTAAACCAAAGACAGACACCTGATCATTTGTATCCCCCTCTGTTTGTCTACATAACAGCTATATTTAGTGGTTTGAAATGCCTGATTACAGCCAGACAAAGTACTATGACCAACACGTCATCCTCCCACAGCTCCGCCTTCGTTTATGATGCAGTGAGACAAACTTACAAACGATGTCCTCATAAATATTGTCGTCAGAGTAAGCATGGTAGATGCCCGAGTGCCTCGCCTCCTCCCTCAGAGTGCCCTGCTTCGCCGTCAGACGGGCTGCATCCTCGTACTCAAAAGACTTCCTGTGACGGAGAGAGGAAAGGAGAGGGGAGCAGTGAAAAAGAGGGGCATGACCTCAGACACCATGTTATTATTCACTCTATTAGGACATTATAATACCACAACTTTCCTTTTGTTTATATCAAACACAGCAAGACAGAGAGAGTGTGAGATAAACTGTCAGAGGAGGAAATGACTGAGCATAGGGTTCAACAGTTTTAGAAAACACAACAGGAAAAAAGAGTCTGACAGAATTCTGACAGAGATAGCAGCTGGCAGTATGACAATGTCTACTGTCAGGAAAAATTAGGTCACTGTGCAGCTTTCCTCACTGGATAAAAACTTCAAAAAGACCAAAACAGCTTCCGCAAGCTCCAACACTTGTACTGTATATAGGACAGTACAAGTTGAGCTGAAGTTTTATTTGTTATTTTTTATTTTAGCATCTCTTGACTATCTTTAAACAAATGATCTGGCTCAGCCCCTCAGACAGACAGACAGCAGAGTGAATCATTTTCTCTGTGATGTAACACCCATCCCCATGGAGGTATTTTATTAAGCACAAGCGTAAATGTCACCTTGTGGCTTCCTCTGAAGTTGGTAAACAAACCAGGCAACAAAGCTATGCTAACTTTGTACAGACATGCAGGTGAGAGACAACCTACAGGCATGCACTCAGCGATGAAAGATTTAACAGATAACACTTCACACTCAACACGTTATCTACACCAACTACTGTGCTTAAAAGCTCTTTTTCATGCCACTTTATCTTTAAAAGAGCCTGTTTATTTCCTCACAGTTGTATTACTTTAACTGCTTTAAATACCTTGTCATTGTTAACGTACTTTATGATACTTTACTTTATTAAACTGGGAGGGTAAAATGATCTCTTGGGCAGCTCATGATCATTCGACCTTGTTAAGGCGGCTTCAAAGTTCTCACACTTCTCTTTTTGATACATGTTTTTTATTTTATTTTATCTAACATTATTTAACCAGATAAAACTAGATAAAACCAAGCTTTCATGTGGTTTTATGTATAAATGGAATGAACATAATCCCAAACAGCTTAGCCCTTTTAGCCTTTAGCTCGGGCCGTATCTCTCTTCTGTTTAGCTTTCTTCTGCTCTTCTGTCCTTTTTCTGTCTGATAGTTAGGCTCCTGTGTCCACCATCACCACAAAATCAATCACAGAAATCGTTTTCAGCAGAGAAAAACACAGATCTCTCTTCTAAACTTAGTCACCCAGCGTGGTGTTGTCATAGAGACTTAGACGCGCTGTAAATCAATCCGATCCTGCTCAACCCGATCAGGAAGCTACGAAGAAGCTACAAACTAATATTTACATTGAATCCTTTATTTTAAACACTTTTGCCTTTTCTGGAAACACTTTTCCGTATAAAGCCAATTGTCACTGGATGGGTTATGCTGGGCAGCAAATGAGCATTATATCCCTTAAGTTGATGCATTGAAAGCAGGAAAAACTGGTGAAAAGTGTTGTTTGCCTTTTTCCAGAAACAGATGGAGTAGTTTTACGTCTGTGGTTCAGACCAAACTGTGATGGTTAGCCTGACTGGGTCTGAGTTTCTCAAAAACTGCAGCTCTCATGGGGTGTTCCTGGTCTGCAGTAGGTCAGGTCAGTACCTACGGAAAGTGGTCCACGGAAGGAAAACCAGGAACACTAATAAATATGAGGGGTAAAATCTGACCTGTATGGCCCGCTCCAACAAAAGAGCTACTGGAGCTCAAACTGCTGAGAGAGTAAATGCTGGGCCTGATCCACTGTGTGTCACAGTTTGTAGTGTAGGGCTGCAGAGCCCTAGACCTTAACAGTATGAGGCAGCTTGCTGCTTTCACAGCAGCATCTTCAAACAGGATTAAAAACATTACAGTTCTGTTTAAAACAGGCTGTGTGAAAAGAATTGTTGACTTTGAAGGTGTAGCGCTCCGAGTGTTACAACAACCAGAAATCAAATCAAACTCTTTAAAGCGTTTAAGATAAAGGCTTCAATGTAAAGCATCCATCAGTAATAACTAATCTCACCATCTTTACACAGTTCTGGGGTAAGTAGTAAGTGTCTGGCTCGCAGAAACCAATCCATCTCCGGTCTTTTGATTGAGACGACATACTGTCACACTAAGCCACAGTATATACAGACATTGATTTAAATTTGTCCACCCAATTAATAAGCAAAAAAGGTAGAATGTGTATTAAAATCCTAAAGTGCTGGCTGCAGGAAAATTGCAACTTACATGAAAAGAAAAGATGAAGTCAGCACACCAAATGCTGCTCCAGTTTAATAAAATATAACCACATTTGGTGTTTACCCTTTATCAGACATCGTGACGGTTATGTGGTGATTTTTTAGTCAACAATTAGAGCAGCCTCTGGTCATCCATTCTTTTAAACCCCACTTAAACCAAGTAGAGATGGAACAAAACAGCAGACACGTCTTTCAAGATCTAAACAAAATGAAGCTTTGTGTTGCTTTGTTCATTTTCTCAACAGCTCTTCTACTGTGTTTAGATAATTTTACAGCAGCAACCGTGAAACGATCACAGAAAGCAACATTATTGTCATTGTCCACTTATAAAGTAAAGCAATATTATTGTTGGGTATTGCGTCCAGCGAGGGTACTTCTGTTGTGTTTTGTTTTGCTGAGCCGTCACTGGATGACAGTGAGCTAGAGAGAGTGTTTGAGCTATTGAGGAACTAGGCCACTTCCAGACAATGGAGAACAATGCTGCCAGAATATCATGTGACATCACACCAGGACCCCAGCCAGCTTTAGACGAGGTACCCCTCCCCAAAGCTGTCCTAAAAACCCAGAGTTCATGTACAGTTATAGTGAAATGTGTTTCAGAAGAGCTGGATGTTGTTCGACCTTTTCCAGAAACAGATGGAGTGGTTTTATGTCTGTGGTTCAGATCTATTTGTGAAATCCAGAAAATTGTTTAAGTGTGTGTTTTCTCTGTCTTTCGTGCACTGGTTTACCTGTTCTTTTTGTGCCTTGACAGCCCGTTGGTCGTTGCTCCTGGACATGGAGGAGGTGGGAAGCTGGGTGGTTGTGCCACCCTCCTGCTCCTGCTTAGGGTGGAGCGGCCGTTGCGAGGGGATCTGTTGTCCCACTGAGCGGTGTGGCCCGTGTTGTTGTTGTTTTTGGATCCCTGATACTGGAATGTCCGCTGAGGTTTAGGAGGCGGCTGAGGTCCAGTTGAGGACTCCCTGCCTTTCTCCCAGAGCAGTCTGTCCCCCTCAAGTTTACGCCAGAAACCCCGAGAGGTGTAGAAGTTTCCAGCAGGCATGTTGTCGTCTTGGTCGTCACTTGATGGAGGTAGAGGTTTGTAAACTACGTCAATGTCCAAGATGCGCTGCGTTTTATGGTCCCCATTAGCGGTGAGTTGTTTAATTGCAGGGTTCGAAGTGTTAGCCCCGGCTTTGGGAGACTCTAAATGTTTTTGTGCTGTTAGTGGTTTATTTCCCGAGGTTGAAATTTCAGTGGAGGATTTCAGCAGAGGCTCTGACTTCCTACCAACCACAGAGTGTCCCGCTGGTGATGGGGATTCCCGAAAATCTAAGCTCTTAACTTTTGAGAGGCTTGCTTTAGCCTGAGGCCCAGCTCTCGACCCCTCGTCGGAACACCCGTTACCCAGCACATCCCCAGAGAGGCTCCTGGATACAGTCGGAGGGTGAGCTTTGACCCCGGCATCCTGCAGACTGCGACCTTCCCACTGAGAGATCTTCTCCCTGATGTTAACGCGCCGCTCTTGTATAGAGGGCCTCCCCGACTGCCGGCCCTGCCACGCCGCAGTGGCCCCTTTCTGCAGGCGGTCAACCTCACCGCCCCCTCGCCTGCCTTGCTCCAGCCTCAGAGCCAGCATGCTGAGAGGGAGGCAAGTGTCAGCTCACCCTCAGTCCTCCATTGATAGATGCATCAGGAATTTCCTCACAAAGACCGAAATCACGTAATCTGATCTCAATTAATCCAGAAATGCAAAAAGGTTTCAAGTTGTAAGCCTTTGTTTATGCTTTTATCCTCCTTCTTGCTGTGCTAGCAGAGCGCCATTTCCTTTGCGTCTCCTTTTGTAAACAACCTAAACAGAAAAGACAAGGAACGAAAATTACTCATCAATCACTGCACTTTAAAACAAGCCCAGACAAAACACAGCAGGGTCAAGGGGATACTTCTAAAGCAGCACAGGAGGACATGGTTACTCCTGAACATCTGGAGCAGTCTGTTGCTTGTAAAGAGAGATAGACAGAGGGAAGTTTAGGAAGGACAGACTTCTGTCAGAGACAGCTTCCAAAAATAAATCCAGTAAAGAATAAAGGCAGCAAACAAGGAAGGAACAAGGTAAGGACAGATTTCTGTGTGTCTGTTTGGATCTAACCCAACCCTTCTCTGGCAGCCTCAGGGACATTTCTGTCTTCTCTTTAGCTGCTGGTTTTAACTGAATAGCTTTGAAAATCAGAAATGCTAACGTCACACCAACACATTAAATTTAGTGTTCTTTCAGATGAATTGGAAAAGGTTCAGTGCAGTCAATTTTTGATCCAAAACCAAAAGGTTAGATTCTGCTATTCTGAAAACAAGGGCTCCAGTTTTGCACTAATGCAGTGCATTGCAAAAGATATTTTTTTTGTCTTTATATTCAGATGAATTTAAGGGTTTACAGAGGAGCTTTTAAAAAAACAGTTTATTGGGAAAACAGTCACTTGCAGGACAACAGACTCAAACTGATGACTTTGTAAAAGTATTCGATATTTTCAGATATCAATGTTTGGTCTTGCTGCCTTATCAAAAGCTATCAATGCTGAGATTGATGTGAACTTCTGCAGCAGCGTTCACCCTGTCTTGCGCTCCCCGAGCAGACATCAATGCAGTCACTGTACACTCACAGCTCCTGGTTTACTGGAACCAAACCACTTGGACACGTTGCACACTAGGCTGCGAGAATGTGGAGAAGGGGAGACATGGTAAAATTCCACCGCACAGACAGCTCATGATCATAATAACTCCATGAAGTGCATTCCTCACGAGAGGGGGGAATAAATTTAACTAGAGACAGTCGGTCAGTGTGTTTTGCAAGTGATGCCTTTGTTCAGTTTGACCTAAATGAAAATGTATGTGTGGACTGGAATGCTGCAGCTCCATCAATGCCAGACCCTGCAATGACAATGCAGCTTCCAAAACTGACCCACTTGTGTTGCTTGTCTGTGTGCGGTATGTCGTACAGGAAGGCTTGAGTTGCGTTTCCTGAGATGCAGGAAGACGGATCAGTAGACTGTCCATAATTATGGTGCAGGGAGATTTGCACTCGACTGCAACCACTGGTTTGAGCTATGTTTGGATCATCTACAGTATTCAAACAGAGTCTTTGAAACTTTTATCCTGAGATATATCATCTACAGTCTCATGTGAAAACACATCTCAATCAGTCTGCTCCCTGCTCCCTGTGGCATACAGTTAAGATCAGGTGTTGTTATTGCCAGTGAGAGAAACTGCAAGGCACCGTGATATCACCTGTCAAAGCCAGAGGGGGAAACAAAATGAACCTCACTCGTGTTTACGAGGCTGTCAACTCTGCAGAGAGGTATCCGTGTATTTTCTAGTGAAACTCACTGACTCATTTTCACAGAAACCAGACAGAGATCCAATGAAGCTTAAACACCCCGTCATCTCTCGGCAGCCAAATTAAGTCTAATTGCACCTTCAAAACCACCACAAAACGCCCTCGCAGAAACATGGCATGACTCAACATGTCGTAGGTGAGGTATTGTACGACTGTGGTTCACCTGTAACAGTGACAGCGAAGGCTGTAATAAAAGAAAAATGTGGGTTTGCTAAATGTCAACATAAAAGAGACACACCAAGATGAAGTGCCTTAAAATGACCAATCCACCAGGGCAGAAACTCTCACGTAGGCATTATTTTTCACATGGCTGGTGAAAGACTGATGGACCACTTTGGTATCACAAGTTCTATCATTTGGTCACATTTGTTGTCAGCTGGTGTTGACACCCTCTGCTGAAAGGGTCTATTAATCCCACCATGTCACATTAAAAGCTTCAGTGATATAAAAATCAGTTTTCCAGTTACGCGGACATCTTAAACACATAACAGAGTCTAGTTGTTGATTCCTCTGAGGGCATAAGTACATCTCAAATACTTTGAGTTACAGTTATTCATTAACTCAACTGTTTTCCCTACATTTGGTAACACCTGCAGGAGATTTCCATACAGTAGCAATACGTTACATTTGGGTCATTGACCTTCAGCTCATGTTGTGATCGGAATCAGTGGATCCCGGTATTGCAATATCTCACGTCATACAACTTAATGGCTCATCAAGGTTACGCAATAACATTTGTTCTGTAGCAGGACCTTTGTATCCTTCTTTTAATCAGATTCAGTCATTTTGTGCCTCCAATCTGTTACTCTGGCCTCGAAATATCGCCAAGTTATTATTAAGGTTGTCAATAGACCATGGTATGGACAGTAACTCTGATTCACACCTTATAAAACAAGGTCCAATGAAAACAGAAAGTTATCATGTTCCTTGGATTGAAGCCTAAAATATGAATCATACATACTACTCTCACTTCTCAAGAACTACTCAGTAATTCAGCAATAATTAAAGGAGAATATAACCTGAATAGCTCGTTAAGCACTCCCACAACCAAGCGGAGAATGATGTTTGCAGGACGGTTGACGACTTTGTTGGCTGCAAAGATGAATACTGATTTTAAAAGTAACAATTCAACTCTTGGGAGCATGCCGTATATAACTAATACTTACTCAAATGCTAACTAATATTTATCTATTTGACAAAACCAATTTAGCTCGCAGTTTTGGGTAACGGTCTTATGGTCAAACCACGCTGGTTAAAGACGATCTTTCAGGTATTAAATCAAATAACCACAATACACAGACCACATTTCACGTCACTTACCCTTCTGAGTATAAAAAGTGGAAAGCATTATCCCCTCTCATTTTCTATTTTTAAGAATTAAAAGGATAAAAAAAGAGTAAAATCCAGGTCAGCTCGCTTGCATCGTTTAAATCTGGAGACGTTAACGTTTGCAGTTTGGAGAGTGGCCGCGTGCGTTGAAGTACACAGTCCGTTACAAGTAAATGAAAAAAAGATAAACTTTTATCAGATGTAAACATAAAAATGTCCCCTGTTCAAAAAGGGACACACAACAACAAAGAAAGAGTGGACAGACTGGGGGAAAGTAAAGCTGAACACTCCTCGCCCTGCTCTCCGCTGGACAATCACTGTTAGGTTAGACAGACAGTACTCCACTTCCGATTGAGACTTTCACAATAAAATGCTTAAAAGCCCAGGGTAAAAAAAAAAAAATTTGAACATTTACGACAATAAGATAGCGAGAAACAATGAATTATCTTTATCCTCACATATCAAAGAAATGTCTTCATTGAATATTTTGTTGAGGGATTTTAAGGAGGAAAATTTGTTCTTGGTGAAAAACATTAGACTCAAGCCTACTGGTAATTGTCCAATTTGACTTGAAAGTCATATGCTAAATAATTTATAGAGAGAATGATGATTGAAAAAATGTCTGGATGGTTAATTCACATTAAGGTCGTTGGTTCGAATAGTTTTATTTAGGATGAATCAATCTGATCAGGTCTATAGTGTAAAGACCAAAATTATTTCAGGATTAACTTAAATATTATCTTAACTTTTTTTGCAGGTTATTTTTGTTCCCCCAGAGGACTGTAATGTTTTTGAATTTCATTTATTAATAATTCATTTATTCATATAACATTTGGATGAAATTAATTATTTTTTAGTTAACAAACAAAAAATAACTTTATAATAATAATAACTGTTATTACTATTATTGTCATCATCATCATTATTATTATTATTATTATTATTATTATTATTATTATTATTATTATTAATAATAATAATAATAATAATAATAATAATAATAATAATAATAATATTTATTATTATTATTATTATTATTATTATTATTATTGAAGCAACCAAACCCAAGCAAGTGATGTCTTTCACTTGAGAATAATACTGTGAAAAAAAAAAGAAGAAGCAAATTATAATCCTCACATTTGAAAAGTTGTAACAAAGGATCTTTTAGTATTGTGGTATATTAGTTTGTTGTGTGGTGTTTTTGTTGTGTTTCCAATTAATTCCCTGCTTGATGTCTGATTAAATTTGTTCTAGTTACTCATCCGTTTGGTAAATTATAAAATACTCTCTGTTAAATCAGAAATAACTGACTGTATAAAAAGTTCAATATTTGTTTCTGGTATGTAATGTATTACAAAACGAAATGAAGAATTGGGGAAACGCAAATGTTGATCTATAACTCAATGTTTGAATGTTTCAATGCGGTGGTCTGAACTGAACCTTCTAACTTATTTCTTAGGGAACGGGTGATTCATAGAGGAAAATATAGTACCCATTGAAGACATGCAAGTGCTGCTTGTCTACTCTTATTTTCTTAGCCACTCCCTGATTTTCCGGTGCTATTCCAGGTGTTTCTCTAGAGCTTGGCGCATTTTGGACTGTGAGAAAGTTTGGTTGGATCTCCTGGATCCAAAAGAGAAGACGTCATCACATCCACTCCTGCAGCTGTCATCGATGAATAAATACTGTTGTCTTCAAGTGTCCTGGGAAATCTCAACACTGATGTTATGAGCTGCACCTGCGCGACAGCACGAGTCCTTAAATTTGGCAAAGATTGTGATTTCTTTTGTAAGAATGGGTGACGGGATGTTTTGGTGCAGGAGAGCTGGTAAGAACTTCACCTATGTTGAAAAATCGTTGAGAAAAAAACGTATATAACAGTCCTTGGCAGAAAATTTCATTAGCTGGAGTGGAGAAGACTCAGCATGGTCATTTCCAGCAACATACACTATGTCATTGTTTTTCTGTGGTCTACAGGGAGAATTAGTCTATTACTTTTCTGATTCATTTTGCTAAATAAGACTCCCAAGTGGATCTTAACCTAGATTCTGTCAACCCTCTGATTAAAAATGGCTCCAAATACAGCCAAAGAAAATACTGAGTCAGTCAAACCGGTTTTAGACTTCAATTCCTGGCAAAGAGTCTCTAAAACCAAGTGGTTAAAAAGATGCAAACATAAGACGTAACACTTTGTTAAACTTTTACGACTGATGCACAATATTTCTCTTCTATCTCTGGTACAACTAAATGTTTAATAGAGATGAATTTGAATATCAGCATGTTACAAGTAACAACATATTAATTCTTTGAAATGAAAAGTCAGCACAGATCCTGTTTCAACGTTTTCTGCTGACATTGCATATTTTGCTGATATGACACCTGTGTCTATGCTGTTAGGCCCTCTGTGAGTCTTCATCAAGTCTCTACCTGTAAGTGCAGAGCTCAAAATGAACCCCTTAAAGCAGCAGTTATGCAAAATCACAAGCTGGACAATATCCAGATGTTACAGTAGAAAGTAGTGAGATGTAACAAATCATGACCTGCATCACGATGACCACTGAAAACACAACAGACCTGCTATTTCACATTTTTATTTTCTTACTTCCTTTCACATGATGTTTCCCTATTTCTTATACACATAATGCAGGTAATGTACAGTGAATACATTCAAGTTTTATCCTCCACAGGAAAGAACATCAGTGCATTAGAAGGTCTGATTCTTTAAGATTCACCTTTTTAGAGTCACTATGAAAAACAAATGCAGGGACAATCCTACACAACAACAGAGATGAGTTTGTGTTTAGTCGGCCTTCATGCCCTCCTTGACCAGATTAAGTTCATAGCACAGAGTCTCATAGCGGTATGCCATACGGATCTGGGCCACATTGGTCTTTCGGATGTCATTGCCCTCTGGACCCTCCTTCAGATAGTCCTTACCCAGGAAGTGAACCTTCTCCTGGAAGACAGAAGAAAAACAAGTGTGGTCAAATGTGAGAATAATATGTGGACAGAATCTGATGATCTTATTCTGATGTGGGGAGTTTTGGAGAAAAACATAACAAAAATATTTTACTTTGCATCAAAGACGAAAAAAAAAAAAATACAGAAAAGATTATAAAAAAAATCACATTACCACAAAAAAATAAAATTTAAGGAAGTTTTTATGTCTTACTACACTTGGAATGAGCCACATTCACCTCACAAGACCAGGAAATGTGTCTTGTTGTAAATAATGTTCCTTGTTTTAAGGAATAATTTCTTTATCCAGAAACTTTATCAGGTAAATTTTTCTCACTCTATTGGCAAATTACATTTTACTCTTTAAAAGCAATTAATGCATCATTTTTTGTCTTTTAATATCTTGAAATAAGACATTTTTTAAAGACTTGTAGAACAAATTTGATGATAAATAAGGTTGAAATATGCTATCAGGTGCTACACATTATTCAAAAGATAAGCAGACCTTTTCTGATATCTTAAATTAATTTAAGATGCAAGTCCTTCTGTTTTTGACTCTATGCTTCAAATCTGTTTACAATTTTAATCTGTCTTACTTAACAAATAATTTCTTTGCCTACTTTTCTGGGTTTTTTTTAGATCCTGAATATTTTTTACTTTGGATAAGAAAGGAATAGGTTGTGACATAAGGGTTTGTCTTGTATTTTTTCGGCATTATGCGGAGTTTAACTTTGACTCTTAGAAATATGTCTTTAAATTTAATATATGTCTTTTCTTAAGAGAAAAGAGTTGATGATTATAACACATTTGAAGTCCTCTGTCAGGTGTCTGTTACCTCGTGAGACAAGGCGCTCTGCAGCACGCTGTTCCTGGCGATTTCACACATGTCACAGGTGCTGAGTTTGAACACCTGGGCTGCAATGGCGTACTCTTCCATCAGGGGCTCCTGTGGATGAACAGTCACAGGTTGTTTTTGTTTTCATCAAACAATGGCTCTTTAACTGAAGCTGCTGTGACTCCAAAGACTAAAACCATCATTGAGCATAAAGTGATCCGTGGACATTAACATGTTGGTGTAGCATCCTTACTAAAAGCTAATTTCACACACACACACACACACACACACACACACACACACACACACACACACACACACACACACACACACACACACACACCTGACTCTGTTACAATGCTCGTACATTAAATGTAAATAACACATTTCTGTTTGATTGTTCTGTAACATAAGCTTCCTCTTCCATATGAGAACAAACACTCTCAAAGAATGACTGAACACATCCTACAGCACAGAAAGCACCATTGTGTACATCGCCATCAAAGCTCTCCCCATGAGGATTCAGACCTTGGTGTAGTGGAACTGCATGGGGTCGTCGGTGGACAGAGAGATTATCAGGCCCTTCTGGTGGAACTCCAGCAGGGGGTTCTTGGCATACTCCAGGAACAGACTGTTGTTGCTGAGAGGGGACATGGCAATGGGGATCTGGGCCATGAAGTACAGGTACTGCAGCACGGGACTCTGGAAGAGGAGGAGTGATAGTTTGATATGATAAGTTCAGAAGCAAAAACCTGAAGTCTGTCATGTAAAACTTTCTTACTGTTTCTTATCCTCTTCACAAACTGTTTCATTTGCCCCAGAAAGAGTACCAGACATTAGTACAACTTGGTGGAAGAGGTGCTCAAACTAAAATCCCTCCAGGATCAGAAACTGATATTTTACCAAATGTCTAAAATTACATTTCAAACACAGAGACTAAAAAGATACTTCTACTCTTCCTGAAGATTTAAAATTTTCCACAAGTCTGATGAGTAAAAGCAGGATGTGGGACCCAGGTGGAAAATCTCAACTTTTCAACTTTTTACTTGATAAAGAAAAAACTTCTTTGGGTGATAAGATTCCCAAAAATGACTTAAGTTATTTGGAATTATTTCAAACACCTGAGCAGAAACTGGAGAGGGAGTATGAAGGATAAGAGGGCAACGTTTCTAATGATACTAAAACTGTTATGAACTTTGAGCCCTACAACTTAAAATGCAGCACAGGATTTTATGTGATATGTCTCTTTATCAGAGGAATTCTTTTATTATTACTACTCCTCATATTTAAATCTCAAGGTTCTGTTTTTAGGATTTAGTCTTTACCAGTAATTAAACAGACTCAGATGACTGATAATGCATGTGAATGATTTTAATCCTTTTTTTAATGAAACTTTTACATACAGTATTTCCTTATTATTTGGTTCTTTTAGAAGTTTGACAACTCAAGATTGTGCTTAATCAGGAACATCTGAACCCTTTTATTTTCTTATCTTAACTATTTTACAACATGAGTCTCTTCCTACAAAGGCCAAGTAAACTCCTGCTTCAGATCAGCCTGACCCTGAAATATTTCAACCATGTCAATCCACATCATAACTTCAACCAAGAGCTAGAAGTCCAGAACGTTTCTCTTTCTTGTTACACTATCGCTGCAGTAGCGAGAAAAGTCCAGCTCACTATCTTGAGCTTGCATTGCTTCAAGTTTTTCATTTGAGATAAAATGTCTGACCCTCATTTCTCCTCACTGTGGCATACTAACATGATAAGAAGGAAAACCGGATTGTAAAAGCTTTTCCAAAAAGATGAGTGTCAGGAATGTTTTTGAGATACCAAGTAAAGATGAAAGCCAAAAACTCATATTCATCAATGTGAAAATTAAAAACACAGCACTGACCTTCTTCAGGTTGAGGCCGTGAGAGATGTTGTCAGCGGTCATAAAGGAGGCCAGCAGATGAGTGACGGCACCAGCTTCACCGCAGTGAGGCCTGAATGTGAAAGTGTTCATCCCCCTCTGCCTGAAAACAGAAGACAGCCAAGTTTAATCAAACAGAAAGGATCACTTTCCAGAGGAGCAACAGTAGGTGTAAAGACAGAGAAAGTTACTGACCTGCGGAGCTGGTTGAGCACAGCGATGTTGGCGTACATGTAGTAAATGTAGTAGGTGTAGGAGGGGTTCTTCACGATGTCCCACTCCTGTGGTTTGGGGCTCTTAGTGGAGAACATGTGACCACTGTGCTTGGACTCATCATCCACACTGTCAAAACCTGTCACCTACATACCAGGAGGGAAATGTGTTGGTATCCATGGAAAAGAGCTTTAAGGCAACTCTTAAAATCCTCTGGAGGTGAGTCTTGGATCTGCAGCTCTCAGTAACAAATAGCTGTGGAGTTAACTCTCTTTATATGCATTCATATGAGCAGGAAAATAAAGATATTCTTGTCGCTGTCTCATGTCTTACTCACGCCTGATTCACATTAAAAGTGCATCATATAAAGGTCTCCTTTAAGACATTAAGGGGCAGAATCACAGACTAAACAGCTATTTCTGGCTCCGTCATGAGTTCATCAATAAAAACAATACTGTCATCCCAAATTCATGCCAAAGTTGTAGCACTTAAAGACTTTCTTTTACAGAAAAAATTCTCTCGGTTTATGTCTGTGCTGTGTCACTCGCCTATGTTGAAGGTTTTTGTGTGACTGTTTTGGACTCACATGCTGGAGGAAGATGCTGAGCTCTGGGTTGGACCGAGGGTCGATGGTGGCCTGGAACACGGGGAGGAAAATGTTCTCCAGCATCTTACCGAAGTGGGGCACAAAGTCTCTGCCTCTGAAGATGTCACTAAGATCAGAAATGCATGAAATGAGTCATCCTTCAAACAATTATAACCCCCTTTTATAAAATAAAAAAAAATCACAAGAAGGTATTCTTTGACGAAAACTTACTAGATCCTGGGAACCTGAATCATCCACTTGAGGTTGGGGGAGAAGACTCTGTGCTTGACGAACCAGCTGGACAGTTTGTTCCACTCGTTGGGGTTGCAGCCGTAGATGGAGAGACGAGGCTCAGCGTACTGGTACTTGGCATCCTCCAGGTCACTGGCTACTTCCTGTTTCACATTAAGAATAAATCAGTCTCATCCAATGACGTTTTGTTTCTGGATTTTTTTTAAATCTTTTATGATATTTGCTTTATTAACATTTTAACTGACTTTGATGATGGTGGCGAAGTACTCTCCGTTGATGTGGTTCTCTGTCTTCATGTAAAGGTCACGCAGCTCGCTGGCTCCCACTGGGTTGTACTTGGCGTTGAACTTATCGAAACGCTGGAAGGTTTGTCTGCCCTTCACAGAGAACAGAGACGGTGTTAAGATCATGGATGGGAGATTACTGTGATGGTACAACAGGACTGGTATCATTCTATTTTCTGATTAAAAGGGATTTATATTTCTTAAGATGGATAGTGAACATCTTCCAAAGCCTGTGAGCATTTCCTCAGGCTGACCAATATTTTGTACATTGTTCCTTTAAACTGCTAAGCTTCCCAAACTTGTCAACAAATTTTAACATATTTTATTTTTTTACATTGCAAATATTTCTGTTTTAGGGTATGATCATGTATGAATTTATGTCTGTTTAAGTTTTCATAATCTGTATTTTAAGCAACAACAAAAACCATAGACTGTATAATCTATAATTGTATATAACTATATAGTTAATTAACGTAGTCCCCCGACGTCACCTGTCTGTTCCTAAAACAGATTTTTGAAGCAAATTGTCTGTCACAGTCATAATGGAAGTGATGCGAGCTTCGAGTCTACACCAGGGGTGCCCAAATTCTTTTCAGTGAAGGGCCAAAAACTGATCTGGGTGGAGGGTTGCGGGCCAAAACTTAACATTCATGTTGCAGTGCATGATATCAAATATGACTGTAGCATAATTGTGCAAAATAAATACCCATACACATGTAATTTTGAAAATGAAAACACGTTTCTTTACTGCAATTCAAAGCATGAAGTTACCGAACATCCCTATGGCACAAATACTGGGCCAATGTCTTCAAAGACATTTAGTGCAATAAAACCTAAACAACATGGGACAGTGCAAGTGCCATCCTTTTAAAATAAGGAATAGTAATAAAACTGGACACCTGCTTTAATTTGTTTTCCTTTCCTTTTTTACACTAATATATGACGATTATACTCTTTTAAAACAGTGTCTTTCTGACTACATACTAGGCACATGTTTTTCTGTGAAAAAAAAAAAAAAACTCATGTTCCCAACTATTTTACAATTTTCTCCTGTCGGTGTGCCACTGTCTCATACTCTCCATCCCAGCCATGACCCTGCATCTTCTCACTCTCTAGTCATGGGCTTCCAGATTTAAGCTGACAGGACTAGTGCCACCCTACTCCTAATGGACACAGTGTTAATTTGTGGTCAGGAGAGGAAAAGCAACGATAAATAAATAATGGATCACAAATTCAGGCTGCTTGAAAATAACAATGATAACTAAAAGTATACTTATATGATAAAAATTAAAACATAGGCAGCAAGCCAAAAAAAAAAAAAATTGCTTTGGCCCACGGGCACCAAATTGGACAGCCTTACTCTACACTAAAGGCTATAGGGCGCCCGTCAGTCACGTGAGCTGAGCTGTGCACCAGATTAGGCAAAGTCGCCATTTTAATATCCTCTAAACTGCGGAGTCAGAGAAAAATTCACCCCCTGCAGTGTGTGTTGATAGTGGAATTAGCGATTCCACAGCGATTAGCTGTAGATAGGTATATTTCTGCTGTGAAAACGGCTTTGTTTTGGCTTGGTGTGTATGTAGCTTCCGGTACTTCCGGGGCTAGCCTCAAGCGGACACTGAAGAAACTGCAGATTTTAGCACTTGGTTTCATATTTTAGACCAGAGACCAGAGGAAAAGATGCCAAAGTCATGGTTTTTCAACTTTAGATTCAGGTCTTTGGAGACCAGAGGTTTTCTTATTGACCTAAGCTGTGTTTCTGAGACCCTTTTAATACTTGAAACTTATCATTTAAATTCTATGTGTGCGTTTTTGTGTTTTGTGTGTTCACGTTAAGTAATGAGAGAGTTACGCACGGCGTGCACATCCAGGGAGTCTACGGTGAGGTCATAGGGGTGCAGGTTGAGGGACTGGAAGAGCTCCTTCATGGTGACCTCTCTGCCCTGCAGCTTGTGCACGACGCGGTCAGCGTCCTCACGGTAAGACTTCTTGATGAAACGCAGCAGGTGTTTCTGGTTCATGCAGGCGGCAGCGTGGATATGGGTGTCCACCTGGGGAAGCAGGACAGGGAATCAGTAGGTGAGTGGGCTTTAGAGGTGTTTTAACTAAGCTTTACCACAAGAGGGAGCTGTTGTCACACTGATTTCCTCAGCAGGAAATGAAGCAAGGAAAAGAAAATCTGAAATTTAAATAAGATGAGCTGAATTTTACAGCTGTGCCTGACCTCTGATTACTGATTGAAATAAAATAATTTTGTATGTCCTTATTTGTTTGTATCTTTGGTATCTTTATTGCTGGATAAAGAGCTCAGTTAGTTTCTGCTGTTCATACCTTCCTGCAGTTGTAGAAGTCCCTGTGTGGGTTCATCTTCAGCTCCTTCATCTCCTCCATCTCATTCAGCATCTCATGCACATTGAACTTGGACATGATGAACTTCAGACGACGGTGAGTGTAAGTCTTACTGCAGTTCACAAAAAACACACCAACGCATGAGAGGAAACCGCTTTCAGTTGTTATTTGGACAGGTTAACAAGTGTTTACGTCTGTGAAAAATGCGTTTCTGTGACAGAAAATAAAGATTGTAGCCGAAAGATGGAAGAAAAGCTTCATTTTGCTACTCTTAAACTATAACTCTGTTTACACTCCATCTAACAATATAGATTTTATGTTTTATTCCATTCTGTCTTTTCCAAATGAAGCTTTTATTGGCTGATTAGATTTTTTGATAGGCTCAGCACTCACGTTGGGCCCTGTGCAATGAGAGCAATGAGGAAGTTCATGTCATCGATGAAGGTCTCGTAGTCGGGGCAGGGCAGGTCTTTGGGCTGGTGTTTGTCAGCAGCTGCAGCATCATTGTACACATAGATGACACCATCCTTCATACGGGCCACGTATCCCAGGTTCTCTGGCAGGCCAGCGGTATCAAAGGGGTCTTCCCCGTTGCTTGGAGGCTTTGTGAAAACTGAAGGATGGAGGCAACATACAAATAAAACAATCTGGTGAACAATGATGCAATTAAGTGCTAATTAAATATAATCCACACTGTTCTTCTCACCTGGCTGCACCTGATCCTCAGCTTTGAAAGTGTCTCCCTCAATCTCACGCAGGAACTGGGAGACAGTGCGAGGGAAACGCTGGAAAGCCAGCCTCATGTACTTCTCCCTGATGGTCAGGGCGCGGTACAAGCCCCTGCAGGACAGCTCAAAGTCATCCATGGTCACCTGAAGAGAGAAAATGAGAGATGTTTGAGTTGTAGTCTTTGATTTCATTACAGCTAAAACAAACAGGAAAATTAGACAGTCCCTGTAATAAAAATGTGAATCATGAGCAAAAAATGTAGAATCTGACTTGAGGCACTTAAATTTGTTGTGCTGGGAATGGAGGATCTGTGCTGTTCAAACTTAGTAACACTTATAACTTAGCTTGACTGCACTGAAAAGGTTTTTGTCTGCATTGTTAAAAAAAGTTCCTCTTTGCTGTACACCTCCATATAAGTGTCAAACTCAGGGTCATGAAACCTAAACCTGCGCCTGCTCTCGGGTGAGCTCCATTCATGGGAATCTGTTTAGACCCTGAGGCTCTGCTGACTGACACACATGGTGTCAGTGAAATTCAAAGTCAACAACTCGTGCACGCCTACTCGACCTGGGTCTGGTTTAGTGTCATGGTGATGGGTGGTTGATAGAGGAAGAAACTGCTTCTGCTGCTGCACTGTTAAAGATCATCTGTGTGTTACAAATTGCAGAGTAAAAGTACCAACTTGCAAAACTACCAGCTAGCTCTCTGCCCTTACATCGACCACATCACTCTGATCAGAGCTGGTAAAGTGAGCCGTACCCCGGCTGCGTAGTCTCCAATGATGGCCACTCTCTGGAAGTCGGGCACTTCCAGGTAAGTGGGTGTGTCCACTTCCACTGACACTACAGGGGCAGTGGCTGTCTTAGCAGCACCCATAGGCACGGCCATGGTGCGGCAGCGCTTCTTGCTGTGGATAAAAGCAGATAGAGGTAAAGTGGTTGGCTTCATGCACTTTGAAAATCTTAGTTTCTTTTTTGAATGAGAAAATGAAACAATCATAAACATTTCATCTAAGGATAAACAATGTGAATAATTAATCAAAAACTGCCCGGGTTTACTTGCAATTCACAAGTTAAAGTTGCATTGTTTGAAATTGTCATTGTACACAATCCTTTTTAAGTGTTTAACTTTGTGTATTCCCATGCATCTTAGTTGGCTTGCTACAGTGAATTCTGCCCCCTCTCACCGTTTCTCAACATTATCATCGTGATGCAGATGGTGGGCCATCTCAGTGTGCATGATGGGACAGTCCTCGGCCACATCAAACATCGAGATCTCATCGCGGACGTTCTCGTCTTTGGTCTCAGACGCAAAGACCTTCTCCGCGAAGGCCCTCATCTTGTCATCGGTCTCTGTCAAACCCAGGGATAAGATTTTCAACAGAAAAAAAACATCCTGCCTCTACCACGTCATGCAGCAGTTAACCAAACTCTTGTTTGACTCGTTGGTGAGCTGCAAACAGAATGTATGATATCTAACCCAGGCTGCATGAATATGAATGAATGATGCACATAACATCCAGTAGCTATGCTGCAAAGTGCCACACACCTTACCTAACCTGGTGGACACAGACTCCTGCACATGCATGACCAAAGTTTGACCCTCCTTCAGGTCTGACCTCCAGTTTGATCTGCAGAGTCCCATGCACACAGAGGAACAGACGGACACAGTTCGTCCATTTCACGGACACAAAATAGTAAAGCCATCATTTCATGGCCCATTTGAGCTCCAGACCCAAGTTTTTACCACCTTTCTTCACTTACAAGAACATTTAGTGTTATTTTCCCAAAGATTTTTGTCAAATTTTTCAATATGAAGAAACAGATGGTAGAAAAAGTGGATCAAGATCCAAATAGTCTTGAGTTTTGAACCAATACCCAACAAAACTTCCATAAGCATTCAAGATTCACAAGCGACAGTGACATGATGATGACTTGATGATGCCAAGTGGAGTGAACTAAGGTTCTCTGCAGGTTCATGCATACACTAGCCAAGAGTCCAAGCTCTCTACTCTAAAACTAGACCACTATCAGACTACTGCACGAAAGACTAAAGCCATTTCACAAACTACCCTTTCACCCTCCATACTTACTCTCTTGACCTGGCCATCAAGAGAAGAGCACCATCCAGAATAAAAGCCAAACAAGAAATCGGTAGAAAGCATCAGTTAGAGATGTGTCATACGTAAAGACGACAAATATTTGTTTTTCAGGGTCTAAATGAAGCATTTCCCCCACTGTAGGAGCAAATTTGATACTTTGATACTTCTCCAATGCCATGTGTTAAAATAAACAGTCTACTTTATCTTGACACCAAATAGCATTGGAAAGAAACAAATCTCATGCAAAAGACCAATCTACAGTCATACTTTTTAACCAAAGCTGTAAAAGAGGTTTCTGAGTTAGTGATTAAGTAAATAGAGCGAGCACTGCCAATAATTTTGGTGTCTGTTCAGTGACTTTTCCTGATTCAGCACTGTTTGCAGTACGGTGGTCAAAAAACCAACAACAAAGATATCCACCTAAGTGGAAAGGAGACATTTTTGTTCCTTCAGTTACAAAATTGGCACAGATAACATCTAATTTTATTGGTATAATGTAAAAGTTTTAAATTCTGGTATTATGACAACCCAGAATTTGAAGATTTTGAAATGCACATTGATTAGCATGCATCAGTAGATGTTTAACGTGTTAAAGAGGAAGGAGTGATGAATCAATGCATTCATTCTGCATGAGTAGAAAAGATGGGTTAAGGTGACATGATGTGAGAGTGACTGATAGAGGTGATACAGAACTTAAATGAAATAGACAGTAACACTGAAATAAATTAGACCACAGATGCATGACAAAGACCCTGTAACAGTATCTTCTTAACACATGCAGGGAGGATTTCGTGGGTTTTTATACAGACGACACTCAGATGATATGATTCTGTTACTGTACCGCTGACATCTCCCTGTATTTAAACCCAACCAGCTGCTCTAAGTGATGCTCAAACCAGCCTGTTCTGGCTTCAGTGGGCTTAAACTGGACATGGGCTCAAAGTGGGCCTTTCTAAGTTAGTTTAGCTCCACACATCAGCTCAGGCACATCTGTTTCAGACCTCACTTAGACCCACTGTTTGGAGAGACACGTCTCGTGCATCTCTCTTACATTCCTCTGGTTCTCAAACCTTGGTGATTGTATAAACATTCCCAACATGTTGAATGAGATGTTGACCTTCCTGCTCAGTCATTTATTAATGCAAATGTTCACAGCTCATTGGGATCTTTTTAAAAAGCATGTTTGACACAAAGAAGCAAAGAAACCCTGAGTGTGAACAGTTGATTAATAAACATTGTTATAAACAAAATTCCATGGTTCAGGTTTTACAAAGATCCATATCCCAGCATTTTCAAATGCACTTTGATGAAATGATTGTCGATCATGCATTTGAAAAATGCTTCCCATCTTCCTCAAGCTCCCTGTCAGGATTATCAATCGATACTTACTTCCTCCCTCGGCTGGGGTGGTTGAGGTTCGAGGGAAACAAAACAAGTAAGATTATGTAACAAAGCAACGATGTCAAGGAAGCAAAGCACTAAACTTAAGAGTCACACTGCAAAAGAAAAAAAAAATCTCATCAAGTGTTTTTGTCTTACTTTTAAAGTAAAAATGTTCTTATTACACTTGACATGAGATAGATTTAACTTTTAAGTCCAGGAAAGTGTCTTGTTTCAAGTTATTTAAAGACAAAAATTATGTCTGAACCACTTAGAATGGAACTTTATTTGTCATTGCAACAAGCGCAATAAAATTGCAAACAAGCAAAAATTCTTATTAAAATTATTAAAATTAAAATAAGAATTCTTCTAACACGTAAAAATAATAATCTGCCAATTGAATGAGGGAAAATGTGCTTGAAACTAGAATAATTTCTTAATACAAGTAACTTTTCTCTTGTTCCACTGGCAGATTTTTTAACTTGTTCCAAGCAATTCAGATCTCATTTTTGTCTTTAAATAACTTGAAATAAGACATTTTTCTGGACTGGCCAGGTGAATGTGGCTTATATTTAGGCTAAAAAGACATTTTCTACTGAAACAAGATGAAAATCACCTAACAAAATTTGAGTTTTT
This sequence comes from Halichoeres trimaculatus, assembly GCF_033239565.1. Taxonomy (NCBI): domain Eukaryota; kingdom Metazoa; phylum Chordata; class Actinopteri; order Labriformes; family Labridae; genus Halichoeres; species Halichoeres trimaculatus. Next base: position 27,725,677 of record NW_027437189.1, read on the forward strand.
TGTAGTGTATGATCTTTGCCGGACAAAGCCCACTTTGAAATCCTAATACTTTGTATTTATATTCCCTTTACCTCCACTGTGAAAAACTTGTTTATTGTGAGCCACAGTTATGTTCACACAGACTATTATTCGATTCACCATAGACTGATCAGAATGAAAATGCTTGATAAAAACACCTGAGTCTGAAGAGACTGATCCAATCCAACCCACCCAAAAGAAAATATTGATCCAGTCAAGAGGGATAATTAATTTGTGATATTTTGTACACTGTGCGTAAACATAAGTGTTGATTAATCCTGGACACGAGTCATAACTTTGGTGTATTTTTGGTAAACTTCCTGTCACAGTGACAGTCGTCTCAATCTGATTACTGAAACTTTTGTCCTCCACTCCAGCTCCTAGATCATAAAACCAGTGGGCATGCTGCTTGGACAACACAGGTGTGAAATTTCTACAGTAACATCAAAATTTCACAACAAGTGCAAACAGTCCTCCAGCATTGTCTCTTTCATCGTTACAGCCCACTTAGCCTGTTACTTCCCAAATGAAGCTCTTCCAGCAGTAGCAGCTGTTTAAAGTGTTGCACTTCTATTTTTCACCCTCTGGAAAACTCTTAACATGACTTCATACTCGTCAGTTGCTCAGCGACTGGAGAGGTAAGACTAAAATTAGCGACCATTACAACAGAGTTTGAGTCGCAGTAAAACTGGGGATAAACAGTAACAAGAGGACTTATAGCTGAGAGTGTGCAGAAAGTGTTGCATAACCTAAGCATGAATGCATGCAGAGAAACCACACCCACTGAACATCCCCTCCTGACATTTTCACAGCCAGACTGATCACTCTGTGTTTCTGCACAGCCAGAAGTAAAGGGACTCTAAAGCTCTAAATCAGGCTCTGTCTTCTGATTTGGTTTAAAAGAATTGAAGTTATTGCTTTGTCTTCAAAGTATGAGGTTGTAAGATGCCTATATATATGTCAGGGTGGACTTATCGCAACTACAAGCACTCAACCCCAATGAACCTGTCACTCGAGCTGTCAATGCCGAGTATTTGAGTGCCAACACTGGCATACAGAGCAGAGTTTACTACCTCAACAGTTGTTGATAATCAGTGCAGTAAGGGGTGTGAACACTGTAAAATCACTCAAACAAGTATTGAAAACCCTGTTCAATCTTTTTAAACCTAAAGTTTCTATGCACATGACGGTGAAAGATTGCAAGAAAAAGAATTTATGCACCTAAGAATAATGTTGGTGCAACTCTGGCTTGTTTTTTTCAGTACAGTTGTTTGTCAGTGTTTAATAAACCTTTAAAATCCAACAAAACTCTTCTTCTTCTTCCTTGTGTGCAGGTTCAAACCCAGAGTCATTCTGCCCATACTCACCTGGCACTATGACTTTAGGCATGATGATGCTGTTCGGTCAAACGCTCCCTGAGGACTTGGAAAGGGTGGTCAGCCGCTGCACCCACTGTAGCAGGGAAGTGTGGAGCCCTGAGCTTGAGTCTGTGCAATATTAAGCCCCCTCTGCCTCAAGTGTAACCAGAACCGGCTGTGCCCACACGGGACACGCCTGGACGAAACGGGCCACTCATACATGTCCAACTCTATTTTAAGTTGTCTATGCGCACACTGACAGGCAGTCAGTGTGTACAGTGTGTAGACAAAGAGACGGGTATGTGTGTGTCAGAGAACTCGTATTATATAACACCCTGATAGCTGCACAAGCTGCTCTGTGCATGGAAGGTGGGGTTTAGGTGGGTGCATGAGCTGCACTGCAAATGGAGGCAAAATTTTCCTGATGGGAAAAACATAAAATCAGTTTGAAATTGTCAAAAGTTTATTTTACTCTAAGAGAAATCCTTGAGACAAGCTCCACTGGAGCTTTGTTTGCTGCATTTAACATGAGTTTTGCACCATTAGCACCTGAAATAAGTTTCATATTTCAAAAATAAAGCCAAGCTATGGTATATTGTCACCAAAGAAACAGCAACAACACCATGTCATGTGTTTACTTTTCAGTCGTGATTAAGATGTCCTTTCTCGATCACGGGTGTAGCAGTAGTTGTTGTTGCTTTTACTAATGGGATCGCAAAGATTCAAGAAGCAGTTTGAAACAAATCTTTGCTTGACCCAATTTGTTTGATCTCAAGACTGTTGCATTTCCAGCATGATAAAATTTATGATGACATCCTAAAGCAATGATTTTTTTTGTGCATTAGTGGAGTGTTGCAAGAGCTATCTGCACAATGAATGGCAATAAATTAGTTAAACAAGATTAAAATAACACTGGAAGGTGATCCCGTGCAGTGGTTTCCAAAAAAGAGGGGCTGTGGACCCTGCAGGGTCTTGAAAAGGATATGTTATTTGCTTCAAAAGTTTCAACAGCAGATCCACCTCCACTCTTCTTCCCACTTGGTATAGCTCCTTTTCTTATAATAGCGCTCAATTTAAAATTAAGTATTTCTCTGTTATTGTTTAATGGAAAATAGAATATAGATATTATAAGTAAGAAAAAGAGAAAAAGTATTAAAGCCAAAGTATACTGTGAAATATATCCAAACGGTCATGAATTTACCACTGGTGCAGCTGTTTTTAGACCTGGGTGTTCCTCTTTATCTCAAACAGGAAAAATGATCACAATCTGACCATGAACGTGTAAACATGCTGAACTTGTAAACTCTGCAACAGAAAGCAACAACTGTTGGGTATTTTCCTCAATGTGTTTTTGCATCAGAGTATTTATTTTTTACCAGAATGAAATCACATAGATTTTATTTCAAACTCTTGAAGGAGAATTTAACTGGCCGTGAAAGAGACTGACGTAGTTATAGTTCCTGAGGGTTAAAAACATGTTTCTTATTGCCTTACAAAAATAGACCATCGTAAATTCAGTCGTTTTTAACCATCAGCTTTAATATACACCTTCCACACTTTCATGATGAGATTTTTGTTTGTTTATTTGTGTCAGTAAACACTACCTTCACGTGAACACAGCAAGATAAGTGAAGAAATAACTCTCCACTTTTTGTCCACAGGGAGCACCAAAATTAACAAAACTTAATTTTTCTCTCAGGAAAATGATTTTCTTTTCGATATCTTGTTTTTTAAATTTATTCAAGTGACCAATCTGGCTTTTCAAGTGTCAAAACAACCTCAGCAACAACAACCTCCACAATTTTCCCCATGTGCAAACAGGGCACATTCTCCAGTTGCTGTCAGTCAGAGGTGAAGCTGGTGGAGGGGCTGAGGTTTCAGATTTCTTAGCACATGCTCTAAAAACCAGTAAATGAAATAAACTGGTTAAAAAAAACAGCAAGGAAGGGCTAAACACAACCAAATACCTCAGAGACCAGAAGCCGGTCAGAGGAGCACCTGTTGTAATTTGGTAGAGTCTGACAGTCCTGGTGGTGATGATGAGAGTAATGTGAGACGGGGAACTTGGACTCTGTGCTCTCGCCTGTGTAAACCACATGTCCAGCTGCTGATAATCTCTCCGGTTCATGGTGAGGAACAGTCTGATCTGTCTGGACCAGGAAAAAGAAATTCTTCACAGAGCAGTTCATTCATTTCAGCCAAACGTGATGCTTTTATTTCAGAGGTTCAAGTTCATAATCATAAGAAAAGTATGTTATCTGCACAAGACACTGTGCAGTGGAGTTTCTTTGGACTACCTAAACACAAGATTTTTGACAGATCATTATAAAAACAAGCTATATCTCACTAAAGACATACAGTCCATTATTTTTATTTCCTTTGGCTGAACGAACTGACCGCTCGTTTCTAACCTGATCTCCAGTTGTACCATGGGAGGAACTTTGACATTAAGGATCACATTCCCTAAAAATAGCCGGCTTGTTAAGTGTCTACAAGCTGCACAGCTTCTCAAGATGTTACACAAGTGAAGGTGGTAAAGTCTGCAATGTCATCAGAGCATTTTTTATCCCAACACACAACAAAAAGCCATAACTTCAGGGTCAGATGTACTTTTTATGTGAATATTATACATATGAGGCAAAGTGGATGGTTTTGGTTTCTGGTTTGTTTTTTGTTTTCTATTTGTGGTGAGATACTCCTGAGATTCTTGCACCTAAGGAAGCAGTTTTTTGGCACTTAAAGCAGAAATTCATCGGTAAATGAAACTGAAAAAATATTAGGAGCTTAATACGCCATACTTGTGTAGTTTCTTCAAATGAGAATGGTAAATAATTTTGTTACTTTACAAACAATTCCAGTGACTTTTTTTCTTTAAATATCCAGAAAAAAAGACATTTTTTTAAACTTGTCTGGTGAATGTGGCTCAAACTAAGTCTATTAAGACAAGGTTGACTAAAATAAGACACAAACACACTGCAAAAAACTGAAATCTTATCAAGTGTTCTTGTCTTTTTTTTAAGTAAAAATTGTCTTATTATACTCGATATGAGCCACTTTCAACTTATCAATCCAGAAAAATGAGATCAGAGTACAAAAATGAGGTTTGAATCGCTTGTAACCAGTAAAAAAAATCTGCCAATGGAACAAGAAAAAATTGCTTGAAAATTTCATTGAGACTAGAACAATGTCTTAATACAAGGAACTTTTCTCTTGTTCCATTGGCAGATTTTTTTTACTGGTTACGAGCAATTCAGACCGCATTTTTGTCCTTAAATAACTTTAAACAAGACATTTTTTTGGATTGGTCATGTGAATTTGGCTCATATTGAGTCCAAAAAGGAATTTTCTACTGAAACAAAGACAAAAACACTTGATAAGATTTCAGTTTTTGCAGTGCACTTGCTCAAACTTCTGTTTTTGCAGTGTGGTTACATCCACCTTCACTAACTATTCTTTTAATTTTGAACTCAGGTTTTTTGGGGGAAAGAAAAAAGACGGCTTGGGGGTGTAACACCTCACAGTTTAGTTTCAGTGCACAGAGCCAGAATCTTGACTTTGGTGTGCCTCATCTCTCTGCTCACTTCTCTATGTGGCTGATGCACTTATTTTTCAAGTGACTCATACAACCCCACTTCAAAATAAACAACTATCCCTTTAAAGCCATACATCTGAGAACTGATGCTGACAGACAAACCGTCTCCTGTTTCCCCATTTGGTTTATCCCTGCCATACAATTTCATATAAACTGAGATAAAACAGATTATATTTGTTATCTCAGTGTAAATGGAAACACTGAGAGATGGGTGGGATCATAATCTGTCCTCCAGTTGTAAATACCTTCAGGAATTTTAATCGGTCTTAATTGCCTCAGTGCTCCTCCCAACATGATTGTTGTTCCTCAGGAGCAGAGAGGTCTGAGCATCTGTACGGAGAGGACTCAAAGGTAGGTGCTTCATGTGGTTTTTAAGGAAATTTAGATTGTTTTTAAATTTTATAAAAGTAATGTCTTTTCAAAGCTATTGTCACATTCAATATTTGTTGAGCTGACTTGATTCTTCTTGAACTGAATATCAGGGTACAATGGAAGTAAAGGTGTCAGTGGATGGTATCCTACGTGTCGTCTGTGGTGTCACAGAAGAAACAACATGCCAAGATGTGGTCGTAGTGTTGGCTCAAGCTCTGGGTATGTAAAACATTTCTGTGACCCTGCAGAGTTATAAGTTTATATCCCATCATTCAGACAGTTCCTCTGTTTTCTCCATCTTCAGGCCAACCTGGACGCTACACGCTTCGGGAGAAATTCAAAGACTTTGAGCGATGCATGACGCCCAATGAACACCTTCTGGAGACTCTACGAAAATACGGAGAGCAAGCCAAAGAGGTCCAACTCATGCTGCTCCACAACGGGCCCCCAGTCCTGGATGACATGATTAAGACCAAAGTTGGCAGGTACCAGCCCTGCCCACCCCTGAGGAGAAAGGATGCTGGCCCAAGGATGAGGCGAGGGAGCAGTTCGCTCAGTTTGCATCGTCAAAGTTTGCCACCTTTGTCCTGCCAGAGACATGAGGTAGATCAGCAAAAAGAGGAGCTGAAAAGACCCAAAAGAAAGTCTCTGACGCTCATGGAGGAGGCCTGGGAGTGGCTGGAGAGTCTGGGGAGAGGCAAAGTCTACAGTACTGCTGGGGAAAAGGAAAACAGTAAGAGATCCGACAAAAAGAATCAGGCCTCCTTGAACGTCTTACTCGCAGTTGACAAAGAAAACTCAAGTCAAAGCAGCAGAAGTAAAATCAGAGGTCAGAAGAGTTTAAACTCAGACTTAGATCATCAAACATCCTGCTGCATGGGAAGTCCAACGAGAGGGAAAGAAAGCAAACACTCCAAGAAAACTCAGGACACAAGATCAGATGAGGTGTTGAACCCCAGACGTGCTGCAGCTGAAGACGAGAAAGCAAAACTCAGAGAAACAATCGTTCATCAGCTCGGATATCTGCAGGATCTTCAGGCCCAGATAGCACACGTAGACAAGCTGATTTTTGAGCTTGAGGGAAGACAGAAGGTCAAACAAGCTGACCAAGAAGCCGAGCAGAGACTGGTTGAAGAGGAGATGGAGCAGATCCAGTTTTGGGAGAATGAACTAAAGGCAGAGGAAAGCTTCGAGAGAGACTTGCAGCGTCAGTTCCTTGAGATGAGGGCGAAGGCTGTGGAGTGTAAGGCCAAACTGGAGGAGCACAAGCGGCGCATGGATGGACTGGACTTTTTTGCACCATATGAGCACTTAGAGACGGTTTCAGAAGCTGCTACTGAGCCTTCAGTGCAACAATCTGATCCTCGAGTAAATGTAAATACAAACAGGAAGTTTCCACCCAGAGAGGACTCAAACCCTCCTCACGCTCTAGTTGCACCAAGTCAGATAAAGGAGCGACGGCCCACAGGACCCACTGAGCTGAGGGAGTGGTGGACGCGCTGGTCTGAAGCCCAGAGTTCGCAGTCACAGGTTATAAAGAAGAAGGTGCACCGCTCTGAGCTCACCATATATTTGGGCAGCACCAAGGTCTAGAATCAATCACCACAGGTCACAAATAATTTAACATAATAACATGAAAACACTATTTTCCTCCAGATGCAGGACACAGATCCTCTCAGTTGAGCTTTCATTGTAACTTTTCTTTTATCTATTTCTTTGTGTTTACATTCTTTTTAATACAGCAACAAGTATGTTGATGTGCTCCCGATTTCAAATTGGCCCAGTCTGTGCTTTGCTTCTACTACATCAAAGGGAGCCCCCTGCTGGTTTATGATGGAACGCCAAGTGACCCATGGGGTGAGTCACAACATGGAATTAACAGACATCTGTGAGGCTGCAGAAAATGTCGCTTTCACATTTGATTAAAACAAAAACGTTCTTTTCTAAACAACATAACATGAATTAAGATCACATTCAAGTAAATGACTGCTCTGTGAAATTCAGAAAATGTTAAGTTCGACTTTAAATGAGATATTAAACTTCCTACCTTGGCACCAAGTATTTCACCTGAGTGACTCTTGTTAAGTCATCTGCGTTTTTAAATGAAGAGTAAAGTGAATCACAGAGCAACTTTACCTCCAAATAAGCTTTTAATGACTTTTTGTTTCAGACCCTAGACTGTACCTAAGACCGGATCTTTCCGAAATGCCAGGTGCACAAGAGAAGAGATGATCAAAAAAGGTTTTGAACTCTTGCAGACTAACATGTAAAATCATAAATTCAATCTGCTGACAGGGAGTTGACATACCACACAGATCTATAAAGCGAATGAGGTGGGCTTATTTAAATCAAATCAAATCTTGTCGTATCTTTGAGTTATATTTTACTCATATTTATTGATCGGTGTCTGAAATATTGTGATGTCATCTCTATCTTGAGTTGTGAAATGCATCAGTGTAGTATTCATTCAGTCATTCAGAATTTTGGTTAAAGTGTTAAACTGTTCTGAGTGTTCTCTGTAATTAAACAAAATTAATATTTTAAAGTCCAGAGTCGAGGACCTTGACTTCTTGTAGTGCAAATGTGAGACCTTTCAGTGTCATTTTAAAAGTTATTGCTCTTCAGAAATTAATTTTTTTTGCAGGGAACTGAATGATTTACCACCCTAGAGTCTTGTTACTGGAAGAACCTTTTCATTTTTAGTTTAACAGACTGTGTTTTAGTTATGCAAGTTTGTGTTTTGTATTGCCACCAAGACTAAGTGTAAAGCATCTTTACAACAAGGACTTAAAGTGCATCATTGATCCAGAATAGAGCTGTGCAATTAATCCCAATTTTAATGCCATCCCTGTGTGCATCTGCAGAAGAAACTATACAGGTCTTGTGGACATAGTAGTATCTATGCCCAGGGGCGAAAATCCCTTTTCATTGTTGGGGGTGGGGGGGGCAATAAACAGAAAAATTTCAGAGATTGATTCGGGGGGGCATAAAAATAAATGCTTTATTTTTTGCTGTGTTGTTTTATGTTGTGATACAAAACAGTGACTGCAATTGTGTCATCGTTCCTTATAAGTCCAATGTTCAACATCTAAGTCAAAGTCATAACTACTTTATTTTTAAATCAATAAATCTAGGATAGAACATAAGGCTCTAATAAATAATGGCCTACATCAATGAACTCATAAATCTGGATAATATCTCACTAGAGACATCTTAAATAGTTTCATATTTGTGTCATGAATGAGAGGATGAGGATGTCAGCCTGTCACCTGTCTGTCTTATCTGTCACAGCATCATAAAGGAGAGGCTGTTTGCCAGCCAGCAGCAAACGGTGTGATAATTAACTTATAAGTTGTTCAGTGTTTTAATGCACTAAATCGCGATCCTTGGCGCTCTGTAGTCTGTGTCTGTGTGTGTGCACCACATCAGGCAGAAAGCTTAATCAGTGTCTGTGTTTATTTAAAGCATACTGTCAGACTTTGGATAAAGGAGTTGACATTTGCTTTTCATTTTCTCTGTGTCTGTCGAACAAGTGAAGTTAGAATTGTTAAGTCTTTCAATGAAGGCTACTTATTTAACCGCGATCCTCCGCTCTGTCTGTGCGTCTGTATTTGTGTGCGTGTGTGTGTGCGGCGGCAGCATCCGTGCCGGGAGAAGGAGGATGGATCAAACCACTGTGAGGATCGCGAGGGGAGGGGTATATATATATATATATATATATATATATATATATATATATATATATATGTTTTTTTTTGTTGTTGTTTTGTTTTTTTTTTAGTATTTTTGCCCATACTTAAAGGGCAAATCCGTTTTTTTTTGACACCTGGACCTTATTTATAGGTGTGTGCATGCTCATATACTCACTCAGACAAACATCGTGCAGCTCGGAGTCCTTCAGAAGTTATTTAGATCCAGCTGATTTTAGCCGCACTTAGCGGGGGCCACGGCAAGGGAGCTTCAGCGCGGGACATAATCTCTGCAAAATCGCTCATTTCGGCTATATTTTTTCATCCATCGCTATCCATCGTTATCACAAACACACTCCTCTCCTGTTGCCATAGGCGAACACTGTCCACAAGCGCACCACCAGTTCGCATTGAGTCGTGGACGTGCTCCTGTTTGTTGTTCTCGAGCCAGCTCTTTGTCTCTCTCCCTGCATCCTTTCATGGAGCTCCTCGTCCTGTACTCAGGCTCAAATCGATAAGGAGAACCGTCAAACTCGAAGTCGTAGTCTGAAGACGGTAGACAAGCTGACTTTATGATAACACTGGCAATGGATGAAAAAATATAGCCGAAATGAGCGGTTTTGCAGAGATTATGTCCCGCACTGAAGCTCCCTTGCCATAGCCCCCACTAAGTGCGGCTAAAATCTGTTGGATCTAAATAACTTCTGAAGGACTCCGAGCTGCACGATGTTTGTCTGAGTGAGTATATGAGCATGCACACACCTATAAATAAGGTCCAGGTGTAAAAAAAAACGGAGTTGCCCTTTAACCTTCATGTGTTTTGGGTGGTATAAAGAGGCGTTTTAAGCTGTTAACCTTGTGGCATATGTAGTTTTCTGTGCACTCACTGAGTAAACGACTCAGTAACTCAAAAATATCAGGCTACAAATAATACTGATTAAAGAGCCGTTCAGGAGCTGAAAGATCCAGCTCTTCTTTGGGGGATGAGCAAAAATAACTGTCTCTTTTAAAAGAGCTGAATTTCCCCATATTAGTTGAGATCGAGCAGACAGGAATTGTTTTACCCTGTCCACCGTCCATCATCTTTGGCTGCTCTTCTTTGGCCTGGTTCAAAAGGAACTTTTTAATATTTCCTACATATTACAGCAAAACTAACAGTGAGTTATTTCCATAATGAACCTGGTTTAGAAAAAAACTATGTTCATTATCTTCATCCATTATTTCAGAAAACAAGAGATCCTTCAGTGTTTGAATTCTGATTAAGAGTCAGATTGAACTGAACAAAGCTTTTTTTCAGCATCTTCAACCACAACAGACACATCTTAATACAAAACAATCACTTCAAGATGAGGAAAAATAGAAAATACAATAAAACAGTCAAAGAATCAAATATTTTTCAACGCCATTTGTTATTTTAAGCTGTGAAATGTTAAAGAAAAATATATTTTTAAAGCAGAATTATTGTTTTGTTTGTTTGTTTGTTTGTTTGTTTTTATTTGCATGACACACATTTCAAAACATTTAAACATTTAACAACAGAGGTATTTGGGAAATGTAATGCTGTCTATGCCTCATCAAATGTTTTCATATAAAGAGACACAGACAACCTACAACAGACATGGGGGCCAGTTAAAGGGGGGACAAAGGGGGTTCAGGTTAATGCACACATAGAGGAGGGCTGAGGGGCTGGATGGTCCTGAGTCAGGTCCTCACTGACCATCAGTGGAGGTTCTCCTCTTTCTTTGAAAAAGTCCCAGGAACCTTCTGGTCTTTGATCTTTTTGGAGCTGCCTGGGCTCCCTGGGTGACCTGGGCTGCTTCAGATGCTTTGGCTAGCTCAGGTACCTGACCATCCAGGACCTGTGAACTGTCCTCCACGCTGGTGGTTTGTGTCTCTTGGTCCTCCCCATAGACTGTAAAAAAAATGGACGAAGCGTCGCTGACGTCACCCGTGCGTTCTGAGACACGATTTTGAAGCCAATCCATGGCTGCGGCCATCATGGAAATGCAGCCTTCCGGTGGAGCCAGGCTCCGGTTCAGAGGCGGAGTCTGGGCGGGCTGAATTGTGGTTGGGCGATGAAACCGCGCCCATTTAGTTCGACGCTACGGCTAAGCTACGCTAAATGCTACTTAGCGGAGCTAACGTAAGCTAACCGGCAACTAACCGGCAATCCCCTTCGTCTCCGAACCTCCGCACCCTTTGATCGCACTTTTTGAGGTAAGTTGAGCCAAAACTTTAGAAAAGTTGTGAGAAACTGTCATCTTGTATTTCAATATACAATTTTATTATTTAAACATGCAAGTTATTTCTCAGTGTACAAGTATAGTAAAAAATGATGACGGTAATTAGATGTTATCCTGACCATATACTTATCCTGACCATACTCCTAGCTTGAAAAATTACTACATTACTATTTTAAAGTATGTTTCAGTGTCTACATTACTTATCAAATGGTTAATATCAAAAAATTCAAATTATCAAAATCACATTGATATGTGTTTGATTTGGGTACCGCTGGGTGATAATTACATAAAGTTTAGGTAGAGAAGTATTTGTAATTATACGGTGCTTGTGCATGCTCTTTTTTAAAGTTCATTGGGGGAGCATAATATTTAATAAGATGAAAGTTATGAGACTAAATAAGGAAGTACATCATACTGCAATGGATTTAATATTATACAGTTGTGGTTTTGCCACAAAGGAGTCCAAAGACTGTGTAAAACTGGTACTCAAATAGCAAAAAGTATGGTAATTTCTTGGACATGACAGTTAAAAAAATCTCTTTCTTAACATATATATTTTTACTTTCCCTTATACACCTAAGGAACAAGCCATGACTGCCTGCCCTCCAAACACGATCCCTGTGGATTTTGAACCACCTGTGACACCTGCAGCAACCTGGGATGAAAGATGACCTCCAGCAGCTCCGTGTCCAGCACCCAGACATGAAAATAATTTTGTGTGGCATCACCCAGAGATGCCAGTGGAACGTTAAAACTAAGCAAAGATGGAAAAGAGCAGAAAATTTATAAATAGTGGTGTGCTTCTTGAGCACCCTCACATTAGACATGACAGCCCCGGACTATTTTTGAGGGATGGAGTTATTTCACACCAAGCGGAAATTATAAAATACATTAGCACAGTGTCTTAAAAACACAGTGAACTGTCTCTGCCTTTGAAGCTGGTCTTCAGGAACTTTTTATTTGATAGTCCATCACTTTCATTTCAAATGTTGAGTTTCAGGTAAATTTTTAAAAGAATCCAAAGCCATAACACTGTTTTTTTTCTGTGGTTTTTCAACTTTCCAAAACTGTTTTCATGTTCGTGTCTGTATCTGTTCCTGACACAGTATGGATTGCAGACCTAACTGGCAGGCTTCGTGAGACTCTCACTGACAGCTAGTGTGCTGGGTTCCAGTCTGCAGTCAGTCTTAACCAGACTTCTAAAGAAGTGACACTCTTAGCGCATGTACATGGACTTCATTTTTTAAGACTTTTTGTTTCCAAGCCAGTGTGTTGAAGTAATTTTTTTAAAGTTTGTGTTAGTCTGAACAGTTTTGTATCTTGTTACGACAGTTTTGAAATATGTTTGCACTGAATAAATTATTGTTATGTTTGAAACACTTTGTGTTAATTACTGACAGCAAGTTTTGGGCTTCAGATACCCTCAAAAGCATGAACCTTTAACTAATTCACTCATTGAAGAGGCTTTATTAACACAAAGCTTTTCTGAGACGGAACATTAATAAGAAAATTTTTTATTTCTGTTTGGAGTGAGTTACTTTTCTATACAGAATAACTAATGACTATTGCCCCCAAATTGTAAGTTAGGTTTAAAGACAGCCCTTTTTTTAACAACATTCTGATCAAAGTCAATATTCAAAAGGAATAATGCATTGGAAAAATATGTGCACTAACAGCACAAGTAAAACAGTGGATGAGGTGCTGGATAAACTGTCTCAGATCAAGAATAAGATACCTGCCTGCTGCACATAGTTTTTAAGCTCAAATAATAATAATACGTGTAATAATAGTGTCCTTCCACCCACTCACAGGCATTGTCTGGCTGTGATAATGGGAATTTAGTAACAATCAGATATTGGATCCAACTGTAAGCAATTCTATCAACCTGATTTGTGTTTGTGGACACTTTCACAGTTCTGCCACTTGGCCGCAGTATTTTTCCCACTCACCACCGTTTTGGACATACTCACCTGTACATCAGGTAACACAGCGCACCTGAGGACCCAGTTGCAGCTCATCTGCGGTCAGACCTGTTTTTAAACCAGACTGTACAAAAACTTTCCCTTTTCCCTTACAGTACTGTTGCCTTGTTTTGAAATTTTATCTGTTTAAGTTTCTTTCATCCAAAGACATTTCTGGCCTTTTTTTAGCTGGGCTTGGGTCCAAACAACACTTCTTACTATCACATTACAACACTAACTATACATTTCTCATAAATTGACAGCAATGCATGAGATGATTTTAAGAAAAATGAAGGAGGCCCATTGAGTTTTGAAAAAGTCTTTAGTTAGCAAATACCCCTGATTACAACAGAATTTTAATTAGTTATCCATTAAGTCAATACATCTACTAACAGTCAGCATTGAGTCTTGAACCCCCACAAGTTTACCTAAAAAGTATGATTAGTTTAACAAGCCAAAAGGAAATACTAATACTACCTTCTTAAACACTTTCAATTGGATCAAGGAGAGCAGTTTAAGGGTTTTATTTCACAAGATGTATGTTGATCCAAAGTCCAGAGATCCAGATCCACAGAGGATGTCACAGAGGGAGCTAGGCAGTGTGGACGAAGGGCGACAGGGCAGGAGCTTGAAGGAGGCACTGGAGGTTAAACACAGACACACAGGGTAGGTCACAGGTAAAATCACGGAAATTAACTTCAGAAAGTTTTGCAGTCACTAATATCATCGACACTGAAAATGCTGCAACTACTAACAAAGCATTCAAGTCACTTAGAGGCTTGGTTTCAATTATGAATCATGCTTCATTCGTCACTCTCATCTGAAAAAAAGATATTTCTAGAATAAATGTCAGAGATTTTATGTATAAAAGCAATTACTCTTCCATTACCTCTCTATAACAAAAAAAACTCCCCACAAATGACTGGTTTGATAAGTATTTGTACACTGACAATTACACTATAAAACATGCTCATCTTCATTTATGCCTTAGTTTTGATATAGTGTGTATAAGTTAGAATTTAGTTTTGGGTATCACTTAATCAGTTTACACCAATAAGGTCTCTGTACCCTGGAGTCAGAGCTGAAGTGACAACTTTCAACGTGTTCACTGCACAAGCGAGAGGCCTCGTTGGGAGTCCAGTTGTCTCTTCTCATGTTGATCACCCACTGGTTCAGCCTGTCTGGATCACCTAGGGGAAAATTGACAAGTGCATCAAAATACAGGCAAGCTGACCTTAATCACATGTCTATTGACAATTACAGCTGGGATTTTGTATTTTGGATGTTTCACAATGACTTCATTTTATTTCAAGATATCTCTCCTGCAATCAAAATAGTGTTGTAAATTCTACTGTAATCACATGAGAGTTGAGAAATGAGATTCCAACATGCAGTGTTAGACCTGAATCTTGTAATGCAGTTGCACCTTGCTACTGGCGCACAGTAGTCACTGAAGTCAGCAGCTATTTAAAGTCATTTTCCTCAAAATGAAATGGTTTTTTTGGTGGGACTGCATATCAGCCTGTCTATATCATGCCATTCTTCTTAGTGCATGGGATTTGATTTTGATGAAATATATGTTGCACAAAGTTAAAGAAAATGTGTGCATATATGTTAACATGTTTTGAATAGCATAATAGAAAGAAATAATTATTCATCGATTAACCAAAACATTTATACATTTAGTTCATGCCCTTTTATGCTAAATACCTAGACACATGTACTTCACTGGCGTAGACATGTCTGTAACTTTTTGAAAAGATCACATATTTGAAAAAAATCAATGAAAACACATTTTTTCAAAGCCCAAGGAGAATTTTAAAGATAATGAAAAAAGTCTGGGCACTGGCTTTCATATTTTGCACACCTGAGGGTTAAGCTGTACTCAGAGAATAGATATTGTCCCCTTCGTTGTAGTGAGATGTCCTGCTTTCACAATGTATCCTACTTGGAGTTCACTGCAGTCATCTATTTTGCTCTCTGTCTATCTGTCGAACAAAACTTACCTACAGGCACAGATAATAGCTGAAGAACACAGCACACACTATCTGTACATACTGTTTAGTCTGTTTTTAAGAGCCTCTCTTATGGCCTCTCCCTAGTTTTAACAAATACAGCACAAAGTATTTCAAGGCTATTGTAGTGTAATTAAAACACAACGTAGCCTCATGGACTGTAAATCACGTACCAATATATCCTCAGATTCTCATAATGAAAGCTATTGAATTATGGCATTATACTTTTCAGGAATTTAAAATATACAGATCGATCAGTCGGTCCGTGTTCTTCGTTGATAATTTTTTTTGTTAGACAAATCGACGCTCACAGTACCAGATTAATGATCATGTGGTGGACTTGAAATTATCTCACTCGGTAGCTTTGCACTTCACATTTTAACAACCGCGAAAAATTAATTATTCTACATTTAAATCCGAACACATGCCAGTATGCTTTTCTATCATAGGTTTCCATTAGCACTGCCCGCATGTGTGACTTGATCGGCAATTAAAAGCGATCCAAAGCCACAGGGTTAGCTGGCTAACAAGCTCAAGTCATAAGCCGTGGGCCGTGAGCAGTCTACGGCATAGGCGTAGAGCTGCTAGCCGCTCGGTTCGGCTCCGGTCTACGTGCTAACACCTGCTAATAACGTAACACAAAAAATATAGAAAACGAATTACTCACCGGGAAAGCTGCTGCACCGACTTCTTGGACGGTCTGTCAGTACATTCCAAGGCACAGCAGGATACTTTTGGATTCATTTATGATGAAAACAGTTCAAGCTCAACTACACGATCTGTAACCTAGCCTCCGAGCCAAAAAGCTAATAGACGCTCGCTTGTCAGTCAAGTCAACCACGCCCTCATCTATCCAAATATGGTAAAAGTCGATAAACGTGGATATAATCAAAAGGAAAATATCAGAAAAAAATTCACCCCCCTCACAGTGTGTGCCGATGGTTATGTCAACTTTTAAGACCCAAGCCGTTTGTTGAACCAGGCTGTAAATATGCTTTTTGATGCCGTAAAAGTCCGTTTTTTTGGCTGGGGGTCTATGTAACTTCCGGTCTTTCTGCAGCCAGCCTCAAGCGGCGTCTCGACGAACAGCGGCTTTTAGCACTTCCGCATAGGCTTCATTTCTACGAACCGGATGTTGCCCCTTGGTCCTCCCTCACTGGAGTCTGCTGGAGTCTGCTGATAGAGTCCAGGAGAGAGGCCTTCTCCTGCTGCCACAGGGCCTGTTGTTTCTCAGCATCCTCGCAGGCTTGTTTCAGAGAGGCCTTCAACCTGGAGGTTTCTGTCTGCTCTATGAGGAGCCGTGACCTGTCCATCTCCCTCTGGCATTTCTGGGTCACCAGCTCCATTTGGGCCTGTTGCAGCTCCTCTGACTTCCTGTGACTCTCCTCTCTGTGTTTTTCCAGGAGCTTGGATCTTTCCTCAGCCCACTGGTGCTTGAGCTTCTCCAGGTCCTCTCTGGCCTGGCAGAGGTCAGTCTCCATCCTGGCAGCGTTCTCTTGCACAGACAGGATGTGGGACCTTTCCTGGTCCCACAGGTGTTGAAGCCTGTCCATGTTGTTTTGGACCTGGTTGTGAGCAGCCTGAATCCTGTTCCTCTCTTCAATGTGTTCATTCAGGAGGTTAACTCGTTGTTTTTCCCAGTCAGACTTCAGGCTGTCGGTTTCTTCTTGGGCTCGTCTCAGAGCAGCCTCCACGGTGCAGGTTTTCTCCTTCTGCTCTTCTAGGAGACGAGACCTTTCCTGCTCCAGCTGCTGTTTCTGGATCTTTAGGTCCTTTTGGGTCTTGTGCAGGTCAGCCTTCAGTCTGCTGCTCTTCTCCTTTTCTGCCAGGCCATGAGATCTCTCCTCCTTGAGCTGCTGCCTCTGAGTCTCCAGCTCTTTTTGGGCTTGGGACAGAGAGGCCTTCAGCTTGGAGGTCTCCTCTTGCTCTGCCAGGTGATGAGCTCTCTCCTCCTCCAGCTGCTGTTGGTGGTGTTTCAGGTCTTCTTGGGCCTGGTTCAGGGCAGCCTTCAGCCTGCTTATTTCTTCCTGCTGTGACAGGAGGTTTGCTCTTTCCTCCTCCAGCCGGTGGCTGCTGTTTGCTGGATCCTCTGGGGCCTTGTTCTGTGCAGGCTCTGTGTTGCAGGTCTCAGTCTGGGCGTCTTGTGAGGGATCAGACCTGGACTCTACTGACTGTGCCTGCTGCAGAGCAGCTTGTAACTTTTGGATTTCTCCAAAAAGGTAAAACCTCTCCTGTCCCCAGTGTTGTGCCTGGATGTAATTGTCCCCAACAACCTTGTACAGATATTCCTGAAGCTTGTTGGTCTCCTCTTTGTGCTGGGCCAGGCTGTCTTCTGTCTCTCTACACCTCTTCCTCTCAGTTTCCAGGTCTTCCTTGAGTTTCTCCAGCTCACTAACACCTTCCCTTGGTGTGGCCTCAGCCAGGAGAAGCTTCCTGTCAGAGGCATCATTGGCTTCATGATGTTGGAGCTGGTTTTTTAACTGCTCCACCTCATGGGGCAAAGACTCTTTTTCCTTCTCAGGTCTTGAGACCTGATCCTCTTTGCCTTCTGGGCTGCCAAATTCCAGCTGAGGGACCTGGATCTCAGTCTTATCAATGAGCAGATGTTTGCTAAAAACCACTGCTCTGCGCGGCACTTTACGTGCAGAAACAGACTTTTTGACAGTTTCTGCTGGCTGTGGTTTTTCTGGTGACTTAACAGGCTGGAGTCTTGGCTGGGGTCCAGGTTTGGGTCCAGGCTGAGGTGTTGGTCTAGGCCGGGGTGTAAGTCCAGGCTGGGGTCCCGGCTGTGGTCCAGGCTGTGGTGTTGGTGCAGGCTGGGATCCAGGCTGAGGAGTTGGTCCAGGCTGGGGTCCGGGATGAGGTGCTGGTCCAGGCTGAGGTGCTGGTCCAGGCTGAGGTGCTGGTCTAGGCTGAGGTGCTGGTGCGGGCTGGGGTCCAGGCTGAGGTGATGGTCCAGGTTGTGGTGCTGGTGCAGGCCGGGGTTCAGCCTGGGGTCCTGGCTGAGGTGTTGGTTCAGGCTGAGGTGCTGGTCCAGGCTGGGGTCCAGGCTTTCCCTCAGGTGACTCTGCAGGCTGTGTTGTTGGAGCCACTGCAGAGCTGTTGGTCACTTTTCTGCAGCCCTCAGCTTCCAGTTCCTCCTGAGTGTAATCTCTCAGCAGAAAAGGGAAGGACGAGGCCAGGTTGACTCCTGACTGTGTCTTCTTCTTTTTCTTCTTCTTTGAGCTGATGTTCTCAAAGTAAAAGTTATCAATCTCCTCCTCAACAAGATCAATCGGCCTTAACTCAAACTGAGGTGCCGGAGTCTTGGGCTGTGAGGGGATGTCTCTGAAGACCTTGTTTTTGCCCTTTCTGGCAGTAGTCTTTACGTTTCTTTCCATTGTTTAAGCTTGTGTAGATTCTGTGAATCGCAATGCGTGACTCTCTGTCTGGCTCAATTGGCTTGACTGAAGATACTGATCTGCAGCGGTAGGTACTACACCAAGACTCCTTCAGCTTAGGTTCACTGTGACATCACAACCATGTTCCGGAATCAAGAGCATTGTGATGTCACAGCAGACCTTAGGAGACTCCTAGCTAAGGTCCACTGTGACATCACAATGCTCTTGACTCCAGATTCTGGAACATGGTTGTGATGTCACAGTGGACCTAAGCTGAAGGAGTCTTGGTGTAGTACCTACCGCTGCAGATCAGTATCTTCAGTCAAGCCAATTGAGCCAGACAGAGAGTCACGCATTGCGATTCACAGAATCTACACGAGCTTAAACAATGGAAAGAAACGTAAAGACTACTGCCAGAAAGGGCAAAAACAAGGTCTTCAGAGACATCCCCTCACAGCCCAAGACTCCGGCACCTCAGTTTGAGTTAAGGCCGATTGATCTTGTTGAGGAGGAGATTGATAACTTTTACTTTGAGAACATCAGCTCAAAGAAGAAGAAAAAGAAGAAGACACAGTCAGGAGTCAACCTGGCCTCGTCCTTTCCTTTTCTGCTGAGAGATTACACTCAGGAGGAACTGGAAGCTGAGGGCTGCAGAAAAGTGACCAACAGCTCTGCAGTGGCTCCAACAACACAGCCTGCAGAGTCACCTGAGGGAAAGCCTGGACCCCAGCCTGGACCAGCACCTCAGCCTGAACCAACACCTCAGCCAGGACCCCAGGCTGAACCCCGGCCTGCACCAGCACCACAACCTGGACCATCACCTCAGCCTGGACCCCAGCCCGCACCAGCACCTCAGCCTAGACCAGCACCTCAGCCTGGACCAGCACCTCAGCCTGGACCAGCACCTCAGCCTGGACCAGCACCTCATCCCGGACCCCAGCCTGGACCAACTCCTCAGCCTGGATCCCAGCCTGCACCAACACCACAGCCTGGACCACAGCCGGGACCCCAGCCTGGACTTACACCCCAGCCTAGACCAACACCTCAGCCTGGACCCAAACCTGGACCCCAGCCAAGACTCCAGCCTGTTAAGTCACCAGAAAAACCACAGCCAGCAGAAACTGTCAAAAAGTCTGTTTCTGCACGTAAAGTGCCGCGCAGAGCAGTGGTTTTTAGCAAACATCTGCTCATTGATAAGACTGAGATCCAGGTCCCTCAGCTGGAATTTGGCAGCCCAGAAGGCAAAGAGGATCAGGTCTCAAGACCTGAGAAGGAAAAAGAGTCTTTGCCCCATGAGGTGGAGCAGTTAAAAAACCAGCTCCAACATCATGAAGCCAATGTTGCCTCTGACAGGAAGCTTCTCCTGGCTGATGCCACACCAAGGGAAGGTGTTAGTGAGCTGGAGAAACTCAAGGAAGACCTGGAAACTGAGAGGAAGAGGTGTAGAGAGACAGAAGACAGCCTGGCCCAGCACAAAGAGGAGACCAACAAGCTTCCGGAATATCTGTACAAGGTTGTTGGGGACAATTACATCCAGGCACAACACTGGGGACAGGAGAGGTTTTACCTTTTTGGAGAAATCCAAAAGTTACAAGCTGCTCTGCAGCAGGCACAGTCAGTAGAGTCCAGGTCTGATCCCTCACAAGACGCCCAGACTGAGACCTGCAACACAGAGCCTGCACAGAACAAGGCCCCAGAGGATCCAGCAAACAGCAGCCACCAGCTGGAGGAGGAAGAGGAAAACGTCCTGTCACAGCAGGAAGAAATGAGTGGACTGAAGGCTGCCCTGAACCAGGCCCAAGAAGACCTGAAACACCACCAACAGCAGCTGGAGGAGGAGAGAGCTCATCACCTGGCAGAGCAAGAGGAGACCTCCAAGCTGAAGGCCTCTCTGTCCCAAGCCCAAAAAGAGCTGGAGACTCAGAAGCAGCAGCTTGAGGAGGAGAGATCTCATGGCCTGGCAGAAAAGGAGAAGAGCAGCAGACTGAAGGCTGACCTGCACAAGACCCAAAAGGACCTAAAGATCCAGAAACAGCAGCTGGAGCAGGAAAGGTCTCGTCTCCTAGAAGAGCAGAAGGAGAAAACCTGCACCGTGGAGGCTGCTCTGAGACGAGCCCAAGAAGAAACCGACAGCCTGAAGTCTGACTGGGAAAAACAACGAGTTAACCTCCTGAATGAACACATTGAAGAGAGGAACAGGATTCAGGCTGCTCACAACCAGGTCCAAAACAACATGGACAGGCTTCAACACCTGTGGGACCAGGAAAGGTCCCACATCCTGTCTGTGCAAGAGAACGCTGCCAGGATGGAGACTGACCTCTGCCAGGCCAGAGAGGACCTGGAGAAGCTCAAGCACCAGTGGGCTGAGGAAAGATCAAAGCTCCTGGAAAAACACAGAGAGGAGAGTCACAGGAAGTCAGAGGAGCTGCAACAGGCCCAAATGGAGCTGGTGACCCAGAAATGCCAGAGGGAGATGGACAGGTCACGGCTCCTCATAGAGCAGACAGAAACCTCCAGGTTGAAGGCCTCTCTGAAACAAGCCTGTGAGGATGTGGAGAAACAACAGGCCCTGTGGCAGCAGGAGAAGGCCTCTCTCCTGGACTCTATCAGCAGACTCCAGCAGACTCCAGTGAGTGAGGACCAAGAGACACAAACCACCAGCGTGGAGGACAGTTCACAGGTCCTGGATGGTCAGGTACCTGAGCTAGCCAAAGCATCTGAAGCAGCCCAGGTCACCCAGGGAGCCCAGGCAGCTCCAAAAAGATCAAAGACCAGAAGGTTCCTGGGACTTTTTCAAAGAAAAAGAAAAACCTCCAGTGATGGTCAGTGAGGACCTGACTCAGGACCATCCAGCCCCTCAGCCCTCCTCTATGTGTGCATCAACCTGAACCCCCTTTGTCCCCCCCTTTAACTGGCCCCCATGTCTGTTGTAGGTTGTCTGTGTCTCTTTAATGACAACATTTGATGAGGCATA
The DNA here is from genome assembly GCF_033239565.1 of Halichoeres trimaculatus. NCBI lineage: Eukaryota > Metazoa > Chordata > Actinopteri > Labriformes > Labridae > Halichoeres > Halichoeres trimaculatus. The sequence continues at coordinate 27,747,279 of NW_027437189.1, forward strand.
GACAGCATTACAATTCCCAAATACCTCTGTTGTTAAATGTTTAAATGTTTTGAAATGTGTGTCTTGCAAATAAAAACAAACAAAAAAAACAATAATTCTGCTTTAAAAATCTATTTTTCTTTAACATTTCACAGCTTAAAATAACAAATGGCGTTGAAAATATTTGATTCTTTGATTGTTTTATTGTATTTCTATTTTTCTTCATCTTGAAGTGATTGTTTTGTATTAAGATGTGTCTGTTGTGGTTGAAGATGCTGAAAAAAAGCTTTGTTCAGCTCGATCTGACTCTTAATCAGAATTCAAACACTGAAGAAGGATCTCTTGTTTTCTGAAATAATGGATGAAGATAATGAACATAGTTTTTTTCTAAACCTGGATCCACCCCCCTCCCTGGAGTAGGTTTGATCCAAAGACGCTGAAGGAGATCCTCTCTGACTGCAGGTTACACAGAGACAGTCATTGAAAAGGCGTATTAACAAACTGGGATTTCTTGCACCAATAAAATCAGTTATTTTTTCTAATACCCCTGCTCAATTTACTTTTGTGCCATGAGATCAGTTCTCAGATGAACCTGACATGTATATCACTTCATAATTTTCAACAACAGAAAAAAAAGGCATATAAAGCGCACATATTTTTAGAGGGCAAGTGGGTTTTGCCAACCAGGAGGGCACTTTCACTCACCTTTTGGCTCCTGAGAAGTCACTTTAGCAGGTGTTCTTCAAGAACTGGCATGAGAGGGGTGACTGCCCCCCCTATGGACACACCACTGCCTCAGAGGTACCATTTACTCAATGTTTACTGAATGAACTGCCTGTAAAGTATAAATGTTGCCTAATTATATCATTACAAAATACAACATAATACATTATTACAAAGTATTAATATTAAGCTAATCATTGTTATGACGAGGAGGGGGTCCCTTGAAAAATGTCCAAGGGGGGGTCTATGGTCTATGGTGGATTTCGGCTGTGACAGGTAACACTGCCACTCCTACTATCCACTTTGTCGGGTTGAATTATTTAATTGTAGTTTTCTGAAACGGCATCTGAAATACTAAACCTATTGCAATATATGAGGCTACGACACTACAACTCCCATGAGCACTACCTGCACAGTGTTCACTGGTCCATTCACAAAGTCTTCTGCTGACGTAACTGCTGACAGGCACTCAGACTTCATCTTCAGCCTCCATCTTGGACAGCCTGACAGCTCCCGGTGACACAGTAACAGTTAAGTGCACGTAGAGAAGAGAAGGTCACAGATATGAGGAGCTGTAGGAACAATATTTAAACCTCCTAATATACAAACACTTATCAAAGTTATATGTAAAAAGTTATTTCTGGAAATACTGTAAACAAACTAAATCATTCTGAATAAATGCGACATATAGTCCAGTGTGACTTATATCTGTTGTTTTCCTCTTCATGACACATTTTTTGACCGATACGACTTTAAAAAATGCATCATCACACTACTGAGTAACCTTTAGTCTGAAAATTATAGTACTTAGTTCATTACTGAAAAATTACTGTTGTTAATAAATATTTAAGCAGACAGTGTTTTAGGCAGTTAAGAAAATGAATGAATGAATGAATGGACCCAACCCAACCTAATCAGAGCTGAATACCTGGTAATGACTTGTGGTGTTAAACATTTATGTGGTCTTGATTTGAGCCTGAACAGAGGTCATTCACACAAAAAAAAGGTTTTTAATCTATTTCAAGTGAACTTTAGCATGTCATTGTCAGCTTTACTCATATTAAATACAATTATCCAACAACAAAATTGTGACTAGTGAAAATACAGAGTGGCCAGTAACTCTGGGAAAACACTAGCCATAGTGGCTGGTGAGCAAAAAAGTTACTGTACTGGGTGTGTGTGAAATCTTTCAATAGTCAAAATCGTCAATCAGTGTGTTTTAAGTAGCATGACTTGTATTACACTTGTATTAAAAAAACGTTACTATTAGAAAATTCATTACAACTGGATTTTTTTTGGGGGGGGACAACTTTATGGAAGTGGGGGACATGACCCCTGCGTCCCCCCCGGGATTTGTGCCTATGTTTATGCCTTTTAATGACCTTACCACCATGAACATGAGTTATCATTTTCCTGCAGTCAGATGACGCTCGTGCCAACTACATTTGAATTAAAATGAATAAAAACAAATTAAAAACATTTTTATTTTGTTTTACTGCACCGCATCTTTATTATTATATTGAACCATTGTATATGATGCATGTTCTTGTTAAATATAATAAGACTGACAGCATACTTAATTTAGAGGTTTCTTTTTGTGTAGTTTTAAAAAAGCAAACTTCAAGAAATGAAAAAAATACAAAACAGCGGATGATTTTCATAAAACTTTAATTTGTTTCATTCAAGACCATTAACAAAAGAACATGAGAACCTCTGTATGTGGTTCAACTGAAACCCAGTGATCTCCAAAGTTGAAATTAATTTCGACTGTAACTTAATGTGCAGAGGCACGACAGCATACCCACCGAGTATCCCGAGCACAATAACTGGTTACCTGATTCTTAATGATTTTTTGTTTGTGTTTTTTTTTTATTTAAACTGGATTTCTAATACTTTACCTCTCTCCTTTAAGTTAAATTTGTTTCGTTATATCTGAAGTTTGAACTTTCACTAAGAAAAAAAAGCACACATTACATACAGTATATTTCAACCCACAGGTTTGGGATGCATATCAGTATTATTTCTACTAGAAAAAAAAGCCACCCTAAGATTGTTCTGGATATTTTGGCGGTTGGCTGGGAACAGAGGATACATCTAATTTTTTCTTTGTTTTTTTTTTTTTTTTCATTTTATTTTGCTTGTAGTTTTTAGGCACCTTATTATTCTTACTTAATTCAATATTAGCAGATTGAGTTTCAATGGAAAAAAAGCAAAAAGTATGTGCAAGAAAAAAAGTAGTATAAAAGAACTGCAGATATAAGATGCCACGAGGAATTCTGCACCTGGGAGAAAATTGCTTTAGTGGAGCATGTGAATACCAAAAAGGTATCTAAAGGCTCCAGATTGGTAAAGTAATCCCATCAGATTAACTAGTTTGACATTCACATACATCACACTCACACCATGCTTTCACTTCAGCTCTTCAATAAAGCATTTTAAAAACTGCTCAAAAAACCGAGCAGAGAAGAATCCTCAGTTTAAGCTCGCACGTATGAGAAATATGATCCTCCTTATGGAGGGAACTTTGCTTTATGCGTCTTATAGGAAAGCATACAGTAGTGGAAACTTCAGAATGAAACCATTTCAAGTTTCCAGGGGTAAGCAAACATATGAGAAAGAAAATGGAGCAGACGCTTAAAGACATGCCAACAGCCACACTCGCTCAACACACGGGACAGATTACAGGTGCAGAATTCCAGACAAGCAGATTCAAAGATCGGGACGTAGACGGCCACACAGTCATCACTCTGATTTAGAGGGTCAGGGCCCTCAGAAACAAATACCTCCATTACACACTATAATGACTTTAGGATACATCACACACGCACACACACACTCAGAGAGCCCATGTGCACCGCGGGTTGGAACTCAAGTACAGCGTACACTGGGGGAGGCAGGGAACTGTGGAATGAGAAAAGTTCCCGCGCAGGTATCAATGGGGACGAAGATAACACATGCCAATTACTGTATGTGTGCGTATGTTCTGTGTATGACTTTGTGTACAAGCATGTGTCAAATCATATTCCCTTATACCCTGCTGTGGCCCTTTGGGACAAACTCCAACAACACCAAACAGGGTGGGGACTCTGTATTGCTCAGTCGATGACACCAGGCTGGCGAGTCTTGCGCTCCACATTGAAGCCCTGCAGAGACACACAGACAAGACAAAATCAATGTTACAGCCTTTAAGTTAGAATACTTCTATACCTTCCTATTAGTTCAGATTCTAAGGCAAAATTTTATTTATTTTATGTGGGAAAATACCGTTCAACATTGAACTACGTAGCAAGGTTCCCATTTCAGACAGAAAACACGTCACATGTTCAATTTAACAGATTTTTTGCAAAAATACAAATTTATATAAAAAATCTCCTTAAATTAAAATCATGTTTTTGCTGTTTCTCTTTTTCTATGATGACGGGTTCTTTACATTTGTAAACATACAGAGTTTAGGAGTAAACATGTGAAGAAACTTCAAACCAGAATCATTCAAGTTTGAGTCAGGAGGCAGAGGTTTGAACATTTGTTAACACACAGACTCGTGTTTAGCTATTTAAACCGCAGCCTTCTGTGTGATTGCATAACTACACTTTCTCAGATCGCAGTTGTGATTCAATTAATGGTGCAGCGCTAGTTTTATGTAGCTTCTCTGTGTTGGTTGTTCTGTGTGTCAGGTTATATGTTGCAATCTTGGGCATGATTTCCTCATAGAAGATTTCTGTGCATCAGCAGAAATTGTAAAAATAAAGTTGAGTAAAGTTAGAAAACATTTTTAAAACAGTCAAATCATTTTTTTCTTCATATTAATAAACTCAGATGCCTATAATCCAGTGAACAGCTTAGTTTTTTCCAGATTGAGGAGCAAAAAATTTTCACTGATTGGCAACATCATAATTAAACATCCATTATATTTGAGGAACTTTCATTTGAAGCAAGAATGTCACTATCTTGAGCTCTATTCTGATAAAAAAAAAACCCAGCTGCCTCAGAAATGTGTCTATGGCACTGTAGAGGTTGTACCTTTGAATTGTCGGGACCACGGGGCTGTCTAACGATGACCAGACGAGGAGCACTAGCATCGTCCAGAGTGATGCTCTTCAATCTGTTCACCAGACGATCAGGACGTGGAGTCGCCACCGGTTTAGGCCCCTCACTGTGACAGAAGAGACGCAAAGAGCAATCAGGATCAAAACTGAGTTACACACAAAATTTTCATAAAATATTTATAACCCTGATCATCTTAGAAAAGCACAAGTTAGAATGAACCTAAGTATAGAGGCGGTATCTTCAGAATCTGCTGATCCTCACCTGACTCTGCGCACATTGCAGGCACTACATTTTCCTGTGCGTTGATTAAGGACGACTGAGAACTCCACCTCGTCCCCGGTCTGGAGCTCCAGTCCGTCTTGCACCTCTTTAACATGGAAGAACAGCTTCTTGCTCTCACCAACCTCATATGTGATGAAACCAAACTGGAGGAACAAAACAGTGGATCTTTAGCATTCTGAATTAGCATTTACTGACTGGAGCGTCACCTCATTTCTGATAAATGTGACACAGACAATATACAGGACTGATCCCCACCTGGTCTTTGACACACTCCACCATGGCTCTACGTTGAGGGACAACATTACACGCCATCTTCTGCCCAGTTTGGGTTACTGTGCACACCTGGAACTTCACAAGTTCCCCTTTCTGCAAACAGTCTGCCTTGTTAGCCATACCCATAATTCCAAATGGATAGTTCTGGCCTTTGGCTCCACCTGAAACAAAACATGGCATCTAAAATTAGCCTCCATGTGGTGATTTTAAAAGTTAGTTAAATCTAAACTTTAATATTTGACACCAACCTTCCTCAGTGACTTCAATAAGCCCTTGGTATTCTGTCTGTGAAGGATCCACGCTGCGCAAGGGACGGATAACTTTCCCCATCATCACTGTCGCCACAATGTCATCACCAATGCCATTCACTGAAAGAGGAGAACAGCAGCCTTTTATTCCAGGCATTTCCTCCTTTCACTGTACATAGTAAACAATTGAAATGAAAAAAGATTAAGTCCTCATACCTGCAGCCACTTTAGTAACCTTTTCAGCACTGACTTTGTTTCCTTTCCCCTTGGAGAGGGTGTACTCCACTGTGTCTCCCAGCTCCAAGCTCTCCAAGTCTCCACACATTTCACTGAAGAGGAAACAGACATACCATGAGTTTTCCGATCTTTCTGTGCAGTAAGATAAAATCAGCTGCAGCGGTCTTCAATGCGTACCTGTAGTGAAAGAAGATCTCCTGGTCATGATTTGCTGTCTCGATGAAGCCAAAGTTGTCCTTCAGTGTTGCGACAAATCCATGCAGCCTCTTGGCGTTGGATGAGTTTCTATTTAGGACTCTGATGGAGACTGCACTCTGCTGGCCGGTTCGCTTCACTTCATTGATTGAGAACTCCACCTAGAAAAAGACAGATGTAATTTGACACAAACGTGGACAAAATTTCTAACTCAACCAACACTTAACACAACAACCAAATGATGGGTTACATAAGCAGCAGGTCTCATACTCTTCAGCTCCTCAGCAGGGTCACCAACTGTTATATCACCAGCTTCATCACTATTTCATCATGTACGGCTTAATAGTTACCTTATCTCCAACCTGTGGCTGCCCTCCTCCCTCAAGATCCTTGGCATGAAATGGCACAGTGAGTTTCACTCCACAGTCTTCATATGCAATCGTTCCTTCATCATTTTCCTGCAGGGATGAAACAAAAGAACGGATTAACATCGTAACTCCTAAAAATACATTATTTTAATGCTTCACCCCAGCCCTGAACAAGCAGTCTCGCCTTATAAATGCTGCAAAAATTTCTCAGCAAAACTAGTGTGAGCTAGCTAAACTGATTAATTCTGATGATTTGAGGTTATTCAGTGGATTTAAGATGGTGTGCAGGTAGCCTACAAGAGCATACGAGAAGCACCAGCACATCACTCTGTAACAGCTAGTTAGTTCATCATGCCTTACAGCAAAAAGTGGATGTTACAGTGTGGGGCTGCAGAATTACCAATCACTATGTGGAAAACAACAGTACATTATTACAGTATGAAATTCAAAGAGTATAAAATAGGATGTCCAGACTGCCTAACCACAGAAAATGCACCAACTGTTCCAAGTCTGTGATCTGTCGTGTCTTGCTGGAACTCAAACCCAAATACTAAGTGAAGGACCAAAGGAGAAAGGTGTGAGGGTGGATTAAATCAATAATCCAGGTGCTATTACATTTTTTTAGGAGGGACTCGAGAACAAAAAAATCAAACCCACAAACTAACTCAGGGTTGTGATTCTTGTTTCACCGGTAATTGTGCAGCCCTTCGGCACACTCAGTGACAGAAACTTTGAGTCCATGGTTATCAAATGGTGATCAAACACCATGCTGTCAATTCAAGAGGTTAAGGATGCAATCAGCGAGTCTGCAAAGACTGACCTTTTCTACAACTTTAACCTTTAAAAATGGAGAGACAGAAATCCATCACACTGGTAAATAAAGTCGCTGTACGCTGAGTTAATATCTGATTTAAGATTGTTCAAAGTGCTATCAATGAAGGATTATTTCTTCGACTAAGAGTTAGTGAATGTCTTAGTCTACTGATACAGGTTTATGCCATCCCTCTGACATAATCTTTATCATTATTTTTATAACTTCATGTCTACAGCTTCATGCAGGTCTACGTCCTACCTTTTCTTTTTTCTAACCAGCATGAACAGGATGTTGTTGGAGGAGAAAGCAAAGAGGAAAATTAGAACTTAAAATAAAAAAAGTTGGGAAAAGAGGCACTAAACCAGGCTTCTGTTTCTCATGTAGCATATTTTTCTTGTGCAGTAATATGTCAGAGTCGTGTAGTACTTTACCTTGTCCTTGCTCTTGGTGGGGCTGGCATTCTTGGCTGCCATAAGCTCCTTCTCCACAACTCCCAAAAAACGCTGCTCAGACTGGGTATGGAAGGACACCGTGCCCTTAGGCAGCTTCTTGATGCGCACTGCGTGATTCCTCTGAGCTGACAGCATATCCTGGAAACGACAGGACTCTCACTTTAGAGCAGGCACATTCAAATGTGTACATAATCTGGGTTCCCACTCCTTTCTACAGATCATTTCAGGAACACATCAGCTGGTATGACAGGAACGCTAATGTCCAAACTCTAACATGCTCTTTGCTGTGGAAGTCTGGTTCAGAAGACGTTCACTGTACGTAGTGCTGCACGATTTGGGGAAAAGGTGCGATTTGCGATTAGGTGGACAATATTGCGATTGCGATTGTGCTCGCGATTTAATAAAAAAAGTTGTGTCATGATGAGTCTACAGACTTGCTTGGTTATCATGGAGAAAAATCTGAATTGCATGTGCTGACATTGCGATTGCGATAATCGTGCAGCCCTAACTGTACGACTATGAAAGTTAGCATGCTTCAGAGTACAACAGACTGTGAAAGCTGCCAATTCAAAAGTCTAACTACTACTCCAAAATGCAGACATCAACCAAATACAAATTTTCTGTGAATGCAGAATATGCAATCCTCATAAATTTTGTTTTACAACCTTTTTTTTTCTTTCCTGTGAGCTTTCACAATGTCAAACATGCATCTTATCAACTGCAGATGTGCCTTTGCAGTGTCTGCTGTGTTGCATGCATTAAAAACAATCTAATTTGTCATATTGTACTCTGTACACTCCACTAACCAACACCATGGAGCTTGTTTATCAAGTGTGGCAAGGAAGAGAAAGCTCGAGCTCGACTTCATATCAATGAATTCACAACGATTTGAGGCCACTTTTAACGTTAAAGTTTCCTAAACACATGGGTATAAATGGTCAAACACTGGTGTCCAAAGCGCATATTTCGACGATGCTTTCTTGCTCGAATGATTTATTTTCTACCTGCTCATTACTTGCGACCCCAACTGATCAGGGATGAGTTTTGATCTGTACAGGACTACTTACAACCTTCCAAGTTACCAAAAACAAAATGCTGCACTTGATCAGGCAATGCTTGCATAGAATAAGAAAAACTATATTTAAAAAAAATTAGCCAGTATATGAGTTGAGTTTTGACTGCTGTTTGTACCTTCAATCACAGCGTCCTATTCATCGACAAACTCTTAAACTCCAAGCAAAACACATTTAAAACCCACATTCAGAGACAGAGTTCGGCTAGCTCACAGTTTACTTTACCATATAAAAATCAAAATGTATTCCCTTAAATAATGACACAGAGTACATATATGTTTGTGAAGAGCTTACGAAAAGGACCTACAGGCACAACAGTGAACTCCACTTCATCAGAGATGTGCAGCTGGCTCTCCTCAAGAACTTCACTGAAGTGAAAGAACATCCTCGCATCCCGATCCACACATTTAATAAAGCCAAAACCATCTCGTATGGCTGCAATCACTCCCTACAAAAGATTAGGTGACATAAAGTTAATGTCTCAATAAGCATTTACTTTTTTAAATAGTTAATATATTTTTGCAAGTAGAACAAAAACAACGCAATTTTAACCGTAACGGTAGTATAAAGGGAACCAAACCTATAATGGAGTTTTCTTGCCCTGTTTTTGTCATCTATCGTTAAAAAATCAAAAATGTTTAAATAATTTAGCCTATCTGTTTGCAATATTGGGGAAAAAATTCAGAATAAAACTAAAAAGATGAAGTATCTGCACACCAATTACAGAAATCAAGCAGCAACACAGATTTGGAAGAAAATAAATCAGTTTGTATTAAGGACAAACTTTAGTTAGTATTAAATTGAACTTGAAGCACACATCTTTGTAAATAGACAAATAGGATGTAGAAAACCAGTAACATATTTTTTTACCCCAAATAAGGACTCTGCTAGTCCAAAAACCTGCCAAAAAAATCTTTTTTGCACTTCTCACCATTTCTCGGCTCTCCTTGGTAAAGTTGAAGGTGTCTGGGTAGATGTCGATGTTTGTGGCCCTCTCCAGCTTGTCTCTGCGGTCAGTTGAGATGTTGAATGTAATGTGGTCTCCCTCCAAAAGAGTCACCTTGGATTTTGTGTCCTTTTCACCAAATGGAAGCTCCTTATCAGTGAAACCAATTCGGGCACTGATACGACCTGGTAGGGGGTCATTCTGTGGGCGAAGGATGAAACACCATGTTAGTTTTCTTCCACTTTGTCTTGTCGGCCATACTTTTACAGTCTAAGATCATCAAATGAAAGTGTGGAGTTTCTTCTTGCCTGGTTTTTGGTGGGAACCTTGGGTATAACCTTGACCACAGTGCCTTCAAACTGCTCAATGCTGATATCCTCAAAGATGACAGTTCCCTGGGGGAGCAGCCTCACATCTGTAGCTACTTCTTTACCCTACAGCCACAAGAACATCAAATGAAAACGATGCTTAAAACACTCAAGGACAGGTTGTTTAAATTTAACAGGGGTTGCTGTTTTAGGTCGGGGGGTAGTCCTCTGCAGCAAACACTTACATTTCTGTCCTTGATGGTGAATTCAACATCATCTCCAGCCTGTAGAGCCTCCAGATCACCCTTGAACTCACTGTAGTGAAAGAAGATCTCCTTCACCACGTCAGCCCTCTCAATGAATCCAAACGCCTCCTGAAACACATCACACGGCTGAGTTAGCAGCTGAGTCAGCAGTCAAAGAAAACCAGACCACGTCTAGACTTGCTCAGGCCTATAACAGGTCTATAAAATGTTATCAGCGTCTTACCTTTGTTGCACACACCACACCCTGGCACCTCATTTGCTTTTTCTTTACGAGCTGAATATTACGAGCACTGACTGCTCCAGTGCTGAAAAACAGAGGAAAACCAAAGCGACTATTATAAAAATGCTGAGGAGCAAAATTACAAATCATAACAGTGATAAAACTGTTGTTAAAACTTACTGCTTGTTGGTCTCCATGTAAAAGCTGACTTTGTCGCCAGTGTCCAGGTGAATATTCCCCTCAACATCATCAGGAGTGTAGGTCAGGTAGAACACCTCCTGTGGGCAGTCAATCAAAAGAGATTAAGACACGTGCATTGATCAGTCGAGCAGTTCACCATATGACTACGTTCCAAGACAATTTTTCCCTGGTAATGAACTTATCTGAAATTAGAGTATTATTGTTTGAAATGTGACAACAATCAAACTTTGTAAACTCGGTTTGAGCAGTGGTTGTCCAGGAGGTGAGCAGACCGTTTACTCTTACTCACAGCTCGGTGCTCTGAGACATGTCTGTAACTTTTAACGTTAGTGAAACCTGGTAAAGACCTACCAGTGCGCATCTACCAACTCCAACCTCACCAAGCAGAGCTAAAGTACCTCGCTCTACATTTATTGAAAAGTTTCAAGTTTTTAAATTCTTAATTTCATTAATCAGGCTGTGCTGGATTTCACGCTGAGATCTGATACTAAAATGGTACAGCATCATCTGCACAGTTAAAATTTAATCTTGTGGGACACTGATTTGGCCTGAGGGCTATCAATGTTTGCAGAGGCTTTATAGCCCTCAGAGGTTCAACTTCAACCTGAAGCCTTGTTCCTGAACATTACTTTGACCATTCTTTCTCCTTCTCGATCCACTGCTTAAAAACCTTAAATGGTTATCAAGATTTGAGCTTGCTCGTCCAGTACAGACAGTCATGAAGATTAACTCATTGACATCTCATGACATCAGTAAGCATCAATTAAGGAGGGCTTGGGGACGGTCTGGTGGAACTTGTCCATCAATATCAGGCTTGTAAACTAGTGTACTGAAGAAGTGACCCTTAAAGAAGGCAGCAATGCTCTCTTTGGATGAGAGGTTAGTATAGATTATGAGAAGAAGATGCAAGATGACAGGGACAATGGCTAAATGTTGCTAGTTGAACAAGTTCAGGCAGCACACACTCGAACCGAGTATGTGTCATGATTGTGAGAAAAGATCATGGAGAGTCAGACAAGAATTTCCACTCAAAGAAATTCAAGTCTTTTAAATCAGATTGCAATTATCAAACAAACTGTGATCCATGCAGCTTCTCTTACCCCATTTCTTTCATAACAAACACTGCCAGTGGGAACCTGGCCAGGAGCAGACTTTCCATCCAGATGCACAGGGATTGCTGAGACAACCTGCAAAAAAGTGGAAATCATTAACAACACAGCTTTTCCAGTGTAAACCAGGACATTTACTTTAAGATACACTGCCTAAATAAAACGCTAATACAAAATAAATGGATGAAATGGCTGAATTTCAAACGTCACGGTAACAAGTATATCAAGTGTCAAAGGTGTGGTGCACCACCCACAGGTAAGCAGGTTAGACTGTTATGAATGTGCTTATGTGTGACCTATAAATCAAGCTCTGGTAAGGTCTCCTGACACAGCTTAGTAGGGCTGTATTGTTTAATGCATGTAGATTTACGATGCGTTTACATTACAACACAGGGGGCATCGCTGGTATGTTATAAATTATAAATCATGACCCAAGCAGTGGCGTCTGTTATGACACAGTCCTGAGTTTTCTGAGTTACCAATGCAGCAGTCAAGCTCAGCCAGGATGGTAAAAAAAAAGATGTGTTATAGTTTCTAAGATTTCATTCTGTGCTTCATGGATCACTTGACCATATTTGTTTGAAGACATTCAACTCTTTCATCACTCATGCATGTCAGCACAACATGCTATAATAATAATAATTAGGAATAAGAAGTTACTGTAACTCCTAATGGAAGAATCTGGACTTCAGATGTGGGTTTAAGGGGAGGGCTGGGGTTCTAATTTCACAATAACATTTACAATTACTGCCCACAGGGATACAAGGGGCCAAATACGTTTATATATATATATATATATTAAGTTGACAGACAAGGACAGAACCAAAAATAAAACGGTGTTCCTTAACTGGATGAATATAACCATGCAGCACAGTAAAGGGATAGGCGTGCAGGTCTGGCCCCACCTGGCCCGAGATGCGCTCCTCTGGCAGCACCTCTGGCTTTATCTTAAGCAGCTTCACTGCTATGGGCTTGCCAGTGCGCCTGTCAGAGGAAACCTCAAACTCTACATCATCTGAGGGGAGAGGAGCAGAGGACAAACACGTAAAACACTCACTTCAATGATCAACAGAACTGTAGTTTCAGAATCATAGCTCCAGTATGTAAAGTATTTGTGATGAGTGGACCGGTTCAGAGGTCAGACACGCACCTCCTATTTTGAGCTCCTGCAGGTTACCATTGTACTGGGAACAGTGGAAGAAGAGACGAGCCTGACGTTCTGAGCACTGGATGAACCCATAGGAGGTCAGCAGCTTCTCCACCACGCCTGTCTCCCGAATGCCAGGCCCTGTGCCATTGGCGTATGCAGTGTGCCCATTGTTATGGAGCATGCCAGGGTCAAAACTCATCTGGAGAAGAAGAGCACCAAGTGTTAAAATGAGTCCAGCTGTGTGTTAACATGAAGCAGGCAAAAAAACAAACAAGGCAGGTTAATGTGGTGTTTAATGCCAACCTTAAAGAACTAAAATTAAAAAAATCTTCCAACATGCAGGTTTGGCAACTTCAAGAGAAGTGGGGAGGAACAAAAGAAAAGTAAAGCTACAGAGTCTTCTGGGGGTTTCTGGTTTTCAGCAGTAGAGAACACACAGCACAACACCTGAATATAGGATCAGTGACATTGACTGAACAAATAAAAAGGAGAAAAATACAGCGTGGCACTTTCTGCTTTGCTCACTAGTGACGTGGCGTGCACTGAAAGCTAAAGTTCACTCTACAGTCATGTGATCAAATCTAAAATCACCCAAAAAACAACTTAATTTAATTTCATGCATCAAGGTTAGACACACACGTGGTCCAAAACTCTCCACTTTCTGTTACAAACCTACTGTTAATAATAAAATCTGACCAATCAGAATCCACCACTTCACTCTGGTTTGTCAGCGACACACCATGCTGTTAGCAGCAGTCACATGACCACAGCTGGCCACAGGGCAGTCAAACATGCCCTCTTACTGATCTCTGATACAGCGGAGTCCGCTTGTGTTTTTTGCCCCCTGGGTGGGGATGGCATGAGACCGAAGAGGAGCGGGGAATTGGCACGGGGCCGGTAGAGGATGAGGGGGCAGGGCCAGTGTTGCGAGCCACTGGAGGTTCAGAAGAGCCTCTTTCCATTTCTGACACTGAGGTTAGGACTGGGATATGCTGTTGGGAGGAGGCAATGGCTTTGAAAAGGAGAAAAGTCATGACTGTTTTACATTTTTTTTGTCCAAAGTTGACTCGTGTCAGGAGTTCAGGTTGCTTCCCTCTGGACACAGAGAAAGATTTCCAAGATGTATGAAAAGAGGATCAAAAAGTCAAACTTTATGGCTTTTAGTCATCTAAATAAGTTTAGCTGACTTGTGTATGGTGTTTCATTTTACATTTTGCCTGTTAATGTAGTTACAGCTGGTTGAATAAAATAGTATCGTTTTCCAGGGTTAAGTTACCCAGTTTTATGAACAAGCTTCGGGGAAGAGACTGCCTGATTTCACTGTGTGTGAGGCTTTTATTTTGCAGTTTGTACAACTTTATGCTGGAGTTCCTTTCTCTCCTGTTGTGATTACAAACATGCTTTTATTTTGACAGGAGGGGTAAATTTTGTATTTCTTTTTTTTCATTGCATGCAAGAGTCATAAAATAAAGTTGAACACCAAAATGATCTTAAAATATACTTTGGATGTCCAGATATTTTTAGGGAATCATTAGGCCTGCATCCTAAGCTGTAAATGATATGTTTGTACGCTTATTTGTAGCTGTAGATGGACGAGACATAACGGTGATAAACAAGCACTCTCTGCTGTTTTAAAAAGTACAAGGCCTTTCATTTCTTCCTACACAATTTTCTTCTCTGACATGTCCCCATTTTTGTCTGTCTCGCAAAGTACCATTACCTCCCTGTCATTACTTTTATGCTTACGCCCGACCAGTCCACTTCACATCAGTTATTTCGCATGTGCACCAATATTTGGTGGCCCAACAAATCAAACGTTTGCAAAATTACAGCAACCCTGACACCAACACAAACAGAGAACCAAAAGGACCAATCAGTATCACTGAACTCTTGGACACCACAAAGTAACAAACAGCACTGCCAAGAGGTAGAAATCACCTGCACATTTCTACACACACTGCAGAATAACACCTGAAAATATCGACCAACTTCTCAGCAACGCCAGGGAAGAGGAAGTGGTTTAAGTGCATTCTTGCAGAGGTTACTCCAGGGAAGGTGAAATAAAACTACTGAGGATGGAGAATCAGAAAATGCAAATGACAGCAGTGCATCTACAGTGGACAGAAAGTTGGTGATGGGTAATGGGTTATGAGGGGGGTCCCAGAGCAGCCTCTTCTTTTCGGCACTTAAAACACAAATCCGCTAAAAATGTTAAATTCTCCAGGGAACAATTGATTCATCTTTTTTGCGCTTGTGAAGCCTAGATCAGTGTTTTCATAGATTCAGCCTTGATTAAGTCCCACGGTCTCATAGCTCGAGTACTTTCTATGGATTTTGCAACAAGTAAAACAAACAAAAAAAAAAAAGAATAGCAGGACTTTAAGTGCATTTCTAAAGAACGCCAATTTTTTTTACAGTCAAATAAGCAGAACACCTCTCACCCTGCGAGTAAATACTGAGTAGAGGCTTGTCTCGGGAGCCCGAAAAGGATGAAAGAGGTTAGGCCATTCACAGCAGAGAGATGCAGGGCAAGGTGGGTGGATGGGTGTTCGATGGGGTGGGGCACGAAGAAAAAGAGGTGGGAAGGTGGAACTTACGGATCGGCCATATGGCGACAGGCTGAGTCCGACAGGGGAGGTGCTGCTCAGGTCAGCGCTAACAAACGCGGTGGGTGGCGACGCAGGCAAGGTAAACTCAACAAAGCCTTTCCAGGGGCTGCCCATTTTTTCCCATAAACTCGGACCAAACTTGCACTTGCTGAACTCGATTACTTGTTTGATTTTTTTTTTTTTTTTTTTGCTTGGCTGTTAAGTACTAATTCCTATGTAACCACCCAAATGATACACCGCTGGATGTCTGCAAGGGTGAAGAGAAGGAACAAACATAATGGGTAAGGCAGATAAGTCAGCCAGAGTGCCAAGTGTCACAAACAAAAGGAAAACAGCTGTGGGCTTTAATCCCCCAGAGGAGGCCGAAATCAGGGGGTAAGACTTGAAAACGACAGAAGGAAAGGTGCGGGCTGGGTGTGGGAAGACAATCAAATTAATCTAAAACTGAACTGAATAACCAGTCCAACCATTTGAGGGTTGGCAGTTTGACTGAGCTGACAAAATCACGTCACAGTAACAGGTATTATGATTTCTTTGTGCAAGGAAAGTTGCACAATACAGCACTATCAGTTTGATCTGAAGCATCAGAAAATGGAGTGAATATTTGTTTTTTTGTCCAAAAGCCAGAGATGTTTGGATTGATGTAATAGAGGGGGAAGATAATTCAAGATCAATTCATTCTCCTTCAACCAACTGATCACAAAAGCTGCAAACTCTGCACATATTTGTCGAAAGTGATTGTCATTGAAGCAAAAAAGAGGCATATTCCCTGGTATTTGTTTTCAGGGTTTTAAAGGAAAACAAACGTCCAAATTAAGGCCCAAATCTGCACACAGCTGGCCAAACAGTGTCAGAACTGAGAGTTTCGCAATCAGTGTTTGTACATCTGGACAATTGGGCAAATAGAGTCTCTGAATGCCATCAGAGTTTTGATACCAAAAGTTTCATCTAGATTCTCAAACCACTGAGGAGGAAAACATGATGAATGAAATCACAAGATGCAAACGTACTTGAAGAACCACAGTTTTCATCAATATGATAGATTTCACATTGTTGAGGGACTACAAATGAAACCCACCTTTATTTGTCGTCTTGAATCTTCCAAGTTCCTGCAGATCTCTTCACGCACACAGCTGAACACACACACACTTGTTACAAGTTTCTGGCACAAGTTCTGGATGGTTGCATACAGCAAAAAAAATAAAAATAAAAAAAATAGGGGGAAGAAATCGGGCGCAAAAAGGCAAACGCAGGTGTAATAACACCGCTTAGAAAAAATACAATGAAAACAGTGGGAGGAGAAGAAGAGAGGGGTAGACAGGGGAACTATGGGGGGGGAAACTAGCAGATAGCAGCCCACTCCACACCCCGGTGGCGAGTCGGTGGTGTGGCGAGGATGAGGAGGGCTAGGAGCAGCGTTGGGACGTGTGCTTTATCAAAGCTGTTGAGTAGGCACAAACTTCTGGTTTCAGATCAGTTGTTGTCTTCTCAGAGTATGCTTGGGCGCAGGATTGCTTCTCTTCCGCGTTTCGATTGGGCTGATGTGCGTCGTCTTTGGTCGTTTCAGGATTTGGTTACTTCTTGTGTTTTTAAACCCTTGAAGTGATCCTTTATTTTGTTTCCGCGTGTCTTCGGTGTTGCAACTTTGCTTGTTTTGGAAGGTTAATCTTCAGTTTCTTTGTCGTGATCTGAACTTGAAGCAGTTGCGGATGGTACAAAAATTCAGTTCCGTTTCACTTCATACTGTTGGAGAAAAGTGCAAATGGTTAGCTTTACAGACATAATTTCTCTTCCTTTGAAACATGATCAGAAACAAAAAGCAGAACTGAATTACACTGACTAAATCACTCGCATTTTCTGTTCCATGAACCACAAGAGCACCACTAGTCGGTTTCAGTTTGAGACCACTTCATTCTTTGCCCCCAGACTCACAAGTATAAAAATAGGTTTTCCTCAGATGCCTCTGGATAGAGCCCACAATGTTGGGCAGCTGAGAGGAGCTGTGGCTCAACAAGTCCTCAGCATACCTCGCCATTCAGGACCAGAAATGTTTGTTGTTGAGTGTGTACCATGTGTAGAAATTTGTCTAAACTTTGTGAGAAACTGATCCCCATCAGTAGGTAGTGGCAGAGTGTCGTTGACCTCAATACACTGCTTTGAAAACAAGCCGGGTGAGCCAGGCCAGGACACATGATATCTGCTCTGCTGCGACTGTGTTGCAATGTCTCCCAACCCTTGGACTTCCCGGAAGGTTAAATTCTAACACTGTGAAATGCTTAAATGGATTCCACAAAGTTTCGAGGAGATTTAAACTTCAAATATCAGTAAGTGTAAAGTCAAATCCTGACAAACTACATAAACAACTACCTCAGTATTTACTTTACATTCATAAGAGGATGAATGCTGACCTACAAAAACTAAAGCTGATAAAAAAAGAAAAACAGAGAAGTCAGTCATCACAAGATGGGTTAGCTAAGTGGGTTAAAGGTTGTGAGGAGTCAACAGAGACGACTCCAGTGAAAACAACCTTGAAGGGGAAGAGCTTTTAGGCTCCCCCCTTTGCAGCTCTGGTGACGCAGAAAAAAGGGAACTGTACAACCATGTAACCACCAGCATCAATTGGCTGTTTCAGCACTTTCTGATGAATAATAAACCACAGTTTAGGATGACAGCCATTAAACAGGAAAGAAGGGTTAACTGTAAACCAAGCCAATCTGTTAATGACCCATTATACCCGATTTAGGGCAAAATCTGAAGAAAGGGTCAAGTATCTAGAAAATATGATCCAGAAACATTAATATAACTTAACATTGAAACTCCACCAAAAAATATTCACTGTTGTTAATGTAAAGTCTGGAGCCTTGATTCCACTCGTTTAAAACATTATCTAAAATAAATAAAATCATACTTTGAAGGGCTGTGAGGCACAAAAAATGGTATGTTCATACTTTCTCTAGCTTTCTCTCATAACAGGATTTTTTTCTGCCTTAACTTCTGATGTTAGGAGTACCATGAGGATGACATATTCCTCTGTAAAATATTCAATCTATTAAAACAAGGTATCTGGTAAAGGTAAATCTTTCATCTTAGCTCTTTGAATGTACAATGTGTAGTATCCAGCAGCTTTAACCTAAACAGGTTGAAGATCTGTTTGACACATTTAGTAATACTGTCTGTTCAAATAGAGCTGAAACGATTCCTCGAACGATTCGAGGTACTCGATTACAAAAATTACTCGAGTAATTTTCTCCGCCTCAAAAAATCGTTTAATTTTAAAAAAAGATCAAAGAGTGGTATTTCAAATAGAGCTGAGGCCATATTAAGAGAGTTTTCAGACCCCTCAAGCTACCTCTTATACAAAATAGCAACTAGCAACAAATCCAGCTTCTTTTCTGGAGTTTGGAGACTAATGGGTCATTCTACAAAACGGGTGCCATTTGGGTCTGCAACATTTGATGAGATGTACAAGGCACAAAAAATGTGTTTACAAATTTTGGAGCTACCAAAGAAAGTGCTCTTATTGACGTGCTGTATCAGAAAATTCTATTTCTTAAAGAGAAAAAAATTCATTTGAAAAATAACTGCTCTTCAACTAAACAAAAATTTATTTTACCCCATTACTCGATTAATTGATGGGATTTTCAGTAGAATACTCAAATACTAAAATATTCGATAGCTGCCCTACAGTCAAAGGCTGTCATAAAGGTGCACTGCAGTCCATAGGACTTGTATTTTAAGCCAGAGATTAAAACAAGAGCCAAAGTGTAAACAGTGCTTGACTTGGAGTAAGAATAGTTCTTCTATGACACACTTTTATCTGTGTGTCATGACCTTTTCTTACTCTTGGAGCTCAGGAGGGACAGCATAGTAGATTTGCATTGGGGGGAGAGCCAAGGATAAATCATTACACAAAGATAATACAAGAGAAAAAGTGTGGAAAACCTAGAGGAAGCAAGTGTTGCTTATGACAACATTTGGTACAGCTTTAATACCACTCTCTTATTGGCTACATGAATGGACTTAAATGGAAAAGTTTTTAACTAAAAGCTAACTTAAAATTCAGACCAACTAAAGCTAGACTTAAATGTTTTAAGTTTTTGGGGTCTAGAAATATAAAGGTAAAAAAGACAAAAATGTGACTAAAGCTAACAGGTATTTACATCCAAAGACTTTAAATAATTCTAAAATAGCTGCTAACTTAACTACCAATCATGGTTCGGCTTTTGGGGTGACCAGCTGGAGTCAGGGGGGTTGTTGCCACCCCTGGCCACCCCTCTCGACGCGCCCTAGACACCGCTTTGGGTGACACCCTGAAAACACAAAAATGGGTCTTGTAAAGTAATAGATTTATGTATACATAGGAGTACGGATTAGAGAAGTCGTTGCGCCAGAGACAAGCACCTGACATAGAAACATAACCATTCGGTTTAACAGGAGCTACGTTCACTCCCAACCAATCAAGGTCAAAATATAATGTCAGTAGAGATAGCTTAACCACAATCTCTTCTGACAGAGATGGTAGGAATATAATTTTATGGGAGCTAACAACACGAGGACGGGACAACAAAGAAGCTATGACCGGAGGCTCGTGCTCAATCCTGAACGATAACAGCGTCCGTCAGAAAAGCTCGACGTAGACGTCTCAAGCACGTGTCGTCGGTTTCACACACACAGAGCCCCGTTTGAGGCGCAGTGAGCGGTCTACAAACACATTTTAACTATTTTTAAGATAGGGCGTCCACAGTGCTACGTGGCTAATAGCGGCTACAGTAAGCAACCGGAGTGCTTGGTCCTTATGTGGGGTGATTTATGGAGAGGAAAAACACGGCAGCCCCCACCCAGGCCCGAGCTCTGCGTATGACTTACCGCAACATAACCCGTTCAATTCTAAACACCCAATTTATAAGAAAACACAACGTGTAAGTTTATAATTTCGAAAAAGTTTCAGTTATTGGATGATTAAAGAGTATAAATACAAAAACTCACCCCAACAGCTTTCAGCACTGTCACCAGCGCCGCTAGAAGCAGCACGGCACATTACGTAGTGATTAGGGACGCAGCTATCGCGAGATTTGTTAAGGTTAGCTCAACCAAAGAGCCAATTGAATAAAGAGTCCCTCTAAGCTGCAAGTACTGATGAGTGACTCAGATAGTGGATCCGCATTGATCCATAAGAAACTGGGAGTACAGCTGTAGGTTTCTGTCTCAAATTCTTTACAGACGTTCTGAAAATGTATGTTTTATATAAAAATATCAGCAAGTTATCGAACAGATCAGGTCATTTGAACGCTACGCATTCAAAATTTAACTTTGGTGACTGATCTCTTCATGTGTTACAATTTCTGAGGCCACACGTTGCAACTCAGGGGTGTATTCAAGGAGGAAATCGAGTTAAGTCGTTTTAATGTCATTTAAGGCCACGCTACCTCAAGATTAAACATAGACCCGTCTGATGTGGATGGTATGGGCAAATGTCAGACACTTAAGAATGGGTCATTTACTGATGGTGGGTTTGATGATTTATCAATCGTTTCCATATACATGTTTTTTTTGTTAGCCCCGTATCTTCTCCTAAGTAACTTTGTGATTGCTTTGAGCTCTTGTAGAGACACATCTGAGAAAATGCAGACTAAATGTGTTGTTACAGTGCCCCCTATTCTTACCATTAGATGAAGTAAAATAATTGAATTGAATATTACTATTCTACCATAATTCTGTTATTTGATTGAAAATCCCTCAACACAAGCTTTTCATTATCTACTCAAAAGCCTGCTGATTGAATCATGTCTACATTGCAATATACACGAGCTGAATTTGTCTGAATTCTAGTAAGAACGATCTCTTATAGTTACTGTAAGCTTCCTTGATCTGTCAGGTCCAAATGTAAAAAAAATAAATAAATAAATAAAAAGGTGTTCAGGGCAAACATTTGTTGATAAACTCATTGAAATAAATATGCGCATAAGCCTTATTATTTATTTATTTATTTATTTTAGAACTGTTCACTATAATATAGTCATTTTTGTTATGTAACAACAGGTCTCTGTACAGGATAACTTGAGTTTGTATACACATTCAAGTCCTTGTAAGGACCATTTACCACCTTGTGCTAAAAAAGTGGTACAAAAGTAATAAATAACTTTAACCAGGATGGGTGCATAGTTTGAATCCCTTCACATAAAACGCTACCTTCTAGTTAAGACATGCCAGATAAAGACTTTGCAGGAATTACCCCTTAACTTTTCTTATGGTCCTTTTGCAAACTCTAATTTACCTTACTGTGTGTCTGTTGTATCATTAAAAATGTATATTATTAATCATAAATAATGTGGTAAGGTTAAATGCATTTTGGGTTGGGTTTTTTTTCTCTTTTATTGTATTGTAAATGCTAATTGTCTGTGTAGTTTTACTCTTTTTGTTCATTCTTGTTTTTTTACAATTGTTTCCCGGTCAGGATTGTTTAGTTAAACATGGAAAATTTAAACACCTCAAGTTATATTTCTGCATGCATGTTACAACGAAAAAATTAAACACTTTTCTAAAAAGTATTCATAAACAAAAATATTTGGTATGCTACCAGTATGCTACATGTTCTACCTCTGCTCCCTGAGCTAAACAAAGGGATTGTTTTTTTTTTTACTTCTTTCTGATGCCATGCTGATGATTTTCATCTGTTCCTCAGATCTTTTTAATTTTAATTGATTTAAATTGATTTGGACTCATACCCTGGATCAAACAATTTTTGCAGTCAAATTACCAAAGTTCTCTAGCAGAGGGCAGTATTGTTTCCAAATTAGTTTCTGGCTCCTGTTAAAGCACACGAAGAAGACTCCTTCGCGGAAGTGACGTTTCGTTCAGCGTCAAACGGAAACGGCAGATCTTGACAACAAACCTGAGTGAACTGTGTTTTTATAATTGTATTAACCGGTTAATCAGTATACTGGCATATATTTAAGGACATGACATAGTTCGTATCCGTCGCTTTAAAGGCATTGTAGTCAATTGAAAGAACGAAGGCGAGGTGGTTATTGTCCTGAGCTCACACTTTGAGCTTTATAGAGCTGCTCAGTATCTAGCTTACACACAGGAATTGTCACCTTACGATAAATGGCCTGCACTCTAGAAAAAGTGTTGGGCGATGCCCGAACTCTTCTGGAGAGACTGAAAGAGCACGACACAGCCGCCGAGGGGCTGATAGAGCAGTCCGGGGCCCTTAGCCAGAGAGTCCACAACATGAAAGAGGTGGGAAATGCTCTTCCTGAAAAGGTAAGGACCACAATTTTAAGATTTCATTTCGAGTACAGAGCTACAACTGGACCTTGTTTGGCTCTGCTTTCCATTGTAGAATAAATCTAACTTGAAGCGGCAGTTGTTGTCTCATTTTCATACAGATCTTAATCATATTAAGATTATGGAGATCAGCTACATAACATTGACTATCCTGTCACAGTAGCGTCTGTGTGCTTGTTCGCCTGTGTTTACAGTTGATGTGTTGGAAGCAGAAAAAATTGTGTGCGTCTCCAATCAGAGTGGGTCAGAGCACCCTCAAGGCTGCCTCACTTGTAAGGTGTTCCTGGTCGGCAGTGGTCAACTTGGTACCAGCTAAACATGGACCAAGCAAAGAACATTTAATCAAATTCAGCTGAAGAGCTACGGAAGCTCAGATGATTTACAAAGTCACTGCTAGTTCTAATATAAAAGTGCCCGAACACAATGCATCACCTTTCGTTGCATAGCAGGCTGTACAGTGACAAACCAGTCACAGTGGTCCACATTTACATGATTATTTTTTGTATGAATACAACAAATGTACCTTTACCTAAGTATTTTTTGTCTGCCTTCTCCTCTCAGCATATAGAAGAATCTTCAGAGATCCATGAGCTGACCAAATACAAGCCTCATGTCCTTCTTACTCAGGAAAACACTCAAATCAAGGAATTGCAGCAGGAGAATAAGGGTAAGAAATACACTGCTTCGTCACTTATACACCTGTGACCTCTGTGCTCACTCGTATACTCCTGTCTCTGCAGAACTATGGTTGTCTCTTGAAGAACACCAGTATGCGCTAGAATTGATTATGGGCAGGTACCGTAAGCAGATGCTGCAGCTGATGATGGCAAAGAAGGAGATGGACACTAAACCTGTGCTCAGCCTTCATGAGGATCATGCAAAAGTATTCCCACTGTTAACACTTTAATGTATATTTATTCCTTTGAAATGTAATGATCGCAAATATACTGTTTTATTTTTTAATTTTCTAAAGGAAGTTCAGAGCCAAGTGGAGAGAATATGTGAAATGGGACAGGTGATGAGAAGAGCAGTACAGGTGGATGATCAACACTACTGCTCTGTCAGAGAGAGGCTTGCACAGTTAGAGGTGAGAACCATGCTTCTGTAGAACCATGGACAAATCCAGGTTCTGTCCTCATTATCACAACTCATCAATATCATTAAGTGCAGAGGTGTTTGTGAAACAACTTGGTCTTTGATTTTTTTGATTCTTTCAATCACCTTAACTGTATCAGGGTTGGAATTTCATCACCACTAGAATATGTGACACTCTGTCTTGGGGTTCAACTCTCATTTGTCAACCTGAACATTTTACTTATGTTGTGATGTATTATTATTTTTGTCTGGTCCAGATAGAGAACAAGGAGCTTCGAGACCTCCTGGTCATCAGCAAGGCATCAGTAAAGGCAGCAAGAGAAGAGAATAATCAGCCAGAAGCGGTGGCAGCAGTAGTAGCAGCAGCAGCAGCAGCAGCTCAAGAACAGGAACCAAAAGAGGTCTCTGAGCCAGCAGCTACTGAGTGACCAGAACAAGTTAGAAAAGAGCTGTGGACGTACCAACGTCTCCAGGACCAGGAGACAGGGTGGATCCTCACTTCACCTGAATTCACCTCATCTTTTTTTATACATAAGATTGAATGCAGTTAAACCACAGCATACTCTCTTTTTGTGTGAAGGCCACTTAAACACAGCGTTCTTGCTAAGGAGGCATTTAACTTCAGGTAGTTTTTGATGGTAGCTATTATTATTATACATGTGCAGCAGGTGTTTTATCACGACAGTCATGATGTGTGAGAAAATTTCACATAAGCCTTGATTTAAAATATGACTAGTTGGATATCACTGGCAAGAATTTTGGACAAATATGTGCTGGAGTATAGCAAAGGGTGTTTTTTTTTTTGGCCAAAGAAAGATTTACTTTTCTAGGACACAGTCTCTACCTCTTTGGTGCCCCTTTGCTGTTCACACACATGTGCTCACATTTAAAATATTTAAAGCTTTCATAATCACCCCTGCTGTTTTATCACTTCAACCTTATATTCTTCTCCATTTTTGAATCTGTGCTTGATAATCACTGCCAACAACATGACTTTTGGCTGTTTCACCGAATGCCTGCTAAGGAGTGACATTAGATCATTTGTATGTAATGGTCTGATTATTTTTCCAGTTTGATATGTCTGTCTGTTTGTAGAACCCACGTATGAAAACAACACGTTTTTCCATGTTTAGTATTTTGATTCTCTGTGTTAAACACCTATTTTGTAGTTTTGAGATTTGAATACAGAGTAATCAAGTGTATCAGCTGAACATCTTTATTTAGCAGTTTGAAAACATTGCATATTTTGTGTGATGGATATGAAATACTTGCAGATGGTGTGTGATCAAAATTTAGAAATTGTCATCTCAGGAAATCAGTGTTAAAGGTGGACATGCTGTAACGAGTTCATGAGAGTTTACTGATGTGTGTCTAATTAAATTTCATTCAAAAACTTGAAAATAAATTTTAACTGAAAATTGATGTTTATAACACTGTTATTTTCCTTTAAAAATTCATGTGAAGAATTAAGACTAAGAGGGGGGGCTACAAAAAGGATCTGGCAATAAATTGTCCTTATTCATGTGATATAGTTGGTACTGTCTACTTGATATGTATAACATCTGTCCCAGAGTAGTTGCATAGCAAAACTTGATCTGCGTAGTGTGCAGTTTAGTCATGAGGTTTACATTTTATGGTAAAAATGAATAAATAAATAAAAATAATAATCCCATTTTGGATCGAGTTCCAGATATTGTCCTTCACCCAAGCTGACTAAAACCTTGAGGTTGTACATAGGTTATAAAAATATTGAGTACTTTACAACTGTTCCAAAGTTTCCTGTCAAGAAAGAAAAACAGGCACTTGTTTTATTCTGAATAAGTGACAAAATGTTCCTTACAATTTCATCACATTATTTCACTTGAAATACACCATACTATCATCTTCCACATTTTTCTTAATTATGAAATGTTTGACTATTTTCACCCAAGAAAACAAAGATTTTGAAGGACAGTGTTTTTAACTAATACTTTACTATATCTTTTCTTTACTTGGAAATTTCGAGATCCCTACAGTTTGAGATTCCCGAAATGTGCTTTAATCTTTAGATTAAATGATCTAAGATCAAAAGATGACATTTACTATAAAATATATGTTTCGCGCAGAATTTCAAATATTGTATCGCTTGATTAATATAAAAATGTCTGTCTTTTTGCATATTTACCGCAGGATGGCGACACGGGTCTCCTTGAGAATAAAGCGTCGCGAGGCTGAGCGATCCATGCCGTAATGATGCGTTCACGTGAAACATGCACTACCTACAGTCGGTGTATAACGTTCTATTTTCATTTACTTGTTGAATAAAAACGTCAGTCAAAGTAATGATGTATAGTTTTGTGTAGTTTTGTGTTTCTTGGCTGACTACATTTTGTCACTTGGTCAAAGTTCAGTGATAATACCTATGAGTTGTAGCGATGCTCATGAATATTCCCGATGGCCAGTGAACGCAGCAGCGTAGCTGCATTTGACACTTCTAACCCGACACAAGCTAATGTCCATGATGTCTGAAAAGGAGCTGGGGAAAAAGTGGGACCGATGCCTGGCAGATGGTGCCATTAAGTTAGGTAAATACCCCAAGCTTTTCGTGAATGAAAACCATTTAATGTGCTCGTACGAAGAGGGAATAAGCAGTTTGTCCTGTAGTCTACAGCTGTCATTGACTGGGTGCGGCTAACCAGCTAGCCTAAAAGGGCTTGTAAAGGACAACTGAAAGACCCGACAGATTTCCAGGAATTATTATTCCCCTAAAACGTCTACAGTTTTGCGCCAACGGCTGTCTTCGAAATTTGCACTGTGTTGTTTTTTTTCTTCTTCTTCTTTTATGTTCGTTTGAATGAACCCAATAGGAGGCCCCATTAATGAAATGTGATTAAGGACTTTTCCCTCAGTGTTTTTATCGTGACTGTTCTCCACGAATGTATTTAATTGCATGCAACAATACACAATTTACCTCCAATTAATTCGTCTTATACTTAGCTCATAGAAAATCTTTCAATGTTCATATCTGGAAACTTTCCATTGCGTCAGCTTTCAACGCCGCAACTTACAGAAAAATAAACGTATAAAAAGAAGGCCCAGAGAGCACGATAAATTTGAGTTTATCAATTAAAGTTTATTTAGAGTTATTCCTGTTTTTGAAGCCTAGTTGGCCCAGTGATTACTTGTGAAAAGCTACCAACATGGGTATATCTGACTACAAAAAATGCGTGATATTTGAATGGGGTTTGGTCTGATGTTTCCAACAGCTTTAGCTCTTTAAGGGGATATGCTCTCATTACAACAAACAGGCTTAAAACCAACAAATGTACCTGGGAACATTGGGATAACATGACACTTCATTATAAGCCTTGTTTTTCAGAGAAACACAGTGAACTGTGTTTTTCAGGTGCATTTTCAATGTAAGAATAAAATCCAGTATCATAGACTTACAAGGACAGCTTGAGAAATTCGTTAATAATGCAAATGATGTGACAGCCATCCAAATGAGTCATATCCTCTTTGTAATTTTGTGCTTCTCTTTCTTCAGGCACTGGGCTGGGATTAGGAATTGTGTTCTCAGTTCTGTTCTTCAAACGTAAGTATTTTCAACAGATATCACAGTTTCTTGAGCCTCTAATCTAGCTCAGATGTCTGACTGGAGGAGCAGAGATGAATGAACATTAAAAAATAACCCTATTATAACCATATTCTATGACTAGAATATAAATTAGATGAATGTGTGAAAATATTTTCCTAAAAATGGCTCTAACATTTTTATTATCTGCTACGGCTTGCATCATAACACTACTTGTGCCTTTGTTGTAATTGTTATAATTTATTTCAATTGATTACTTTTTTGTGTGTTGTTTGTTTTATTTGTTTACATTTGTAAATAAAATACTGTGAGAGTTTTCAGGGCTTCAGTTTTGTCAAGTGCACCAATGATAAAGCCTGTAAAAATAAATGTCAATAATATAAAAAAAAAAAAAAAAAAAATCAGACTACAAGAGTGTGACAAGAATTTCACACACCATTTCTGCTGGGAAACCAAAAAAACTTGTCTCATTTGTAGGGCACACGTGGCCAATTTCATTTGGCTCCGGGGCAGGAATCGGCATGGCATATGCCAACTGTCAGAACGACCTGAAGTCACATTACATGCTGCACAGAGCTGAAAAGGTTGGTTGGTGCAATAAAACACTTAAACCTCTAAAAACATTTTAATACAACCTCATTTATCAATTATATTAACAACCCTGTTTCAGATTTTACAATAAATGCATATCTAAGTAACTGATTCCTTTTGTCTTCTCAACAGGAGCAGTAACCACATTTCATCAGGGACTCCCTTTTTTTACTTTAATTTGTTTTGAACTCATCCTGTCTGTTTTGTCTGTGGGAGAGTCACCATTTGCACTGTTCTACAGTTAGATCCTCTGTTGAACGATCCATCCCTTGTATGACTCTGTAAGATTTGTACGTGCCTAATCAGGACAGTCTGTGTTTATTTAATAAAATAATCATGCTGACAAAAATTATTCCCTGCTGATTCATTTATCCTCTGATGCTGAGAAAGAAGAAATCATTTTGAACTAAATTTCACTGAATGGATTTGAAACAGCTTGATTACATTTTGGACTCAGTGTGGAAATGGGGTAACTAATGTCAAGTGTTATATTCAGCTCTGAAAAGGTGAGGATTCAGCTTATTTCTGAATGCGAGTGGGAGTGTGTGTGTTTTTTCTCCCAAAACGAATCTTGGAAGATTCCTTGAGACACTAGCAGTTACCCATAAGGTGGTGGGCTTGGTGTGGGTGTAAGAGGGTCGGAAGGTCAGCAGCAGCTGATCTGATGTGGCAAATGACAGGGCCATAGCGATGGAGGAGATTAGTCAGTTATGAGGGGGCATGGAAATGTAGAGCTTTGCATATTTTGTTTGGTGTTTGATGAAGCTTTTGAGATTTTGGAGTGCACTGGATTTTACCCCATGTGCACTGTTTTTGTTACTTGAAATTCAAGTGCTCCTTCTGAGGGAGAAATAATTAAATGAATAATTATCCAATGAATAATTACATTGCTTGTTTTGATTTCTGGATTCAGAATAATGTGAAGTGAGGGGCTCTCCTTTTCTGATAGGTGCTGGGACAGGGAGCAAATTTATTTTCTGATCCTAAATATATGAGTCAACTGAAGTAGTGCTTATATATATATATATATATATATATATATATATATATATATATATATATATATATATATATATATATATATATATATATATATATATATATATAAAATCCGTTGGACTTAACATCAGTCACATTCACTTGATAAGTCCAGAAATTAATCTTCAAGATAATATGAGATACATTTTATACATAAGTTGTCACAGGATATTCTGCCTACATTATTAACATATCTTTTCATTTCTTATTACAAGCAGTATAGGGCTCATTTCCTCATGTATTATTTTGAAATAAGCAGATTATCTCATTCCTTTGAATAATCAGAACTTCATGTTCAATCATGTAGATTGAACACAAAGCACACTGATCTGAATACTACAATGTGGTCCTGTTGCAAAGTGATCCGACCAATAACAACCAAAGTTCCTATCTCTCATTTGCTTGTCACATGTCTAAAATTTGAAGGAAAAAACAAAACAAAATAATAAATATAATATTTTTAAATTTTTAATATTGTTTTGCAGATATCTGAGATTTAAAATTCAAGATATTCTTCTTCTTCTTTTTTTAAGAATTGTATATCTATAAAATTACACATCCCACAAAAATCGTATCATTTTGGAAAAAATTTGGAGGCCCACTTAGAATACCTCCGCAGCCCACCAGGGGGGCCTGGCCCACAGGTTGGGAATCACTGCACTAGGCTATGAAGGTGCTCTATAAGCAGCCTGTTTTACTATGTTTTGTCATATCAACGAAAAGCAAAGATTCTTGTTCACATACAAATGCTGAACAAGTTGCACCCTTTGATATGTTGCACTTTAATCCTTGTGACTGCTGCAGGTTGTGTTTTCTCACATTAGTTGTTTGGATCACGTGTAAATGTATGATGTCAAAATTGGTTTGAGTGAACGCAACACTTTGTGGAGCTGTCAAAAACAACACAAGTTAAATTGATTGAATAAATCACAGACTCAGATGGGGAGCAAAGCAAGAGCATTAAAAGACATGGATCTGAGACTGAATAGTGGAGTAATTCAGTCTTTTCAGTGTAGGTGGGTGCCCTCTTTTTAAGATATAATGAAACCTTTTACTGCTACATAAAAACTAAGATGACTCCTGCAACACATCTGACTCACTGCTTTAATTCACCTTGTGAACATAAAGCAAGAATAAAGCACACTTCTGAGTCATTTTACAAATCCACCCCACTCTGAAGAAAAAGAATTCAGATCAGCAGCATAAAAAATAACATAAAATGTGCACCTCAGTTAAGTCACCTTTACCAAATGTGACAAAAAAAAAACAAAGTGAAAAAAAGGCCACCCACACCAGCTCCAATGATGGGAAATTAGCATTTCTCAGCTGTGATTGTGCATGGGTGCATGGTTATGCATTAACAGCGCAATGCTTTGACACGCTCCTTCTCAGAAGCTGTGCGCTCTGGCTGGGAGGCGCGCTGAAGTGGCCGACACAGGGATTAACAGGAGCGGGGGAAAGAGAGGAATCATTACAAGGACCATGATACCTGTGGAGCACTTATAAACAGAGCCTTGCTTACAAATGTCTGCTGCACAGTTTGCAGTTGGATCCTGCTTCTTTTTCACTGTCTCGGGGAATGAAAGGATTTGTGAAAGGCAGAAGAGCTACAGCAAAGGACTTGCAGAAGCTGTACCATCCCACTTCTTTGAGGTGAGGACTAATTCTGAGAATTGTTCTTCGTCCTTTTCATCGTCAGTTGTTCCTCTCACCAGCACAGCTCTCGAATGCTTAGTCGAGCCTCTTTCTCTCTCTTTCTCTCTGTGCCCTCCTCCAGTGACTGTCATCATTGTGACATGCTGCTTCGAAAACCCTCTGTCAGTCATCGAATGGCTCATTCTGGCTCTTAGCTGTGGATCAGACAGGGACATGCTGGCCAGGATGGAGAGATGAGTGAAACTGTGTTGGTTATTTTGAGTACTTTACTCTCAGCTGTGGAAATAAACCCAGGTCTCTTGGATGACTTTCAACCAAAGGATAATGGAGATTGCTACAAATGGAAAATACTCTTGACAAAAAGAGGGCTGGAAGGATTTTCAACTCAATACCTCATTAAACAATGGATCTTAAGTAAGGGGTTTTGCTGGTAAGGGCCCGTAGCTCTTAGTGGAGCCCCGAGAAAGACCTCCCCATGGCCGACTCTTACACCTCCAGCTTTGGGGGAAACTATAACAGCAGCTTTTTAACCACCAGTGCTTGGAACATCACAGGCAGCGGCCCGTGGTTGTTGGCCTTCATGCTAACCGTCATCATCCTCATGACGGTTTGTGGGAACATGTTGCTGATTGCTCTGGTGTTTGCCCATCGCTCTTTGCGTTGCACGTCAAACTGCTTCCTCGTGTCTCTCTTTCTGTCTGACTTGATGGTGGCCTTGGTGGTGATGCCCCCTGCCATGCTTAATGTCCTGTGTGGAGCCTGGGTGCTGTGGCCTTCTTTCTGCCCTATTTGGCTTTGCTTTGACGTCATGTGCTGCAGTGCCTCAATCCTCAACCTTTGTGTGATCAGCCTGGACCGCTACCTCTTTATCATCTCACCTCTGCGCTACAAGCAGAGGATGACCCCGCCTCGGGCACTGCTCCTGGTGGGAGCTGCTTGGGGTTTGGCAGCTCTGGCCTCGTTCCTGCCTATTGAAATGAAATGGCACAGCTTAGGTCACTGGAGTGGACACTCGTCAGCTCCTGGAGCCAGCAGTAGCAACAGCAGCTCTTACTCTGACACACTTTATCCAGCATCCTACTTTCAGTCATCACCATCAGGAGGCCTTTCCTTTCAGTGCCGCCTACGAGTCACTCTCCCCTTCGCCCTGGTGGCGTCTGTACTCACTTTCTTTCTACCCTCCAGTGCAATTTGCTTCACCTACTGTCGGATCCTTCTGGCAGCAAGGAGGCAAGCAAAGAGGGTTGCAGCGCTGAGCCATCCACCTCACCCGCATCCTTCGCTGGGAGAACCATCGAGGCCTCCTTCTCCGGGGATGGCGGGGGGGTTAGCTCAGCAGGACGGAGACGACTGCAGTCACCAGGAGCCTCCTGTGTCTCACAATGTACCGGTAAGAAACAAGCAGCAACCTCTGGTACTGAGAAATAGAGTCAATAAGGAAGTGCTCAAAAGTGCAGTACCATAAGTGTCCACTTGAGGCTGGCTCCAAAAGTGACAGAGACCCTGCAAAAGCTCAAGTTTAATATTTCTAACATGACCAATATCCAAAGCTAATACTATCTATGTACATATGACACAATCTGCAGTTTAGTGACTAGTTTGAGTTACACAACTCAGTCGTTGGCTCGTAATAGAGTAGTAGAGGTTGTAGCTTTCCTTGAGCCTTATTATGGTGAAAACAGTGTGAATTTTTAATGCATGAAGGCCAGACCAGTGATTTTACTCTCTGTAACTCTGTGTGACCCGAATTAGGAACTGAAACACAACATTTGTGACTTCTTGCAAAAGTTTTTCACAGTTTTAAGAGGGTTATTTGATCAGGGAAACACTTGTGTTTTTATAATCATGTCTTTACGCTTAACACATGCACAGGGCAGGGCTAATTATTTCTAACACCTGTGTTTCGATCATGTTCAGGGATAATTGTACAAAATTAGGTGTGTGACTGTTTTGACAGACAGATAGATGCATTGTAGCTGTTTGCCAGGTGGCCTCGGCTTCACCTCTTTGCAGATTTCTAGCTTAACAGGATGTTAGCTGGTGTCATCATCACTATTATGGTGAATGTCATCTTTGTCCTGAGAAACGCCTCTTAAGGAACCAGTGACTGACCAATGTCTCTGAAACTACATCCATGTTTCATACAGTCTATGGCTACAAGGTTGGACCAAACCAGCCAAGGTGAGCAATTTCAGCAGCCATTCCCTCCACAGAGATCCTGAAATAGTCGACTGGCCTTTATAGTTGAGAAAAGCTCAACGACAGTAGGAGTTGGAAAGGTTGCGAGAGGAAAAAGTAGCACAGAGATCATAACCAAATCACACTTGTCCAGCTATTATAAGAGTTCTCGAGCTTGTCATTTCCTTTGACATTTTGGAGGTTTTACACAACACTGTTCACAACTACTCCCCATGCCATTCCCTTAAAGTGCCAATTATACTGTTGAAATCCACTCCTGACTTCAGTATCAGCTAAGTGCAGAAATTACCTCCTGGAGAGTTTGTTTTTATGACTATAAGCCGCTGCCGATTACAAACGCTCCAGCCTTCAGAAAAGCAGTTTGAGAGCTTTGTTTTGTTTTTGGCAGCTTTACTCTTTTCATTTTTCGACTGCGAAATTATGAGTCTCGACCTCATGGATCATTCTGATTTGCTTAAATAAGACAGTGTGAAAGAGTTCCCCTAATCAGAAAAAAAAAACTCTAACAGTGTGTCTAAACTGGTCCAAACAGTTCTGCTGTTTCATGCAAACTACTTTGTTTCTTCCATTTCTCAGACAGATTTATGTAGGTCTGAAAGCATTCACACACTTCTGTCGTGACACATCAGGGAGACGCTTTCTTTCTTAATGCAAAGGACCAGATGAAGGTTTGTCTTCTTTCCATAATGACCATTAAATCACACCAGAGCTAGGTTCTGAAAGGCTGATATATTACTTCACGTCACTGACCTTGAACCTTCAGAAGGAAATGAATTAAACACATCTGTAAGACTACCAGACCACAGGAGAAAAGCTGTTCTTTTTGTCATGAATTCATTAGTCACCAGTTTATGATTTTAGGAAATGTTTTGCTCTTAAGTAAATGTAATCAAAGCACCTTTGAAAGAAAAAGGAAAGCCTGTGTGAAAAGGACGAGGTCTTCAGCCTGTGCTAAAAGCTCACAGAGAAAATTACAGACATCGTGTCAGATGTGCTGCTCCTGTCTGAAAGGGTCACAGCCACTTGGTCTGTCACATTCACCACAGTACAACAATCACACACAGTACAACAGTCACTCCTGATTTAGTTCTCAAATCTGCTTATTAACCGTAACCTGGTGACATTTTGTGTTGCAGGAAGTAGTTTTTTAATCACTTCATTATTTCTCATTCCTATTAAATATTCATTCTCTTCCTGTGTGTCTCTAAAAGTGCTCAGCACTGACACCATGAGAAACATTAAGGTCTGGTTACACTGAAGAATTAAAAGTAAATTAACATTTCTACATGATATTTGATGCTCGAAAATTAAGCCTGCAAGGTTAATAAAGAGGGGTTGTTCTGCTTTCCCATATCACAAACAGAACATTTAGTGACACTCCTGGACGTTAACACCAAAGATGTGCAGATTTTCAGACTTATGTTCATATGATGTAGAAATCCTTGGATCTGTCTGTAAACAGACCAAACTGTCTCTTCTAAAAACAGCATGAGATGGATCTCCTAGCTGGTTTATGACAAGTTAAGTGCGGGCCTCAAACACCAAGGTCTGCCTAAAGTTCCATAGAGGGAAAGGGGTTTGGGGAGCAGGGACCCTTAAAGAGACAGTAGCAAAAACAAACACACTTTTTAAAAGTAGGATTTTACGGTTGTTGATGTAATATATGGTATATTTCAGTTGTACGTATTATTGTCATATTTAACTCAGTATGAATCACACTTACCAGACAGGTCAAGAGAAATGTCAAGATATTAAAAGACAAAGATGCCAACTTGTTAATGAGGTTAGAAAAAATGAACTTGTCAAATCTTGAAATAAGAATAATGTTAATATCAAGAACAAAACAAGAACATTGTCTTAGCCCATTGGCAGATTCCTCATGTGTTGTTTTTAATCTCAGAATATCTTGAAATAAGAGTTTTCTGAACTTGTCAGGTGAATGCTGTTCATATCAAGTCTTATTAGACATCTCTAACTAAAAATAAGACAAACATTTGATCAGCTTTCAGTTTTTGTTGCTCCTCTTTCACTGTGTGAGAAGATGC
Source organism: Halichoeres trimaculatus (assembly GCF_033239565.1). NCBI lineage: Eukaryota > Metazoa > Chordata > Actinopteri > Labriformes > Labridae > Halichoeres > Halichoeres trimaculatus. The sequence continues at coordinate 27,782,267 of NW_027437189.1, forward strand.
TGTCAGCTGATTCTTTTGTACCATCACAGAGCTTGAGCTGTCCCTCCTGTCATTACACTAAACTAAACTGAGCAAACTGTTTATTCCAGCTTTATGTTTATCCCAAAGAGCCATGTCAACAAGGAGGATATTCATTTCTGTCCTCAGTCTTCTCATGATGTTTTACTGTTGCATGAACTTTTCCTTTTGTTGTGAACTGTCAACAGCCGTCAGTGACCAGTGAGCGACGTCTGGCTCACAGGCAGGGTCGAAGAGCGCTGAAGGCCAGTCTGACACTTGGCGTCCTCCTGGGGCTTTTCTTCAGTGCTTGGCTTCCTTTTTTCATCACCAACATGGCTCAGGTGAGTGGAGGAACCAGACACTGATTTTACTACATCCCAGTGACCCAGAAAAAAAAGGGGAAGGCTGCCATCCCAGGCTGAAAAATGTTGATACACAGTCTAAAGTCTTCCCCAAAATACCCCAGTATTATAACCCTGATCTAGCCCACAGCTTGGCAAAGATAGCGACGGGTGAAATGCCCAACTTTTGGGTTTTTATCTGTTTTCCAATGGGAGTCATGAGGGTAGCTTTTTCCAACTCTTACACAATAATAATAGAATGGACTAAAAATAGCCAAAATGTGTCCACCAAATCATGTTTGGTAAAATATAACACAATGAGCCTGAAGGGGTGAAGTCTTACCATTCTGAACCCTGTGCATCAAGGATTTGATCTTCATGAAGTGAACTGGAGCACCATTTGAAGACAAATTCAAAGGTTGATTTTCTTTTTTTTGCATTCCCCATCCAAACCATACATCTCATGACTCACAGTTTTGGCTGGCACTAAAACATTGTGAAGTAAATGCATAAGAAAGAACGAAGAAAGACGAACCAACACTTGGATACTGGTCTATTTTTGTAGCGGCCAGCCTTGGCGTCACATCCTTGCCAAGGGATCCAACAAAGAAATAGACTGGCATTTCAGCTTTGTGTGGCTGACTCATACTAAAACCAGAAAACAAAAAACAGCACTGTGCCATTTTAATAGGTATGTTTTTAAGTTGTTGATTTAGATCTGATTAGACAACCTCACACACTCATTACTCAGCCAACAGACGGCACGGAGGAACCTGGGCGACAGTAACTGAATGTCAGAAAATAGCTTCATCTAAATTGGTAATGACACTTGTCCTGTTTTTCAAGCTTTCGACGATCCAGTCATTTTGATTCCCCATCTGTGCCCTCTTGCTTCTCCTCTGCACCACATCGAGCTCAGAGACTTGACTGTGTCTGCTGTCTCCTTCCTTTCACACTCAATGTGGTGTGTGAAACGCACCCCTCCTTCTCCGTCCTATTCCCACCGCCTCCCCGTCTCATCTTGATAGTATTGGAAGCGCTCCTCTAACAGCTGTCACCTCCTTCAATGTCCTTATCTAAACCTGATCCAGATCTAAATGTTACATGCCGACCGTTCAAATGAAAAACCCAAACACGTTTGAAAGTTCTATTCAAGGGAAATAAAAGTGATGGGCGGTTAGTGTGAGAAGAATTTCTCTTCCTTTATTCTTAGATGAATATATTTGAATATTTCTTCACTTATCTGTTGTGTGGGTTGTTCTTATTTCAGCTGTAAGCTTTAGAAAAAAATCATCACTGATGAATTGTTATATTTCCTGCTATTTTAAAATCTGTAAAAACCCAAAAGGAGAAAACAAGCAAATAGATTGAGTTTTTTTGTTATGAATTTAGGATTAATCAATTAATGTAAATAATTAGCTGAATATCAAATTTGCAATAAACATGGTATATATTTGTATATATATTTTTTCAATAGAAGTTGATTAGAAACCCCATCAAATTTGGTCGTGTATAGTAAGTGATTGTCCAAAGTAGAAACACAACACCCTGATGTTAAGTGGAAACTGCACATTATACCTCTTAACACTTGGCTACCAGCTAAATATTGACACTAAGTATTTAACATATGAGAACTAGTCTGATTTAAAAAAAATATAAATATATTAATGCTGCTAGAAATTCACCCTAGGACTAGGTTTATTAAAACTAAATTTGACATTTTTAATTACAGTGAATTCTTGACATGTGCCAGTTTTACTGTTTAAATCATATTTAATGGAACGTTTTCATACCAGTAAAATCAAGAAATTAGCATTTTTCAGTTGGTTTTCCCAACAGATACAAAAACACACAGCAGCACATGTGCAAAGTCATCTGTCTTTTTACTTTTCTATTAGCATCTTCATCTCCCTCAACTTGCCCCGTCACTGCTCATACTGGGTTGAATTTTATGGTTTCATTGTGTCTGTTTTCTTACGTTTGGTCAACACTGCTTTCAGCTCCTTGTGTGCGTTTGTTGTGGGTTTTTCATTCCTATATTTTTTTTTTTTTTTTTTTTTTTGCTGGTGACTTGTCAGCTGATTACCAACAATCAGAAGTCTGTGTTCTCGTAATAAATTGGGTTCTATACAAGATATGTCACAAGTGTTGCTCACCCATGTTCATCACTTTTTTTTTTACCTTGTAAAATGTGTTGTATATCATAAGTTGGATTCATTTGTTGTGGTGTTTGAGACCAGGTTGTCCCTGGTATTGGGTTTAACCAATCTTTTTGCTATTCCAAAAAAAAATGGTTGCAAAGGGGTGGAAATTTTTTTACTAAAAATTCCTGAAAATTCTGTGAAAATTTTAGCTTGGGAACATAGGAAATTTTTTGGGTTTTGTTGTTTGCTGAAAGAAACCATTAAAGTTCTTATGTTTTACAAACAGATCAGTTTAATTCATCAATGTTGTATCAGGCATATTAACATGTATATTTGCTTATGACAAATATTAATGTCTTTATTCATTACAGTTAGACTCAGTTGGGGATAATTCCCAAAAAATTGTTTATAATGCTCTTAAAATATTGCGTTTAATATTCATTCATACATATGACCAGGTAAATACAGTTAATATACACATCAATTCCTATATATTTCTGAAAATTCCCATGGATAGTTTCCAACTTCGAAAGTGTGCAGAATTTTCCAACCATAATTCCAGAAACACAGTGGTGCTTTTGGTGTTTTCCATTAAGATGGCAGCAGCTAGCAAAGAGCTGTGGTGGCTTGACTTCAATGTATTTAAGGGGTTAAATACAATGCAAAGACGTGTTGGTGCTGATAGTCTAATGAGAAATAAAATTCAAATCAGTTTATCTTTCAAGAATTTAATACAAACAGACACATTAATACAGACATATTTCATACCTTTTACATATTTCTCTTGTAAACTTATCAGAAAAAAAGGTTTTAGTGCATATTAAAAAATATTACCTAAAAATACATTCAAATGGCAAATTCATGAACATTATTCACATTAACTTTGATTCCTTCAGAAGAGATAGAAAGGCAACGGCCAATTTCAGAAACGAGGATAGAGGCTCCATGACAGGTCTTCTCTCTAACTCCTCTCCATCGGCTGTTTTCTCCCAGCTGCTGTAATTCTGAAATCTATTTTCTCAACAATAAATGCTAACTTGATGCATTTTCTCAATCATCCTTCAGGCAGTGTGTGAGTGTGTCCCTCTCGCACTCTTTGACGCCATCACCTGGCTGGGATACTGCAACAGCACGATGAACCCCATCATCTACCCTCTGTTCATGAGAGACTTCAAGCGAGCCCTGGGGAAGGTCCTGCCCTGCTGTTTCTCACGGTCAATCAGAAGACCCTCACCAGCGCTATCCCTCTCCCTCAGAAACTCAGGGGAGCCAAACATCGCCAGCAGCCCGCCCTCTCCGCTGGCCTCTGACCCCACTCATCCGCCTGCCACCGCCACAGATGCTGTCAACCTGCTCGATGCTGAACATGCTGGCATCGAGTTGCCTCTGCTGCTGCCCAACCAGGTGGAGAGCTTGGACTGAACGTGACGAAGACGTTATCTAAATCCAGTATTAAGACTCATACTTCACTATTTGTTCAACAAGTTACAGAGTTTTGACCTAAGAGACATAACGGCTGGGACTTTTAAGACCAACCCCTTTATGGATTTTATAGACTTTACATAGATTTAATAGTTGCAGCTTAAAGTGTAACTAATTTCTATATAAACTCCATGAAAGGCAGCACTTTGCATTGAAACAGGTGAGAAGAGAAAAGAGGCCTTGAAAGAAACACATTCACTGTCTTTCCCTCTCACGCTTTTGAAAATTAAATTACTGTGATAATCACCATAGCAACGGAGACATCTCTTGAAAACCAGCAGGGTGAGAGGATCACAGATATCACCTTTTTTTTAAGGCATCCTCTAGCACCTGCTAATCAGATAATATTTATAGCTTTCAGATCTCACAGTGAGACCAGGAAATAAATTATACAAGAAATGCATATTTACATTTTTTACATGATTAACTCCGTTTACAGAACTCTGAATAGGTAAATTAATAAATTAGTATTAATATTTAGTTCAAAAACACTGTTTGGTTAGTGAACAAAGCAGGTAATTCCAGGATTTTTAAGATGAAGTTGTCAGACGTGGTCTTTGTCAGAAAAAGAAAAAACAACTTGAGAGGACGAGACTCTACAGGAAAGCAGCCGGTGCTGTGACACGCTCTTCACGAGTCAGGCTGCCTTTGTGTGTGTGTGTGCTCTGTAGTCCAGTGTGTATCATCCCAGCTCCATGATACGTGTTCATTGTCAGGATCCTCTTCAGTATCACACTGGGCATTCAAATTAGAGGGTGTGCCGTCTTTTTCAACGTCATCCTTTGGAGGAAAAGTTTCACAGTTTCTGTTTTCAGTTTGACTCTCTGATTCCACCTCATTTAAAGAGTCCAGCAGGTCTGAAATATCAGGGATATCCCAGCCGTCAGCCACATCCTCTGTCACTCCAACCTCCTTCAGGTCTCCAAAATCTGTTTTACTTGTCGCAGCGTCCTCAGTCTCAGCCTGATGTTGAGTCTCTGTCGCTTGTTTCTCATCAGGGGTTTGTTCAAGCACATCCTCTCCCTCTTCTGTGATTGTTTCAGGGCGGAGAAGAGTGAAGGAGGCTCCTGGGACTTCTTTAGTAGGAACTCCTACTGCCACCAGAATGGTGTCCATCTGACGCATGTAGTCTAGGTGACCGTTCACCTGAAAGGGTGAAAATTAGGAAAAAAGGGAATAAATATTATTTTAGTCAATAACAGAAAAAAACTGTCTGTACATATCTGGTCATGTTTTTTTGTACAGGAAAACTTCTTTTCCCAAACAGAACATGAGCAGGTAAATAGTGTATGGTGCTTTAGACTTGTTAATACATTTTTACTCTCCTTTTTTAATATTTTGAATGTTCAGTTTTGTGAAACCCCTGGTTTGTTTTGTTTTGTTTTGTTTTGTTTTGTTTTTACCCAGTTGTAAAAACTAGTTAGCTGACAGGAAGGCATTATTGTGCTAGCAGGGGCCTTATTGTTTTCTTACTATTTTAAATTATTCAATTGATAAAACTGTCTGTTTTGAAGTACAAATAAAGTTCGGTATTTCATTGCAAAAAATAATATTTATCTGCAGACTTTCTGTTTGAGTGCCGTAAATAGATTTGTGTAAAATCACTAAAAAAATCCTCACACAGCCTTTAACCAATCACTTACTGCAGTACAAAAAAGCTCCAAATATCTCCAGAGTAGTGGGTGTTTAAAGCTGCAAGCAATGTTTTATTTTCAATCACATATCTTAATGGTGTGAAATGGTTGCTAACGATGATAACTCCAAAAAAAAAATTGACAGGAAATACATTTTCATCAACAGTTTCACTGCTTTGACCAAAAACTTTTGGAACTACATCTAAGAACCTTGTTTCTGCTTTAAAAATCCTCTACCTGTGGAAAGAAAATAATGACCGATCAGGTAAAAGTATTACACAAAGCTTTTTAATATTTCTTTTTTATTATTATTTTCCACACACTGGAAAGAAAGCAGATATTTTAAGTTTGTGAAGCGTTCCTGACCTCGCTCGATCATGTTTTCTTTGAAACAAAAAAACCTTGAGATGCTAAATATTCCTCAGGTTGTATGAGCCGGAACACTATTCATTCAGAGATCTTGAAGGGGTTGTTTTTACATTTTAGTTCAGACTCACCACAGAGGAAAGATCCACATTGATTAAACGCCGATCCTGGATGTCGATTGGCTGCAGCCCGGCAACAGACATTTGTGCAGATGAGCTCCGATACAAGAACCCCAGGAGCCAGTCTCCTCTGACAGGAAGGAAAGTCAAAATCAGAGACTAAATCTGAGCATAAAAACTAGACACATTTAATGTAACCCTAACCCTAAATACAGCAGAATAAAGCTCTGTTGAATTACCTGCAGTAACCATTCACTATTTTCCCAGCAACCACCCGGGTCATTCTTTCCCAGGCTTTTTCAGAGCCGTCCACAGGGGCGCCCAGGAGAACAACGTCCTCCACAACTCCTTCACTTCCTGAGAAATCGCAACAACACAAGATTAAAAGGTGAGGAAAAAAAGGTGAGGAAAAGAAACTGAGATCAGTTTGTTAGTTTGGCTTTTATACCTGACACAATATATCCCAGAACAGTTTCTGATACACCGCCACAGGAATAAAAAGACCCAAAACTCAACTTCTAGGTCTGAGAATGCTGCTAAGGCTTTTTCAAGACTTTTACCAGCTGTTTTCAGGCTTAATTCCACAAAAACAAAGTGATTACAAAGCATATGGAACTATTTCAAACATCTTTAATGATCACTCCTAAAGGAAAGAGAAGTGCTTTGAAATCAAGATTCTTAGCACCACCGGCTTATTAACTGCTGTTAGTGGAGACAGGCCCTAACCTTTGAGGTTACCCAGCATGTTTCCATTGAAATGACAAGTTTCCAAATCAAAATAGCTGAAATCTGCTTTAAATGTCTTAAAAGTTGCACATTAAAGGTCTCAAATTATGCAAAAATCACTTTATTAAGTATTTTAGTGAAATTTGTGGGTCTTTGGCATGCCGACGTCAGTGATTCCCTTTTTTGACCAATCAGAAACAAGTCTGACCTGATTGGTCCACCAGAGCAGATACCCCAAAATCCCCTCCCCGTCCACTCACCCTCCCCGCTGCTGGAGAGAAATCTCTCCAGCAGCAGGGAGGAGAATGCTGACGTTGAAGGGCCATCACTGCTCTGTTTTTGGCTGTAAACAGCCACATAGTTCCATCACGCACAAGCACCCCATCTCGGAAGAAGACAAGACTAAGTGGCTAGAGTTTATTTATCAAGGAAATGTGCCAGCTACACTCAGTGAAACTGTACATGTGTGTGCTAGTCACTTCACGGCCGACTGCTTTTCCAGCTTTGGATAGTACAACAGAGGGCTAGTGAATAGACTGATCCTGAATCCAGGTGCATTACCAACCATCCTCCAACAAACCTCAGACCCTGGAAATGTGAGTATTTTAAATGCTGTGTGCTGTGGAGCAGATGTAAGAGCTTTTCCTTAGTGTCCCCCCCTGTCTCCGTGTTAGCTTCAGGATGCTAACTTTAGCTGCAGTTAGCCTGTTGTTACAGCCTGTAATGTTACGGTAAACAAACTTTGCTGTCCAAGCTCTCCACCAGGTTGGGCAAAACATTGTGCCCTCGGAGCTCGTGGCGCCGCTCTCAGTGACCCAGAGGAGTAGGGCGGTATCAGCAGTGGCTCATTTACATATGAAGGCCACGCCCACTAAATCAGAGCGTTCTGAACAGAGGGGCTATGAGAGCCTGGAAACAATGCTGCTGTGCTTGATTTATTGGCTTTTTGGACCAAAACATGTTACTACCATTTCATGAAGACATCAATGATCCATATTAAACTGCAGAAAAGGAGCATAACATGGGACCTTTAAGTCCCATTAAATAGAATCTTAACCCCCAAATACTTCTGCCAATTATAACCCCACTGATACTGTATGGATAATATTCTTGCCAGTTTGTGGCTTTCCTCTGAAACATGATCTCAAATTTACTTTATTTTCACTTAATTGACCTGTAGCTAAACTCAAAAGACAGACAACACATACTGTTTAGTGAGGGGCAGCATAACACTTTCCATTTTACAGTACAATCTGTCAAAACCCACTGGAAGAAGAATATGCTGCTTGAAAATGGTTTCTTCACACAAAGGTGTTCATACCTTGGTCATTGGCCAGCTCCTGTAAACAGTAGTAGATAACTCTGGCTCCCAGACTGAAACCGATAAGACTGACAGGACGCTTGCCCTTTAAACAAGAGAAAGCAAAGAAAAGCTCAACTTTAAAATGCTTTCATCCTCCTCATACCAATAAACACAGGAGTCTTTCGGCTTGATATAAGTAGGAGTTTCTTGTACAGCTTTGTTTTAGCATGCTTTAAGTGCAACCAGAGTATTTATGCACATTAGCTATTTATTCTTCAATACATAGGAACAACCAGTAAAAACATGTTGCAACAGAGGTAAAGTGTTCAATACCTGCTGTCTGCTTCTCAAAACCTGAGCCAGGTGTTTCCCCACCTCAGCGGAGCGGTTCAGACAAACATACCAGGGATTGTCGATGACGCTGGCTGCTGCTAGCAAAGAGGCGGGCCACGTCAGAGCTGCCACGATGCCTGGACAGAAGAAAGGTGTGATATCAACGCAAGAGTGGATACGACAACTGGATGAGTCGAAGAGTCAGGATAGTTTAACAGAAAGTAAGTCAGGACTTGTCACTAAAGCAACGATGAAATCAAGTCTTAGGCTTAAAATTTAGAACAAAAAATATTTTCCAACACGCACAGACATTTCAGCTTCCAAATACAGAGCCACTCAGGAGACTTGAGTGCTTTCTGCATGACAATCCACCTACCTGAGAGCACCGTGTACTTGAGAGCTTCCTGGGCCACAATGCTGACCAGCCCGTCCAGCAGTAAGGCCATGGCTGACCCCAGATCCCTGAGGAAACGAGACTCCCACACCAGGCAGTACTGTTCCCCACATTCTCCCAAGCTGCACCACGGCGCCTGGAACGAACCTGGAAGACAGCAGTTGTTTTATTTAAGTATGAAAAGCATTAAGCTGCACTTGTGTTGAGTGTTTTTAGCCATTATTTGTGGAGGGGGTACTCAGCTTGTTGCCAAAGTGCGTTTTTTAGTGGGAGAGAGCTGCTCTGTGTTATGCAAACGCACAACTTGAGTGATTTCTTTTGCATAATCTCTGGTGGACACTCTACCAGCACAGATTTGGAATATTTTGTGAAGATCATTGCATTTCATTTCTTTGTCGTGTTTTTGTAAATGATGTTGTGTTTGTTGTTGCTTGGCAATGTTTTACTTTAATACCCCTCAGTGGGTTTAAGAGGCCTGACTAAGTGCAGTTTGTATGTCTTTTAGCAGTGCTTGGAAAAACTGCAGGTTTGAATTTTATGAAACGAAGTGGAAGGTGTTAAAGGTAGAGCCCTTTAAATTCTACATCCATGGTCAACTCATGGTTAGTCATTAGAGCTGAGTTTAGTGAGCTACATTATCAAAGAATTTAGTATTTGTACATATGTACAAGATGATCAAGGGTTTTCTGTTTGTCAGAAATGTAAGTTAACTATGAGAAATATTTAACGACAAACAGGACTTTAAAAGGCTGTGAGAACTCTCTAAGTGATCCTAGAAAAGCCTCACCTCTAGTGATATATCTAAATGTAATCCACAGTTTAAAATGAGATTATCAGAGCCAATTCTTTTTTTCTGAATGCTATTTTTCAGCTTCTGGGTCAGACAGGAATGGATTGATTTATGGCGCATCTCTATGGCAACACCACGCCAGCCAACCAAGTTTAAGTAGTGAGAAGAAAGAGCTGTTTTTCTCTACTGAAAAGGATTTCTGTGATTCATTTTGTTAGTAATGGTGGACACTGGAGCTGAACTGGAAAGTAGAAAAAGTACAGAGGAGCAGGAGAAAGATAAACAGGAGAGTGACAGAGTACGAGCTAAAACACTTCCCTAATCTGTTTGTGATAATGTTGACTCCAACCCACAGTCAGCAGTTATTCTGCAGTGGTCTGTTCAAACTTGAGAGTCTTTCAGAAGGTCACATTAGCTCTTCTTGGTGAGGTTATAGTTGATAGTTGAGCACTGGTAGGACATGTCAAAGCCCCAAAATGTAACAACCACCCAAAATTTAATTTAAAAAATGTAATAAAGCCTGAAATGTAAAAACTGGCCGATAGTGTAACAAAAGTACTGGGCCCAAAATGTAACAAGTTGTTAGATTTTAGGCAAAAAATTATCACATTTTGGGTTTTTTTTACATTACAGATACATTTTGGGTCAATCGTTACATTTCGGGTCTTATGACCTTTTTTAATAATATTATGAATTATTGTTACTTTTTGGGCTCTTACAGGGCATAAACAGGATTTGCTAACAGTACTCCTTACAGAAATGTCTCAGAGCACCAGGCTCTGAGTGGCGTTAAATAAAGCTATGAAAGCTATGAAAGTTATGAAACTACACTACAAACTAAGTTTGTATGTGTTTTGCATAGTTTGGGACAGGGCAATAAAAGACTAGGAGGTCTGTGCTCCTTCTGGTCCATCCTATGCTGTTATAATTATGTTTTACTTCAGCCAAACCCTAGAATGATTTAGGTTACAACAGCCATCTTCAGGAATTATGACTCTCAGTTCATAAATCTTTGAAATGCAGAACATGTGAAAATTATAAAACATATTTGTGTAACAATAAATTGAGATTGATACATTGGAAACAGTAAAATCTTGTGATGGGACAGTAGAGGCCACACTTACTGTATTTACCGCTGCAGAGCCAACCTGTCACAGCGATGGTCAGGTGCAGATGTTTCCCTGAATTGAGAGGCAGGAACTCAAACTCTTCTATTGCTCCAACACATTTATTCATTTTATAACCTAGAGAGGTTAAAAATGAGGTGACGAATAAATAAATAAATAAAGGTAAAAAGCAGATTAAACAGGCCACAGATAAAAAAAATAGATATGATAAAAAAATGTGTCTTTATCAAGTTCAGTCAATCATTTGTCATCAGGTGATCTCACCTGTCAACCCAGCACCTGCTGCTCCAAACAGGGAGGCCATGATAGCGATGCCAGTGGCTGAGCCTAGAGCAGCAGCTCCTCCAGCCCCTATCACAGCTCCGGCTCCTGCTGCTACAAACGGAGCTGCCAGCCCTCCTGTCACCCCTGGCAGAGGCGCAGAGGAAAGAGCAAGTCAGACTGAATATCTGCATGCAGGATGAAATTTTCATTCTAAATATGTCTCCAAGCTGAATTTAAAATCAGCCTTTTTTTATCATTGATTGAAGTCTATGTTTTGAAAATAATTAACACATATTTTTACTTTATATGAAAACAGAATACCTAAATGAGACAATCAAAAGCACTTCTTGCAGGAAGAATACCTATCACAGTTCCTCCGCCCACAGTGGCCAGTCCAATGAGGAGGTAACGTCGCAGCTTTCTACCTCGCTCTCTTTTCTGTCGTCGAGAAGACTCCTCTCTGAAGGAGACAGAAACAGACAAAGTGACTGACTTTAAATATTCACTGTGTTTAATTGCCTGAGTGCCAGTTTTGGGTCCTTGATATGAAACAAGTAAAGTAATGTTGGTTTGCACAGTTTGACAAAGGTTTAGCAAAATACATACAAAAGCTAAGAAAGGAAAAAATTCATCTGTGCTTTAAACCAGCTTTTATTCAAGGTTTATGACATCTTAATGAAGTCAGTATAATTTCCTGTGACTGGCAGAGTAAACAGTGATAGCTTCTGACCCGGTCATGGTCATTAACCATCAAACTTACTCGCTCTCCTCTCCTCCTTCCCTCAGCCTCTCTCCCAGCGTTTCCTCAAACTCCTCCAGCTGCTGTGGGAGAACTCGCAGCAGACAGCTGACGTGGCGGATCAGGACTCTTGATCTGGCATCATAATGGCCTGAGAACATTAGAGACCAAAAAGTGTTTTAAAAATCAGCGGGTAAGAGAGAATTTATACAAATGTAATCAGATTGACTGTAATGAATTCAAAAGATTTCTTACCATCTTTGACAGAAAATGACACCAAATCCTGAAAAACAAAGTGAAATCTGGTTGAAGTAGATTTGTTTAGATATACACTAACTTGATAACTGTATGGAAAACGAAGAGAGCTTAAACGTTCACGTAACTATGTAACTAGGTTCTGTTGCAATAAAAAGAAGCAAATCCAGTTCTTTCTGCTGCATTTCTGTAATAATCAATTGTAAATTTATCCTATATGTTACCAAGTGAAAATATTTATTACAGAAGCCTTTTTGATCTTATGTTTTTCTTTTACACTTTCCAGGTTATTCTACATTTGACACGATTTGATAACTGTCCCAAAGAAACAAATAACTCAAAGCAACTTGAAGTAACATAAAAAGAAACATAACACATAGAATATAAACACTGAGTAAAGATTTTTAAGATGCATAGTAAAAAAAATATTTATACATCACTAAAGGCTTAAACTAATAAAGTAGGTATGCATGAATGTTCATTGGAAAGGTTCAGCAAGTAATTAGTTCAGCAGAGTAAATACAGCTGGAAGGACAAAGAGCTTGAAGCAGTTACTCTTTTGACTGCCTCTCTAACGCCTGCCTGACAGTGATCATTTGAAGTGGTTGTATCAAATGTGAGACGTCACTGCACAAGTTTGCCAGACGTCTCTTTAAAGATGGACTGATGGGAAGAAGAATTTGTTTCATGGCTGCTTAAAAACCCTTTTAAGAAAACCCTGCATAATAAGACATGTTGACCTAATAGGTGTTATTTTGCTCAACTTGAATAGACAGATATTAGTGCTAGATGGTATGACAAAAAAGATGTATCATGGTGTTTTTTTAAATTGTGGCGATACCACAGTATATCATGGAAATGTTTTTTTTTATGAATGGTTTAAACAGATGGCTTGGTAATTCTATAATACTAATTAATCTAATTGTCACTCCTCCTCACCATCTCTATCCATGATGAGATCTTCAAGATAAAAAACACTTTTACACAGTCATGTTGGGACAACAGTGATATTAATAAAGTTTTGGGGTTTAAAATGCACATGGAACTAAGAGTCAAACACCACAGTGAAGAGAGACAATGGAAAAACATCTAAAACATTTTTAATGACATGCAGTTAGTAGGGACCTCGTCAGGTAACTGTGTAACAGGCAGCATGACCAGAGCATGCTGAGTGCAACGGCAGCAACATAACCTGCATAAGAGCACATGGAAGGAGACTGATATGGGACACAACAGTTCACCAGTGCTCTGAAAATCCATACCGTGGTACACCGCACAGCACTAACAGATGTTAAAGGTAGCAAGATTAACTCAGTGAGGTCAATGTGCCTCATGTGGGATTCCTTTAACCCTTTCATGCATGGAGGTCACTACAGTGTACAGCTGTTTAAAAGTGTTAATTCTCTAATTATGCTCGTAATTTTGGGTACAGCTGCATATAGTCCACTCTAGTGGAAGCTATTGCATCATCCCACACAAAAAAATCCCATTGGTAGGTCATTGCAATGGGAAAAAGTAGTCAGTAAAACCAAGATGGCCGACAGACAGGGAGAAAGATCAACCACCTCAGCTATTTCGGTTTCTACCTTCTACAAAAAGATACCATTGCAGGTAAAAAAAATCTAACTGCATCAAATTACATCTAAGGTGGTATATTATGTCAAGATTTTTCAAGTTTTGATTTTATTTTTGGAGGAAATACCAATTAATCATCTGTCCACTCAACTGTACGTCATGCATCACAAGCTATGTTTCAACTTAAATGCAATGTTAATTACTACCAATATTGGTCTTGAAAATAATTCATATCCTGTAGTGCTTTGACTGTAAATCAACTGCTTTATGTTTTTATAATGTAATTTGAGTTTTTTTTATATATATATCCATATCTTCGTAGGGCTTAAAAAGGCAGGCATACAGGGTTATAGAGGAGTTTCCAGACTCAAGTGAGGAAGACTGTGCTTCAGGTAGCAGTGATGAGGAATGGCTTCCAGTACATAAAGGTACAAGGAGAGAAGCAGAATCAGGCAGTGATAGTGAAGGTGAGGAGGCTGGAAATGTTGCTGAAGGAGTTGAGGCTGATGAAGGAGATGAAGCTGATGAAGGAGATGAGGCTGATGAAGGAGGCGAGACAGATGAACCTGAGGGACCACCACCTTCCAGAGCTCAGGGGAAAAAAGCAAAGGAAAAGAGAGTCAGAAATGTTTGGAAAGCTAAGGATAACCAGTTTGAGGGAGACCTGCCTCCTTTCTTAGGAGAGAGCAAGATGAATGTTGAGGGAACAGATCCAATAGATTTCTTCATGCATCTTTTCACCCAGGATATGATTGATGACATTGTGTACAATACAAACCTGTATGCGGTCCAGAAAGGAAAAGACACATTGGCATTGACCTCAGAGGAGTTCAAAACATTTCTTGGCATTAATATGGTAATGTCATATATCAGATACCCAAGATCCAGAATGTACTGGTCATCAGAGACAGGCCTTCGTCTTGATCTCATAGCTGATGCAATGCCAGTGAACAGATTCGAGCAAATTCTAAGGTACATGCACTTTGTTGACAATTACTCTCTGGACTCTGAAACTGCTGACAGGTTTGTCAAAATCAGGCCAATCTTGGATGCACTCAAGGAAACCTTCCGCTCAGCACTTGATGCAGAAGAATTTCAGTCTGTCGATGAGATGATGATTCCCTACAAGGGACGCCTCTCTATCAAACAATATGTCCCCAAAAAACCCAAGCCCTGGGGACTGAAAGTGTGGGTGCGAGCAGGATCCTCTGGGTACATGTACAACTTTGAACCATATCAAGGTCCAGCTGGTGGACGAGGTAAGATCAGTCAGCTGGGAATGGCTGGAGATGTAGTCATGCGCCTTTGTGAAGACATTCAGGGCAAGAATCACAAGGTGTTTTTCGACAATTTTTTTTGCACCATTCCCCTCCTTCAAGCACTGGAACACCAAGGGATCTATGGCACTGGCACATGCAGAATCAACAGGCTCCATGGAGCACAAGAGAAGCTCAACAGTGAAAAGCAACTCAAGCAAAAAGGAAGAGGATCTGTCTCTGTCGTGACCAGTGCTCAAAACATCACTGTCACACGTTGGTTGGATAGCTCAGTGATTCACGTGGCGTCTTCCTGCACTGGCCTGTCCCCAACAGATGTGGCACAGAGATGGAGCAAGAAAGAGAAGAAGATGCTCAACATCCAAAGGCCGTTCTCTGTGAAGCTGTACAATCAGCATATGGGTGGAGTAGATCTGATGGATCAGTGTGTTGCAATGTATCCCCACAGACGCAGAAACAAACGGTGGTACATCAGGGTGTTCTTTCATTTCCTTGATGTTACAACTGTAAATGCCTGGCATCTCTATAGAATGTCTCAAAATGAAGCAAAGGATCTTCTGCAGTTCAAAGCATCGACAGCTCGTGCTCTCATCAATGCAGGATCTGTGAAGATACATGCCAGAGGCAGACCCAGTGCCACTCCACCACCTGCAAAACGGAGAGCAGTGTCTAAGGCCCCCCCTGAGATCCGGTATGCCCCCGGAAACCACTGGCCCCAGGTCAAGGAAGCAAAAAATGCCAGCAGATGCCAAGATAGTGCATGCACACGAAGAACCAAGTACACATGCATGCAGTGTCTTGTAGCATTGTGCCCTGGATGCTTTGGCAACTATCATAGAAAATGAGAAAGGAGAAGAGATGCTCAGTTCGGAGACTTGACATGAATATGAGAAACGATACTACAAGGATCTACTCTCAGTTCAGTGACTGTTATTTTTGTTACACTGTTCTCAGTTCAGGGGGATTGTCTTTATTTTGTTACCTTGTTTGCAGGTGGACAGCAAATGTATGATACATGCTAAGATACTAAGGGGAGAGGAGATGCTCCGTTCAGAGACATGATAGGGATACGAGAGAAGATACTACGAGGATCTGTGTTCAGTTCAGTGACTGGTATTTTTTGATACACTAACCTCAGTTCAGAGGGATTGTCTTTATTCTGTTACTTTGTTACCAGGGAAGTGGAGGAACCACTATTCCAACATGAAACAATAATACAACTGTATAACTGAATTGCAACAAAAAATTCATAATTACCACGTTATTACACTGTTATTTACAGTACGAAATGCATGAAGTACACTTAAGTGGACAAATAAATATATCTTTATAAAATTAAGATAAAGTTTTTTTTAAGAAAAACCCTTGTTTTACATCCCTAAAGAAGAATAAAAACACTGAGTAAAAAAATCCTGACTGATCTTATCATAATTCATGCATGAAAGGGTTAAAAGAGATCAAAACAAGCCGCCACTTCATATCTGATGATACTTTACATGGTTGTGTTATAAAATGTAAGCACAGTAGCTGTGCAGCCTCTGAACCAGTCTGACACACTGTTCATAAGCAGACTCTTTCTGTTCATTACCCTCATTCAAGCCCAGGTATTTCTGTCTGAACATACCTGCTTGTGCTGTAAATGAGTTCTCTGACTCTCACCTCTCTGGGGCTGAGTATGATTTCTGTTGTATGCATGATGCTGTTGCAACAACCTCATTTAACACGAGCACTTCCAGCTTAATGAAGCACATCTTCTGAGGTATCAGTACCTGAATGATGGGTGTGGCCCCAGCAGCCAGCAGCGCTTCAGCCTGCAGGATGGACAGAAAGGTGTCCGAGCCTTCAAAGCCCAGACCTGACAGGAACGCCCCCATCACGGGCATCACTGACTCATCCAGGTCCAACCACTGAACCAGACCTCGCAGATACTGCTCCCTGAACACACTGAAACCACACAACACAAAGAAATTCTTCAGAAAAACATTTCTGTAGGTCCGAAACTTCTGAAAGCTACAGCGATTTGGATATTTCTTTCACAATTTGTAATAAAACATTCCTGTACATCAGAGCCCTGTTTCAGAAAAGCAGATTAGTGGAAACTTTCAGGACATGAACTCTGAGCTCAGAGAAACAGAGTTTGAGTCCCTCAGAGTTTGTTTTGAGCAGAATCAAAGGCTTTTTTTCTTTGGGTCAGTTACTGTGGTAACAAGCAGAGAGAAGCTAACCTGTGTTCAGGAAGGTTTTCTGTCTCTTCTGCTCTTGCTTGAGCATGAAAGCGCCGCCTGACACTGTGATTCATTTCCTTATTCATGAAGTCTTATCAAAGGAGGACGTATCTGAGTGCATTCAAGTTCAGAACTTGAAGGTCACATCTTTAAGACACAAAATCAAGCTTGGTTAAGAATTCCCCAACACGAGAAATATTTTCATTATACAGCTTGAGTGAATTTGTCATTGCTGTAAGGAAAGGAACATCTCTGTAGCTTCATCCCCAGCCCTGAATAAAAATCTAAAGGCTGTATTGTATTGTCCTCCTTTATCTGTCCAGACTCTGCAGACATAAATCGACCTCTCGGACTGTCTGCCACTGTGTTTTTCTGATATGAAACTTTTTTATACACTGCTGTAGAAATCATTACTTTGATAAAACAGTTTGGATGAAACTTTCAACAAATAGGAGACTGCTCGATACATAATCTTCTAGTTCCTTTCTCTTATGTAACCAGAAGATCCTCTAAGAAGTTGAGAGTAGAATTTATTTTTTGTAGCTTTTCTAGATTTATTTTCTTATGAAGAGAACTTATGATTTTTTCTAATTTAGATTACTAAGTCTTACTACTGTTTCTATAATTTAACAGTCTATATCCTTTCACCATGACTCATCATTTGATTGTTTTTTTAATGTGTTTTTTTTTTTTTTTTAATTTTAACTCTGCTTAAAGAGGGGGTATTATGCTTTATTATATCTTGGAACATGAATATAATGTAACAATGCTAGATGTTCACACTGAACTGTGCAGATTTTAAAACTGCTACATATGTTGTAGAAAACAACAAATCTTGAATCGAGAAGATCTTCATGAAATTTGCTCAAATGATGAGGACATGGCAGGATCACCTAACAGGGGGCCTCAAACGCTACAGCCAAGCCTCTAGAGGGTCAGCTAATCAGAGGGAAGTGGGTTTGTGGGACAGGGAGCTTTAAAGAGACAGCAGCTGAATCAAAGTTTTTCAGACAGAGGCTGAAATACACCAGATGCACCTCTGATACAGCAATCTGGTTTTGACAGGGTTTGTTTATTTTGAAAGTCACTTGGCGTTTTTAATCGGTTGCAGTGCACAACTTCCTGTCCTGCTTGATCTGCCCCTCAGTGGATTGATGTGTCATTGCTCCTGCACCCAGCAAAAATAGGATTGATGCATATCTGCTGCGATCTCCAGGAGCAGAGAAGCTACCGGATCGTAACAGAAAGAATCCAGTATGAGTTGACACATTGACTTGAATAGAAACCTATATGATCCAGAGCCGTGACAGAGTGGAGCTGGACCGGAGAAACATCTAGTGTAAAGAGTTTTCTAAAACACCAATGTGAGAGAAATAGAGATTTTTTATGAGCTGTAAATCATTTGAAGCTACCACAAACGTACCAGAGGAAGCCTAAAAAAATAAAATACAGCCTCTTTAATTTCAGTCCTAAATTTGATCAAGTTCACATTTAATCGCTCATGTTTAATTTGCTGCTGTCTGCACATTGCTGTTTATATATCTCTTTGTGTATAGGCTGCTCTGAACCACTGGCCCTTAGAGAGCTTAACAGTTGAACTAATCTGATCTTTTTTCCATTCTGGCAGGACATTCTTTGATTCCTTCAAGCTGGACAAAATTTCTTTTAAAATGACTTAAAAACAAACAATTGCAGCACAAAGTCCCCAGTTTCTCTAACAACATTCTAGTGACTGTCTCTGAGATCAGTAATGCCTTTGAAATGATCACATCAACCCTTTTATTCTGGAGAATCATTGTTAGTTAATATCAAATAAGTTTAGAGGCTAATCAGTGTGACTCTACATTCACATTTCCTCTGTAAGTAGCCCTTTATAACCTGTCACACAAAATGTCAGTGTTTCTTTATCTTCTATGGTCATGTTACCTGTTTTCCTCTCCTGTAAACAACTGGCCCAGAGAGACACCACACAGAGCAGCGAAAGCAAAGCGGCCCTGTTCAGTCAACTGTCTGCTGATAAGTCCCTCTGGCCTTTGGCCACTTGGGACATCTTGTGTTGTCGCTGCACCCCCTGGATCTAGAGTGATACATGGGCAAAGGTTAAACATTAACTCAAATGTGGAAGTGTGTTATAAACAAGTCACAGTGTCTGACACATGATGTTGTATCAAACACTGAAGGTAGAAATCTCCAAGTGCAGTATGAATCATTGAGGGCAAAAAAGACATTATGTAGGACAACCTGCAGCACTGAAGTGATTGTTTTGAGGTCTGGTGTTCATATTCTATCAGATGCATTAATGTAAGCTGTCAGGACTGGACCCTAACTTGTCTATTATTGAGTGGAGTTTGGTTTGTTGAAAAAGCTGCACCAAACTAGGTTACATGGAGTCTCTCAGTGCTTCAGAGTCTCTGATGAACTGACCTGAATTCAGCACACAATGGCTGCTTATAGAGTGACCCGCGTGATTTTTACATGTTCCTGTTTGCTAAACCTTCACACAAAGGTGTTCAAAATAATAATAAAAAAAATACAGATTTCGACCCTACACAACACTTGCAGTGTCCGCTAACTTCTTCAATACAGCTGTTTCATGCTGGCGGTGCTGTCTTCCGGGCTTTACTGACTAACGGTTCAAAGGAAACTCCTGAATTACAACATCAGTTCAGTAACTTACACGTCGATCGCTCATAGAAAACTTAAAACGAATATTTGATAGTACCTGGAGTAAAATTGTCGCCCGTACTGGTCTGTTTTTCCTCCATTGCCATTGATGACACAACTCAGCACACTGAACTTTTGCTGCGTTCAAGTGTTTCCTCTAGGCTCCGAAATCTTACTTTCGATGGATAGAGTATTATTCATATGTAAAAGCTCCGATTACTTGGTAAATTTCATTTAAAATCCACACCAGTACATCATAGAAGTTTAGAATGAAAACCCAGATCTGCTTAAAATACCTGTATAGAGCTTCTTTGCAGTGTAATTGTCCAAATAAGTGGAGAAACTCTATTGTAAACAGCTTCGGCATGGTTACATGCTCAGTTTGGCTAAACAACTCAGTTGCAAACGCCAAAAATTATATATTTTAGAAATTAATCTTCTTTTTACCACAAAAATATAACTTTTAAACTAACTAAGGAGGTTATTCAAACTTTTGTTTCAATATTTACGGCTCACATGGAACGCAACGTTTGCTTTCAACTTCAGTATGACGTAACTTCCACGTACGCGCTGTACGGGGCAGGGGTCTGTGGTCTGTTTACGACCGAAAAATTCAACCCAATATAAACTAGTCAAATTTTACGTATAATAATAATAATAATAATAATAATAATAATTATAACAATAATAATAATAATAATAATAATAATAATGGCGATAATAATAATAATAATAATAATAATAATAATAATAATAATAATAATAATAATAATAATAATAATAATAATAATAAAAATAGTACTTATAATACCACTACTACTACTAATATTTTTTTTCTTATTATTGTTGTTGCTGTTGTTGTTGTTGTTGTTGTTGTTGTTGTTGTTGTTGTTGTTGTATTGTTTTTTCAAAATACATATATTCTTATGAGTTTTGAGAATAGAATCCTCCAACTAGATATTAAAATCAAAGTCAGTACACCACATGACCAGTAGGTGTAAGTGTAACATGTATTTTACTGCAGCCCAGGCTTCACAACCCTGAATAAAGCAATGCTTATGGATGGTCACTTGTTCTTTGACATTATATAGATCACTTTGAGAAATTAACAAAAAGAAAAATAGATAACTTGTTAGAACTCCACTGTATTAAGATGCTGCTGCATGGATCTATGTGATTGTCTTGTTTTGTTTGTTTGTTTGTTTGTTTTCTCTGTTACAAGGAAGCTTAACCAGCCTCTATGGGGACAGTTGCCTGTCAACTCTATAAGGGAGCAGCTCCTCTCAAGGACATGGTCATGAAGGCTATCTGAAATCATTTGGTGAGAAGCTGCCAGCACTAAGAATGAAGCAAAGAAAAATCCATGTTCAGTGTGTTGCCTAGAACATAGGCTTAGTCAGTTTCAGGGTCGAAAACGTGAAAAAGGAGCGCAAGAGACCCTGAAATAGCTCAAGGAAAATTCTTTTGATTAGCAGGAATTAAATGGTTCTAGCAGAGCCATTCACAAGAACATAACTTTTCACAGTTTGATGAACTATTCTAAGGAGCCTGAGCACAGTGTAGTTGATATGGAACAGGTAAGTGTATGTGTGCAGTTATTTATAAAGTATTAGGGTTAAAGAATATTGCAGTGAAACTCTAGTGTGATAGTGCAATTCACAATTTAGATTTATTAATGGCTTATTTTGATGTGCTTAATATAATTAGGGTCCTTGTCTGAAGGGCAGAGCAGAGCTAGATGAGGACTCTGTTGTATTTTATTTTTTTGTAATTAATGTAAAATGTGTTAGTTTATTGTCAACTTTCATACCTAAAGTGAAGAGCTACTTACCTGCCCTCTACTGTTTCACAACAATACCCCAAAATATATATTCCATTCTTTTGTATTCTACTCTATTATATTCCATATGTGCAGTACTGTAAAAAGTAATAAGTGAAAAATTGCTGAAAAAATAAAATTAGAGTGGTCCTCCCTGATTGAATTGTGTAACCTGTGTGTATCTCTGATTCAACATGCTTTCTTCATACATAACCTTTTGTTTTCTCATACAGCACACAGCACCTCTTCATCCACACTCTGCCATCTCTGTTTAGTTGACCTCTGACTGTCTCTTGAGTATTTTCGGACTCTTTGGCTGCTCCTCTCGCCCACTCCCTTCCCATCTGCTTCATCAGCTCCAATTTACTGTACACACTTGGCACGGCTCTCTTCTCCCTTCACATTTTCCA
This sequence comes from Halichoeres trimaculatus, assembly GCF_033239565.1. Lineage (NCBI taxonomy): Eukaryota > Metazoa > Chordata > Actinopteri > Labriformes > Labridae > Halichoeres > Halichoeres trimaculatus. The sequence goes on from NW_027437189.1 coordinate 27,804,254, forward strand.
GTCTGAGTTCTGCACAATGACATGAGATTAAGGTAGCACAGGAAAAAGAGCACAAAAGGGGATCAAACTTCCACCAGGTCTCTCTGTCTGCAGGAACTGTTAGTTCTGTGAGAGGGTACTTTGTCTAAATAATATCCTGGCATTGTCAGGGAGGAATCTCCAAACCTCGGGGTGCTGGATTTGTCTCTCTCCTGAAGGCATCCTGTTTATACAGCCTACTAAACTGTCTCTAGTGTGTCATAAACAGGACGTCATGAGGAGCAAAACCACAGCTCGATTATCTAAGATAAACAGTTATTCATCTTTATTTGGAGTCCCTTTCATACGCCGAATAAATAATGATTTCAATACTAAACACAGTAAGTACAACATATACAACTCACTGCTGATGATACACAGATAGGAGGTAAAGAGAGAGAGGGTCTGTGGAAACGATCTATAAACATTTCATAGAGCTGACCTTTTCAGCTTGCCCAGACTTGTAATCATGGAAAAATAAAAGCCCAGAGTCTGACTTTGAAAACTCTGAGTGTTGAAAAGAAGTGTTAGGAGGGAAAATTCGAAGTGAACTCCTGCTGACTGTCACATAAAAGCAGAGCTGTTTTTACACCTCTGCTCTTCTGTAAACCACGTTCACGTCACTGTTGTTCAGGGTGCTTTAAGTTTGTGAAGCTGTTATTGGATTTAATTTTTTTTTCCTCTAATCCAAAGTTTTACACATCATCACATTTGCCCTTTACTCAGAAGAATGTTCTGACATTTCTGAGGCTAAAATATCCTAAACAATTCAAGGCATTAAACTTAATGTTCAAGGTGAAGTGTTAACATTAAGCAGTATTTATCTGAAGTGACTTAGTAAAAAAGGAATATGATATTCACAAGTTTGTTGCAGATGATTCTGACACAGCTGCAGTTACCTCCAAGACACTCAGATGCAGAGTCTAAAAGGATCATAACTCCAGCAGCACTTGTGGTAAAGAATAAGGATGGGCAAGTACCAATACCAGGTATCGGTATCAGGCTGATACTTTGTTTTTTCAAGGTTTTGGTATTTGTGAAGCCTGCTGGTATCAGCAGCCGATACACAAAGCAAGAAAATCTTAATTCCTCCCTGCCAGTAGTTGGCGCTACTTGCTGCAGTTTAACACAGCAAATAGGGGTCAGGTCCTGTTCAGACAACATGAATGAACCAGGGAGAGTTAACAGTTAAACTGTTATATTTTGTACTTCAGTTTACTTGAAAAAATACTTGAACTGTGACAGTTGTTAGTTTTATTGTGGACTTTTAATATTACATTTTCAAATATTTATCACAAAAACGAGAAAGTGGTTAAGTGTTTTTTTTTTTTTTGGACATAATGCCAGAGGGACTGTGCTGTCTTTGATCAAAATTTGTGTCACTGTTGATTCAAATTTTATGTCTCAGAAGAATTAGTAGTATTGGTACTCAGTATCGGTGAGTACTCATACTGGTATTGGTCTTAAAAAAAGTGGTATCGAACATCCCTAGAAAAGAAACCAACTTTATGTCAGATCATTTCAGGGTCTCGCCTTCATCAGGGTCATAGTAAAACACACTTCAGATAACTTCTAATTAAGATGAGTTTAAAATGTATAAAAGAAAGTCAGAAACATCCAATCATATGCATCTACATTAATGCATTTCATGTTAGCCAATGGGGCTACTGAACAGGTGTGAAAACAACTTCTAAAGTGCCAGGAAAGGTGTGTGAATAAAATATGACATTTTACAATTAGTCATTGCTCTACTTTTATTGATAGATCTATAGGTTTTCTCTATAGTGACTTTTACTGTGAAGCTCTTATATATGGAATTTTAACTACTTGGATCCTCCTTCTCTTTAGCCAGAAAACACTGATGATTGATATTCAAGCTTTCAGATTCTTTATAAAGTTGTCCACATGTATCTAATCTGTCCGCCAGGCTCATGTTTTCTTCTCCTCTTTCATCTTTTCTTTTCTCATGCATCACTTTCATACACTTCTTTGCACTACTCCCCGAGACACAAACTGTGATAGTTGTTAACTGTCAGCAACAACAGATGTTGTTTTGGACTTTTTTGAATGAAGAGTGTGTGTGTGCGTGTGTATGTGTGTGTAAGTGTGTGGTTTTTTTTTTGTTAACTCCCAGTCTTTCTGTGCACGGCACTTGCAGAACACATGGCTCTCAAATGCAACACCATTTAAATATTTCAAATACTTTCCTCATTCGGTTCACAGCAAAAATACACTCTGCTGATGTCATCCTCCAGATGTCAACTTCTTAGCAGCCAAGAAAAGAAGTCTTTAAATCAGCTCTGCATTCATGTGCACTCTGGATGTATCATTTCCTTAAGTGAGACGTCATTATTTTCATTTTGGTGTGCTTCATAGAGTTTTTGCAGCATGCCAGCTTCCCTAAATCCTTTAGAGCTCCCTCTGGTGGCTGAGAAAACATCGCTTCCTCAATTTAAATTAGAGCATGGCTCACTGGAAAAAAATGAAGCTTTTGGGCAGCAGATGAAAAATGCTGAAATGAAGGGTTTCTTGGACATCAGTTTAGGATAAATAAAGAGTTTTTGGGAGCTGCCAATCATGTAAAACTACTCCATAGGTTTCCCAGACTGTCCATCATCTTGATTTAGTGTCAACATGCGTGCATTTGCAAGTTTGCACTGAACATGATTTGGATGGGGCAGTCAGGGGTTTGGACTCTTACTTGTCTTTTTAAAGGGGAATTTTTTGGCAATCCATCCATCACATCCTGAAATGCATCAGCATTGCAACACCTGACAGATTGAAACTGCCAAGCAGTCTTTGAACAAGCCTCCAAGCTTGGCTGACAAAAACCAACAATGATCAGAGATTTCCAAACAAAAAGAGAAGAGTTTTGACAGTTTTTGGTCTGGATTCCTGCCTCCTGGTCAATCTGGCTGACATTTTTTTAAGCACAGAAGCCCGAGCAACTTCTCCATAAGACGACCTCTTTAACCTAACCAGCAGCCTCCCTGTCTCCCACAGCACCCATCAATCTCCCCCAGGCTAAAACTTCTCCTCTCTCTTGTACTTGAGCTATGTCACACAACCTGCCAGCGTGTGTGTATGTGTGTGAGCTCAGTCCTACAATGGATTACTCATTGAAAGGCAGACAGGCAGACAGGCAGAGCTCACAGCAGACAAGTTCAAACACAACACCCCCTCGACTCCCCCATACCTTATCACTAACAGACAATGTCAGGTTTCTTCTCCCTTTCTGTCACCCTGGCTCTCGACAGCAGGAGAGCTGAGTGAAACCAAGACAGAGCGGCGTGTTCGACCTGTGGGGCACTCAGGAGGGAGTGTTGTGTGTGCATAGGCTAAAAAGAAAGAGCAGGAAGTTGGGACAGTGATAACAGAGAGGTTGTAACTCTATGCGCATGCAGAACTTGCCTGGAAGTGAAAGGCTGAGGGTTAAGTGGGGAGGCAGCGGATGTGGGTGACAGGTGATTGTGTTAACAGGCAGGATGGGCTGGACAGCAGGGTTGTCATCTTGTCTGTCATTAAAATCCAGTGGGATGCTCAACACACCTGGTCAGGTGTTGGTGTAAAAGTTTGAAGTAGAGTCTTGGCCTCCATGTCAATGATAGCCTGATTTACCCTCCGCATATATCAAGCACCTGGTTTGACTGGGTGGGATCATGTTTCTTTTCAACCATGTATGATCTGTTGTTTTGTTTCATTTGCACGAAACCTGATCTTTGATTGGCTGCCAGGCCCTCCACCACCTCAACCTGCCCTAACACATTCAAATGCACTTGTAATTACAACACATCCCTGCTTCTTTAAACCTCAAGACATACCACAAAAGTGACTTCAGTTCCCTTTTTGTGCATATGCATTGGCCCATGTTCACATCTATGCTGTATGTGCACGTGTGCTCCCCCGTCAGTGTACGTGTGAGGACTTGTGTGCGTGCTTGTGTGTGTATAAAGTATAAAGGAGTGTTACTGAAGGTGGAAGGCAGCTGTGTGGGGTGAAGAGCATTAAGAGTGGGAGAGGGATCACAAAAGGGAGGAGAGAATGAAGAATCCAGCTGCTATCCACCGAGGCCAAGACACTGGAGAGCTGGCTGAAAGAATGATCTGGAAAAAAGACAGAGAACTGATAGGCCTATTGTATGAAAAACAGTTGGAGGGGTGATGTGTTGTTGGTGAATGAGTCAGCCCTAAGTCTTCATGAATGAGCAAATTTAGTTTGTTTTAGCTTAACTGTTAATCTAACAAAAGGCATAATTAAACAAGAAGCTTTAAAGGTCCTGTGAGGAGTCTGATCACAAGAAAGAGTCTTAAAAATTGTAATGATACTTTCATCATGTGACCCTTAAAGGCAAAGGAGACCAGAGCCCACAAGAGTGATGATTTATATAGAATAGAATAGAATAGAATAGAATAGAATAGAATAGAATAGAATAGAATAGAAAATACTTAATTTATCCCAGAGGAGAAATTCAGGAGTCACAGCAGCAATCAAGAAAACAAAAGTAAGAAAGCGTATAGAAAGTGCAACAAGGTCCATAAGAAAAAAGATGATGACAGCTTGTCCATCATTGTCCAGTTCAGCCAGTCTCCACCTCCACAGGGTCCAGGGCTGAGCTTCTTCAGCAGTCTGTTCAGTCTCTGTCTCCTGGATCCTGTCTGCTCACAGCAGGTGAAGCTCTTCCAATGTGGCGTTGGTGTCTGGTGTTAGCTCTGTTAGCCATGTCTGTGAATAGCATGATTCTACTCTGCCTTCTGGTATCCCCTCTGTTGCTGGGTTAGCATGACTAGCTCGTCCATCTTATTGGAGATAGATTTTATGTTCCCAATAACGATGGATGGAAGGACAGGTCCATGTTGTCACTTCTTAGCTCACTCCTGAGAATATGCACATAGTCCTCTCCTCCTTCTCCATGCCTTGTGGGGAATATCAGGCCTTACACCAGTTAGCATTGACATGCTACAGGCTGCTAACAGCTGATTTCACATGTAAACAATGCAGTCATGGTTACATTTAGGATCTCCAGACAAACACAGGAGCAAAAATAGTAAAAATATAATTGAAGACAAAACCAGTTTGATGTCCATGACCAACAAATGAGCCATACAAAGTAAAGACCCACTCCAAATGCAAAAATGACGAAAAAGAGATGAAAAAAAAATTCAAGAAACAGACAAAGAAGAGAGAGCTGCTGCAACAAGCAGCCACAACCAACAGGGCGGCACCTAGCAACTATAGCTAGAGCAATATTTAGTCATATTTAAGCGTAAGTAAGCCTGGCACGAGGTCACTGAGTTACAGCACCCTGCAAAAAGTCTTTATTTACATTCTCTTTTGCAACGATTCACAGTTTGTCAAAAAACTCACTAGTTTAATACCTTCAAAAATAATGATATATTTTATCCTTTTTTTATTTTTTACAGCATGCCACTAAAAAAATTAGGTACGAGGACCCAAGCTATTATTGAACAGGCTGTAAACATATACATGTTTGCTGTTAAAATTAGCTTTTTGAGGTATTTCTGCAACCAGTGGATCTTGAAGAACTGCACTTTTTAACACTTCTGCACAGACCTTTTACTTTTTTGACTGGAGGTTGTTGCTTGTTTTTTTTTTTTTTTTAAATTTTTTTTGTATTTAGCTGAACAAAGAGTGCCTTACCATCTGCATGCAAATTAGCTATCTCATTTCATTTAAACCTGGGATTAAATGAAAGTAAAATGTATCACTCTGAAGAACAGAAAGACAAAAAACATTTTCTCTACTCTCTCTTTTTTCTTGCTTCTACATCCCCCCACGCAAATAGGGGAGACAGGGGAGTTTGATGCATACAGTCTAACCCAGTGTGACTGTAGACACCATTTTAAATGATCTCATTCTTTGTATAGGACTTAGTATTTTTATGTTTAACACATTGATACTGTATATGTTCACACATGCCAGTCATTCATCCAAATTATGTAAAATTTGAGGAAGTTCTCCCAAATGACGCCTGTTTTGAATCGGAATATAGTTTCATATCTTTCCTGAGCCAAATGATGTGTCACAGCCCAAAGAGCCAGATTTCACATCAGTGCAGCGCAGGGACGATTTCAGAACGAACTGAAAGAAATCACTGGGTGTGTCGACATGTGACCAGAGAGTGAGAAGAAATGATTTTTGAAGAGTCCTCGTGATGCGACACAAACAAACTTCAGCACAGTGCCGGGTTATGATTTTCTGAGTGTGTGAGAAGGCACACTGCAGCCTACCATCCTCCTTCCCACAGAACTCTGACATCCATGAGTCACCAACACTGACCTTTCTCATGTGGTTTCTGAATAAGTGAGACTTTAGAGCTTCTCTGCTTACGGCCAGCATTCAAGTTGCTTTCAGCAGTTTGTGCTTGGATGGAAGTCCTTTATTTTTAGTGGAACAAGAGGGCACTTGGGGGCATGCTGCGGCTGTGAAAAGAATTTCCCTTTTATATTTTTCAAGTTTAGTCTGAATTCTTCACCCTCAGATTCATCAGTTAGATATTTTGGAAACATGCAGCCTTTCTTGAACACTACGGGCTCATGGGGGCAAAGTTTCTCACATACTACAGGAGTCAGACTGTGGTGCCCCATAAAAATGATCCATAAAAACTTGTTTAGTTGGCTCTTTTATACATTTTAGCTCCTTTTTCCCTCTGAGTTTTGAACCTGTGCTATCAGATATCTGTTTTTAAATACTATCCAACTTGCCCAGATCAGTTTTTCTTTATACTGAGCCAAAAAGATGAGTGCTTTTGTTTGTTATCTAGATATCAGGCCCTGCTGCCAATCCTTAAAACAAAAAGAGCATTGTCTGCACAGAACTCTCAAGACAACCGAGCCAGCTATACCGACCCAACTTGGCAGAACCAGAGGCAGCCTGTGACATTTAACTGTGGAAACTTGCAGTGGGTGTTGGCCTCACCAGTGTTGAGACTCACTGACTGTCGATTATTGCAAAACAGATGTTCTAACTAGTGGGATGGATCGAGCTGTACACCCAGTTTTTACCCCAAGACAGTGAGCAGACGCGGTTGCTTACGTCCAGAGTTAAATACACATTTTGATTTATTTTGTGAAATGTGGTCCTGCCTCGAGCTGGACGGCTCCTTGTGTTTAATGTAACTTGTCATATTTGTTTAGACAAAAGCAGAGATGGAACATTTCTGTCTGGATGTAGTTAGAGGTTTGGTTCTTGGAGCTCAGAGAGATAACGCTTTCCTCCTGAGGCAGCATCTTACGGACTCATCACTTTACTGATTCTTTCTCCTCATGTTGCAAATCACAAACAAAATATTTTCCAAGTTGAAAGCCAAGGAAATCCCTTCAGCTTTAAGGACGAGACCCACTGTGGACTCACAGGATGCTGATCGGAGGAGGCAGGAAAGTACCACTGACGCATGCAGGGCCGATGTGTCAGTGTTGCTGAGGAAGGATGAGGGTACTTGGCTCTCTTCTGGTTTTCTGAACACCCCTGTGGTGGGAAATCCCTCTGACTCCTCTGTCTCTATTTTTACTTTAATTGTTGTTACGATAGGCGTGTGAGAATAGAAATGGAAATGCTTCACTGTCTTACTTTTGGGCTCAGTACGCTATTCAAAATACATGTAACACATTAACATGGCACTTTTTAAACATAATAAACACACAAAAACAGTCCAGCTAACATTCAAGAAAGCCACCTGTCTCTTAACAGTGAACATTAAGGAGCTGTTTTGCTTGTAATCTGTACCTTGATCTAGGTGAAATACTTCATCATGATTGGTCCAAACCTCATTACCTCAGTAATGAATTTTTAATAGCCAAGGAAACCGAAACAACCAGATCACATATGTTATATCAAATCACAGTGTCGAACCTCTACTTATTGACTCTGACAGGCTGCTCTCAAGGGAAATTCAGACAGTTTGTGTGAGAGCAGCCTGAGAAGCTATTGGACCCCCAGATGTCTCTGCAAAATGAATTTCAGGTAATGGCAGAAGAGCCAAGAAGATGAATTTTAATTTTCAGAATGCTAAGAAGTCACTTAAACCTTAAAAGGCCCTGTGAGGACTTTATAAGTGATTTTGAAATACTCTGGTGGTTTGTGGTCTGTTCAAACTTGAGAATCTATCAATAAAATTAGTGAGGTTACATTGGCTCTGCTCAGTGAGGTAAGAGTTGGTAAAAAAATAGTGATATGTAACTACAGATAAATACTGTTGCGTTCCAGGCAACCCATAACTTGTGTTTTTCCCACCTGTAACTTGTGAAAGTGCACTGGAACAACAGTCGAACTCATAACTTCCCACCCGTGACCTTGTACCAGATCAATGTACTCCTGCCTCAACACTCTGACGTTTTTCATCTGCTAATGTTAGCGCACCATTTGCTGCTGCTCCGGGGTTAGCTAGCTTTCAATGCATTAATCAATACAAAATACCTTTCAATATAACGACAAATACCCTGAAATATCAAGTATAAGATTCAGTTACCTGATGCGTAGTTTCCCCTCCTCTGTCTCACTCAAGTGAGCATGTTTGAGGCTCCTTTGGTGATTGAAATGATTAAGAATTATGCTTTTAATGTCTGCCATGTTGGTTTGTTTGCATACGAGAATTTCTTGTGCTCAAACCAAAGTTGTAATTTGCCAGGGACGCTTTCAGGTCGGAACTCTGAGATTTCGAATCATGAGATTCATCATAGTAGCTCATCAATAATGAGCAGGTGCTTATGCAAATTAAAATCCCCTCAGGGTGAAACCAGACTCATCACTTGTTCACTGTATTACCTTTTGCATTTGCCAAATACAGTTTGCATGGGACACGGAGAGCTCTCTGACTTCTGTCATCCAGTTTTCTTTTATTTTGAGAGTGGCGACTTTGCTGGTTTTCCTCCCTGGTTCTGAACAAAACCCTGGGTTTCTATAAACCAAACCTCAGATACCATAAACTGGCAGGAAGGGGGAAAACACTGGCAAATTTAGATCCGTGGAATTTAACCACTGACAGTGGCATTCAGACAAGAAGCCAAATCTTCTGCAGCCAACATTTTAATGGGTTATTACAACGAGGCAGCTTTTATGGGCCAAAGTTACAAGCTCTGTAGAAAAAGGCAGCGACCGAGGCTGCTTTAAAAGAGTTTCAGGCTTCAACAATCCCCCGGAGGAGGTGTTGTTTTTCTTTATCCCTGTACAATCACACCCTCGATGTAGTTGTGAACAAAATGTTGTCAGCTCTTCCATTTTCTCCATGACATCTCAGTGTTTTCAACTTTCCTCCCACTCCTCCCTCTGCTGCTGCCGCCCCGCCCGGATCCAGAAGGTCAAGTTTATTGTCACTTTTTCCCCCCGTGAAGGACTTGTGGTTGTCCTTCCAGCAGGACTACGATGGTATGTGAGTGTGAGAAGAAACAGATCCACTTTCTGCATGCATAATCATCAATGCAGGGACTGTGAAGTGGAAATATCTGTGGATTTCGGCCAAATACCACCTCAAGCAGCAGGTTTCTGTGTTTAACACGCTTCAGTCAGGTGCAGTGATCTGTCATTGCGCAACGCTTAACATGATGAAATACATCCAGAAACATGTTCACATGCATGCACACGCAAACGTAAAGATTAAACACGGCTCTGTGCACATGCAGGTCCAGCTATTTACTACTTTCACACACACACACACACCAGGTCCAAGTGGTTCCAGGTGGGGGTGCACTGTGTGTATCTAACTGATTTACTGCTGGCTGACTGTAAAGAAAAAGCACAGGAAGGAAACTCCCATATGTAGTAATATCAGCAGTGTTGATGACCGTGAGCTCCAGGGGCCAAAAAATGTGCATGTGAAGACTTGTTTAGTACTGGGAGGGAGGTACACAAAACCGCAGTGAAATTAATGTTGCATGTCCGTTGTGCAGTAGCAGCAGGGTGTAAATAGATCAAGATGGAGCTGAGAACTTTGCTTCACAGAGATTTGGAGGGTAATTTTAGCAACAGGTCATAAAAGCTGACGTTTTCAGAGGCCAGACACAGCCTTTAATCGTCATTACATGTAAAATGAGTGAATCACGAGGATGGTAACGTGCCGTTACTTGTTAAATATTTGTATTTGCCGTGATATAAAAGTCAGACAGTGCTGTCATAATGCAAACATATCACTGCAGTGCAGTCACTCTTGCCGTATTGTTTGGTTACTAGGTGTGTGTAAGAGGAAGGGTGTGTTTATTGTCAGTGTCTTGCAGGAACAATCAAAGTATTTGGACCCTGAAGAATCCAGACCTTTGAATTCTTGCATCCGCTCACATCCATTCATCGCCTCCCACCTCCTTTGTCTCGTTTTGTTTGTCTCACACACACTCTTCTTCTTCTTCAGCCGAACAGAAAGCTCTTTTCTCTTTCTCAGGGTCAGTCTTGCTTTATTTTGAAAGGCTGAGAGGTTGACCTCAGAAAAACAGCTTACATTCAGGCTTTAAACCTTTTTCCACTCTAGGAATACTTGTGCTCTGTGTAATTTCAAAGATGCACTCCCAGCGGTTTGACTGCTGCAAAGTATTTGTGGTCTCTTTTGGTGAACCAGCGTTTCCTAAATCTCCTGGATAGCTGGAATTCTTGTTTGCCCTCATTTGACAAAAACTCAGAGAATAAGTTCGAGGGTAAATATTGCTTTGACTGTCTGAAGGTCTATTTGAGGTGTGGGATGAAGCATGGCTTGATATTTCAGTTTTGAAGTTATTTTATAATCATTTTAACCATCAAAAAATTGTGTTTTAAAGAAGTGCTGTTGAATAAACTCCAAAATGAAGATAAGTCTTTCATAACTCTGGGACTGTGTGGTGTTCATTTGATCCATTTAAGAGGAAACAGGTTTCCAAAAAAACATCCAAAACCTGCCAAGAAGTGAAACTTTTACTTTCAGTAAACAGAGGTGGACAGAAACACAGAAGCCTTACTGCTTTTACTCCACTACATTTAAAGTAAAATAGTTATCTTACTTCTGAATCAGCTAAATTTTTATGGATATCTGCCTTACATTCTTCTTTTTCTCTGATGCCAGATCATGAATTGTCTTCAATCTGATCTGAAAGACAATAAATTGCTCCGCATGGAGTGGTGTTGCCATACTTGTACATTGCTCATCTCCACTGTTGATTGCAGAGCGAACACAGAGCAGATGTCAGGCTGTTCATTTACTGATGATTATGATGGCTACAGCAGAGAAGGATGATGGTTCTCTACCTGAGCACCCAAGGCCATATCTTCAGCCCATTTTAAAGGAGTTTGAATCTTAAAGAATGATGCATATTATTTTAAGTGTTAACTCTTTTCCACAACCTACAAAAATTCAGCATTCAACCTGGGCAAGCATGACTTATGTTTATATAAAATCAAGCTGTCTGTACCAGTAGAAAGTTGCTATTTTTAGGCTATGATTCGTTTTTTCTTTTATTGTTTTTTTTTTTTTTTTAATTTAAGAGCTGCACATCCGTCATTTGTGGCATTTGAGTTTTTAAAAAAATGATAGCTAAATAGTCTAAATAACCATGAGATGGCAAGCAATGTGCTTTATGAAAATATGATGAAGGGACCAATTCTTAAATAGCACTTTTCCAGTCTTTCCAGCCACTCAAAGCGCATTTACACTTTTAGTATCTTTCACTCATCCACACCGCATCAGAAATCAGAAAAACTTTGTTAATCTCAGGGGGAAATTTGATAACATTCACACACTGATGGCTGCTTTTGTGAGGAACCATCAGTTTAGCTAACACAGTCACACCCATCCACACATCACTGACCAACAGTGGGAGCAATTTGTGATTCAGTGTCGTGCTCAAGGACACTTCAGCATGTGAATACAGGAGCTGGATCAACCCCTTAACCTTTCGATTTAGAGACTATGACTACCATGAAGCCACAGCTGACCAAACAGCAGTGACCAGGAGCTGTGACTCAGATGATAGAAGGGAAGTTGTGCTTCGCCCGGTGCTGGTAGTATGAAGTCTGGTAGTTTGTGATGAGTGGAAATCCTTGGGAATTTGGACACAAGATGAAAAATAGAACAACCGTTCTGATCTGATCTTTCACCTTGTTTGGTTTTCCTGAGTTATCAGTTTGCAACTGGAATAGATTTAGATCTGTTTGGACCCCCTGACTTGGGGATTCCCCCCTTTAATTAAGTTCACTCATACCCTCAGTATCACCCACATACATATCACTCATTTCAAAGTCTAATATAAACAGAATGTTTTTCTCCATTTATATCTCTGCTAATAAGGAAACATGAAGACTTCAATCTAATTGTGGCTCAGGTCCAGACTGGTGACGCCTGGATGGGGAAAAGACGTATTTACTATCCTGGGTTACAGGGGGTACTGAAGGGAGGAGTGAGGTACACTAAGCACCCAGAGGTGTCAAGACAGACAAAAGAAACTTGGCGGAAGTTTATCGAAGTTTGCCTTCAAAATAAAAGCATGTATTTTGTCACCAATATTGAAATTTCAGTGAAGATTTTGATGAATTTTTGCCTTTTTTTGCTTAAAGGTGTTGCGAAAAGAAGTACACAGGACCTAAATGACAGCGAGGAAGTAAAATACAGTGATAAATGGCTACTGTTGCTGTTTAGTCTGCGTCAGGAGTTTTTCTAATTGTCATCTATAATCTCTGTTTTGAAGACTTTAGTGGACTGACCTAGACTCAGATGGACATTAATAAATTGTTAACATGTTTTTTTAATGAACTTCTGTGTGAGTTTTCAACTCCAAATGTCTAACTACCGGATGCATTATGTAGAAATATTAATCGGATATGTACATTCATTCCTGGTTTCACATGATTAAACTGCTACAAAAATTGAGATTTATATTAAAAGGATGAATTAATAAACATTTATTCTCTTGAAAACATTTCACCCAACAACTCTAAAAAAATCACTACACACTAAAAGATAATAAAATGTAGAAATTATTAAAAAAAACAAAAACTTCACAAAAGTGGAAAATAGTTTCAGTTTAGTTTTTTCCTGCTACGCAAAGTGTGTGTTATATTATATTGTTTTTTTTATCCTAAACCATTCTTGTGTCACAAAACATTTAAGTTTAAGAGAATATTGCTAAGAACACACAGGCAGAATAACATGGATAGCAAGTGAACACTAGTTTAAAAAATGCAGGTTTTAAAACATTAAAAAGAATTTTGATTTCTGAGGAAGAAAGACATTAAATACTGCTGTAAGACACCAAGAAATCATACAATCACCTTAATGTCATTAATAAAACGAAAAATAGAAACTTTATTTACAAAGAAACTCTACCAAGCACCAACAGGACTATATTATTCACATTCAAAAAATGTAAAACAATATATGAAGAAATGCACATGGTTATCAGGTTCAGGTTCAGGTTACTTTATTTGTACCCGTAGGGAGATTTGTTTTGCAGTACGTGAGATCAAACATCACACAATTATAAAACACCAAAGACAAGATAAGAACAAATTTACAAATTTAAAAAGTAAACATTGAACATAAAACATTTAGTATTATTATTTAATGGTTATAGATTAAAAAGCAGTAAACAATAAGCCGCATAAACTCACACTACTTATTAAACTATACAGTCCTGTAATGATATTGTGTTACATTTGATATGGACCGGCTTGTTATACAGATAATTTGTCAAACGTCTAAAATAATCGTGCTCTGTTGCTGTTGGGGCCTCACTCCGTTGGTTGCCTTCACAGTTAAAACGCAACAAAAGACTTTTACTTTGAAAGTGTTGGCCGGAAACCTCGCACTCACCCTGAGCTCGTGCCGGAGACTCCTGAGCGAGGAGCGAGGCGCGTTTGCATTGACGGGGAGCGTCCAGACTGAGCGTTCACCGAAGTTTGGAGTTTGGTTTAAGTTTAACCCTGAGCGGCTCCGTTTCCCGGCTGGTTGATCATGCTCAGCGAGGAGGAAAGAGCAGAAATCAAGTAAAGGAACCGGCCTGGATGTGACTGAAATGATATTATCCTTCAGAATATGATTAACTAAACGGGAGTGCGCTCCTCCGAGCTGCGTGGATTTATGTTTGACTGGAGAAGCTCCAACATTTGAGTCATAATTCAGCTTCAGGTGAACTAATAACTCAAACTTTAGTGATGGAGAGCCACAGGTCTCTGATATGGATGCTGATGTGTCTGCTTCTGCGGATGACTTCTGCACAGAACCCTGCACCCCAAGGAGGTAAGACCCCTAAAGTTGACACTGATCCAAGGGAATCCAGATGTCATGATTTAAACTTTATTAAAGACACGTGACAGAAATAATCTGTATTTACGGACAAAACTGGAAACGTTAAAGGTATTTTATTCAACTTTTGTCCTCTCTGGGGTCAAGTGTAAAGACCACACTGTGGATGTCTGTGAACTAAACTCAAAGAGCAAATCTCAGTTTAATCAACCCTTCAGTCTGAGTTTAATCAACACCTCAGTCTCAGTAAGCATAGCTCAAGTGTAAATACAATCTTTAATGCAATGACTTTACAACTATAGTCTGATGCTGCTGCACAGGGTGGAGGGTCTGTCTGTGTGTCTGTCTGTGCTCAGGGTGGATCAGGGTGGGGTTGATTCTCCACCAGTGTTCTCATTGAAATGGCATGACTCCAGGTATTGATGTGTGTGCTGATGAAATTCCCCAGCCTGGGGGCAGTGATTCCTAAAACTGGGGCACAACCAGGGACCACCCAGAGGTGCTGTGGAAAGCTACAGGTGCTTCCCATATAAAACCAAGAGAAAGAATGGAGTTCTTGTATCACTGTGGGGTGATGAAATCTCTCCGCAGGGGTTCCTGGAAAAAGAAAAAGCTGCCAACTGGAAGATAATATGATTGTTATTACAAGTGTTTGATTAAAGCCCCTTAATTATGCAAAAGAAAAGAAAAGTGTGGCCAAGAATGACAAAACTCATCTGCAGGTTTGTTTCTACACAGTGTAATGGAAAACATTACAATAAAGCCAAACACATCTTATTAAGGTGACTTGATGTGACATCACTGGGGGGAGATCTTGTTTTTACAGCCAGACAGCTTTGTGATTTTGAGATGGTGCTGCTTTTGTGCTCAGCTGCTGGTCTGCTTTTGCACCCATGAAAAAAAGGCTTTGGTATTAATGTCAGTCTGTTGCATGGCAAGTTAAAAACTCCTCTCAGGGATTTAAAGAAATCTGAACACTGTCGGCTGCAGACAGTGCTGACAGTGTTGTGAGCTATGCAGTCTGTGAACTGCTGGACAGACTGTGCGACAGTACTACGGGTGCACCAATCACAATTTTCTGGCCAATCACTGATCTTTAAAAAACCTGACCTGCTGATACTGATTTGGGCTGATACAGATTTTTATATTTTATTTTTTATAACTGACAACATATACCTTCAACGTTCCAATCTTATTTTATTAAAAACCATTGAACAACACCTGTGAAACAATAAAATCTTTATGTTTTAACTTAAACAACCAATTAAGTGTCCGGAGGTTTAGGTCTCAGAGCAAAAAGCAACAATGGTTGGCTGTTGGACTTTCCCGGAGGTATATAAGATCAGTTTTATATGTAAGGATAGGCTGATCACTGATCTCCCAAAACTGAGGAAATCAGCACTGATCGATCGAGCAGTGCATGTCTAGGCAGTACCATTTCTAAATCAACATGAGCATTGTTTTGGGAATTTTAAATGAGAGAAGGGCTTGCACATACTGGAAAATGCATGCAACTATCAATGCATATGTGAGAGGATCATGATATCTGATAATCAAAACAGCAAATAACTCAGACTGTTCAGGCCAAACAGGAAACAGGGTCTTTGTGATTAGTTGTGATTCCTTGTGAGCACAGATTTTCATTTTGACTCACAAAGCCAGAATCATCAGCCGTCATCACAGCAGTCCCCTCTCGCCTTGCCGTAAACCTAAGTGTCAGACAGGCTAAACTTGGTGCTGGTGACACTAACAGGTCTGTTTGTGGCGCGGGTCTTTATGATGGCGTTAACACAGTAGTGAGTGACATGCTGTAATTTTGCTCTTTCCATTTATAGTGACCTAAGAGACTGCACTGACATAGCTTACAGTAATTGGGCTTTTTATAAGTGCTCATGCAGTTACACACTGTCCACACAAACCCACCCTCGCAAAACAATTAGTTATGTGTTTCTGTATTTATGGTCCTGACATGTAGAGGAACTAAACACTGCCTGTTTGTTATTGTTGTTTTCCACTGTAGAAGTACAATTCGTCTCCCTCTTGCCGTTCTGGACACAACTTGCTTAAATTTAAAATTCCCCTGGTGTTCTGCAGCACATCACATGCTTAAATTTTCCTTTTATGATCCAGTTTTTTTTACATACTGTTCAAACTTTATTACTTCATGTGTCAGTGAGAGCTCCCATATGCTCTGCAGCTTTGCAAGCCCTCCTCTGCCCCTGTGTTGTTTTACTGGGGCCACGTGAGGTTTTTACGCTTCATTTTTCCCCCATAGCATCACTGCAGTGCTAATAGTTCACCTGATAAATCACATTTATTGTGTGTACGATAACACCAGCCTGCTTTCGAAGACGTCTTTCCTCTGGATAAACAGCAAAGAGGCTATCTCCAGACATCAACATATGGTTTTCAGATAAGGCTTTACCTGCACAAAGGTAGAGGTGAGGGGGGCTGTGATAAAGAGCAGCGCTCTTGCTTCAAAGTCCAAACAACAAAAGACATCTGAGGAATTCTTTACGCTGATGGAGAATGCATGTCTGAGTGAGTGTGTGCATGTTTGATTCATGTGTTTTCTCAGCTTTGAAACTTTGATCCTTAGCATGTCAAACATTTAAAAATAGCATGCAAGAATTTTAAAAGGAGGATAAGGTTCTGGGTCCTCTGCTTCTGAATGCAGCGTTATTAAATCAGAGTAATGATGAGGCAATCTTATCTTCATTTCAGGGTTTGAGGCTATATCTGTCACACAGGTTTATTTTTCTTCCTCCTTATCCCTCACTCTCAGATTTTACCAGCAGATAAGATGACTTCACAGTCGGGAGATTTACATCTAAATACAGCTTTTAGCTCTCGTCAGTATTCCTGCGTCTCCTTTCTTTCCCACTCTTTCTCTTTCTGCTCTGCTGTATATGGCCATCCAACATTCCTCCTCGTCTCTCGCATGGAACTGCCAGCAACCCCCCCGCACCCTCAGTCTCCTTTTAACGCCTTTTATTTCCCCCTGTCCCACCTTCTTTCTTCACTCTCCCTCCTCATAATACCCAGCAGCTACTGTTTTCCCTCTCTTTCCCTCTCTCCTGTCATTACCTCTTGGAATTAACTTCCCTCTGTTATGAAATATGGGAAATTGGGGGGAATAGATCAGCTCTCAGGCTCAGGGCTCCACAGTCTTTTATTTCTTTGTTATCCTGAGTTATCACACCGTCAGCATCCGGTTGTTGTT
The DNA here is from genome assembly GCF_033239565.1 of Halichoeres trimaculatus. NCBI lineage: Eukaryota > Metazoa > Chordata > Actinopteri > Labriformes > Labridae > Halichoeres > Halichoeres trimaculatus. Next base: position 27,821,707 of record NW_027437189.1, read on the forward strand.
CAGTTTGTTTCTGTTTGGTTTTATCTCCGCTGTTATTATCTCACTTGCTTCTGAATCCTCGCTGCTTTCATGCTTATATCACATATCAGGGCTGTGCGACTTTGTTGTTCAAAGAAGGTCATTTAAGGTGTTTGTGTTAGATTTCAGTAATGCCTCTCAGTATGGTCTCAAATGTGTAATTAGGGATCAAACGTTTGATATAATCAGCCAGCATTTTCTTCAGCAGCATACACAACAATGAGATAAATGGAAGGTAATGATGCAAAATAATTCTGTTGCAATAGCTAAGAGTAGAAATGTCTGTCAAGTTAACAAAATACCAGCAAAAGCAGTTAAAGTTCAGACACAATTAACACCAAAACAAAAATAAAGTTGTTGCATGGAAGAAATCTTATATTTATCAAATTTGGTTCCTAGATCCTCTTTGGTTTATGTCATTAAGCATAAGCGATGACTTTTTGAAACCGATTTAAGATGATGTCTGACGTCCTGTTTTTTAGGGTATAAATGTAATGATCTGTGTTTTTCCATTACAGTGCTGAACTGCTGTGAGGGTGACGTCCTCTTCTTACTGGATTCTTCTGGCAGTGTGTCCTCCTACGAGCACTCCCGCATGCTCGCCTTTCTCTCTGATCTCCTCCTCCCCTTCTCTCTGGGGGAGGACCAGGTGAGGGTGGGACTTCTCCAGGTGGGCACTAAACCACGCCTGGAGTTTGGCTTCGACACCCATAACACCCAAAATGGCCTCCAGGATGCTCTGAGGAACACCAAACCTCTGAGAGGGGACACCAACACAGTGGAGGCGCTGAGGATGGCAAAGGAGCGGGTGTTGAGACCCGGAGCAGCAGACGGGGCCAGGGCTGGGCTCCCAAGGGTGTTGGTGTGGTTGACAGATGGGGTGAAACCGGGCGATGTGATTGGACCAATGGCAGCTTTGAGGGAGGAGGGTGTGGCTGTGTTAGTGGTCTCCACTGGGCATGGTAACTATCTGGTGCTGAGGGAGGTGGTGACCCCGCCTGTCGAGGACCATCTGTACTTTGTGGACATTGATGACATGAGCATAATCACAGAGGACCTGAGGAACGCCATCATTGGTGAGTGTGGGAACCGTGAGTCCTAACTGTTCCACGGCTGAAAGATGCGTTCATGTTTTCACAGAATCACAAACTGTTTCCTTTTTTTTCATTTATTCCCCTTATTTTAATCAACCTCTTTGATTAAATAGAGTGCATTTATAAACATTAATCTTGGCATATTGAATACAAGTAATTGTTTAAATGACTTTGTTTGAAATCAGTCCTATTTTTTGTGGTGCTCACTAATATTTACTGTATGGTTGTGGTGTCTTCAACTTAAAATGATAAAACTTTTGACTTTAAAGTGTCAAAAATCTCATTATATTGCTGACCATCATTTTTATTAATCAAGTTAGTTGTTAATTCTCAGCTTTTCTTAATTATACAAAGCATTTTATTGTTTTTTAAGCTCATTGTCTTGTTTTGACATGCCTTAGCTTAGCTCTTATAGGTAAATCCAACACAATATAACAATGCTTTACAAAACAAATGCTGTTCAGTGTTTTCAGAGCATAGTATCCTAAACACCTTTGGTGTTAGCTGTTTTTTGCCGCTGCGCTCATCCCGCTCTCAGCTGGGAACAATTCATCTTTAAGTCACCTCCATGCATTCAGCTAACCTGCCCATTACTGACCAATCAAAACCAAGAAGGGGTGGGACTTTGGAGATCAATTTAAGCAACGATTGTGGTCATCCGTAGGGGTGAAACGATCCTGATTTGGGTACAATGTGGAGCTGCTGCTAATGTTAAAACATGATTAAAAGTATTTGATTTTATGTTGTTCTTTGCAAAAATATATTTAAAGGGGCTGTGAAGACTAAGTGATAGTGAAAAAGTGTCACTTCTAGATATATGCCTGATCATAACCCACTCAAAATGAGATTATCAGCACCAAAGAAGGTTATTTCTAAATGCTTTTTCTCAGCTTCCTGGTTGGGTCATGCAAGATTGGTTTATGGCACTGGTTCCTATGGCAACACCACACTGGCTGACAAAGTTTAGCATTGAGAAGAGAGTGTTTTTCTCTGCTGAAAATGATTTTTGGGAGCTGGACTGTCAAAAAGAAAACATCTGAGCAGAAGAAAGCTAAACAGGAGAGTGATATACCACAAGCTGAATCATGGGTTAAGCTGTTTGTGATAATGTTAATTTCCTCCCACAGTCAGCAGTTATTCTGCAGTGGTCTGTTCAAACTTGAGAGTCTATCAATAAAATGTAGAGTGAGGTTACGTTAACTCTGCTTGGTAGATGACTGGCAGGACATAACCAGGATTCATTAATGTTACACATTATGGACATGTCTCGGAGTAACAGTCCCATTCTCATGGCAGTGGGTGCAAGTGCTCATGGGAAATAGAGTCTTATCCCGGGAGAACACTCACTTTTCCAGATAGTCCTCACAGCTCCTTTAATAAAAGCCAATGTGAAGCATACAGAGCAATTTAAGATGGACTTAACTGTCACCACAGCAAAGCTTGCAGCAGTAATCGCTACAGGGAAGTATCTCATCGTGAGTGGATATTTAGACTGTGATCAACCTCGCTTTTAGCTCTGTAAAGCTAAAAAAGATGATAAACCTCACCACCTCTTCAGCAGACACAGCTTGCATCTACATGGTGACAGTACTGATAATCTGTAAAGTATTAACTTATTGGTTGAGCCCAAACCACAGCTAAAAGAAAGTAAAACTTTGATGTATAATGACTAAGTGACCAAATCACTATTTAAATGTCCTGCATGTGTACTCTTTTTAATATTGTTTTCCCTTACTGTTACTTTTGTTTGTATTGTTATTTAACGCTAGAAAATATTGACTGCAGAGTTGTTTTGATAAATGATTTAGTTTTTATGCAATAATGCTGAATATGGTTTAAAAACCTTGTCATTTTTACCTAAAAGCAGCCTAACTTATGTGTTTCATTGATAGAAATACTCTCATTCAAGCTACTTTCCAACCATACACATGTATTACGTGTCTCAGTGCTTCACCCTAATTCCAGACATGCTCCTGAAGACAGTGAGACCAAATAGGAAACTCAGACACTGACACTGTCTGTGAGGGTGTGTGAGGGTCCCTGTAATGAGATAGGACTATCTATTAATGGATTAATGATTCAATTCCCTTTCTGCTTCATCTAACACTATGCCAGACATGATACATATATATATTTATATATAGACCGGGGAGGTCACCCACTTCTCTTGCCAGATTAGGTAACTGCCACAACATTCAGCAGGGACACCTCAGCAATTATATACTGCAGCTTTAGGACATGATGCATCGTATAAATAAAGTTGTTGTACATCAAGGAGCAATGCACCAGTCCTGGCTAAGTGGATGTTATTATTGATATCAATGCTTCTTTGGCATTTGTCATTATGTTGCAGGGCCTCACCGGGTTAGCTATTTCAAGTTGTCATTTTGCAACTGTTTTGAAAGCATCCAGAAACCCAAGTCTGGCTACGTGGGTGGCTGTCTGTAGCCAAGGCATTTTTAGCACTCTGTCTTGTCCCTGTCACCATCCTTTCTACATGTCTTTGCAGAATTATAAATCTGACAGACTTGTATGCAGACAGTAACATGGTAACATGGTTCATCTCTCTCCGCTTTCAACAGAGATTATCCGAGCTGAGCGAATCAACGTCCGAGATGTCTCCACCAACACCGCCACACTGCAGTGGCGACCTGTTCTGTCCGGTTTGACGGGATACTATGAGATCCGCTTTGGTCCACTTCCTTCTGGTGGAACAGGAGGTGGTGGAGGAACCGGAACCAGTCCGAGCACTGGTGGGAGTCAGTACCAGAGAATAACCCAGTCTGCAGATACCAGCACAGTCAGGCTAACAGGCCTGAAGCCTGACACCACCTATACCGCTACTCTGACACCGGAGTCAAATGAGCAAGCATTTAACGCGCTCTCTGTCACTTTTACAACAAAGCCAGGTTAGCCAACCACACTTTTACACATTTTCTTTATTAACTTGCAACTGTATACTGCCTACTCTAAATCTTTTTAGTCTTTGGTTTGCTGAATCTTACAGTTGTTTACCAGCCTAAGACTCATTTGCCAACAGATGTCATATCCGTTTTATTTAATTTGAACAATGGCCAAGTTGTTTTGCTCCCAACCCAATGCAGGCAGCTTTGCTTCAGCAGCAGATGTCAGAGTGGCTGAAGAAAATGCCTCTTCTGTCATTCATGGTGTCAAACCTTTCCACTTTGTATAAATTACAGACTGAAATCAGTCTGCATAAGAGAGGACAAAATGTGCTGTCCCATAAGGTCCCAAAAACTATGGGCTTGCAGAGGTTTTTTGGTATCCATGAATTAAAAAACAATGGATTCAGAAAACTTTGATATTTATGTGTTACTCAGCTAGAAACTGTATTTTTTGTCAACGGTTTTTATCTTGTCCTTGTCTGAGAGAGAAAATGGCAGATATCTGAGACTTTATCTGACCAAATGTCATATCTTTTTTCTGGTCTCCTTACTCTCCAGAGGAGCTGAGCCCAGCCACAGTCAAAGTTTCCGACTCAAGTCCAACCAGCGTTCGCGTGAGCTGGGGTCCACTTCAGCCTGACAAGATCACAAGCTACTTCATCGAATACTCTGCTCTTCCAAGAGGCAAGCTCAATACTGTCACAGTGGGCCGAACACAAAACTCCACACTCCTCAGAGGCCTTCAACCAGATTCCACTTACCTGGTCACTGTTACTGCACGGCACGCCTCAGGCAAGGAGAAGTCCATGTCTGTCAAAGTGTGCACTCAGGAAGGTGAGCAAGAGAAGAATTAGACTGAGGATCAATTTACTGAGCACTAATCCTAATCCTGCACAGCCTTTTTCTTTTAGGGTCTTAAATTTCAGGTAATTTCCTGTAATTCAGTTCAGGTTTGACTACTTTGAGTTGCTCCCTGAGCACCTGGAGGAGCTTTAGTTCTTTCCATGCCTTTCTATTTTTCCTTCACTCACTTTTTTACTCCTTCATTTGAACCTCTGTCCTAAAACTATCTGATCACTCGACTTGTGTTTGACTTTAACATCTCTTCATTTCCAGTGACCCCCGCCCTGGCAGACCTGCAGCTGACCACAGTGGGGAGTGACGCAGTGCAGGTTGACTGGAAGGGCAGCGGAGACGGTCTGAGAGGCTACTGGCTCACCTGGGAGGGACAGGAGAACCCAATACCTGGCCAGCGCTCCACCCTTTACTTACCACCTGACTCTCTATCGACACGCCTCTCACACCTCCCCCCGTCAGCTAGAGTGTGTGTGTCACCCATTTACCGGACAGCGCGGGGAGAGGGACTTTGCTGCACAGCACAGTTTCATTCAGGTGAGTGAAGAAAAAATATCAGTCCTCTTCATGATCCTCGGGTTGATTCACACAAACACACATATGATTTTTTCCTGAGGTTAGCACAGCTAAGCATGAGAACTTGAATGAAGTCAAAATATTAACATTTCTTAATCCAAAGCTTTCTCTCTGATTGGGTAAAGAGCTAGCCATGATCTAAAAGCTTTCTGCTCTTGTCAAGTTTAGTTTCTGGCAGCAGCTAGCTTGAAAGCTGTCTCGTATTCGACGTAAATGAATAAGAATATAAATTATTTTCAAACTTCTCACTTGAAATTCGAAGTTATCAAGGGTTTATATGTTATTTACAAAATGCCTTTTGATTTTTTAAAGGACCACTTGATTCTTAGAGTAAAAGTATTGTTGCAAATAGTTTGCACTTTATGGGATACGCCCTGTGCAGAGTCAATATTGGCACCACTTAAAGGTACGGTCTGTAGGAATTTTCGTTACTTGTTAGTAAACACAACATTTAAACTGGGCTCCTCTTTCTTGGCTCAGTGCCAGCAGCAGCATACACCTACTGCTTCTGACCAAAGCTACGTGAACCATAGACTTAATAAAGAGTGGACAGTGTGGCTCTGCCTTTTACTATTGTATGGTTTTGAAGCCAAAATACCCCCATCAGCGGCACAGCCATTCTGGAGCTAGTGTCTGCGCAGTAGGGACTGTGAAAGGATCTGAGTGAAACCGGTGACAAGTGTAATATTATTTTTTCTTTTGAGGGTCTAATCACTTCTTGGCTTCCCCTCCTGACATATTTTACAATTCCTGAAAAAAAAAACACAAGAACCTCAGCTGTCAGTCATCTTTAAAGCCTTGTTTTTAACCACAGCCCATCTGGAATGGCTGATGAGATGGGTTTTTTGACCTATACTGCAGACAGCCACCAGGGGGAGCAGATTTTGTGGCAACCACACCTCAAGCCGAGCAAGATGACGTCCATTTTTTTTACAGTCTCTGATGTCAGTTCTCTAGCTCAACAGCCACCTGTGGCATTGTGTTTCTCCTAGTTCTCAAAAGCCAGTGAAAGTTGAGCCAATCTTCCCCCACGTTTAAGAAAAAGCTTCATCTGTTTGGCGTTTCACTTTGGTTGTTTTTCTTTCTCTGTGTTACATCCATTGTTGTAGCCACTCAGTACAGCATCTCCTCTTGCAATCAACAACACGCAAAGTCACTTGCGCACTGATTGGCTGAGGAAGCAACCAAACCTACTCTCCAACCAGAGAAGCCCCAAACAACAAAAGTATCAACATACAGGCAGAGGAAAGGGGTTGAGGCAGACACAGACAGACACACATGTATAGAGACCCAAAGGAGATGATTGAGCTGGATTATTCTTGTAAAAGTTGACATTGTACGTTTTAGGAAAATCCTGCAGACCCTACCATCAAATATGTTAATTAGGTTTATTTTTTTCAATGAAATTGAATTTTTAATTGGAATAACTGCAGCTCACTGCTTTATGCATCACTAGTTAGATCATAGCCACAACATTAACCCCTGCAGTATAGCAGCACTATCCCTCAGTAAACTAAATTTTATTCTGTGCTGAAGCATTTTCTTTGGCCTACCACTACGTTGATGCTGGCTGTGTTTGTTGTTGGAATAAACAGCATGTAAGAGCCAAAAGTGAATGTTTATGTCTGTTTATCACACATGGGAGGAGCGAGCAAATGAATTTGCTTTAAAAACATTATATTGTTTTCAAGATGATTTTCTTGGGCTGGATGAAAATCTTGCCTTTATAGGACTTCAGGGGCTCCACGGAGTCCCAAAACTTCACCTTCAGTGGTCATTATCAGAGCAATAAAACTATACAGCTATATTTTAATGAGTTTCAGTACAACTCCTTTCCCATTCCTTTCTTCTGAAGTTTGTTGAGAAAAGAAATTAAAGAGATAACTGGCTTGAGTGTCTGGAAAAAGTTACATAGAAATGAGAAACGATGTTTCTGTTTTTTTTAGGAAACGACTCTTTGAATAGAAACATGTTCATTTCAGACCAGACTCTTTTCTGTGTTCATAGAGAAGAGGAATTCATAACTTCACACTGAGATTTTTCCCATATGTTTTAATGTAAAAACATCAGTGTTTTAACCACTGTTTTTTCCCTCTGCTCTTTAGATGCACTAGCGTACGGCTACCAATCATAGCACCCCTGAACTGAAAGCACACCTAACCAAACATGGAGGGACGATGGCTTGAAGAATGCTGACTTTCATCCATAATTCTTTTCCTTGCCTTACTCCTCTGTGGAGATCCTCCAGGAGAGCTGTGTGGTTTGGCTCACTGTGCATTCATGTGGAAACCATAGACACTTAATAGTGGTCTGGGACAATATGGCCACATGTGAACCGCTGCAATCTGCAACACAGAGGACGATTTGCTTTCCCATTTCTGTGTCTCATCTGGTTAACACCTGCAGTAAATGTTTAATGCTTCACTCAAAATATGCAAATTTTAAATACTTCTAGGGTCTGTTTTGAAGTTACAGAGCAGGGCATGCTGGGAATGTTTAATGTCTTATGCGGCTTTGCTCCATATGTGAGCCTGAAGCCTGATTGCATTTTTTCACCTCCTGCTAACACTCAAAGAACATCTGATTTACATTTATTGACTTGTTCGTCCATGACTTCTCTATCAGCACATGTGCACACTGCAGTGCCACATTAGAACGTTCACGTCTCTAATAACAGGATTTCCAGGGTTGCTTTGAACTTCCCAGAAATTAAAAACAGACTTGCCCTGGAACTGCAGAGATGCTGCATGAGATACAAATGAGTTTAACTAAGAAATGTCTTATGTGGGTCTTTGCATAGAGCTATTAGTCATATTTATTGATCAGTTATCATGTTAGTGTGAGAATATATATCATACAGTATTTACACAAGTGGATTAAAAGTGTTACCTTTTAAAAGCCGGTCTTTGCTGCCCCCTACTGAAAATATCTTTGTCTTTCACTGTTGTCTTCCAAAAGCTAATTTACTGCTTTATGATTGTTCACCACTTTTGAAATGTATCATGAACTTTCAATAAAGTCCTGTTAAAACTTTGGTATACCCATTGTAGTTTTTCATTATTTGACAATCTGATTTTATAAATTAAGGAAATAAAAACACTTTTTTAATGTCTGCTCCACTCTTTGAAATTATTATTAAGTAGGTAGAGTGATTTTGGTCAAATCTGTTAGGAATTGAAGGATTTAGCTTTTTTTCGTGTTTTACCACTAGAAAATGCCTCTTGTCACATCTTAAATACAACCTTAAATTATGCTTCTCTTTTGCATTTCTCACCATTCCTGTTATCAAGTGCGTATTTGTTTCAAAGACTTAAATAAAGGACTTTGAAACAAAAGGTGATAATCATGTTTTCACCGATGAGGCCTTTCAAAAATGAGATTTTGGAACTACAAAAAGAAATTAGATAAAACACATTGGTAATGTTGCTAAACTCATCATTTTTTGTTGTTTGCTGATTTCTTGCCGTATATCAAGCATGTATATTAAACTGGTACACTGGCAGTTAAATGGATCCATCCACATAGAGTTGAAATCTCAGTTTTCTTCCAGATTTGTCTTTTTGAGGATTTTCTTACTTTAACCAGGGGTGTAATACTTCTTTAATCATGATTTAATTAAGTGTCAATGTCACCAAGGTTTACAGAGAGATGCTGCAAAAGGAGTCAAAGAGCGGCAGGATACAGGCTGCTGGGTTAGACCCTGCCAGCATTCATCAACTGGTAACCTGACGGTGGAGTGAATTTTTGTGTAATGCTGCCCCTGACTGGAAAATGAACGCAACATCAGCAGTTTGAAAGTTGTTTTAACCAAGCGCTACTTGTATTTCAGAGTTGGATTTGGATTTATGGGCCAGTCTGATCAATAAAGAAGGTTTTAATACACATGGTATGTGTGAAGAACTAACTCCAAAGAACACAGATTAACTGTGGAGATAGTATGGTGTGTGGATGGGAAGTTGTTCAGATATAAGGATCCTGGTAACATAACTGCTGACTCAGGGTGAAGATTTGGTTGGATACAAGTGTCAGGCAGACACTTGTGTCAGCCAAACAGATGAAGATGTATGAAAAGCCTCTGATTAATTAACTGAGCCCACCTCTGGTTTAATTACCTGTCCAAACTCTTTCTGTGTGGTTTCTCCTGAAACATTTTGATGTTGCATGCTGAAAGCACCAACAACACATATTTCATCACTTTTCTTTCTCTGTGCTCAGCTGAGCTGTTTCTCTGCAGTGTCCTCTCTGTTAAATGTTGATGAACTTACTGTTTGCTCTTTCAGCCACCATTTAGGGCTGTCACAGTATGGGTCCTCTTTCGAGTAGTGTTTAGTGAAGATCCCTGCACTCAGGGGGCAAACAGATGGCTGTCCAATGATCTCCACAATGTTCTTAACCACCTCATACATACAGCTGTCCCCAAACAGGGGGCTGGAGGTGTAGAGCATGGACAGTACACACCCAAGGGACCACATGTCTGCTGCTTCAGTGAGAGGGAGGCCCAGGAACACCTCAGGAGCTCTGAAAGCATAATTCTGGATCTTCATCCCATTCGTCACCTCAGCTGTCCTCAGTGAAAACCAAAAGTCTATGAGCTTCACCTGAAGGGCTGGTCTCGGTGGTTAACCAGCATGATGTTGTCTGGTTTCAGGTTGGCATGAATCACACCAATGCTCTTCAGGGCCTCAGAGGCTGTCAGGAGCTGCTGGGTGATGGGATCTCTGCCAGGAAAAGAGGCTCCCATTCTTTGTCCTCCAGGAACTGCCACAGACTCCGGTCCAGCATTTCAAAGGCTGTAAGACAGGACAGGACTTTAGTATCTCAGAGGAAATCCTGATCGTCCCAGGAGTAACAACAAAGAGAACCAGCTTTATGGAAACAAACAAACAAACAAAAAAAGATGTGTGCAAGAAAAATGATGTGAATTGAATGAGAGTTTAATGTTAGAGAGTCTAAGTTATGTTCAGCAGAGGTTTGAGAAGTTGGGATTTCACTGGATAAAAACTGTGTTTACCCAGCAGCTTTCAGGTAAGTAGACCTACCACTGGGTCCTCTTGGGAGAAAATAAAAACAGTGCTGGAGAAAACTAGCTTTAGGCCTGGCTCACCATCATCCTTGTCAGAAGCAGAGGCCTCTGTGTCCTCCCTTAATGGATCTACATTGTACAAAAAAATTAGTACTACCTGTACATTTTTTTTATTTACTTATTTATTCCTGCATTACCTATCATGTACAGCACTTTGTTTCAGCTATGGTTGTTTTAAAGTGCTTTATAGATAAAATTTAGTTGAGTTATTTTCAGTAGAAAATGCCTTTTTAGACTTAATATGAGCTACAATTATCTGGCCAGTCCAGAAAAATGTCTTATTTCAAGTTATTGAAAGATAGAAATGAGACCTAAATTGCTTTTAACAATTAAAACAAATCTGGCAAAGGAACAAGAGGAAAGTTACTTTTAAGCAAATTTTGGGGGAAATTTTTTGTGTTCATTGAGAGATTTCTTGCAACTCTTTACAAACAACTCAGACCTCCTTTTTTTCTTTCAATAATTTAAAACAAGACGTTTTTCTGAACTGACCAGCTGAACGTGGCTCATATCAAGCATAACAAGACAAGTTTTTACAGCAAATAAGACAAAAACACTTGATAAGATTTCAGTTTTTTGCAGTGCTCATAGGTGGTGTTAAATTTGTGTCCAGTATTGAATGCATCAGTAAGATCTCACTTATTCCTGATATCAATAAGGAATATTGATCCTAATAAACAAAATAACTAGAATTAATAACACCTAAATACCTAGACAGGTGAATCCTGCATGCTCAAACATCTTAAAGCACTGCACCAGGTTGATCTTGACTGGGCCAAGGACCTGCACAGTAAGAAGCATTTCAATCTCCTTCCTGGTGGCACTGCTCTCCTTGGCTTTGAGAATCTTTAGAGCCATGTCCTCCTCTGAGTTTAACTCAGTTGTTTTGGCGACTCTGCCAAAGGATCCACTACTGATGAACTGGTTCATGAGGTAGCGGTTGGTGCCGCTCTCCAGCACTTGGCCCTCTTCAATCTCATAGTTCTCTGAGTTCTGGGACATGTTGTCAATGAAAAGTTTCATAAAGAAAATCTCTTCAACAAAATCTGACCTTCTATCATTTTTTCTAATTGTTGTCATTGATGAACATTATACCTGCAAGGCTAAAAAAAAAAGGCCTATTTAGCACCCTAGACGTTTCGGAGCCCTCAGGTTACGTTTTGTGGGGTTACAGCCAATTTACTCAAAGGCTCAAAACAGGCCTAATTTGCCCTAAAAAAAAGCCTGTATAAAACTGCATTTTTCCAAAAATCCGACCCAAAACCCGGTTCTGAGAAAACCCACTGGGGACGCTCCTAGGGACCTCACAGACGCACCCTAGAAGTTTGGGAGCCCTCAGGCTACGTTTTGTGGAGTTACGGCCCATTTGCTGAGAGGCATTAAACAGGCCTAATTTACCCTGAAAAAAAGCCCACATAAAACTGTGTTTTCCAAAAATTGGACCTGAAACCCGGTTTTAAGAAAAGCCACTGGGGATGCTCCTAGGGACCTCACGGACGCACCCTAGAAGTTTGGGAGCCCTCAGGCTACGTTTTGTGGAGTTACGGCCCATTTGCTGAGAGGCATTAAACAGGCCTAATTTACCCTGAAAAAAAGCCCACATAAAACTGTGTTTTCCAAAAATTGGACCTGAAACCCGGTTTTAAGAAAAGCCACTGGGGATGCTCCTAGGGACCTCACGGACGCACCCTAGAAGTTTAGGAGCCCTCGGGCTACGTTTTGTGGAGTTACAGCCCATTTACTGAGAGGCTAAAACAGGCGTAATTTACCCTGAAAAAAAGCCCACATAAAACTGTGTTTTTTCTGAAAGTTGGACTCGGAACCTGGTTCTGAGAAAACCCACTGGGGTCTCTCCTAGGGACCTTACAGACACAGCCTTGCAGTTTCGGAGCCATTGGGCTAAGTTATGTGGAGTCACGGCCCATTTGCTGAAAGCTCAAAACAGGCCTTATTTGCTCCGAAAAAAAAAGCCGCTAAAAACTGTGTTTTTTCAAAAGTTAAACAAAAAACACAGTACTGAGAAAAGCCACTGGGGATGCTCCTAGGGACCTCAGGGATTCACCCTAGAAGTTTCGGAGCCCTTGGGCTACGTTTTGTGGTGTTACAGCCAATTTACTCAAAGGCTCAAAACAGGCCTAATTTGCCCTGAAAACCAGCCTGCATTAAAAAGCGTTTTTCGGAAAATTCCTACCCGAAACTCAGTTCTGAGAAAAACCCACTGGGGACGCTCCTCGGGACCTCACAGACACACCCCAGATGTTTCACAGCCCTCGGGCTATGTTTTGTGGAGTTACGGCCCTGAAAAAGAATGGTAGTACTGGATTTGCCTTTGTTATACCGGGGCTTAATGTAAATGTTAAGAAGCGAACATCTGATAATTTATCAGTAAATACAGTTGAGATGCTGGCTATTGCAATGGCTCTGCAGTGGGGAGAACATACTACACTTACAAGATAATTATATGCTCAGACTCATCATCTGCCCTTGAATCACTTCAGTTCATGTCATCTCACTGCAGACCAGATATTCTCTATGAAATTCATGAAACTTTATTCAGACTACACCAGCAAGAGGCCACAGTCAGATTCATGTGGGTGCCAGCACATGGAGGTATTGAGGGGAATGAAATTGCAGATTTTCCCGCAAAACAAGCACTGAAACAAAATAGTATTATGGAAATAACATTTAGTAAATCCAAAGCAAATACAGTAATAAAGAACTGAATCATGAAAGAATGGCAAAAGTGCTGGGATGTAGGCAACAAAGGTCCACATCTTTGTGAAATTAAACAAGAAGTGGGTAGAATGGAAATCATAGGTAAAACAACTAGGGAACAAATAGTTATGTCAAGATTAAGACTAGGTCACACCCGCTTTTACACGAATGCATTTTATTGGAAAACATCCAACAGGGAGATATGACTGTGGAGTTGAGGATGAAACAGTGGAACATGTAATATGTAAGTGTCAAAAGTACATTAAACAAAGAGAAATTGTTTTAAGAAAACTACAGCAAAGTGGAATCAGGGTGTTGAACCTTAAGAATCGATTTAGCTTGGGAAATGGAGAGTATAAAGCAGTTTTTGATTTTTCAAAACAAACAGAATTAATAATCAGAATTTAGTGTATTTTTGGGGAATAGGGACCTCTGGCTCACACTCCTGTATGGTAGGTGGCGGTAATACACCTCTAACGTTGGATGACACCCGCCGTAAAACTGAAAGAAGAAGAAGGTATGTCAACATGAGAACAGTGGTATATGAAGGCGACGTCATATTCAATGCAGTTGCGGTAGCAGCCCGTTAGGGGGCGTTAATCTACGACTCCTGTTTCCCGTTAGCCCGTCAAGCTTCAGCCCTGACATTGCGAAGATGGAGGCTGTTATGGTGTAGAGCAGGAAATCTAGAAAGCTCTAACTGCAGGTTTCGGAGATCTGTTATGACAACACGTCCAGTTTGTTCAGGTAAACGTGAAACCCTTTCGTTACGTGTTGAGCGGGCAGACGTAAACGTCTCTGTAAAGTTATGCAGCTAACAGTAATGGGAGCTAGAAGAGCTAATGTCAACGGATGGGCGAACGTTAGCTCAGCAAGCTAGAAACGTCGGATCAACTACAACGTAGTTTGAGATGGGTTGGTCCACAGAAGAGCTAGGTTTTATCTAGATGTTTTATCATTTCACTCACAGAGATAACATTGTATCACAAGGCCAGCCGCAACCTTACTTTCGCTCATGTCTTCATTATGACGAGATGGTGTTTTGATATCAAAGCTAGTTAGCGTTAGCATGCTAATCATCTCAGAAGCGTTTCCTGGTTCCTCGGTCTGTTAACGATCAGAGGTTCAGGCTACCAGCGGCTGGTATGTTCAATCCCCTGACTTTCAAAGATAAAATCAAAGAAACAAAATAATCCTCTGTGCACATTTGGCATTCATACTTTTTCGTTCAATCTAAAACAGGAGGATGTCACATAGATAAAAAAAAAACAGATTGTAATGAGTCCATGTTTCATGTGACATCAACGCTATTATTGGGCAACGATGTCATATTGATGCATTTTACTTATTCATTATGTTAATGCATCGGTTGTCTCGTTGAAGTGAGAAGTCTTAATGCCGCACACTCCTTCCATCACTAAACAGTTGTTGTTTTTTTCCTGAGGAGTAATGCAGTCAAACACATTAAAGTTACATGATGGATGATAAATTGTTGTTGTGATACTATTATCTTAAGAAATCGTGTGTTATAACAGTCTTGTGTGTTTTCAGTGTTGCAGATTGACAGTTTGGCAGAAGAATTGCCCCTTCTGACTTGAACAATTGTATTTGTACTTGACATGGATGGAAAGTAACCAACTTTTTCAATTGTTTTCGAGTTTCTCAACTTAGTACTTAATTTTGTACTCCAGAACATTATTTCATTTACTGTACTGAGTCAGTGCTTTTAGTGCGGTTTTATTTGTGTGTAGTAATAGTCAGGGGAACTAACATGAAGTGGAGGGGAATAACATCTTTTCAAGTCAATAACTTCCCAGTGAAACATTTGTTTTACAAAAAAGATTTCAAGTAAAGTAGGATGTAAAATACATCTCCAACTAATTATGTTTCAACAATTAACCGAAAAGGAAATGCTTTGCGTAACTTTGGGTCCATATCTTACCTGGCACCTTTGGCCAGGGGATTGCAAACAGGACCAGGCTTAACCAAGTCAATCTGTACCTAACTGTGCCTGCTTGTTGGAAACAGGGCTTAAATACTCATGCTTCAAATTTCAGATAAACTACTTTTCAATTTTATTTCTGTAGATCACTGTTTGGTTGTGGTTGTTTTCTTGAGTAAAATGTTATCACACTAACTGCACTTTCCTTTGAGTGGGTTATTTCAGTGCTCCTCCCACCCAAGCAACCTGTGTAAAATTTCCACAACTTGCCGTACTGAGTTTGCCCCCCTCTTCCTGTGCCTGCAGGTGGAGGCAGTAGGTGTGAGTAGACTGCATTGAACATCGGCAGCATGTACTCCGAGTGGCGCTCGCTGCAGCTAGTGGTGCAGAGTGACCAGGGCCACCTCAGTGTTCTGCACACCTACCCCACCACTGTGGGTACTGAGGTGGCAAATGCTGTGGTCAAGCCTCTGGGCACAGCTGTTAGCCCTGTTGCCACAGAGAACATCCTCAAGACAGACAAGGAGGTGAGAGAGCTCTGCTAACTGTTGTTTCCGGTGTGCTAAGCATTATTTCACAAGGTGTTTAAATGACTTTGTAGTGAGTTATACTTCTTTCTCTGTTATCAAAACTTAAGAAAGCAAAAAAAATCTTTTATGAGGTAAAACTAACTGCTCCACATAGTATAGGATCTACAAGAAGTTCTTGATTGAAGTGCAGACCTGAAGCCTTTTTGGGAAGAGGGAAATATTCATTCAACTGAGTCCAGTTGCTTTTTAAATAAGGGTTTGTATTACCATGTGCTGAATATCTGAGAATCTTCATAGTCACATCAACAACAAACTTTCACTTGATGACACGTCAATAGAGCTGATCTCTTTCATTTGAATATGTTTAATTGTTGTGCAACGTCTTTTCTTCATGCGACCACTGTGGTGAAGCTCAGTTCCTTTTACTCTGCAAGTTAACTGTTTAACATGATAAGCTGTTTTTTGATGAGTTAGTCAGCTTCATAAACAGCTTCCTAACTCCTCTCTTGCCAGTGTTGATACAAGTGTCATATGAGAGCACCATACAGAGGGCACGTAACTTATTTACTGTGTCATTACTGTAACAACCAATATAGATATGGTTAAAAATAGCTGCACTCTGAGAGGTACACAGTGTTGTTTTCTTTCACAGACTTGGTTCAGGTGGATGGTATCAACTATCTTTTGAAAGTTTTAAATGCAGAATAATTGAGAGATACACAAGGAAAAAAATGGAATTTCCCCAAACCTGTTTTGGCTGTCACATGTTTGTTTGTCAGGAGTATTTTGTGACTAAGACCTAAAATACAGCAGACATTTAGTTCTGTCCATACAGATCTGCCTTTGCTGCTTCTCAAGTCCTGATAGACTCAGTTTGGGTGACTGTTGTATACTTTCTGTGCATGCTTTGTGTTGAAATTGTTTATGGCTGTTTGTTTATCTCAAGGCCTCTGAGGCACATTCTGTATTCAGATGTAAAGTAAGACAGAGTACTTTGTTAATCTCCAAAGGAGAGAGTAAATCAACTGATAATGTTATTATGTGTCACTGACTTTGTTTCAAGCTGTATTGCCTGCTCTGTATCTGGTAACTAAGAAACACTGTGCTTACTGCAGTCCAGGGGTTTCAATTAATGATATGACAGCATGTGTCAGGGAGGGATGTAAGAGGATGTGCTGGGTTTAAAAATACTTCGGCAGTATCTCTCAGGTGTGCCATGCATCTGAAATGCTGCTGTTGCTTTGAACGTCTCTTCATGCTGAGGACAAAGCCTGGATAATCATTCATTCCAGTGCTGATCAACACAGACTCCTTCTTCTTTACAAATACAACAAACATTCTGGGAAGCTTAACATAAGCAGAAAAACTTAGAGCTGGCAAAGAGGAGCTGGTACACAGCCTTTTATTGCAGGCTGAAGGAGGTCTGTGTGGCTGTGTAATGTAAGAAAGATAAATGGAAATACTTTCTAGATTCTGAAAATGTAAGGCAGGAAGAAAACATGATTGAGATAATCCTTGTTTGTATCAAGAGTGTTACCCATAAACATATAGTGGCTGTAGAAATATGAAACATGGTTTGTGAAATAGAATCTTGTTCTTGCAGTGCATTGTTATTGCCACCATCAAGTCAACATAAACCTTTGGCCTCTTTGCTATGAGACACTCAATCATGTGCTAAGCTTCTTGAGGTCACTTCATACTACGGGATTGTATGTTGGTATAGCATTATGTCACAAGATCAGCAGTACTTGCAGAATATGAAACTGTTAAGAAGAGATTTGAACCCCATCTAGTATGAACAACATGACTTTGTAGAAAAATGTTACTAAACAAATCAAGAACTCATAACTAGTGCATTCTGATTAATGAGTAACAACGGCTTCATTTGCAGGTGAAGTGGACCATGGAGGTGCTCTGTTACGGTCTCACTCTTCCCCTAGAGGGGGACACAGTCAAGCTATGTGTGGATGTGTACACAGACTGGATGATGGCTCTGGTGTCACCCAGAGACTCAATGCCTCAGCCTGTGGTCAAAGAACCCAATATGTACGTCCAGACCATCCTCAAACATCTCTACAACGTCTTTGTACCAAGGTACGCCAAAACATTCACAGACAAGCCTTAACTTCCCCCGAGCTGTTGGCTTTAAGTTCAAATGTAGATCTTTTGGCTTCACGTCTGTGCTTGTTAAGTCATGTTCGGTAAAAGTCTGAATACCATTGTTAGTCAAAGGCAGTCTGTTTTCCTCATTATGTTTTGATTTCCCATCCTTTGATCTCTTCATCTCTCCCTGCAGACCTGAACAGCACAGTCTGAACCACATCAGGCTTTGCCAGCAGGTCCTGACTGCAGTCCAGAAATTGGCAAAAGAGTCTGCATCTATGGTGAGGGAAACCTGGGAAGTGCTGCTTCTCTTCCTGCTTCGTGTCAATGACACATTACTTGCACCACCCACAGTTGGAGGTACGCCCCACCCTACTGCCTTTTGTACTAACTAATTAAATGATATTGCCTGTACCAGTAGTCTCCTGATATTTCCCTTTTTTTTCAGTTGGAGTGGCAGAAAAGCTGGCAGAGAAACTGATGGCAGTGCTGTTTGAGGTGTGGCTGCTTGCATGCGCCCGCTGCTTTCCCACGCCGCCTTACTGGAAGACGGCGAGAGAGATGCTGGCAAACTGGAGACATCACCCACCTGTTGTTGAGCAGTGGAGCAGAGTGGCCTGTGCCCTGACCTCAAGGTTAGAAAGCGAGCAACTGAGTTCCAGTTTAGATCAAGAGCTGAAAAAGAGGAAGTGGCTAAAACTTTTCCTTATTTGATAATAAGTTGAGGCAGTTACTCACTCAACTTGCCTAACCTGTTAAATTCCAGTTTTCATAAAGGTAAGAGGAAGAAAAACTCCAATTTAAACTAAGCAGGTAATGCTTATAATAAAGTGGTGACTGTAAGAGAAAGGCCTTCTTCCTTCCCTTAATGTGATCACTTGAACATTTCTGTCTCATTTTTTCAATTCAGGCTTCTGCGTTTCACCCATGGGCCGTCCTTCCCACCGTTTAAAGTTCCTGAAGAGGACGCGAACTTGATTCCCATAGAGATGGACAATGACTGTGTTGCACAAACATGGTACCGCTTTCTTCACATGCTCAGGTGCATAAACCATCATTTTACCGGAAACTAACTCGTAACTGAAAGATATGGCTCTTAACCATCAAACTAAATATGTTAGCAATGAGTGGAAGCAAAACAAGTACTTTGTTGTTCATCAAATAGTTCCTGTTTTTTTGTGAACTCTACTTACCTACTGGCTGCATATGATCATATGACCTAACCCTTACTGTAATGACTGCCAGAAATGAATATCCTTTTTTTTGTGCCATAATGAAATCACCTCTTTAATATCATTTCAAAGTCCAAGTCTAAATGTCAAAAAAAAGATTGAAGTCTTGTCAGGATCAGATTTCTTGTGTATAAAAACAGTTTTCAGGAGTTTCCGCATAGTTATTCAATATTTTCTTTCCGTTTGTTTCTAGCAACCCAGTGGACCTGAGCAACCCTGCGATAGTTAGCACCACTCCAAAGTTCCAGGAACAGTTTCTAAACTCCAGTGGCATCCCCCATGACGTGGTGCTGCATCCGTGTTTGAAGCAGCTACCCCAGATCTTTTTCAGGGCCATGAGAGGCGTCAGCTGTCTGGTGGATGCCTTCTTAGGTAAGAGAAGTACTGTGAGAGCCAGGGCACGTTAGTGTTATAAACTTTTAAAGCAAACAATTTGATACATTTCAGATCAGGATGCATAAGTGTAGCAATAAGATCACAAATGTTTTGTCACATTTCAGAAATCAGCAAAAGCAAAAGCGCAACAGAACTCACAGTATCATACGTTTCATACTGAATGTTTTTTAATGCTGTTTATCTTCTAGGAAGCTCTCTGCTTTGTTGGGTCTACTGCTTTCAAGATGCTTTCTCAGTTTTTTTTTCCAGAAAATATTTACCTTATATCTATTTTTAACAGGACAATGCATACTTATTGATCTTTCTTTAAATATGATTAGATGATCATCCATCCTTCTTTAAACTCTGACTGAGACATGGACTGACTTTCATATAAAAGTTGTGAAACTTAATAAGGACAATGCTCATTGTTATCTGCTGAAAGATGTGTTTCAGAGCTTTCCTTTCAAAAATCCAAAGCCCTTATATTTTGTTATAGAAATGATACAAAAAAAAAAGAATTGTTCAGGGTTAATAGTGAGGTAAATGAAATGTGCAAAAACACAAAGGGCTTTTCCAGCAATTATGAGTAAATGAGCAAAAGAAAATCAAGAAGAGGGGTGTTAGTCAGTTAAACCTGTTTTAAATTTCTGAATAGAAACATGTCAGTGTGTATTTTTCTCTCTACACTGTAGGTGTCTCTGTTGAAAAGAGAGACGTACGGGAAAGGGTGTTCTCTTTCTCTCCAGTGCTGCTCTCTCATGGTACAGACATCAGCTGATACATCATGAAATGATACGGGGATATGATGGAGTTTTTTTTTCATTTGGCTGGTGGTGATAATATTAACAACTGGGCTTATTCTTATGTGCCAGGCATTTAGACTAAGCAACAAGATCATAAACCCGTGGTATCATGCAAGCACAAAACATCAATCCAGATAGATGGATATCAATTATTGTTGATTTGTGTCTAACCATGTTTTGCATGTCTCCGAATGAATATTGTCTATGATCAACTCATTTCTTCTTTCTCTGTTAACATCACATACGGGAAATTGGCTTCAACTGATTGTACTTACCCATCAAAGGATCTGTCCGTTGGAACGTTGCGGGATGCAAATGATTCTTTTTTGTTTGCTGAGGCTAATCAGAACACTTTTCTTTTCTCCCTCCTGTGTTGGTTAGTAAATATAAAAGTGAGTTAATCTTCATCTTTACAGGTATATCACGGCCCAGAGCGGACAGTGCCCCGCCCACGCCAGTCAACAGAATGAGCATGTCCCCGCCCCCCTCCATCACCAACACCACACCCCCTCACAGCCGCAAGCAGCGACACGCAGTGGTGACCAAAACCACAAGCAAGAGTTCAACTGTAAGTGGAGCACAACATTTAATAACCAGAGTAGAGTAACAGAAGCTAAGGTGCAAGGACTCAGAAATATATTTCCAAGTATGTGTAACATCTGTTGGTTCATACTCCCACCTTCATGACACAAGAATTAGTTTTTGACATCCCTGAAAAAATCATCACCTGTTCCTCTCCACCCTACAGAGCAGTGGGAGTCAACCAACCAAAGCATCCCAGCAGCAACAGCAGCAACAACAAACTTCGTCCTCCCCGACCCTTCTTTCCAGTCCCAATCAGAGCAGCTGGGAGTCCCGGCCCCTGCCGGCTCCGGCACGGCCAAAGGTCAACAGCATCCTCAACCTGTTTGGCCAGTGGCTTTTCGATGCTGCTCTAGTCCACTGTAAGCTCCACAGCGGGCTCAGCCGAGACCCTAGCATGACCGGTAAGCAGAGCGACAACGGCTTCTAGTGTTTCCATATATGCATGAGCAGGTGGGTGTTTTGTTTCTGTTCATTAGATTGTGTTTTCTGTGGAGTTCTCTGTGTTTTTGGCGTCTGTTTTTTTAACTGTTCGTCGTTGGGATATCCTTTCCTTTTTTCACCATTCTCTGAAACTTCTTTGTCCTGTTGGTTCTGTGTGTGGAGGGCTTGGTTAGAAGTGGCCTGGTATGAGATTTCCATCCGATTCTAATTCATTTACATCTACCGACAATTGAAACCTGGCTAAAACTCCATATACACTTTGATCACATGCCAAATGAGGACATCATACAGTGATTTAATGTAAAATCATTGCCAGAGAAGTCATCTAAAGCATAAACAGATGTTATTTTCAAAGAAATTTGGCTCATCATTGGCTTTACATTTATTTTCCTATTTTTGGTGAAGTGTCCTGCACGTGTCTACCATGTCTAATTACTGTTAAAAAAGTTGTTAAGTTCATGTATTGAGGAGAACAAAAATACAACACAATTCATGCCTTTAATGAATTGATCCCCAAATATTGGATCTGCTTTGATTTTGTGTCTCTCCACTATTTCTGTTATCTTGCAGCCTCTTTTATCCAAATTCTCCTTTCTTATAAATCTTGTAAGTAGGATCAGCAGCTTTTCTTTCCTCACTTGATTTGCGTTCCTTGAAAAATCTTCCTGCTTTTTTTTATAGTTGAGTTCATCATGACCATCGTCATTATTGCCATTGTTTTTCTGTTCCCACTGCTTGTCATATACAAAAGTTTCACCAGCGTTTTCTCAGCGTTTCTCCAAAGGTGATGGAATGGGTTTCACCAACTGACCACTTGTCTCGACCATAACGTTGCCAGTTTGTGACAACGCCACCCTGTTTTAAGTTCTCATTTCTCTTCCATTGGGTCACACTAATCCTTATTGTTTTGTTTCAGACCCCTTGAGTTCAGCATTAATGTTCTGTTTCTTGTAATTTCCTTTTGTACTGTCAGTTCACTTGAGTTTGGATTTTATTGGTTTGGTGCCTCAATGCATGAAGTGAATGTTTTGTACCTCGAGTGACAGTGATGTAATTGCAACAGCGAGGGAGCTGACACAGAGCTTTTGCTGTGTAAAATGTTTTACTACCAGCTTGTAACACTTTGTCCACTTCTATGGCAAAGTCTTTGTGTCAGAGCTCCTTTCTGAATGCTTCTAAAAGATGTGAGTGTGTTTGCAGTCGTTGAGTATTTGTCCCCTCTTGTTGTGATAGCATTTAAAAGTTTGCTGAATGGTGCTTTTGTTGACTTTTTATTGTATTGTGTGTATGATAGCTAAATGTCAATGTTTGCCTGTTGTTGCATACATGCATGTTAAGTGATAACTACATTACAATTCAGAGTCCTTTCATTCTCTCCTCTCTCCCCCTCTCTACAGCGATAGCCACTCAAGTTGGTCTGGAGCTAAGACGGAAGGGTTCACAGATGTCCACTGACTCCATGGTTTCCAACCCCATGTTTGATGCCAACGAGTTCCCAGAGAGCTATGAGGCAGGACGAGCCGAGGCATGTGGGACTCTCTGCCGCATCTTCTGTAGCAAAAAAACTGGAGAAGAGATTCTGCCTGTTTACCTGTCAAGGTAACATGATCAGGTCTAACAAACAGTACCAGAATTGTGTGCATGCAGATTTTGATTTCATATTAGCAAAACTCTGATTCCTTTTCTTTCTTTTGTACAGATTTTACATGGTCCTGATTCAAGGTCTCCAGATTTCTGATTTCATTTGTAGACCGGTTCTGGCGTCAATTATTCTCAACTCTTCCTCTCTGTTCTGCACGGACCTTAAAGGCATCAATGTTGTTGTGCCTTACTTCATTGCTGCCCTGGAGACTATTGTACCAGACAGGTCAGACTGGTCGTAAACTGCACAAACTCTGAATCCATGACATGTAACAACTTTTACTTTGAGAAGTTTAAGAGTTTTTGGTATAAAGATGTTGCAGTGAAACTCCTCTTTAGAGGTCTTGAGGATATTGTCCTAAGTTAATTGAAGTTAGTGAGTGTTTTTTTCTTCACTTTTAACAGGGAGCTGTCAAAATTCAAAATGTATGTAAATCCTACCGACCTGAGGAGGGCCTCCATCAACATCCTGCTTGCTATGCTGCCTCTACCGCATCACTTTGGCAACATCAAATCAGAGGTAAAACCTTTGGAATCTGTCCATTTTGTTAATTTGAAATCTGTCGCTTTGCAGTAAAATTGATATGATGCAAGTTAAAAAAAGCTGATAATCCATGTGTACCGTTAATCAAACTGATCTCTTAGAGTTATACCTTAAGAATGGTTGGAAACACTTTTTTGATTAATATAGAGATCTTAATACAAAACATCAGTGCATCCTGAATATTTTTCTCTTACTTGCCTTTCAGGGCATTTCCACTGCATTAGTGTTAATGTTGACAGAATATATCCTCTGCCACACCACCGGCACACCATCAAGTCATTAGTTATTCAGTATGCCTGGTTCCTAACAATGTTGCTGCTTCCTGCAGGTCCTTTTGGAAGGAAAGTTTAATGAGGAGGATGGATGGCCTCATGACCAGCCTGTGTCTTTCCTGTCACTGAGGTTACGCCTGGTCAATGTCCTCATAGGAGCACTCCAGACTGAGACCGACCCCACTAACACACAGCTCATCCTAGGTATCTCTCCATTTTTATCTGTACATCTCATTTTTGCCGTATTCTTTTCAAACTAAGCATTTTGCTGAGATAGTTTTGTATTTTTTATGTTAACCCCGTCTTTCACTCCCTTAAGGTGCAATGCTCAACATTGTTCAAGACTCAGCACTATTGGAGTCCATAGGTGCACAGACTGAAACAGTAAGGCCTCAGTTCTCTGTTAATAAACATTGAATGGATTCTTTGGCAATGTTTTTGACTGGACTGGAAATATTTCTGTTTTTTGTTGCTGTAGGGAAGTATAGATGGGAGCCATATAACAGTAAGGAGCCAGAGTCACAGTCGCACCAACAGCGGCATCAGTTTCAACAGCGGGGGCAGCACTGAGGCCACCAGCCCAGACTCTGAGCGTCCTGCCCAGGCTCTTCTACGAGACTACGGTAATACACATGCCCACTCTGCATAAACTAACATCCTTGTGCTTGGTGACTTAACACAGTGGACCTAGCGTTGCTGAAGAAGTTCTTGCAAGTCAAGGGCAATTCAACTGCTTTGTGATAGACTCGGCAAATTAACACATGTGTTCTTTGTAGCTAACGTGGTTAAAGTGATGTTCAGGGTAAAGAAGCGTTGGGTAAAATGTCTCTGTAGGTGGATTCAACATTTTTTGCTGTGATGCTGTGTTTCTGGCTTTCAAACTGAAGAAGTGCTCAAACTGTTTGGACTCCTTTCTCTCACTGACTAGTTGACACAGTGTTCACTGATCAGAAGCACTTCAAAGATTTTGTTTTCCCCCCAATCAGGCTGAGCAGTGTTTGACTAATTAATAAATTGGGACAGCGAGGTTTATTTGGATTAAAATATATTTCAAAACTACCCGCTTTCCTCCACAAGGCTCTTCCCATTGTCACTTAACTCAGGGCAGCTTGTAGGCAGGAAATGGGCGTTGCAGTTTCTTTCTAACAGAGGAAACATGGCATTGTGCTGTGAGGTGCTGGACAGGAAACACATTAGAGGAGGAAGCAGTCTGGAAACAGATCTGGATGCTGCCATTATGGCATGATTCATGGTTTTCTACTAATCACAAGTATTTGAGTCATAAACCAGCTTAGATGCATAAACCTCAACATGAGTGCTTTTACTTATATTTCAGAGCATTAGCCAGTTTGTATAATCTTTTATGCATCTGGAATCCAAAATTAGCTTGAAAAATTGCTCTGAATTGACCCAAATAAACAAAGCAGACACCTGAGACATGACTAACAGCAGACCAAACTTTACAGTCTTGTTTACTAAAAACTCATGCTTAGCTTAATTTTGATTGACTCTGACCCTTCTGAAACAATGTCAAACAAATCAAACAGTAAACTCAGATTAAGCTGCTCGTAATTTCATGTGTTCATGAAATTGTGAAGCATACTGTTTTCTTTTTGTACAGATGTGCAAAATCAACACAACTTGATAAGACCACACTCTGAACTGTCTATAGTTCTATCAAATCAGCCTTGATGGATAAATGATGATAAATGATAAATGGATGGATAAATCAAAGTTTTTTTGATTGAAATCAAAACTTGATTGCTCAGTCTTGTCCTTGGGCAGTGTCTCTATTACCTTTCTACAGTCTATCTGTGTGCTTTAACTCTATTCTAAGGCATGTATTAATGCATTAACCTGTCTACTAACTTGGCATTCAAGGCATTTTCTCTGTTGTCCTGTGTATCTGTGTTGCCTGAATCTTGCTTTGCTCTATTCTTTGCGGTGTTTGGTATTTTCGGGGTGTTATATGGTCTAGCTCTTACAGATACAGCGGCAGGCCTCTTGGTGCGCAGCATCCACCTCGTCACTCAGAGACTCAACTCCCAGTGGAGGCAGGACATGAGCATTTCACTGGCTGCACTGGAGCTGCTGGCGGGGCTCGCCAAGGTAGGCCAGCTCGCCAATCTGCACTGTCCAAACAGCTCAGAGAGTTGATAATATCTTTAACGAATGAGATTCAACCAAATACTTCTTGTGACAAAACAAAATGTTTCTGAATGTTTTGCGTTCAGGTAAAGGTGGGAGTAGACTCTGCAGACCGTAAACGTGCCGTCAGCTCCATATGTGGGTACATAGTCTACCAGTGCAGCCGTCCAGCCCCTTTACAATCCAGAGACCTCCACTCTATGATCGTAGCTGCCTTCCAGTTTCTGTGTGTGTGGCTCACAGAACACCCTGACATGCTGGATGAAAAGGTAAAGTGAAACAAAAGAACTTAAAGTCTAGTTTCAGATTTCTTTGTATGTTGAGAAAGACTCACTCTCCTCTGGAATTGTGTCCATTATTTCTTTTCATCTTGCCATCAGGATTGTTTGGTTGAGGTGTTGGAGATAGTGGAGCTGGGGATCTCTGGTAGCAAATCTCGACAGGAACAAGAAGTTCGACATAAAGGGGAAAAGGAGCACAACCCAGCTTCAATGAGGGTGAAGGATGCAGCTGAGGCCACTTTATCCTGGTACGGACTTTTCTGCAGCAGCACTGCATCCTTTTTCAAACTGTTGTGGTTTACAAAGACTCAAACTAGAGGTTAGCTACAAGACCACTTGATAGCTTTGATTGCTTTGCAGTTTTTTCTGACTATGTCTTTCCAGATACTTCTTTGCCCCACTGACCCACTACCCCCAATTTCTCTTCATCTCCACACGGCACACAGATGGCTGTTAGACAGTCAAAAGTGCTGCACCGACTGACCCACTTTCTGTGTATTAATGTTCTGCCTTGTTTTGCTGGGGTGTTTCTCAGTATCATGCAGGTGCTGGGGGCTTTCCCCTCCCCTAGTGGTCCTGCTTCCACCTGCAGCCTGCTGAATGAAGACACCCTGATTCGCTATGCCAGACTCAGTGCCACAGGAGCGAGCAACTTCCGCTACTTTGTCCTGGACAACTCGGTGATCCTGGCCATGCTGGAGCAGCCTCTCGGCAATGAGCAGAGTTAGTAGATTGATTTCATACCTTACTAATTAGGGGAGAGTTAACTTTGGTTAAAGTCAAATAAACTGTTATTGATATTCACAAGATAAATTTAGGTGAACCTAAACTTAAAGGTAAGTAGGTTTAATTAACTTGTGGAGATGAAACCAAAATAAAAACAAAAGCTTCGTAAAAAGTAATCAAGAACCTAGGGGTAACATTCAGTTAGTAAAAATGTAGCCTAAGTGGAAGTGCTAAAAGTTGCTTTTCATTGAGAATCTGCTTGAGGCTGGCTGCAGAAAGACCCAAAGTCACGTACACACCCAGCCAAAAGAAACCCTCAAACTTTTACAGCACCAAAAAGCTTATTTACAGCCTGGTTCAAAAAATGGCTTTGGTCTAAAACGCTGTTTCCACCATTTTTGCAACTCTGTGGTTTAGAAATTATTGGGATCGTTTCATTGTCCAATCAGAGACACAGCTCAGGTCATGTGACTGACAGGCACCCTGTAGCTGTTTGAAGGGAAACTCACAGCCAGCGTCATATCAAATGTAGCTGCATCCGTGGATTGGCCTCATTTCATGGTATCAGGAACAGACAGGCGACGTCATGGAGACTACGTCCATGTTTTATAAAGTCTATGGCAAAAACGCATGATGTAAGGGTAGGAATTTGATTTTAATTAACAAGTACATAGCACTTGTTAATTGAAATTTAGAAAAAAATCTGGTTTCTCTTGAAGTCATGGTGCTTTTATTTTCACAGACCCCAGTCCTTCAGTGACCGTCTTAATTCGAGGGACCGCTGGAAGACATGCCTGGACCATGCAGCTCTTTCACCAACCCAGAGGGGCTCGGGCCAATCAGAGGGTGAGATCACACAGTAAATTACAGCACCACAATGCAAAACAAATCAGAGCTTTGTTAAACTCGAGGCTTTACTTCTGATATGCTGATAACACAGCTCTGTTCCATATCTGCTTATTCCTCTCCTCCCACAGCAGGTGTTTGTCCCGGAAGGCCGTCCAACACCAAACAACGATGTGGGGATCAGGTATAATGTCAAACAGAGGCCCTTCCCTGAAGAGGTGGATAAGATTCCTCTTGTCAAAGCTGATGTCAGCATCCCAGACCTGGACGACATCGTCAGTAAGGAGGTAAGATCAGCTTCTCATTGAACTCTGTCATCGATCCACAAGTTCAAACACATTGAATTACAAATTATGCTACAACAGGCATGTGCTAAAAAGGAGAAAACCTGATGCTGTTTGTTAATACATAAACTCAGGTGTGTTGTATGGGCTGGCAGGATGATCCCAGAGCTACAAATTCACTGATGAGTAATTATCCACATGTGAGTCGTTGGAAAGATGAGATTTCACTCGGGTGTCTCTTGTAGGGGAAAAAAGGGTCAAATCATCTGGTTGGGTGGAAAAAAATAATGATTATGTGCAACTTTTCAATCAATTGCATTTTATTAACAAACTAACTGTATGAAAAATTACTCATGAATTCTCTGACACAGTGTAAAAGGAAAAGAACATTCAAGTTTCACAAGACGGATATATTGAAGAGTGGTGCTGGATTAGATTGGAGTTAGATAAAAGTATTTCACGGTGCAGTTTAACTCTAACTACTTGGGATGTACTTGTATCGTCCTTTCCTTAAGTCCCCACTAATGACTCTGTAATAGATCAACATTTGTACTCTTCATCGACACGCTCTTCATATTTCTCCCCTTACCCTTCTTTTTCCTTCAGCTTGAACTTCAGCACGACAAGCTTCGTATTCTGATGACCAAGCAGATTGAATATGAGAATGCTTTGGAGCGTCACAGCGATGAGATATGGAAGTCAAAGCAATTCCCCGACCCACAGACGGACTGTAAACCTCCTCCACCCTCACAGGAGTTCCAGACAGCACGACTCTTTCTGTCCCACTTCGGCTTCCTGTCGCTGGAGGCGCTCAAGGTGAAAAACATTGTTTCACTGATTTAATCTTTCAAAGCCTAGGAAAAAGAAGTGATAGGTTTATGCTGCACTGAGCAATGTATAAATGTTATACACATTTGAGTTGATTAATGATTATATTTGTTTAATTTTGACAGGAGCCCAACAACAGTCGTCTACCTCCTCATCTGATTGGTCTTGAGTCATCCCTGCCTGGGTTTTTTGATGACATCAGCTACCTGGACCTACTTCCCTGCCGACCATTTGACACTGTCTTTATTTTCTATGTCAGAGCGGGACAGAAGAGCAGCCCTGAGGTGAGGGAACACACAAAAACAGTGTTAAGTACTCAAGATTATCTTGTGTTGAATCATATTGTTATTCTTCTTAAAAATGCACAGATCTTGAGGAATGTGGAGTCATCATCCAGTGTCCAGCCTCATTTCTTAGAGTTCCTGATGTCCTTGGGCTGGCCTGTGGATGTTGGACGCCACCCTGGGTGGACGGGTCACCTAGATACCAGCTGGTCCTTAAACTCCTGCTCAGACAGCAATGAAATAAACCAAACAGGTAGGAAGCTGACTGTTACACCTGGTGAAGACTTTAGACTAATGCCTTTTTTTAACAGCTGTTGCTAAGCTTCATGTTGGCTCTCCCTTTAATCAAGGGTAACATTATTCTGATTTATTCCACAGAAGAAGCAGCTACTCCTGAGGACACTGGGGGTTCAGTGTTCAACGGAGAGAAGAAAGTTTTGTACTATGCTGATGCTCTGACGGAGATTGCCTTTGTGGTCCCATCCTTGACAGAAAACTCTGGTCAGGATTCACTCATTTAAATTGATTCTTTCTATTGAGATGGAAACCTGGTGAGAGGTTTTCAGGTTTCACAGGGTTGCTGTTTCCTCTGGTTTTGTTTCTCAGAGGAGTCATCAGTGCACAGTGACTCCACAGTGGAGGCAGACACAAACTCAGACCACATGCCCGGTTTACACAAACAACCCAATCTCACACTGGAGCTCTTCCCCAACCACTCAGAAAACCTGGAGTCTGCCAAAAAGGTAAAGTTTTCCTCAGTGTGTTTATCCAAACTGCACCAATTATGATTTCAAATTATCATGTGCAGTTAAACTCACTGTGTATTTTACTTTTTCAACAGCTGAGTCCTTTGGTAAAAACAAAAAGATCATCGACTGGAAAATCTTTCCCTCCTCTGGGTCCTGAGACGAAGGTGTTTGTGGTCTGGGTGGAGCGCTTTGATGACATTGGTACACACTTTTTCAGGCTATGTTCACAATTTTTTCACTTAGATTTTTAACATGTTTATACTTTTCTATGTACAGTGATTTCTTGTATTATTAAGAAAAAAAACAACAACAAAAAAACAGGACTTTAGTGAAGAAGTTGACTTTGTTTTCGGTCTTACATCTTAACACCAAACGACTAATGCGATGCACTGAGTGACTGTTGTTGTTCTTGTGTTTTTTAGAGAACTTCCCGTTGACTGATCTCTTGGCGGAAACCAGCACGGGTTTAGAAGCCAGCATGAGCAACAGCACTTCCTGCAGGTACTCAGAAGTTTACACTCAAAACACTTCCTCTTGAAAGTATGCCGCCCGTGTGATTGAAGTGTTGTTTTTGTTGTCAGCTGTTAACATTAGGAAAAAGAAGTAACACACTTTTGCAAAACAGCATGCGTTCTTATGAGCAGAATGGCAAACATGGAATAAAAACAGGAACTACAGCATGCATTGTGTGCAGACACAGACAGAGAATAGGAACTGTGGCAGAGCCGTGATGACACTTACGTGTGAAGCAGCAAAAAAACAAAATGATGTTTTTGTCTTGACATGGACTGCATGTGCAGTGGTTTGATTAATTTAAAGATTTTTTAATCGGAATCTTCATTTTGAAGCTCCTAATTAGCTTACAGTCTGAACTAACAGATTCTACATTAACATGTACAGTCTGTGGTCTCAGCATCAAATATATTTTTTCCACAAAGGTTTGTAATCAAAATGCCGTCACTTTTTATTTAATTGACTTGTGTCATTGACTTGACTGGGGGTCATATTCTTAACACGCACCTAATACAACTGACCAGAGGAGGTTGCCAGTCAAGCATGGACTTGTTTTCATGTGTTTCAGTTACATTTGTCTTTAGTCGAGTTCTACCACTAATAAAAACAGGGAAGGAAAAAAAAAATTATAGATCATATTTTTGACATGGTTTTGTTTTATTTGTCAGTCATATTTTCTTACAGATCACCTGCATTATCTTCCTCTCTGTGTCTTCTTGTCGCTGCTGCAGGTCAGGGTTACTAGAGAAGGATGTTCCTTTAATCTTCATCCACCCTCTGAAGACGGGACTCTTCAGGATCCGGCTGCATGGAGCTGTGGGTAAATTTGGCATGGTGATTCCCCTGGTGGACGGCATGGTGGTCAGCCGCAGAGCTCTAGGTAATGACTCACACGGGCCTCTCTGCCTCTTTTTATGACTCCAAACCAGCAGTTATTCTTTTTTCCTTCTTAGGAAGACGAGGGTGGCACATCTTAATGCATCCTGTGGTTCTCACAGGATGCATTAAGATGTTATGTAAAGTTGTTTTATTCAAACGCTAATGTTTTGTGTTTTTCATTTCTGTTCAGAAGCAAAAACCTCAAAATCCATTTGATTGTTCCAGATTGTTTTTAAAGGAGAATGAATTGTTTATTATACAAGGAAGTCATTTGATATCTTGAAAAATGAAGTAAACCTAGTTTTGCTTCAGAGCATGTAATCAAACTTGTTTCCACTAGATGGCAGAGCTGGGGTCTATGTTAGCAGCTTAGACTTCCTCAGAACATAAATATAGAGAAGTACTACGCTTCAACACAGCTTAGATATAGACTTTTTTCCTTAAGTACAAAAAATAGTTTGTGAAATGTTAAAATTTCCTTACTTTTTCTTTAAACAACCTTCAGTTTTTGTACTCACTGAGTGGGTGGTGAGGCTTTTAGGTGGTATGGGTATAGTTTTACACCCAAAAAACTAAGGTAATATGCTTCCACTTTGATTTCCTGAATCAAAAACAGGATCAGTTCCCTCTTTCATTTTTTTAAGAGCCACCTGCTCCTATTTATCGTGACTGAATGAAAGGAAAACACTGAAATGACGAAACAACACAGCATGTTTGTAACCTTCAGGTTTACTTTTGGAGACATCAGAGGCATGAAGATGAGAAAAACATAAACAAGTTCAACAGAACTGGAAAATCCTCCTGCTTTTTTGATGTCACTGGTGTGGTATTTGACTGTAAATACGCTGGAAAAACCCCAGACATGCATGCTATGAGTTGGTTGATTTGTTTAAAACACTCAAAGCTGAATGTTGTAGAAGAAACAGACAGAGAATTGGAATCTGTGTCTGAAACCCTAACTCAAATTCACATGTAGATGCAAATGAATTTACTGAACTGAAAATATTTAGTTTATTAGGCCTGATCTTGCATATGAAATATGTTGTTTACATGCTCTGTATAAGCCTATTATTACATATCATAAATTATAAACATGGAATATGCTCTCTCTGATAAATAAAGCCAGAACTACACTCTTGTTGTCATATTCAGGAAATTAAAGGTTAATATATTTGGATGTCTTCTTGTTGACATATATTTGTATTTTCCTCCCTCTCTCAGGGTTTCTTGTTCGCCAAACAGTCATCAACGTGTGCCGGCGGAAGCGTCTGGAAAGTGACTTGTACAACCCTCCTCACGTGAGGCGGAAGCAGAAAATAACTGAGATTGTCCAGCGTTACCGCAACAAGCAACTGGAGCCTGAGTTTTACACCTCGCTCTTCCACGAGGTGGGGGAGGGGAAGCCTCACCTCTAACCCGCCTGTCCTGTCCCAACACTGGCTCACAAACGCACACAGTAACAAACATATGCTCTTATCTTACACTCTTACACCATTTACAACTGTGCACACACACACGCACACACACACACACACATACACACATACACACATATACACAGAATCTTTATATTTATACTGTACTTTTTTGTTATTTATACAAATATCAACACTGTCTGCCTTTGACTCCGAGAGCAAAGTGTCAAAAACCCATGCCAAGGTGGAAGAAGCTACATTTCTATGTCGCAGCCGCTCATCAAAGGTGTGAATGGCTGCTGCTCAACAGTGACTGTCTCTGCATTTAGCTTCACGCTTTGTGGCAAAAGACTTTCTGCTTGTCATTAACTGCAATACAATAGTAACACTGTTGGCCTTTCTGAAATTGTAAAAATGTTTGTCCTTTAAACCCTGTGAAATGAGTCGATTTCATAAAGGTTTGGTAATACAGAGCTGTGTCATAAACTCTGATCTGCTTATCTGTTTTTGTTTCGGTCAAACAGATTTACGTTGGATTTTTGCCAAGGAGATAAACATGCCAGAAAAATGTTTTCTAATATTCACTGCAGCTGCTGCTTTGAGGCAGGTGGCTCTAAGAGGACACAGAAACGATTGAAGCGTTGATCCATTGTGTCATTTTACAACAAACTGTCATCTCCATGCAGACACCTGCTGAAGTCTTCCTAGTGCAAACCATTACAGCATCAGACTGAGCGCACAAATATTTGTATGAGTTTCTCTTTTACTTTGAACATGGTTTATAAGACTTTGCGTTGTTATTTGTTTGGATGCTATTTTTCTGGCATCTGCATCGTCTCTGTGCCAGTCTGAGAGTCATCCCATCTCACATGGGCCGCTGCACATCGTGTGTTTGTGTTTAAGTGTATGGCTTTCTCTGCCAGTCAGAAACACTACAAGGAGTCAGAGAGATCCTTAAAACCCCCGTTAATGGCATTTAAAGATAGATTCTGTCACTTCAAAACAAATACCTGGAAAGTAATCTTAGCATTTGTTTACTCTTTAAGCTACGTAAAGTTTGAGTTTACTGATAATGAGAGGAGGTTCAGAGCTCATTGGGTTTGCACTTTGCAGATGTCATGTTTGCAAGCAGAAGTACGGCACAGGTAAAGTGTCAGTGAAGAATTACAGGGCCAAAACACTTTTTGTGGCTTATCACATTGTAAAACTTGCATTTTGGCTGATGAGAGTTTTGACTTTTTATTGAAACCCCCAAAAAGAGACAATTAAATTGATTTTTATTTTTCAGTTTTTGCCTTCACGTGTCGTTTAATGTATTTTTTTTTAAGCCACATCAAATTGGTTTCACTCTTGTTTACTTACTGTACTTTTGATTTAACCCTCTCACTGTCTGCCTGTAAAAATGTGAATTTATTTATCACAGAGATGGAACAGGGCAACACCTCTCTAGTTTCTTTGATATATCGCAAAGTCTTAATGCACTGAGCACATTTTACGTTTGTTTTCTATCCCCTTTGGTTACCTGACATGTCTTTTTGTACTTTTTGTGCATTTTGAAAGAAAAACCCTGCTGAAGGAAGAGTTTTATCTTGTGAAATAAGAATGAAGAAGAGACGTGGAGTTTTTAACCTATCATGTCTAACTGTGTGACTCACTTTTTACGAGGGTGCTTTATGCACATGCCTTTTTGGAAGGAAAAAATTACATTAAATATGCTTCAACATACAATCAGTCATACATTGTATCCTATGTTACTCCTCTGATGTTTGGTCATATTTAAGGACTTGCCATGTACAGAAGCAGAGGATGATATGTAAATATATGATAGTGTAAGGCATTTACACGTTGTCTGTTGCATTCCTCATCTGAGATGGCCAGAAAAGAAATGTATGTATGCAATTATGTGTGTGAGGATCACAATGGGTATTGAATGTAACATGCATCAATTAAACTATTATTGACATTTTAATTTCTCTCACTCCCAATAATTGGCATCTGTTTGCAGGGTGTTCATGACAAACTAAAAGAAGTTTGGCTTTCTCTGTTTTTTTTTTTTTCCTCTGGAGAAGCAGCTTGATCAGAAATTATTTCCGTATATACTGCTTGAGTTTCATTTACATTACCATGAATATTTCAGGCCACTAACTGCATTTTTGTGGCCTGTGGCATGAACAGTGGTCTGGTGTTTGATGAAAACGGATATTGCTTGGTGAGAAAACAACCAACACATCCGGGGTGTGACCTGAAAGTAAGTGTCTTTCCATAACCTGAGGCTTTGATTAAAAATGAACGAAGTAAAGCTAAATATATTTAGATATAATCCATGGTATGTTGCATAATTTTAAGCTTAAGCTTTTTTTTTATGAGTACTAACAATTACACACCTACACGCAGGTGTTGTGCTCAAGTAGCTGAGAAGTAGGAAGTATTCATTTAAACTCACTTTACTCAAAAATAAAGGAGGGAAGACACCCAACAACAAATAACGTAACACAACAATTCTTAGATTTTCCACACCTCAAATTCGACTACTTAAGACTTTACTAAAAGTTTAACAGAGCTCTTGAACAGTTAAAACAATTTGGTAGGTTTGTTCTGCAGGTGAAATTGCACCTGTGCCTATGTCCACCAGAGGGCGCCTTCATCACAAGTTTAGTTTATATTATAATATACAGGTATAATGGAAGGTAGGCGCTAAAATACACTCTTAATGTGAAGTGGATTGATTTCCACGCTGACAGGTTTATATACCATGACCATACCAACTAATGTACCGATAACTAACTTCAAACCAGAAAGTCTTGTTACTTCTGTCAATCTAGCCAATCTGAAGTATAGGGAACAATTTCACCTGATAACCCATGGGCTACTTTGGTTAAAAAAAGAAAGAAAAAGGAAAAAGTATAGCATTCAAAGTATGAAATCAAACTGGCATTTATAATAAAAGATGAAGAAAATCTCAAAATGAAAAAAACTGTTCTCATGAGATGTGCATTTTGCTTCAAAATCCTTTTTCCATAGCTTATTTATTCACATTTTTATTTCTTTATTGTATTTGAATTATTGTATTTGTAGTTATGTTTGTACCTTATGTTGTCTGAAATGAGCCTTCTTTCACTATCCAGCTCCTAAACTTCATGTACCGCACCAAAATGTACAGATTTATTAAGAAATAAGTGAGACATAATGGCTTTAGCGCATGGTTTTTGTTACATGGGCGTCACGTTTATACCTTGGCAACACCAGACCAGAATCGTAATTTCTTGTCAGAAGCATTTTATCTTTTATGTTTTAATATTTGATACCATCCTAGAATCATTTAAATAAACCTAAGTGCTGAGGACAGGGGCGTGATCAGGCGGTTTACTGAGGTGGACTGCCCCTTCTGTTGACCTCTAAATGGACCCTCTAACAATTTAAACTATTGATAGCTTGATGCTTTGTTTTGGTAAAATCTGAATCAAAGTGATTAACACTGACTTCACTGAAACCACAGACTACATGTAACATGGGTGCAGTCTCAGTATGAAGAGATATTAAGTCAATCTGACTGCAATTGCTTTTCCTATTCCATGTTTATGGTACTTAGAGAGACATCTTCAAATGGATGATTTAGTGAAGTTTGCTGCTAAGTTGAAAAAAAAAAAAGTTTCATAGTTTCATTGACTTTTAAATGCATTTTCTCCTTTGATCATGCCAACATTGTTTCCAAAATAATAATAATAATAATAATAATAATAATAATAATAATAATAATAATAATAATAATAATAATAATCTCATTTGTTTCATTTGAGATAGAGAAATCAAGAGAAAATGTTTTTGTACTGTGTGTGTGTGTGTGTGTGTGTGTGCATACTTCATGCCACACCAGCAGACCTCTCCATTCAAAAGCGCTGAACACGCCCCTGGTTCGCATATTTCATGTCCAGATGTGTTTGTGTAAATGTTTGTTTGTGAATTCAGAGCTCAAAACAGAAGTGAGCTGTGGCCCCTGTGTGTTTGTAAGCGTGTGTGTGTGTGTGTTTTGTAAGTGTGTGTGCATGTCTCAGGCACTGGGTCCCTCCTCCTCTTCTCGCTCTGTGCTCTGGACTGATCTACTGTTGCCTTCAATGCCCGCTCTCTCAGCTGGTGAACCGACCACACAGCCAGGCTCTCCGCTTGTTGTTTGCTACTTTCACTGAACTTTGTCAGCAGTGTTTGGAGCTCTGTGCATCACTCTCTGAGTGAGGAATTTGGAAAATTTACCGCTGCAAGGATGGACTGAAGCAACTGCTCAGTAAAGTGTGGATACTTAGGAAAAGACGCGTGTATTTGTGTGTAGAGCGACCTTTCTGCGGGGTTGAGTTACCACCATGGAAGAGGACGACGGGCATCAGGAGAACGGGATCCACGCCACCAAGGACTCGGACCGGCAGCAGCGGCTCAGGCTCTGTGTTTTAAATGAAATGCTGAACACAGAGAGGGATTATGTGCGGACGTTGCTTTTCCTTCAGTCGGTAAGTTTGACACATTACCTTTCACGCTGCTTCTGGTCGCGTTACACTCTCCTCTACGCGAGGAGCTGTTCGCCAAACCCCCTTGACATATCACTAGATTACACCTTTTCGTCCTTACTGACAAAATAAACTTAAAAGTAAGACAGTTATTGAAATTTTAAGATATGACAGATTTTAAAATCTCATTCGGCTTATAAAAATTTCGCAATGAAGCGCTCATTTTGTCACTACAGGCTAATTTAAATCAATAGCCAGTGTTGTGTGACGGAACAGATGCGACAAGAAATTATAGAAAATTCATACTGGATCTGGCTTGACGTGCTGTACGCATAAAATAACTCCTAATTCTGTTTAACTTTGAAATCCCCTTGTATAATATTATGTGAAAGTAGAAAGGCACACCACTAAGCTTTGGTTTAAAGCTCCTGTTTGTTGCTCAACATGCACTCAGACTTACACTGACAGCTCCTTATGAGAGGGCAGCATGTTGGAGATGTTTTACGCATTGGTTGCTAATTTTAATCGTCTTTTATTTAATATGAACGTTGAAAATTTTTAATATTGCAAGAGACATGACCTCTTGTGATTTGATGCAGTTTAGGAGCAGGTTTTCATCCACACGGGCATCATTGACACCTCTCCATTGTGTGCTAAAGCCCAGGTTCAAAACAATCAAAGGAGAGCTCAATTCACACCGGCTTAGCAAATAATTGGATAGCCTATTCATGAGCATTCAACACCACCACCACGCCTCCCTTTTCCAGACTGAGATAAGAAGCACTTCCAGCACAGTTAGCCTACTTATTCCCTCATTGTTGGCTGCATCAGCTGCCTTTGATGAATGCTTGTCCTGGTGATTTTACATGCTACTTTCAGCCAGACAGACATGGCTCCCACCTGCAGCCAGGACACCATTCAGTGTGTCACTCCTCCATGTCCCTTGGCCTTGTCCGTCTCCTCCTTTTATCCTTGCCTTGTCAGCTGTTGTACTTGAACTGTGCAGGTGGTGCCTGCTTCCAGCTGAGATGAATACATTTGTGCCGTTCACTCCAAAATGAGTGCATTTAATATGATGTCCATAATTTGACTTTATTATAAAGCTTTATAGCCAGCAGCAGGGAAATCCCCGCTTTTGTTGCCCCTCCACAAGAAGGTCAAAGGTCAGCGATAGCTACCAAACACAACCCCTGGAGCTGCTGGTGGTGGAGGTTTCAGGGTATCTTTTACTTGCTTTGCCACCCTGCTGGCTTTGAGGTTTTATAGGGAAACTGTTTATTGTTCTGTCCTGAAATTGCTGGTGAAATCCCGTTTAAAATTGTGTAAATTAGACGTATTTGAACATCTGTCATGCATTTGTCAAACATAGTCACGGTTTCCTCTTCCTCTCGTGGTGTCATGTGTTTAAACACTTCCCCAAAGTTAGTTCAGTTTGAGTGCCACCAATCTGAGTAATCTCACAGAGTCTCCTCAAAACGATAACCACGTTATGAAGTTTCCTGATGATTAATACAGCTGTATGTTGAAAGAGTTAACTGAGCTGATTTCAATATGACCCCTTTCATGAAAAAAAAAAAAAAAGAAAGTGAATACAAAAGTCTGGGTGTGAAGCGGTTTTCTTTGAAAGTTACGTAAGCTACAAGAGGCAGCCAAGGCTTATCTCCTCCTGCAAGACAGACCAGGCCACAGAAAGAGACAAGCTCTGACCTTCTCCCCCCACCTCAAAAACCCAGTTCCAGCAAACTGATAAAGACAAAACCCTCGGTTCTTTATCATTGAAGTCTTGTAGCTTCTCTTTCCTGTGAACATCTGAAAGCTGTCAGAGCTGGTGTCCTCCATCGAGCTCCTCCCCGACACTACATCAATTGGCATGTCTTGATTTGAGCCATACGGTGAATAGCCAGAGGGGAGTGAACGGTCTCACCAGAGGGGGGTGTTATCAATGTGTCTTTGTCTTCCAATTATAAAGCAAAGGCTGTAGTTAATGAAGTTTTAAGATGAAGTCACTACTTCTCCTCTTTACAGTCTGTCCTGGGGAAGGATTGGTGACTCATACCGTCATTTAA